>NC_059128.1:60093652-60830527 GCF_020740605.2 Lemur catta | reverse complement strand
TGGTCCAACTCTCCTGTTCTAGCAGCAAACAAAATGAGATTTGTTTAACAAGAACCAAGTTAAAGAATAGTATGGTAAAATGTTTAGATAGTAGCATGGTAAACATCATCATAATACTCTTTTTTTAAATTTTTGGTGCAAGTGCATGCTTGCAACCATTTTGTTAACTGTGGTGTAGAAAACACACTGATTAAGAAGCTTCAGGGTAGGTTAAAAGAGGATTTGAAAATGCAAGAGCAAGAGAACACTGGCCCACTTAGACACAGAATGTGATGAATAATGTTAGCACAAACAAGTCAAGCTTATCTAGACTTGTACTCAGGAACATTCAGATCACTTTGGATTGGCAGCTTTTAGGGCTTTCCCCAATTTGATGCCATTATATATGACATTAAATTATTGTGAAGCAATGACAATGAAAACCCAGATGATCAGAGGAGTCAAACAGAGAAGCTTAAATTAAAATATGTGTCTGCAAGTGTTTCCAGGCAAAGAAAAATTAGAGGGTAGGCAATTAAAAGGTTGTTTAGCACAGAAATGCTGATATACAGACAACTTTATAATAATATTTTTTCACAGTGGCTTTGCAGTTCTCCACAGACAAGGCAGTGCTGCAGGTGTTTCTGGGTGGCATTTCAAAACCACTAGCTGTAAAACTTAAGACATGGGGATATGCAGCCCCCAATGCTGATGAATACATTTATTATGTTCAGTGCTGTCAGCAGCTGAAAAGCTATCCATCACGTTGAAACAGCACAGAGTCAGGAGTCTCTCTTTGTGGAGAAATATTGAAGTCAGATTGTTGATGTCAAAAGTCAAAGTATAGTTCAGCTATCTGTTTTATGAATCTGACTGAGACACATTGTGCATGTGCGCAAACTGATATCTAGCAGAGCTCATTTTAGCAAATGTGTGATTTAGAAGTCAAAAAAACATTCGTACAACCAAACTCATAGCAGGCAGAGGCTGTGGCATGCATACATAGTTTTTACATCTTAATATGACACCGTTTGGTAGTGTTTATCATCTGAAATCCAAACCATATCAACTTTCTAGCTATGATATTTAAGATCTGTGTACTTTCAAAAAAAAATTCACACAATAAAAGAATACATTAAAATATGGCCTCAATAGCAAAGTTATTGGCCTTGTTGGGCTTAGTTTTGCTTTTATTTTGTTCTGAAAATCAAATCAGAAATAAACAGTGAATTCACGTTATTCTCAGTTAAAAAATAGATACTACGTGGGGTCAAAATTAGATGAGTATTTAATAGCCACTAGACTATAGACACTACTTGAAGCCCTTTTTGACACATGCAACCGATTACAATTCTGGAACCTCTACTATAATATTACTTATAATGTCTGAGTATATATTTTATACATAGTCTTACGTACCAGACATGCCCAATAGCCAAATGTTGCTGAATCCTTAAAAAATAGGAGTAAAACAGGGAAAAAAAGAGCAAATTTGCTATGCTCAGGATCCTCCTTTTTGCTTACTTTACATCCCAGCTCACCTTATTTAAAAAAATATCCATCTTCTTTCATTGGAATTTTTTAAAATTAATTTATGAAAAATGAATGAAATTAAATTGGTTTAGGTAGTGCATATTCAGTCCTGTTTAATAGAAATTTTCGGCTAACTTCAAAATAGATGACACAGCTTGGAAACTATTGTTTCACTGGAACAAATCTTGGGATCAAAGTGTACATTTCGAGTGTATTTCTTTAAGTGAGGGCTTTGTGCCTCCGAGGTAGCATATGCTCAGAATGCTATTACACTTGCCAGCCTTCCTGCAAATTTATGGTGTTTAACAAAAAACAAGCACATTTTTCAATTCAAGTCAGGAAGACTCTTTTATTTTTGCTGATTTCGCCTTCTTTTCTCTTTTCTAGCACAACCCTCAGGGCGCGTGATGTAATGGTCAGCATTTGCACATGGGAGCCAGAAAGCCTTTAATGAAGTGCAAACTTTATTCAATAAAAATGATTGTGTTCCAGCTTTTTTTTTTTTTCTTCCCGAAGAGGAGGAAACATACAAATATCATGTAGAAAGCTTTCGGAATCCTAAAGATCTCGGTAATCCTAAAAGCATTAATTATTTTTAAGAGCAAGAAAAAAGAAGTAAAACACAAAAAACAATAGCAGAGATTATTTTTTACCCTAACTTGGTTCAGTGACACCAGATGTAGAACTGGGCTCTATGGATTGAAGGGTCGCGAGTTTGAGTCAAAACTCAACTTCGAGTTAATTGGCTAGTGTTTAGTGGTACACAAATTGAAGAGAGATATATTTGTTTCTGATGGGGAGAGGCAGGATCCCTATTCTTGAGTCTCTGCACCTCCTTGCTATCTTGTCAGGAACTCACTCTGGTAAATAAATACCTTCAAAGAAGACACCTTTCATCTTTCCTGATAATAAATAAATTAAAACAAATGCAATCATGATATATCGTGTTAGTAAAAGAAACAAAACAAAACAAAAATGAAGGTGGGACTTTATTCCTCCCAAGTGTGTATTTGAAAGCAATACTGTTTAACTCTGGGTTTTGCTAACACCCGTATGCATTTAAGTAATACTTGATATCATATCCTAATTTTAGTATTTTGAAATGTGTAATGGCAACAGTATAGTTAAGTGGCCAGATGTTTTTGCATCCTTTTTTCAAAACGCTTTTGTTTTTTAATCAACTGGAAACTTCTTTGGAATACTAGGCAGGATTATTTCCTTTAAAACTCCTTCCAGGTAGGTATGTCAGGAACCATTTGGAATACTACTATGTGTCTGTCAGGGGCAAAAAAATATTTCACAAAGGAGAAAGAGCCACCATAAGGAATTCACTAGACACTAAACCTCTTGTCCACCCAAATTACACCAGTCCCCACATAGTAAGAAGACATTGCAAAGGCTGTGCTGTATGCCTTCCAGGCAGAGCTCCATAACCAGCAATTAGTCTATATAGTCAGAGGCCAAAAAACCTTATTGTCTTCCTTGCTGTATAATTATCTGTTATGATGAACTGTGATTCTAAGGACTATTGTCTTTAAGCTTGGATCTGTGTGTGGAGTGGTTGTCTGGCTGAGACCCAAGAATGGACCTTCCTTTTAGTATCTCTGCCTGAGTGATTTCTCTGGTCTCTTCCTGGCTGAGTAAAACAGAGACTGTTTCTGCATGATTTCTTGGGTTGATGAGAAGCAATTATGCCTTAAATGAAGTCATTCATGTCTGCCATTTTGTTTGCATATTTTCCAGTGTTCACCTGTTATTAAACCTGTCTTTAAACTGTAAGCTAGTTTCAAGTAGACTTTTGTGTCTAACACAGTTCGGTAATCAGAGGAAAACAAAATAGATAAAATGTTTTCTGCACAAATCACTCAAGCAAGAAATCTAATAAAGTGATTAAAATCTAAAATAGCATTTAAGAATTTCCTAAGAATTTTATTTCTTTGAATTTCCCTCCCATTCCCTGTGAGATAGCAATTGTTTTAGCAGTCTTTGTGTAAAAGGTATAGCAACTTTGTCATCTGCTGGAGGACAAGGAAAAAGCATAAGAAGTTGGGTGTATTAATAAATTTTATTTTCATTGTCAAAATAGTTATTGTTCATTATAATATGAAAATATGTTAACATATTCAATAAAAGGATTATTGGAAGTACTTGTTTAAAATTGACTATATCATATAGATGAGTTCATTAGAGAATATGGATTAAATATTTTAAAATCATATAATATAACCAGACATAACTATTAATTAAAAGTGCATTCTAATGAACTTGTGAGTATTAAAAGAAGAATATTTTACATAGAATCCTGTAAAACAGAAACATTCCGTTCTACACCTTCTGGTTGTTGAACATCTGAAAAACATACCCATACTAGCTTATAATGCAATGTTAGATGAATTATAGTTAGCGTTACAACAGTCACAAAACAAAAATTGAGATTATTAATAATTTATATAAATGAATATATCTTTTTAATAATTTATATAAATGAATATATCTTTTATTAAACAGAGCTTTATTGAACACCTTTTTAAATTTTTTTTACCTTTTAGAAGACTTTAAATTTGTTGAGCTATTTATTACCTATTCCTTGTTAATAGGTACATTTTATAGACTGACTTGGTTTAGAAATAAGCCATAGTAGCTGAGCCACAATGATTGAATGAATGTTTTTTAATAGTAAATATGGAAAGAAATATTTTTGAGCAAATTGGAAATATAACTAATCCTATGATTACTTAAGTTATTTCATATTATTCTCATAAACCAAAAGTAATCTGTTTTTAAAACAATTTCATTTTGTTCAATTTTTCAGAAATTCCAACTGACCATGTGTGTTTGATTTTTGAGTTTTAATGAAACAAGAGAAGGATTGCTGATGGTTTAAAAGTACAAGTACTTCATTTATCACCACTGAACAGAAAGCATTTCCCCCCCCAAAGAGGTTTGTACTAAGGTGACCTCTGCTGTTTAAAAATAAGGTTTGCAAAAAGCAGTCCCTCTCCTAAAATATCCAGTAATTCTAAATTACAAGGATAAAATTGGATACTGCTGTGCTTAAAAGTATTTACTAAATTCATTACTGTTTCGATTATATATGTGATTTTTTAAGCCTTTTTTTCCCTCAAAGCTGGGAAATTTCCTCTGTCATTTACTTCCTTGCATTTTGCGTACAAATTCTGACTGACTGGGATCCCTGCCATTGCATTTTCTTCTCACTGAAGGGTTTTATCTGCTCCTGGTGGGGCAAAGTCATGACCCAGAAAAAAAATTGATTCATGAATTCTCAGGGTGCAAGTAAAGAAGAGAGGAAATATGCCTTGGCTGAGTTCCGACTAGTGACAATTTAAAACCTGTAATTAGTCTGAATTCAAGCTGCAAAAGGAATCTGAATTAAAAATTCATTAATTCAAACTGATATATTAACTTGAACATTCTAGATCCCTTATTATAAAGCATCATTTTTACAAGCTGTTGTATTAACTGCTGGAACCTAAATTTTACTGATTTTTAAATTATTTAAAAATGGTAGAAAGACCACCAGATTATATTGCATTGTGCCTTCTCCCTACCTAGGGAAACCTAACTTTTATTGGATTTTCTTGGTGTTAGCACCTTAGTCCTGGGCTTTATTTCCACCTCCGTCTTAAATTTTGTGTTTATAAATCTCCATTGTCCTGTGGAGCACAAGTTCTTTTGCTATTTCCCCCCTGATGTTTCCAAGACCCCAAGTCCCCTTTAGCTAACTCCGTGACATTTCCATGAACTACACCGCTGAAATGTTTTACAGTAATTAATGTTGATCCTAGTACACACTCAGCCTCCAGTACAAATTAGGATGGAAAAGGTTATCATAATATTTTGCTAGTCTATTTGGTAGATTTGAATTGCTCCCTGTGGGGGACAAACAAAAAAGAAAGGTGTTTTAAGGTTAGACTTCAGACGAAAGACCAACCAGGTAGTAATGATTCTTTTAAACTTCTAGACACATATTTGAAACTTTTCATCTGAAAATAATAAATCATCATATGTTGATATATTGATACTTAAGTTATAACTCCCTCAGGACCAGTGTGCAAGATTGTCAAGCGAGTTAGCAGGCACCATCAGTGGACAGGCTCTGGAATTCAGACTAAAATTCTGTTATCATTGTGTGGAGTTCAAATCCAGGTACAGCCAGCAGCTGGAGCCTCTCCAACTGTCAGTAGTGTCTGAAAAACACCAAGAGACTAAATAATTTAGATTACACTATATTGACCTGTATAATTGTTTAAATGAGTAATGCAGTCACCAACTGAAAGAGGTCAGCCATCTGTAGAGGAAACACAGAATTTGGTTTCATTTCCAAACAAACTTTTGAAGAGCAAATTGTTTTTTCTGTGGGAGGTAGGGGAAAGTCTGAAGACAGATTAATGGCTTCTCCTGCTAAATAAAGGTTAAGGCTTCTGTCATTTATAGAGTGCAACTTCAATAGAAAAGAAGTCATAGGGCAGCTGGTCCCAACTGCCATATAATCAGTCTGCTGGGGTATTGTTTCGAGCGGGTTAAAAAGTAAGTGGCTTTGAGGATGCAGTATTATTTCATTATATGCCATCATCATTCATTACATATACGTGTGAGTACATGTGTATATAAAGGGGAAAAACTTCAGAAAGACTAAATCCTGAAGTTAGAATAACCACATCTTTACAGATAATGGCAAGTAGTTTGTTTTAAATGCAACCTTACCTAAATCTTTATCTCCAAAGTATGGAGTTGATCTTGAAATGAGTACATTATGCACCCAGTTTATTTTGAGAAAAAGTGCCTATTTTAACTAGATTAACACAGAGATCAAACTCTTGGTATTCAGGCAGCTTACATTGAATTAAAGGCTGCAATAATTAAGTGCTCCTACCAACTTATTTTCCAGAGCCATTACCTTCCAATGGGTTACTTGCCAGGCAAAGTGGTTTAATTATTGGATTTCTTCTGTGATCTCCTGTTCTCCTGCCATTGTACTTTCACAGGCTTCTCCAACCTCTTTATGGTAAAACAAATTATAAAAGAAGAGAATGACAGAGAGGAAAGAGATTAAGTTCTCTGTGCCTATGAGCTAACTACAAATTTAATGCCATGAATTTAAAAAGAAACCAAACAGAAAAATATCTCTGCCATTGGTCTTACTTCCTACACATACATACACGTGCACACACCCACACACACATATTTCATCTTAAATTACTTGAAGCCATATGCAGATAAATGTTTAGTAAATTCTTTTCTCAAATCTTTTTGGACACTTTGTTAATCCATCTAACAAGAATATTCTTCAATATTTATTCTTGCCTCCCTATTCATTTGTTCTGAAGTAATTAAACTTTTATTATAATAATTCAATATATTCAGAAGATGTTTGCATTGCATACATAAAATGCTGAGCTACTAAAAATGCTCTCTGGTTGTAATAATATTCATTTAGTAAATCTTTATATATTTATTATTGGATATTGGATATCCAATATTGGATATATGGGCAATATCCAAATATCTATTGCTATCAAAATATAATTTTGGTTGCTACTGGTTGATAATAAATACTAATTTAGGATCTATTCTTTCTTTAAAATAAATTTTCCAAGAGCCTACTGAGAGCTTAGCTCTATAAAGTATGCAGAAGTAAATAAAATTCAGACACTACTCATAATTTTCTTATAATATAATTAAATTGAAAAGTCGATTGACTTATGATAGAGCTGTATCCAGAACACATAATGTTAGAAGTTTCTGTACCATACTTTCACATTCTGACTTCCACAGGTAAGCAGTTTCTTGTGAGCTCTCTGTTTCTCTCTCTCACACACAAACACACACACACACACACACACACACACACACACACACATACATGAAGCTTTACATTTTCCTCACATAACCAGTTAAAGATGAGGACAAGCAGCAGGACTTCACAAGCTATTTCTTTGTACCAGTTTGTGAGCCCTGAATGCCACTGATATTCTTTTCTCACTTCACCCACGTCCCAAAAACTGAAAGTAAAAATGGATGGCAAATGGTAAAATATGACCCAGTTGATAGATATATTTCAAGTAGAAGCCAAGATAATGGATATTTTGTTTCATCAAAGAAATACGAGGAAAAAATGAAAAACTTACTAGTGGATAAGGAAAGAAAAAGTTCAAATATTTTGTTCACTTTCCCAACATGATGCATCAATTACATTGACATAATCTCAATGCTTTGATGTCTACTTATTTATCTTTTGGTTCAAACATTTCTATATTACCTATCACAATATTTATCAGGGAAATTGGAAATGAGAAAAATATAGTTCCAGAATATAATTCCTCAAATTCTGTGCTGTATTTCTAAATATTGTTCTAGTCTTAAAATAAAAATCATAGTTTGTTTGAATGCTGCTAAAATAATCATTCTTTACTTCAACAAATATAAAGTCCTTACCCCATGCGAGGAACTGGGCTAAATGCCTGGGATAAAGCAGTGAATAAACAATATAGTCCCTACTCTCAAAGAGCTTACTACATATTGGCTATAAACTATGAAAACTGTTAAACTTTTAAGTGGGAGGGAAGCCCAATTTTTGAGGAAAAATAGAAAGCTTGTGTATCTAAACCATCTAGATCAGCACTGTCCAATATGGTAGTCGTTAGCCATGTGTGGAAATTGGAGGCTGTTAGAGGTTTTCAGTAGAAAATGATCTGATATTTCTCAAAGGTCACTATGGCTTCTCTGTTGAGAATAGAACAATCTTGGTTTATGCCAATTGTCTTAGAATAATTATTAATAGTGCCCTCTTCACTCTCAAAGTTACCCTGGTTTGGATCACAAATATATGGTCGCCCTAAAGTATTAAATAATAGACTATGGAGATAATTCAGTAAGAGATAGATCCAGAAGCTTGGATAAGGGTGGTAGCAGTGAAATAAAGCATATTCCGTACAGGAAATGATACTTACTACATAACCCGACATTTCTTTACTTTTTATTTCTTTTTTATTTTTAGTTATGTTAAAATACGGATAACAAAATATATCATTTTAACCATTTTTAGGTCTGCAGTTTAGTGGCATTAAGTATATTCACATAGTTGTGCAACCTTCATTACCATCCATCTCCAAGAATTCTTTTCCTCCTGAAAAACTGAAAATCTATACTCATTAAACAACAATTCTCTGTCACTGCAGCCCTGACAACCACCATTCTACTGTCTTTCTCTATGAATTTCACTACTTTAGGTTTCTCATATAAGTGGAATCATACAGTATTGTCCCTTGGTGACTGGCTTATTTCAGTCACTTGGCATAACATCCTCAAGTTTCATCCATGTTGTAGAATGTGTCAGAATTTCCTTTCAAGGATCAATAATATTCCATTGTGTATGTTACCACCTTTTGTTTATCCATTTATCCATCAATGGGCAAATGGGTTACTTCCACCTTTTGGCTATTTTGGGTAATGCTGCTTTGAGCATGAGTGTACACCTCTCTCTTTGACACCTGCTTTCAATTCTTTTACGTATATACTCAGCAGTGAAACTGCTGGATCACACAGTAATTCTATTTTTAATTTTATGAGGAACCACCATTCTGTTTTCCAGAGCTGCTGCACCATTTTACAGTCACAGAAACAGTGCATAAGTGTTCCAATTTCTCCACAATGTCACCAAATTGTTATACTCTGTTTGATAGTAGCCACCCTAATGGGTGTGAGATAGAATCCTGTGTTTCTTAAACTACAATTTCCATCTCCAGATTTAACGTGGTGCATATTCCTAGGTTGTGAAATTGTTGCAAAATGTTGGGTAAAACCTACTTTTGTATTAGAACAGACTTTTTTGAATTGAATACTTTCTACAAAAGATGTCAGATATATATTTGCAAGATAAAAGTTTCAGCATGGTACATCAGTAGCACAGCCCATCCCCCTAGGTCTCCGTGGAGTGCCAGGTCACTCTTCTCTCTCTTTTTCTTATTTTGAAATATTAAGGGGGTCCAAAAGTTTTTGTCACACAGATTGCTTTTATAATGCTTATGTCAAGGCTATTAGCATGCCCATCACCCAAATAGTGTTCCTTGTAAGTGTTAGGTAGATTTTTTACCCCTCTTCTCCTCCCCTCACCCCTGCTTGATTTTCAATGACTTTTACTTCTTTCTGTGCCCATATGTGCCCATTGATTAGTTCCAAATTATTAGAGAGTACAAGTAGTGTTTGTTTTTCCATTCTTGAAACACTCCACTTAGGATAGTGATCTCCAGTTCCATACAAATATCTGCAAAAGACATTAATTCATTTCTTTTTATGACTGAGTAGTACTCCATGGTGTATATATAGCAGAGGTGACAGTGGGTGCCCTTGTCTTCTTCCAGTTCTTAGGGGGAATACTTTCAACTTTTTCCCATTCAATATGATGTTGACTGTGGGTTTGTCATATATGGCCTTTATAATTTTGAGCTATGTTCCTTCTATGCCTAGATTCTTGAGGTTTTTTATCGTGAAATGGTGCTGAATTTTGTTGAATGCTTTTTCTGTATCTATTGAGATGATACTATGATCATTGTTTTTGCTTCTGTTTATGTGGTGAATTACATTTATTGATTTATATATATGTTGAACCATCCTTACACCCCTCAAATGAAGCCCACTTGTTCATGGTGTATTGTTTTTTGATGTGCTGTTGAATTTGGTTTGCTAGAATTTTATTGAGAATTTTTGCATCTATATTCATGAGAGATATTGGTCTGTAGTTTTCTTTTTTTATTGTGTCCTTTCCTGGCTTTGGTACCAAGGTGATACTTGTTACGTACAATGAGTTGGGGAGGATTCCTTCCTTCTCGATTTTATAGAGTAATTTCTGCAGAATAGGTACCAGCTCTTCTTTGTAGGTCTGGTAGAATTCTACTGTGAATATTATTACTGCTTCAATGTCACTGTTCCTTATTGGTATGTTCAGGAGTTATATTTCTTCCTGATTCTTAGGAGGTTGTCTGTTTCCAGGAATTTGTACATTTCCTCTACATTTGCTAATTTATGTGCATAGAGATTTTTGTAATATTCCCACATGATATTTTGTATGATATTTCTGTGGCATCTGTTGTAATATCTCCTTTTACATTTCAAATTGAGCTTATTTGGGTCCTTGCTTTTCTATTCCTGGTTAATAGAGTAAGAGGTCTATTGATTTCATTTATCTTTTCAAATAAACAACTTTTTGTTTCATTGATCCTTTGTATTTTTGTTTTGTTTTCCATTTCATTTGCTCTGCTCTGAATTTTTAATTTATTTTCTTCTGCTGACTTCAGGTTTGGTTTGCTCTTCCTTTTCTGGTTTCTTGAGATGTGACATTAGGTTATTAATTTGTTATCTTTATGACTCTTTGATGTAGGCATTTAAGGCTATGAATTTTCCCCTTAGGAATGTTTTTGCTGAGTCCTATAGATTTTGATACCTTGTTCCCCCTTTGTTATTCAATTCAGGGGATCTTTTGATTTCCATCTTAATTGCATTATTGACCCCATATTTGTTCAACAGCAGATTATTTAATTTCCATGACTTTGTGTAGATCTGAGTGTTTCTCTTGGAATTGATTTCTAGTTTTATTTCACTGTGGTCTGAGAAGAAACATGGTATGATTTCAGTTTTTTTTATTTTGTTGAGACATGTTTGTGGCCTAAGATATGATGAATCTTGGAGAAAGTCCCATGTGCTAATGAGAAGAATGTATATTCAGTAGTTTTTGGACAGAATATCCTGTAAATGTCTGTTAGGCCCATTTGTTCTAGAGACCTGTTTAAGTCCAGTGTTTCTTTCTTTATTTTTTTGTTTCAATGATCTGTCCAGCTCTGTCAGTGGAGTGTTGAAGTCACCAACAATTATGATACTACTATTTATCTCTTTGCTTAGACCTAATAGAACTTGCTTGATGAATCTGGGAGCTCCCGTGTTAGGTGCATATCTATTTAGGATTGTTATTCCATCTGTTGAATTGGTCTCTTTACCATTACATAATAACCATCTTTGTCTTTCTTTACCATTGTTGATTTAAAGCCAATTGTATCTAATATGAGAATGGCTACACCTGCTCTATTTTGCTTTCTGTTTGCATGGACTATTCTTTCCATCCCTTCTCGTTGAGTCTCTGCGAGTCATTGTGGGTTAGATGTCTTTCCTGGAGGCAGTAGATAACTTGTGTTGTGTTTTTTTATTCATTCAACGAGCATATGTCTTTGGAGTGGGACATTCAGACCATTAACCTTCAGTGATAGAATTAATATGTGGGATGCTGTTCTGTTTATCATGTTGGGTAGTACCTTATTGCTTTGTTTTCCCTCTTGTGCTATTGTTTTATATGAGCTGTGAGTTTTAACTTTTAGGTGACTTTACACTGGTGGGTATCTATTGTGCTGATGTATGTATAATGCAGTTCTGAGTATTTCCTGCAGGGCAGGTCTGCTTGTGACAAATTCCCTCAGTGTTTTCTTGTCTGGAAACATTTTTATTTGTCTTTCATATATGAAACTTAGTTTTTCAGGCTACAAAATTCTAGGCTGGCAGTTGTTCTGTTTAAGAAGGCTGAAGATGGGGCCCCAATCCCTTCTGGTTTGTAAGTCTACAGTTTGCCTGATGGGTTTTCCTTTGTAAGTTACTTGATATTTTTGCCTCAGAGCTCCTGGGAGTTCCCCCTTCATGATGACTTTGGCCAGTCTGATGACTATATGTCTTGGTAAGTCCCTCTTTGCAATGAATCTCCCAGGTGTTTATTGAGCTTCTTGTATCTGGATGTCTAAATCTCTAGCAAGGCCGGGAAGTTTTCCTCAATTATTCCCTTAAATAGGTTTTCTAGCCCTTGTGCTTTTTCTTCTTCACCCTCAGGGATGCCTATCATTCTTATATTTAGCCACTTTACATAATCCCATATTTCCCATAGACTTTGTTCTTTCCTTCTGATTCTTTGTCCTTTATTTTTGACTGACTATGCTATTTTGAAAGAGTTGTCTTCAGGCTCTGAAATTTTCTTCTCCCTGGCCAAATCTATTCTTAAATCTTTCTCCTGTGTTTGTATTTCCTTAAATGAATTTTTTCATTTCCAGAAATTCTATGTGTTTTTTTAATATGTCTGTCTCTTTAGTAAATTTTGATTCAATTGTTTTTCTGTTTTCTTTGATTGGTTTTCCATATTCTTCTTTTTTTTTTTTTTTTTTGAGACAGAGTCTCACTGTGTTGCCCAGGCTAGAGTGAGTGCCGTGGCATCAGCCTAGCTCATAGCAACCTCAAACTCCCGGACTTAAGCGATCCTACTGCCTCAGCCTCCCGAGTAGCTGGGACTACAGGCATACGCCACCATGCTCAGCTAATTTTTTTCTATATACATTTTTAGTTGGCCAGATAATTTCTTTCCATTGTTAGTAGAGACGGGGTCTCGCTCAGGCTGGTCTCGAACTCCTGACCTCGAGCGATCCACCTGCCTCGGCCTCCCAGAGGGCTAGGATTACAGGTGTGAGCCACCACGCCCGGCCCGTATTCTTTTTACTTCATTGAACTTCCTTACAAGCCACATTTGGAATTTTTTATCTGTAAGTTCAATATTTTCATTTTCATTGGGATCCATTGCTAGAGAGCTGGTCTGCTCCTTTGGGGGTGTCCTTACTCTGATTTTTCCTGTTTCCAAAGTTCTTGAGCTGATTCCTTCTCATCCTTTTCATCTAGAGCAGCTATTGCTTCTTGCTTTTGGCTTTCCTTTTAGTTAGATGGGTTTTTTTCTCCCCCTCACTCTTAAGGGTGTGCCTGTAGCATATGTTGGGTAAGGAACTTTGGCTTTGCTTGTGGGTGTTTTGGTGGTGGTCTAGGTCCTAGATGGATACCTTGGTTATAGATATCCTTAGTGTGGTGGTTTTCTCAATTGCTAGTTATTTGTATGCTGTAGCAGTGGTGAGCTATGTATGTGGGCAGATTCCATCTTTTGTTGATGTGTGAAGATGGAGGTCTTTGAAACCCTTAGTCTTTCCTCAGCTCTGTGGTCTTCTTAACAATGTGAATTATATTGGGGTACCCAGTTTAATCTCTGAGACAGTAGATGGTGCTGTGGGTAAGAATTAATCACACCCTGTATGATTGAATCAGTAAATGTTGTAATAGGCTGTACAAGTTGTCCTGCCTGCCAGTAGGTGGCACTTGCCAGGAAGAGCCAGCTGCAGTATTATTTTGGGAGACCTGTGACTGGCTCTAGTCCTTCAGGAGAAGCACCCAAATGCCCCAGGTAGGGGGTGAGGCCCTGGAGCTCCCAGGGGACTCCTTATTCTCCACCATAGCAGAAGGAGGTAGGGGAGTGAGACTTGGTAAGTCTGGGTTGGGGGAGCATGCCTTCTGGCTCCACAAAGTCAGGCACAAGAGCTGTCTCAATAGGGGTTGAGGGCCTGCTCCCAGGTAACTGGAGAAAGCCACCAGGGAGGTCTGAAGTGGCCCCACCAAGCTAGAAAGTCTGCTCATTGGGCAGGGGCTGTCTGGGATTCACAGTCTGGCTGTTAGGAGTGGGTTTTGTTCTCCCTCCTCCCCTGCCTCAAAGTCTCCTTCCAGCATCTGGCTGAAGGCAGGAGTTAAAACTAGGTGAGCTCACCAGCAATGGCACTGTGGGCTGGGAGTTTCCCTGTCCAGGATTCTGCCCCAGACTGAAAGTGTGGCTTTCCTGGGGGCACGAATGGTGCTCCGTGAGTGTGCTGTGGTTTGAACCCACATTGCACTCTTCTTTCAGTTCTGCCCACAGGGCTCCCTGTCCTCCTGAGATTAGTTCAAAAATCTCCTCCCCTCTGTGCCCCCAAGCAACATGATCAAGTCCTGAAGGTACAGGATCTAGCCTGTACACCTGTCTCCTACTACCCCAAGTTTGATCCCTGATCATGCCAGAGAAAAGCATGCTGGTCCTGAGTTGCCCACGGAATGCTCAAACAGGTTTAATGTCCTTCCACTTTAGAGTGTTCCCTGCTCTGCTGGAGCAATCAGTCAAGCAGCACCCAGGAAGTCCAACAGGCAGGGAGCTCATAGTCCAAACACACCTTGCTCCACTGAAGGTCTTTAAGAAGAAAGGTGTAAGTCCCATTCTCTGTGGGAGCCTCCACACTCTGTGGAATATGCCAACAGAGGGGGAGCAGCCATTCCTGAGAGTCCCAGCTCAATTATCCCTTGGGGCACCCATGCAGCTATAGGCAAGGGAGGGGAGGAGGAGAAAATGAGTCTGAATAGAGGAGAGCTGGCACTCTGGTTATCTTTGTCCCTCTCTTCAGAAGGCAGTCCAACTTGAATGTCCCAGCTCTGGGATCACACAGATCTCCTGAGACCCACTGGCCCCTGTGACTACTGTAGTCTGGCCCAGAGTAGGAAAATGTGTGTGTGGGAACAAGTGATATGAAAACTGAAGGCCTGAAGCTCCCTGGGGAGGACAAAGGCACACAATGGGAGGGGAAGCAGTATGGCACCCACTGTCTCAGCTTAGGTCTGTCATAACAGGAAGTGACCCTGAGGGGGATGACAGCCTGTTCCCAGTTCACTGGCAACAGCAGCTTTTGAGCTTGTGGGGGTCAAAAACCTCTCCAGTACCTCAGAAGCCTTCTGACTTCCAGAGGGATGAGAGAAGGAGAAACAAAACCCCCACCTAACCTTACCATGAGGCCCCAAGTTTCTCAGGGGTTGATTTCTGCCCATATCTTGCTCCTTCTTGTTCTGCTCTGCAACTTCTTTCCATGGAATCTCTGGTAGGTTCTGGTACTGTTCCCTCAAAATTATACCTGATGTATGTTTTTTTTCATCTAAAACTTTTCCTTCTTTCTGAGGAGATTCAGCAATTGATGTCTGTAGTCAACTATCATCTTCCTCCCACTCCTCTCTTCACTGGGGTACTTGGGTAGAATACATTTGTAAAGTGGGGGGAAATCTGTTCTTACTAATACTTATATCAGGTAATGTCAGCTAATACTTGAATCTGTGGTTGACTAAATGTCTGACATACCTGATATGACTTCTAAATATTTATCTCCTATCCCTGGAGGTAAAGAATGGCTGTCATACTAACAGCTGATAATTACAGAAATTAACAACCTCAAAACTGTACTTTTATTAATCCTTCCAGCCTAATACCTCCCCTGTTCTTTCACTGAAGTAACTAGTAAGTAGTAATGTGTCCTAGTTTCTTTTTTTTTTTTTTTTAATTAAGAAAAAGCATTGCAAAGTAGTAAAGAGAATAACCTCTAAAAACAAACTGCCTAGATTTGACTCTCAGCTCAACTACCTACGAGCTGTAACTAGGTGGTCTGGGTGACCCCAGGGTACTTATTCTCTCTGTGTCTTAGTTCCTTCACCTTTAAGATGTAAAGCACTTTGAATTTATTATTATTATTTAAACTATATTTAGACATATATTTTAACCAAAAGAATAAATATACTCTTTCTGATTAATTAACATTAATATTCACTATGGTTATGAATATCTGTTACATCCACTAACTGATCACTGTGTACATAAACAAAGATTAAAATAAAACAAATTCATAGAGGAAAATCTTCAGGTTTGTCAATCAAAAGCTTTGACTCAATTAGGAGCACAGAATAAGAAAATTCATTTCAACTGGTTTAATTCAGCATTGCTAGAAATTGTCCAGATTGGGAGAACATTTCATTTGATTTATCAGCTGTAAGACAAGATACCACTCACAAAAATGAACTGAAGTGCTTGTTTCATTTAGAAATGTGTGTCATATAGATGTATCATGTTAGTATATTCTGCATTAATCTACCCAAAAAAGTCCATAAATGCTTACTGCAATACACTATCATTTGACTAGAAAAAGGCATTTTAACTCTAAATACATCATGATACTTCCTCCTGTATACACCCAGAAGGGTCATTAACATTTAGCAAATTATTAGTCATAATAATTGAGTTCCCAGCTGACATAAAATAGTTCATGGCTACCCACTCACTGCTATAAAAGGACAATGTATTATTATTGTCAAAATATGAAATTCATCTATCATAATTACTACATTTAAATCTAGCTTAAAGTTTATTAATGAGGTGAGTACTGTTTTATATGGAAATATTCTTTTTTTCTGTCATTCAATCCACAGTAGCCCTGAGGATGCTCAAATATGAGAATAATTGGACTAGTGAAAAAGGTGGTTACCAATAAAATCAAGTTCCCCAAATTTATAAATGGAAATAAAATTTTTAAGAAGTTTTAACAATTCAAGAATATAAAACAACAAAATACTAATTAAGCACAAAATATTTTTCTCACAATTTTACCATGTCAATTTCCAATGAAACTAAATACAGTATTTGGTCCAACACATATTAGAGGTAGTGTACATTGACATTTGTAAGCAAGTATGACTCAAGGAATTGTATTTTATCATTGATTAGTAGCTGTGAGAAAATAGATTTGATGTGGCAGGAAATCTCCAGTTGAAAGTTGGTGGAAATTTTTTAGTGATTCAACTCATTCATTTAAATTGAGATATAATTCACACACCATAAAATTCACTCTTTAAAACTTTACAATTCAGATTTTAGTGTATGTACAGATTTATACAATCATCACGACTATCTCATTCCAGACATTTCCCAAAGAAACGCTTTACCCATTAGAAGTTATTTCCCATTCCCCATTTCCCCATTTCTCTCAGTACCTGGCAACTACTAATAGGATTTGTCTATTTTTGACATTTCATATGGGTGTAATCATATAGTATATGGTTTTTTACATCTGGTTTCTTTTACTTAGCATAATGTTTTCAAAGTTTATCCATGTTATGGCATGTATCAGAACTTCATTTCTTTTTATGGCTGAATAATGTTCTATTGTATGAATTTTAGAGTCAGCTTTTCATTTCCTGCAAAAAGGCTGCTATGATTTGATAGAAATTGCATTAAATCTGTATAATAATTTGGGAATAATGCTATCTTAACATTGTCTTCAAATCTATGAACACAGAATGTCTTTCCATTTTATTTGGGTCTTTAATTTCTTTAAAAAAATGTTTTGTATTTTTTAATGAATGTCTTGCACTTCTTTCTTAAATTTATTTCTAAGAATTTTATTCTTTTTGATGCTATTATAAATGCAATTATTTTCTTAATTTCATTTGGAATGTTAACTGCAAATATAGAGAAATACAATTAATTTTTTTGTATATTGTTCTTGCATTCTGCAACCTTGTTGAACTTAGGTTTTTTGTGTGTGTGAATTCCTTTGGATTTTCTATATAGAAGATTGTGTCATCTACGAATACAGATAATTTTATTTCATGCTTTTTGATCTTCATGTCTATTATTTATTTTCCTTGTCTAATTTCCTTGGCTAGAACCTCAAGGGGAAAATTGAATAGTAGTGATGAGAGTGGATCCTAACCTTGTGCCTGATCTTGGAGGCATTCAGTATTTCAACATTAAGTATTATGCTAACTGTGGTTTATCAGCGATGTCCTTTCCATAAGTACATTTTAATAGATGAAAAAGTTCCTTTCTAATCCTAGTATGTTAAGTGTTTTATCATAAAAGATATTGGATTTTGCCAAATGCTTTCCCTGTATCTACTGAAGTGATCATGTGGGTTTTGTCATTTATTAAACTAATATGGAGTATTACATTGATTAGTTTTTGAATGTTGAACAAATCTCCTATTCCTGGAATAAATCTCAATTGGTCATAGTGTAAACCCTTTTTATATGTTGCTGAATTAGGTTTGTTAATATTTTGCTGAGGATTTTTGTCTTTATACTCATAAGGAATATTGGTCATATTCTCCTGTTATGATGTCGTTGTCTAGTTTTGGTGTCAGTGGAATATTGGCCTCACAGAAGGAATTGAAAAGCACCCCCTCCATTTCTATTTTGTTGTTGTTGTTGTTGAGACAGAATCTTGCTCTGTTGCCTGGACTAGAGTGAGTGCCGTGGCGTCAGCCTCGCTCACAGCAACCTCAAATTCCTGGGCTTAAGTGATCCTTCTGCCTCAGCCTCCCGCGTAGCTGGGACTACAGGCATGCGCCACCACGCCCGGCTAATTTTTCTATATGTATTTTTAGTTGGCCAGATAATTTGTTTCCATTTTTTTTTTTTAGTAAAGATGGGGTCTCGCTCTTGTTCAGGCTGGTATGGAACTCCTGACCTCGAGCGATCCACCCGCCTTGGCCTCCCAGAGTGCTAGGATTATAGGCATGAGCCACCACACCCGGCCTCCATTTCTGTTTTTAAAAGAGTTTGTAAAGGATTGTTATTAATTCTTTAAATGTTTGGTAGCATTCACAGTGAACCTCTCTGATCCTGTACTTCTCTTTGAAGGAATTTTTTTAATCACAAATTCAATATCATTTATTATTGGTCTATTCATATTTTCTGTTTCTTCTCTATTCAGTTTTGGTAGTTCATGACTTTCCAGAAATTTACCTATTAAATGTAGGTTATTTAATGTTTTGACAGTTGATTGTTCCTAGTACTCCTTTATAATCTTTTTTATCTCCATAATACAGTAGTATGTCTCCTCTTCCATTCCTGATTTTAGTAATTTGAGTCTTCTATCTATTTTCTTCATCAGTCTTCCTAAAGATTTGCCAGTTTTGTTCATTTTTTATGGTTATGAATTCCCTCTAAGCACTGCCTTAGCAGCATTCCACAAGTTTTGGTGTATTGCATTTTTATTTCCTTTTATCCCAAAGTATTTCACAGTTTCCCTTGTGATTTCTTATTTGACCCATCAATTGTTTAGAAGTTTAACTTTCACATATTTGTAAATTTCCCATATTTTTCTTTATTATTGATTTCAAATGTCATCTCATTGTGGTCATAGAACATAACTTTGTATGATTTCAATATTTTCAGACTTATTGAAAATTTGCCTAATATATAGACTACCTTGGAGAAGGTGTTATGGGCATTTGAAAAGAATGTATATTCTGCCATTGTTGGGTGGGATGTTTTATAGAAATCTGTTAGATCTAGTTGGTTTACAATTTTGTTTAAGTATTCTATTTTGTTGTTGAATTTATGTTTAGATGTTCTATCCATTATTGAAATTGAGGTAATCAAGTCTCCAATTCAAGTATTGATGAATTGACTATTTTTCCTTTCAATTCTGCCAGTTTTTTCCCATACTTTTCACTTCTAAGCTATTTGTGGCTTCAGATCTAAAATGTATCTTTATAGAAAGCATAATTGGATCATGTTTTTTAATTCATTCTGCCAATGTCTGCCTTTTGATAGGAGAATTTAATTCATTTATATTTAATATAATTACCAAAAAGCCTCAAACTGCTGGGCTCAAGAGATCCTCCTTCCTCAGCCTCCCAAGTCATTGAGATTACAGGCGTGTAAATTTTCATTCAAATACATCTTCAAGGAATTTGAGTAGTTCACAAGCTGCTTCTTAAAGGAAAAGATCAGCCCTTAGGTTTGGCATCTTCCAACTTACCACTGTGCAGGAAGAAGCATCTCCCTACAAACAGAATCCAGATTGACTCTCCAAAGGTCATAAGAGCATGTGAAACTTACAGCCTCTCATCTGAGACAATAAGAGTACTCAACTAGAGGACTAATTATGTATCAGGTATGCATTTAATCTTTGCCTGAACCCTATAGTTGTCTCTATTATCAGTTCCATTTTCTATAAGAGGATGTTTAAGCTCTAAAGTCCTGCAACTAAAAAGAAGGTGAATCTTGCATTTGAACCTTGGCATTTTGTCTCTACAGCTGCACTTTATTTTGCTACACTAAACCTCTGAGAGATAAACATTTTTAATTCTTAACACAGAACTGATATTCAAAATGTGTTTTATTGGTGACATAATTCTCAGCAGAGAGGAAGAGAAGACACATTTTCCTAACGAGTTTCAATCCCAAAGTTCAAAGAAGTGGTATATATCCAAAGAAAAGGGAATATTTACAGGAGTGTATGGATAGTTTGATAGACTGAGAACTACCTCATAGCAAATTATACCAGAAAGCTGTAAACTTGGACCACATTAGCTAAGTGCCAAATAATAATAGATTTGTTAAGTAAATGATTTATAAATCATTTACAAAAAAGACAAGTAAAATATTATTGCAAACAATTTGCAATGTATTAAGATTTTGATGCCTTTGATTTTTATCAAGAGTCTATATAGGATAAACCATATAAAACTATCATTGGATACCATCTACACATTTTGTTCACTGTCATATATGTATATAACTTTTTTAAAGTTTAGTAACATAAAAAGATTTTTGAAGAAGTAATCTGTATTTTTTACAAGATTATAAGAGTTATGAAATCCGTCTTCTTTTCGTTGTTATTGGCTGCCATGAATCTCTAAATGTAGGGCTCAATCACAGTTAATGTATTTGCTCCATGATAGTATATTGCCTACCTCTTAAAAAAAAAAAAAAAAAAACCTTTCTTTCTCTATTCTAAAAGCTTTTTGATCCACACATCTTTTTTATAAGTTTTCCTAAATTTATTCAGAAAGCAAGCAGGCGATTTTTTAAAAATGGCATATTGAGAAAGCTGCTTTCTTAAAATTAAGGCTAAAAAAACTGTTGTATTTATTTTCCCATAGGCTAACGCTGAAGTTCTTTAAAAACCACAAACATTATGTCAAAGAGGATTGTTAGTAATAATTTTTTAATTTCATTTACTCTCATCATATGAACAAAACTGGAAGAAATGGGACCAATGAACTCTAGACTTATTACTTCAGCAAACTGCCTCCCTCAACCTCACAAAGAAGTAACAGCTAAGGTCTGCTCTTCATATTAGTCTTCCGTTGGGCCTCAAGTAATATTGTCTTGTTCAGTTTGACATCTGAGTGTTCCACAGGCTGCAGGGTCTTGACAAGTCTTGACTGGAGTACCAGGAATGCCTCACCCACTCTACCTGACGGTATGGAGATTGTCCCGGTCCTGTGAATTAACCTAAAGAGGTGTATGCCATGGCTCATCTTAGTAATGGTAATTTTTCTTTCCCTTTGCTTATTTATGTGGGTGTATTCAAGGACAGGGTTGGGAACTATCTGTAGTCTAATTGACTGTTGTCCTTTGGAAAATAAATAATAATTTAATTAACTTAAATTTTTACATTTCTCGTTGTTGTTATACTTGTTCTTGCTTTTAAAAAATACTACTCTTATCAATGTCAAATATGTATGTTATCTCAATTTTTATGACAGACCCTCTTAATGTTGATTTCTTTTTTGTCTCCCCATTGTCTTAACTAAGATTGAAATTTTCCTGATTTTCTTTGTGTTATCACAATATTTTACTTGTACCTCTATTTGTGAGCACATCCATCTTCCTCTCTATATTTCTAGATTTCTTTAAGGACAAAGGTCATTTATCTTGGCATCCTTCCAGAACCCGGCTCTAAGCCTTATACACAGTGACCCTTCAGTAAATTCAGGATAGCTGTTACTATATTAGAACTACTGTTAGAAGGATTTGGTGAGTAGATTATGCAATATCGTACTTAATACAAATGGTGTTGTTGGCTTTGTCTTTAAACTAGGAAATAATATACTAGCAGTTGTATGGTAGAGCAGTTAAGAGTGTCAGTGCTAGAGCTAGACTGTCTGGGTCTCTAAGCCAGGCGAATTATTCAACTGTTCACAATATCCTCATCTTTAAAAGGGAATAATAATTGGACATAACTTACAGGATATCAAAACTATAAATTAGTTAATACATGCAAAGTATTTAGTCCTTGGCACAAATTAAACTTAAGCAATGCAGATGGACAGGAAAGACAGAACTACTAACTTAGGAATCATGAAATTTTTTGAAGTGTCAGTAATTCCTAAGCTAGAATTTGATATATATAATTTCATTAATACTTCATACCTCAATGAGCTATTGTGGTACCTCAATATGAATTTTATAATAGCTTTTCAGAAATAATTATTACAGGAGATGTTACCAATATTGAAAACCTCTTGTCTAATAATGTTATCAGAAAAATTATTCTCATTTCACTAATTTATATAATTTTTAAAATATTATTTTAAAACAATATAGAACAAAATAACTTTTGTATGTTTTTTCTATCTTGTGAAATTTAGCCTAGAAAACACTTATTTTTAGAAAACCTTCATGAGAACATAGGTTTGGGCAAAAATTTAGATTCTGTAGTAATCAACTATTTTAATAACAAATCACTTAGCTTCCAATGTCTAGGGTTGAATAAAATATTTGTTACTCTTTTATAAAACAAAATGAAATATGTATTTTTTACACACAAGCACTCATCCATCACTTCTTTAGTACATTCTGATAACAACCTTAAAGGAAGAGCAGCCTTCCTCTTAAGAGAAAGGCTAAAAGAAATTGTAATAAATAAGATTTTAGTCTATGTTAAGATTGGTCATAACTTAAAATTCAAGCATTTAACCCCTCTGTCTTTATGTCTATATTTGGATATTTATATTTTCTGGTTAAAAGCAAACCTAAATCAAAATATTGAAAATTGAGAATAAGCAAGCATTTATTCCCAAAATTTCTTCTCCAAAATATCCCTTTGATTCTTCTTTATATGCTCTATACTATATTAGTTGCTCAAACTTTTATGATTAACCAAACATTAGTAATTTTTGTGTCATTAACTTTGCTACATAGCCTTTGGAAAGTAAAAATAATTGTCCATCATCTGAAAAACAGAATTTTTAAATTTAACTTCTATCATACTTACTCATCCTATCAGTTAAAAAGTCAATATAAATCTTCATACTGGTAATATAAGGTTTTGCTTTATAATTATATCTTTGTGTTTGTTAACGTATTCATAATTTAAGTTTTTTAAACTTTTGAGGGAAAGCCAATTTAGTACTATTTTTACATTCTTGAAATTTGCTGAGAATAGATCTTAATTATTCTCACCACAAAAAAAATAACTATATGAGGTGATGGATATGTTAATTAGTTTGATTGTGGTAATCATTTTACAACATACACCTACCACATATCAAAACATCATGTTGTACACCATAAATATATATAAATATAAATATATATTTTGTCAGCTATACCTCAATAAAGATGTAGCAAATTTATTTGTTAGGAAAAAAAGAGAAATTCTTAAACAGCATTTATCTAGTTAAATACACAGACTTAAGGCATGAAACTATAAGAATTCTAGAAGAAAATGTTGGAAAAACTCTTATAGACATTGGTCTAGGCAAAGAATTTATGAAGAAGACCCCAAAGCCAATCACAGCAACAATAAAAATAAACAAATGGGACCTGATCAAATTAAAAAGCTTCTGCACAGCCAAAGAAACTATCATGAGAGCAGACAACCTACAGAATGGGAGAAAATATTTGTATGCAACATACCCAATAAAGGGCTGATAACAAGAATTTATATAGAACTCAGGAAAATCAGCAAGAAACAAACAACCCTATCAAAAAGTGGGCAAAAGACATGAACAGAAACTTTTCAAATGAAGACAGACTAATGGCCAAAAAACACATGAAGAAATGCTCAACATTTCTAATCATCAGGGAAATGCAAATCAAAACCATAATCAGATATAACTTATCTCCAGTGAGAATGGCCTTTATCAAAAAGTCCCAAAACAATAAGTGTTGGCATAGATGGGAAGAGATAGGAATACTGATACACTGCTGGTGGGACCGCAAACTAGTACAAACTCTGTGGAAAGTAATATGGAGATACTTCAAAGAGATACAAGTAGAACTACCATTTGATGCAGCAATCCCATTACTGGGCATCTACCTAAAGGAAAAAAAGACATTCTATAAAAAAGATATCTGCACTAGAATGTTTATAGCAGCACGATTCACAATTGCAAAGATGTGGAAACAACCCAAGTGCCCATCAATCCATGAGTGGATTAATAAAATGTGGTATATGTATACCATGGAGTTCTACTCAGCCTCAAAAGCAACGGTGATACAGCACCTCCTGTGTTGTCCTGGGTAGAGCTGGAACCCATTCTACTAAGTGAAGTATCCCAAGACTGGAAAAACAAGCACCACATGTATCCATCATCAAATTGGTATTAACTGATCAACACTTAAGTGCACATATAGTAATAACATTCATCAGGTGTCAGGCAGATGGGAGGAGGGAGGAGGAGATGGGTATTATATACACCTAATGGGTGAGGTGCGCACCATCCAGGGGATGGACATGCTTGAAGCTCTGACTCCAGTGGGCAAAGGCAATATACATAACATAAACATTTGTACCCTCATAATATGCTGAAATAAAAGAATTTAAAAAAAAGATTGTGATCAGATGTTTTTCTTTAGCATATATCATTATTATTCATTTCAGTTAATATTTGGTAACTAAGCACTAAAATGATTAGAAAGAGAAATAACTTCATGACAACTTAAAAATCCATATCAATGATAGATTTTTCTTTTAGTGTTTTACTTCATACCAAGGCATGTAAAACCTTGGTATTCACTGCACACCACCTTACCAGCTTTCTACAGAACCCTCCATTAGATTCTATCACATTTAATATGGAGCTTGAGTTATTGTCCCAACAGTCAAATATGCTTTTGAATTATAAGCTGTATATTATACATTGGCAGTAGATGTTTTTATATTTTTCTAAAAGTAATAAAGTTGTAATTTCTTTACAGTGATTGTGAAAGATGCAAATTTATGAGTTGGTGTAGAATTAATGACAGGCTACTTTAATGGTGCGCTTCGTAACCAAAGATTTCAAAAGACTAGAAGATTGTCATATAAAAGGAAATTAATAAGTTGATTTCAAAATACATTCAAATTAACAACAAATAGAAAGTTTTCCTTTGAAACCTTTTAAATATCTGTGTATAGCTGGATAAAAATACCAAACACAAAGGAAAGATTACTTTTCATATCAATATTAGAGATTAAAAACATGATTTGAATTCTAAAACAGCATGCTAATTTATCTGTATAAAGTGTGAAGTGGACAGGTTTGATTAATGAAATGATTAGTTAATTCCTTTAAATCTTCAGTTCTTTCTCACAAATACGTTAAAATCTAAAGAAGTCTGGAGACAATAAGCTAGAAATGTTTGAGGAGTGACAATTTCAATGTGAATAAGGGTCTATCATTTAACAACAAAATAGATAACAGTAAGACATGGAACTAAAATGCTAGGATGAGATACCTTAAAAATATATCATAGAGATATGTATAAATGTGGACATATACATCTATGAAAATAATATGCCTATATTTTTACAAAAGTAATTAAGGTTGTAAAAATACATGTCAAATTGTGAAAGTCTGAGAGAAAGTATTAGAATACATTTTATTTATTTTTTATTTCAACATGTTGTGGGGGTACAAATATTTAGGTTACATATATAGCCTTTGTCCCACCCAAGTCAGACTTGAAGTGTGTCCATCTGTCAGACAGTGCACACCACATACATTAGGTATGAATATATCCATCCTCTCCTCTCCCCTCCCACCTGCCAACATCTGATGAATGTTACTACTATATGTTCACACAAGTGTTGATCAATTAATACCAATTTGATGGTGAGTACATGCAGTGCTTGTTTTCCCATTCTTAGGATATTTCACTTAGTAAATGACCTTCAGCTCTATCCAGGATAGTACAAGAGGTGCTAGATCACCATTGTTTATTGTGGCTGAGTAGAACTACGTGGTACACATATACCACATTTTATTAATCCACTCATGGATTGATGGGCACTTGGGCTGTTTCCACATCTTTGCAATTGTGAATTGTGCTGCTATAAACATTCTAGTGCAGATGTCTTTTTTTCCTTTGGGTAGATGCTCAGTAATGGGATTGCTGCATCAAATGGTAGTTCTACTTGTATCTCTTTGAGGTATCTCCATATTACTACTTTCCACAGAGTTTGTACTATTTTGCGGTCCCACCAGCAGTGTATGAGTGTTCCTATCTCTCTGCATGCACACCAACACTTATTGTTTTGGGACTTTTTGATAAAAGCCATTCTTACTGGAGATAAATTATATCTGATTGTGGTTTTGATTGATTTGCATTTCCTTGATGATTAGGGATGTTGAGCATTTTTTCATATGTTTTTTGGCCATTAGTCTGTCTTCTTTTGAAAAGTTTCTGTTCATGTCCTTTGCCCATTTTTTAATGGGGTTGTTGGATTTTTTCTTGCTGATTTTCCTGAGTTCTATATAAAGTCTAGTCATCAGCCCTTTATTGGATATGTAGCATGGGAATATTTTCTCCCATTCTGTAGGTTGTCTGTTTGCTCTCGTGATAGTTTCTTTGGCTGTGCAGAAGCTTTTTAATTTGATCAGGTCCCATTTGTTTATTTTTGTTGTTGCTGTGATTGCCTTTGGGGTCTTCTTCATAAATTCTTTCCCTAGAACACATTTTAAAATAGTCTACCAACAATGAAAAAAGTAAAAATTATTCTACACTATTTTCTTCCAAAATATTTACACATTAAAAAAGGGAAATTTCATTATTTCCACAGGTAAACCAAAAAGAACAAAAACATAAAATAGAACCAAACTTGAGACGTGAGTGTTTATACATACATTAAATATGCATAATCATATACATAAAGTATAATATATATACTAAATTAGTCAACACACACCCATGAAATGACAGTCTCCAAAATAAATAAATAAATAAATCTTGCATAATAAAAATTGCTACCTAATCCCCAAATTCCGGGGTAAATAGCAACAGCCTGTGGTCACTTCTGATGCTGGGGTTTTCCTATTTATTTACTTATTTTGTATATGAAATATATTTACTTTCAGCATTTGCTCTAAGTATTAAAGTACTGATGTATTCATTTACAATAAGTATCACTTTAGTACCTGTCCTAATAGCAGTGACATGTCCTCTATCCACACCCTTCTCCTCCCAGAGCAACAGCTTTCAGGAAATAAAATGTAGAACTAAAACATCTAATTAACTAATCATTGGCTATTGTGGAGGAGGATTGCTACCTTCCGCTTGAAAACATAGCAAACTTCCAACTTTTGCAGACATTGACCTACTGTGTGATCTGCTTCATTCTGACTTGATACTAAAGATGATTCAAATATTGATCTCGGTAAGGAGTTTAGATTGTATTCTTGAGACAGTGAAAGACCATTAGGAATTACTAAGCAGGGGAGTGAGATGACATTTTTAAGACACCCTGTCAGGGTCCTATGTCTACTAGATTGAAGAGAGAAGTGTGAGAGTGGGAAGTAAGGACTCTGTTTTAGTCCAGATGAGAGATGAGGGTAGCTTCACCAAAGGTGGTAACAATCAAGATGGTGAAAGGGGAAATGATTTAGGATATGTTGGAAACAGTGCTAATGGGACTTTCTAATGGAGCAAATCGGAGGCGGTGCGGTAAGGAATCAAGGATAAATACTAGGGTTTTCACTTAAGAAAATGTGTCATGTGGTGAGGAAGACTGGAACAAAAACAAGTAAGATTTATGGAAAGTTGTGCTTCAGATATAATAAATTGGAGATACATTTTAACCATCCTTGTAGAGATGTGGGAGGAGATCAGAAACACAGGTCTAGAATTCAGAGCTGAAAAAGTCCAGCAGGAGATTATCATTTGAAAGGCATCAACATATAGATGACATCTATGGTTTGAGCTTAGACTCATTCATTTATTTGTTCTACAAATATTTATTGAACACCTAATATAAACCAGGTACTGTTCTAGGTGTTAGGCATACAACATTGAAAAAATTTCAGATAAAAATCCTTCCCTGTATGGGGCTTACACTTTATGTGATGTATGCGAGTCCTTACCAGAGTATATGACACATAGTTAGCATTCAGTAAGTACTACACATCGTTATTGATGATAAGTGACATTTAATTCTAATAGTTTGGATTATATAATCATTTACTGACAGTGAGCCCAAGAGATAGATTATCCACTGAAAGTCATAAAATTAATTCAAATACATAGTGAATTCACAAATGAATAAATATGAATCAATCATAAACATAAAAATATTTAATTCAACAATAGAAGAAATGCAAATAAAAACAAAATTTAGGTAGCATTTTTAACATATTAAATTTGGATTTTTTTTCAGCATTATTTGCAATGTTGATAAACATGCAAAAAAATTAATCCTAAACTCACTTTATAGGAATATTACCTTTCTGAGAAGTAATTTCATATCCAACAAAGGCCTTCAAAATGTGTTTGCTTTTAGTTTTTAATTTTTTTTCTAAATTTCCTTATATGATACTTTTTTTTTTTTTTTTTTTTTTTGAGACAGAGTCTCACTGTGTTGCCCGGGCTAGAGTGAGTGCCGTGGCGTCAGCCTAGCTCACAGCAACCTCAAACTCCTGGGCTTAAGCGATCCTACTTCCTACTGCTTCAGGCTCCCGAGTAGCTGGGACTATAGGCATGCGCCACCATGCCCAGCTAATTTTTTGTATATATATTTTTAGTTGGCCAGATAATTTCTTTCTAGTTTTAGTAGAGACAGGGTCTCACTCTTGCTCAGGCTGGTCTCAAACTCCTGACCTCGAGCGATCCACCCGCCTCGGCCTCCCAGAGTACTAGGATTACAGGCATGAGCCACCACGCCCAACCTATAATACTTAATGGGAGATAAATTGTAAAGCTAAAGTAACACAAAACTCTAACATTCAAAAAAAGAAACTAGAAATATATACAAGAACACCCAGAGTTTCCTGCAGTTAGGAACGCAATTGCTCATCTTCTTAGTGGCCTGAACTTTTAGGAACACAAACACCTGATTGTTAGTCTCTGGGTTGATTTTGCTTGTTTTCCCTGTTTTCTGAAATAGTTGTAGGTGAATGGAAATATTCGCCAAAGTATTTAATGGTTTGGCACCTGCTTCTCCCTATAGTCCCTTGTTCCATTTTTGCAGCCCTGTTCTCAGAGCACAGCGGTTCAAATCTGGGCTGTCTATGTACCAAAGAATTTTGTGTAAAATTTGGTGGCCCTGAGATACACCCCCAAGTTGACATATTAAATAAAAGATGAAAGAAGTCTACAAACCTCTAGGTTTTTGAAGTGTCAGTGCCTTGGAATGTGATAATTCTGCTATGATGGGGATCACTGCTGATCCTATACAGCTAGAATATGCAGACTTTTAGTGGCTAGATATAGGACTCATTTCACAATGCACTGTGGTTATAATTTCTTCTCAAAACTGAGTTTTTACATCAGCTACATAATAGCTTATATTTAGCACTTTACAAGTTTGCAATATTTTTTATTATTTCATTTAAGCTTTAGTGTAATCTTATCCCCATTTAAGATAGTGTTGAGAAATTAAAATTCAAGGACAGCATTCTTTATGTAGTAATGAGGCTTTGCTTCATAAAATTTCCTTAACCTTTGTTAGCATAATCCCGAAATGTAGCTCAATGATCAGCAGAAATTTACAAAGTGTAAGCAGGTATAAGAATGACATTTACCTCTGCCCTTTAAAAGCCAGTGGGAATACACCGGCAAATCTGTCTTTGCACTAGCTGCTTCTTACATATGGCCCAGAGCACGCTTCCGGCATCAGTGTCTTTGGGAGAGGTGTGAAAAAAGACTTCTCTCTGAGTCCAGGAGAGTGGGCTGTTCGAATCCTCCTGGAGACAAAAGAAAGAATTGGTTCCAGTGCCTTTTTCAATCCTAACAGCTTTCAGATGACACATTGGGAGTCATTTATACAGACTTGAATATACCCAAAAGTGTTCCTCGCCAAGTCTTCCCACAGTCTACATGAGCCAATGCAGATCACTTTATTTTAAAAGGTTACATCTTATATAAAACCCACACAACTAGCTGTCTTAGATTTTCTCTACCCCTATTGAACTTCCGTGGGATTTCCTCTATATTTTCCATATTTAACTATAGACTAACTGGTTTATTGTCACCCATAAAGCAATGTTCATTTTAGTAACCCACCTTCCAAAGGTACCAGCCATTGGAAATCTTGCTCAGTTCATCAATAAAACCTACTGCTTAGTAGTCACCACCGTTGCCAGTTGACAAGCTAACTATAAATTCAAAAGGCAACACTCTTGGGAGTCTATTTTTCTTTTGACTAGTAAATCAAACCAATATACTGTGCAACTTACACCCAAACTGTTGCTTTTTTTTACTGATAGAAAACTCTTGGAGTCATCGTTGAATCTCTCCCTTAACTAATGGGCCAACTGGATTTAACCCCCTGCTACAGGTGGATGCTTCAGCAGAATATGTTTTCTTAATAGTTCATCTCAGCAACTAGAAAGTCTGCCTTATACATTTTTAAAGGTAAGGACTCCTTCCATTCAGTACATCCTAGCACCAAAAGGCACAATAAACCTCCTCAGTGATATACTGGAGTGAGGAGACTTACTGCTAGCTATGTCTAGACTCAATGTCTTACTTCCATGAAAACCCTTGGAGAGCCCTGTTTTCTCTTTTTTACAAGTGACAAATAAGGTTTTATTCTAAATTATTTATTACTATGGCTACTATTTTCATTTTTGCATGATGCCTTCATTCTGTTGTGTACAAAAAAATGTCTTACTTTATATTTTTTGTTCATCTTTACAACTAGCCATTAGGTAGATAGTTTTAAATGAGATTTACATGGATAGTATTTTAGAGATAAGAAATTATCATACTACATCCCTGACCCATTTTATGAACAAATTTTAGGGAAATAGCAACAAGGGGAAACATGGACAAAACATTCACAAATAGGCATTTGGTCACCCATTATCTTAAGCTCCTTTTATTTTCTCAGCCTTATAATATCATTTTTTATTCTTCTTTGATTAAGTCTATATAATTTTCATTAACATAAATTCTTTGGTTCAAATAATTCCAGGTTCAATTACTGTTGTGTAATTTCAGGCTCAGCTTGCTGAACGACCTGCAATCCCATGCTTCATATGTACAAATATAGTTAAAGTGTAATTCCTCCATCTTGAGAACAAATAGAAAAACTAGGTCTTTATAAGTATAAATATTTTAAAGTCATTAAAGAAAATTATATACACATATCTATTCATAATTTTATTCCTAAATTAAGAGTATACATTTCTATTGTAAAGAAAATAACTTTTATAAAGAATATAAATCAAATGTTATTTATAAATTAAGAAGTTCACATACATATATGCATGAGCATATTTTTTCCTAGATTTTTTAAATGCACATTTAGTAAAATATGTATACATACTCAATTTTTAGATTTCATGTTTGAGTCTGCTACTAAGTGCAATGAGCAATTTTTTCAAATCGGTTTTCATATTATTTATTTGCTGGAAATGAAAACAACATGAAATTATACTTTAATAGTGGATTGCCAATGCAATTATAAGTTATTTTCCCCAACCATCTCTATTTTTGGTAGATGATTAGTGCCCCGTGGGATCCAGAGACTTCTCTGATCGAGAGCTGTTTGTTTTCTGCATGCTGCAATTATACATTACACATACACCAATGATGAGTAGCCTCATGTGTTGGAATAAATATGTTATTATAAGTTCAAATGCTTAGATACTTTTTCTATGTTTATTTCAGCTGAGCAAAACATAGTAGTTTGAGTTCACAGGGGGCTTACATAAACCTTTTGGGGGAGAATTTCAGCTCACAGGGGTTTGTAAGCAGATGGCATATGCAAGCAATCACACTTCTCTATGGTGGGAGGAATGGCATTCTCAGGGTAACAAAATAAGAGAGGGAGGTGCCATGACAAGTCTGTTCTCAGTCTCCACCTGGGCTTTCCCCACAAGGCAGAGACACTAAGTATAAGTTTGAAGGATAATATGGAATCAGAACATAGTGAAGTGCTTCGTCTCAACACCTCCAGGCTGGCCTGCCCCCATCCTCCCTCTGGGATTCTTGGAACCAAGTTGAACCATCCCACTGGTAAGAACTGAGGTAAGATTTTGCAATAATTTGATGGGATTATGTTCAGGAATGCCAGAACCCTGAACTACCAATTACTTGTTGTCCTCACAGTGTACCACCTGTGGAGTTAAAGGCAAGAAATAATTTCAAAATGGGAATGAAAGGACCACTTTTATAATAGATCAGCACTCAATTTTCCAGTGATGGAACTGTGGAAAATCTGTGTTGAAATATGTGTGAGAAGAGCCTTCTAACTTCTAACCAGCTCCATCTATCCGCCTGAATCTCAACAGGACCATTCTGTCCAAAGTTGTGAGAATTCAAAGCAGTTTCCAGTAAACTAAGGTGAAAAGGGGGAAGGAAAAAGGAATCATCTGGCCTCAAGGAAAGTCCTAAACCAGTTTAGTGAATGTACAACATTGGAGCAATTAGGGAATGGAGCACGGAGAAAGTAAAACAGGAGAGAGAAATGAGAAGATAAGAGAGCAGAGAAAGGCAGGGGAGGGGAAGGGGGAGAAGAAAAGAGGAAAGAATGCATGTTTCTTACCCTTCAATGCCCCCCTCACTAGCAAATGTGTCTCAATCAAAGTCCTGCAATCTGACAGAGACCATAGCAATACTTCTTCCTTGATAGAGGAAACGAGAAAAGAAATGGACATAGAGTTGGTCAGAGAAACAAGAATACATATTATAATCTTCTCCTTCCTACCAAACCATTGGGTTTGTTTATTTGTTGTGTTTTATTTCAGAATAGTACGGGGGTACAAATGCTTTGGTTCATGGATTATTTTTGTGCAGCTTGAGTAAAAGTATAAGTGTGTCCATCACCCAGGTAGTATACATTGCATTCATTAAGTGCAATTTCACCCATCCCTTCCTCCCCCCTCCCACGTGCTTGATTTCTGTTGAGTTTTACTTCCGTGTGTGTTCTGAGTGCTGATCGGTTAGTTTCAGTTTAATAGTGAGTATATATGGTATATGTTTTTTTCATTCTTGTGATACTTCACTTAGGAGAATGGTCTCTAGTTCCGTACAGGTTGTTACAAAAGGTATTAATTCATCATTTTTTCTTATGGATGAATGGTACTCCATGGTATACATAACACCACATTTTATTAATTCACTCATGAATTGATGGGTACTTAGGTTGATTCCACATCTTTGTGATTGTGAATTGTGCTGCAATAAACATTCTAGTACAAGGGTCTTTTTTCATAAAATGATTTTTTCCCCTTTTGGTAAATATCCAGTGGTGGGATTGCTGGATCAAATGGTAGGCCTACTTTTAGTTCTTTAAGGAGTCTTCACATTGTTTTCCATAGAGGTTGTACTAATTTTCAGTTCCACCAACAGTGTATAAGTGTTTCTTTCTCTCTGCATCCACGCCAGCATCTGTTGTTTTGGGACTTTTTGATAAAAGCGTGATATCTCATTGTGCTTTTGATTTTCATCCCCCTTATAATTAGAGATATTGAGCATTTCTTTCATATGTTTATTGGCCATTAGTCTATCTTCCTTTGAAAAGCTTCTGTTCACGTATTTTGCCCATTTTTTAATGGAGTTAGTTGTTTGATTTTTTTCTTAATGATTTGCTTGAGTTGTTGTAGATTCTGGTTATTAGCCATTTATCAAATTTAGAGCATTTAAATATTTTCTCTCATTCTGTAGGTTATCTATTTGCTCTGTTGATTGTTTCCTTGGCTATGAAGAAGCTTTTTAATTTAATCAAGTTCCATTTATTAATTTTTGTTGTTGCTGTGATTACCCTCGGGGCCTTCTTCATAAATTCCTTGCTTAGGCCAATATCTAGAGGAGTTTTTCCAACATTTTCTTCTGGAATTCTTATAGGTTCATGTCTTAGGTTTAAGTCTGTTATCTATCTTGAATTAATTTTTATGAGAAGTGAGAGATAAGGGTCCTGTTTCAGTCTTCTACATGTGGCTACCCAATTTTTCCAGCACAATTTATTGAATAGGGATTCTTTTCCCCAGTGTATATTGTTGTCTGCTTTGTCAAAGATCAGATGGCTATATGTGGATGGTTTTATATCTGGGCTCTCTCTTTTGTTCCATTGGTCTATGTCTCTATTTTTGTGCCAGTACCATGTTGTTTGGGTTATTATGGCCTTATCATATAGCATGAAGTCTGGTAAAGTGATGCTTCGCAATTTGTTCCTTTTGCTTAAGGTGGCTATTTGGGCTGTTTTCTGGTTCCATATGAAGCATAAAATTGTTTTTTTGAGATCTGCAAAAAATGACATTGTTATTTTGATGGAGAATGCATTGAGTCTGTAGATCACTTTCGGTAGTATGGACATTTTAACTATGTTGATTCTGCTGATCCATGAGCATGATACGTTTTTCCTTTTGTTTACATCCTCTGTGATTTCCTTTCTCAGTGTGTTTTAAAATAATCAGAGATGTCTAATTAGACCCCAGGTCATTCCCTCTAAAAATTATTACAACCACAATAGATGTTTCCAGGACAGAGCTAGCACTCAGATGTGCCCTAGGACAGATCTGTGACGTAACCACTGGGACCACTCAAACAGACCAAAGCTGACTCTTGTCACTCTGGTTAAACTAGAAATAAACTTGCCTTAATGGCAAGAGGGCAAAGAAGACAACTGACAAGACCTCACACGCTTACCTTACGTGTTCATTCACTAAAAATGTATATTTCAAAGGAATTCTTTTACATGTGAATGAATGTGGATCTACCTCATATTACACAGAACCCAGATTACTTTAAAGAAATAACAAAGGGCACTGTTGATGTGCAAAGAATTTTTAGTCCAAGCTCATTTCATATACACTGAAACAAATGTTGAAATATAATACCTAAATAGAAAGACTCTTTAAATTTCTTCATAATATTCTATAAATGGCTGTTATTCCAAAACTGTGAGAATAAACTTGTTTTAGTCTTTTACATCCAATTCTTTCAAAGGAAGCCACAAGCACAACATGTGGCAATGCTGCTCATGGTTGAAGTCTCATCATTTCACAGGTATCCAATTTAGCTAATTGATAATAAATCTTGGTTGTGCAAGTTATTTTATAAGTGAAGAAAATGCCATGCTAAATCTTGAAAATGGGAGAGGGATTGTTTTTAAATAAATGGGCTAGTTCTTGGAAGTTGTTTTTTAAAAGATACTAACAATTCCAGTCATTTATGTCAACTACTTAAAATGTATGTCTAATTACCATGAGGCTCCATAGTGAGTGTGTATATCTTTAAATGTGAAATTTGTGTCTAATTAGAACACAAACCACCATTCATATATACATGACATACAGACAGACAGAATGAAAGAAAAGGAGGAAGAAAAGGAAGAAGGGAGGGAGAGAAAGAGAGAGAAAGAAATAGAAGAAATAAAGAAATTTTGTCCCATTATCACAACAGAAGGAAAAGAGGATGGATAAACCCAAAGATGTTGCAAAGGAAGAATCTACAAGATTTGGTGATCTGGTAAATGGATAGGTAGAAAGAGGGTGATATCAAAGGTGAATTGAAGATCTGAAGATCGTTTAATATTTAAGTTTCATTCCATTAGTAAAGCAGTTATTTTGCACTACATGGCCAAAACAGAAACAAGACATTGACAAAGAACAATTTTTAAGATTCTTTATTTTCCAACTGGGACTGGGGCAGATGAACTGGCTACTGCAATAGCTGGTAAATAAGAATCTAATGAGACGCCGTGGGAGGCGTGGCTGATGCTACCGTGTGGCAAGGGGACAGCCAGAGAAGGACACATGAGGATGTGGCTCAATGAGAGGACATCTGAAAGCAAGAAGATAAATGTGCAGCACTTAAATGTCCCTTGGGAATACAGAAATACTTGGGAGGAGGGGGAAACCTGATAAAAGACTAGATTTCCTACAGTAAATTAGTGTGAGTTATTAGGTATTAGAGAAAAGTGTACTTTCCATATTTATTTTTTCCACTTAGACCACTTGGAACAAAAAGAGGGCTTTAGAAGAGAATTAATAAAATATGATGGCGTTTAGTCAATCCTAATAGCAATATATGGACTCTAGTGAATAGTATTATACCAAAATTCGTTCATTAGTTATGACAATTGTACCATAGTAATGTAAGATGTTGACAATACAGGAAAATGGGTGTGGGGTATACAGGTACTCTCTGTGGTGTTTTTGCAACTTGTCTGTAAATCTCAAACTATTCTAAAATAAAAAATTTATTTAAAACCAAGAAAGAAAAGAAGAAAAAGTAAAAAGCACTTGTTAGTACATGCAAATTTCAGGTTTTGGCTTACATTTTTAGAACAGTTCTTAGCACATCAATAAACCATCAATGAATGACAAATATTATTATTAGTAAAAGTTAAATGTACATACATTTGAGTTTAAAAGGTTGACATAATGGAAAGTTTCAGAAATATTAATTTAGTGATTGTTTGGTGGTTGACCTATGGATTTTGAGAGACCATTTAGAAAACTTCTCACCTCTCTTTATTCAAGTTTCCACATCTATAATGATGAAGCTAAGTTTATCTACCTCATAGATAGGAGGTACTCATTGTTAGGAGTGAATGAGTTATTAAATGTAAAATGCTTAGAAAAGTGCTTGGCATATAGAAAGAGTTTAATAAGTATTATTTGTTGTTATTTTTTTGTCATCATTGCATTATTATTATATTGAGTCTTTTTGAAAGAGAGAATAAGGATGGTATTGACACAATGGAGGAAAAAACAGCAATTTTGAAAGAGAAAATGATTGGTAAAGACAAATATCTAGTTGAGATTTGACAATATGAGTTTGGAAAACTTTATGTGAACTGATCATTTAAATCATGAGAATCAATGAGAAAGAAAAGAACAGAGCCAAGATCTTAGCCTTAAAAAAGTAACTTCAGTAAAGGGTAGGAAAAGGTAGGAAACACATGAAAGAAGAAGAAGAAAGAAATAGGAAAGAAGAAATAACCAGGCTATTGTAGTCTCAGAAGGTAAGAGAATAAAACTTTATAACAAGGGCGGTGGCAGATGTCATCCTTGTTGAACACCTCAGGTATCTAATAAAATGAGGTCTAAGAAAAGCTAGGAGAGTCACTCATGGCCTGAAACAAATAGTTCAAAATAGCATAATGAAGGGAGAAGCCAAAGAAGAATGTTTTGATTCATTATGCACACTATTTTTATACATCTTCTACTCCTTGAATATAAGCTGCCCACGGTGTATTCTTGTCTAATTTGCTCATTGATGTAAGCTAGTGACTGGTACACAATAGGCATTCAATAATATATGCTGAATTTATGAATAAAATAATTCTTGAACCAGGGCAATCATTTTTAAAATAGTCTATATTATAAAGCAATTGTTGCACTACTAAGAAAGTAGTTGTTAAAATTACTTTACAATACTAATTTTCACTGGGAAAAATAGAGAATGAGGGCTACAGAATTTCAAACTGGCAAAAACAACTTTTTTTTCAGGAAAAAAAATCCAATAATAAATATCACCAAGTAAGTCCAGCATTAACTATGTTCAGCTTTTTATCAATTGGAGTGACTATCTTTTATAACACCTTTAAGATTAACTGTCAACATCTTAAACATTTTTCTCACCCTTGCTACTCATTCGGGGTTTGTTTTCCTATGTGTGACACCTGTATTATTTTTTTAAGATGAAGGTCTCCATATGTTGCCCAGGCTGGTCTTGAACTCCTGGCCTTGAGTGATCCTCCTGCCTCAGCCTCATGAATAGCTGGGACTACAGGCACATGCCACCATGCCCAGCCTGTGGCCTGTTTTTGATAACAAAATAAAGTATACTTGTTTCCCCTTGCAAGATTTATTGAATGGAGCATATTCTCCACTAAGATTGCCTTATAACAAATAAAAGTCTGCTATACCAATCATGGTTTATAATTAAGCAATTGTATTACATTTAAGTTGTGTAATAAAAAAAAACTGGGTAAAACAAACTTTTATGACAATTTGGAATTAAAATTTCAGATTTTTAAAAAAAGCAGAAGTTCTCAGTAGTAGAGAATAAAATTATGCTAAAGTCATGTGTTTGAGGATTAGGTTATCAATATTCTTCATGATAATAATGAAACACAAGGTCAAATATTTTACAGAAATAGAATGTAAAACTACCAACCCTCTAAAGACTTTTTTTGAAACATAAATGTAGAGTTTAATGGGTGATTATAAAGTGGTCGTTTGTGTAACCACTTTCATTGCTACCTCCTTGGAAGCCTCCATTGTTCTTCTCGACAAAACCATTCCCACTACCCAACATGCAGCTTTTTGTTCATCATAACTTTGTTTTTATTTTTCATAGTTTTGCTACCTAAGTAAGCATATCTAAAGAACAGTTTAGTTTTGCCTATTTTTGAAATTTATATAAGTGGAATTAAGTCACTATTTGTATTTTGTGGGTGTGTGCCTACCTTGAAAGATTTTTTTTTTTAACAGGAGCAACATCAACATGATCATTTCATAAAAGTCAAAATTAAATAAATGGAAATAATAAGAAGAAAGCAAAACATAAAATGTTAAGAATAAATGTATCGGAGTTCAGAATAAATATAAACAGACTAAAAGCCCCTTTAAAAAAAACCAAACATTCAATTAGAGTAAATAAAAAAGGAAAATCTATGGATGTTATTTTCTAGAGACATACTTAAAATGACACAGAATTGTTTAAAATAAAGAAAAATTTAAAAATATATCAGACAAATAAAAATAAAGAGAAAGCAAGCAATAAGTGTCCTGGCTGAAAATATTAAAACTAGATAATTTGAAGAGAGTTTAATAAAGGAACCAGCAGGCATGGTTATGTGCCCTGTAGTCCCAGTTACTCAGGAGACTAAGGCAGGAAGATCACTTGAGCCCAGGAGTTTGAGGCTGTCCTGCACTATGAATACACCCTTGAATAGCCGCTGCACTCCAGCCTGGGCAACATAGGGAAACCTTATCTCTAAACAAACGAACAAACAAAACTATGAAGGAGCTATTTACAAACAATGGGCATCGGTGTAGGAAAAGTAGCACTAGTTATAGCAGGAAATTATTAGCACCTCTAGGTCTTAGCAGATAAAGGGAGGGAGCTATATTACTGGAACCTCGAGACTATATGGACAGTGTCATTTGACAGGAGCTGTGACCTTTGGTCGAAACCTATAGTTACATGGCTATTCCAGAAGGAAGGAGCCTGTGGAATAGATAACCCAATTTCATTCTCCTCCCTCCTGAGGATGTCCTGCCAGTACTCCCCCTTAGTCTAACACAACTAGACGCTAGAGGACAAGGGCACCTCTTGGTGTAGACCATACAAATCACCATCCAGAAGTACAGTGGGATTGAGAAAAAACATAGAGAGTGGATCTGGGGGGAAAACATAAGATTACCACACAAATAATAATAAAAGGTAAAATAGAATTCCACTTAAAATCATTAGATGAAAAAAGAAAAGGAAAGAGAAATGTCTTGTAAGGTTAAAATTTAAGAGATACATAGTTAGGAGCTTTTATGCACCAATAAATGTATTACTGAAATATATAAAGCAAAAAACATCAGCAACATAAGAATAATTTGATGAAACTCAAATAGTGGAGTGACATAGCTTAAAATTTGACATGACTAGAACTGAAAGAACAATTGACAAAGATGCTTCGTAAACATATATAGAGAGCTATGTACCTAATTGAGAAACACATTTTTTTTTCTAAAGACTCAGAAAAAAATCATTTGCTAAGAAACAAAACAAGCATCAATAATTTTCAAAGATAGAACATTTACAGAACACCCTCTTACCACAATTCAGTAATGAGAATTTACTAAGCACTAATTTTTCATTCTAATTTAATTCATATACTACTATTAAACATAAGGAAGACATTACCTTCACTTCAGAAATAATGAAACTCTAAAACTAAATGAAAAATATATTGAATTTTAAAATGCTGAGGAAATAGTAAAGAAAATCACATATCAGCTATATATATTCTTACAGCAAAATGAAGTGACAAAGATACAGGGAAAAAAGAAGACACTGTCAGAAGATTACATATGTAACATACATACAGATTATATATATGCGCACATATTTCTCTAGAAATATGAAATAGAGAAGGAAGAATCAAATAAAAAAAGGAATTTCTCTAAAGACTCAATTATTCAAATTGAAAGAACCCACATAGTACCAGGCAAAATAAAAGGAGATATATGACCAAACATCTTGTGAAAACTTTTTTTCTATTTCAAATATTGCTCACCTTAATAATCACAAGTATGAAGCTATAAAAAACCTAATAATCATCAAAAATCTATCTAACATTTAAGCAGAATAGGAAAGATCTCAGCTGGGAAGAAAACTTAAACAGTCCCTTCTACCCATTCTCTGGGGTGTTGTCTCTTCTGGGCAAACTCACTCATACATTGTGATTAATCGTGACTTTCCTGAGATTCCCAATCAATCACTTTCAAGCACCTTCAAGGACTATAGACAGAATCACTTGAGATCTATCACAACCCTGCTCTGTATTTTTATTAGGTATCTTCAAAATGCCTTAACACTGCAATTGATGACTTGCATACTCTCTTGAAATTTTTATCTTTGGAAACAAATTGCAGAACAATGAATTTTGCTGAAAAATGTTTGTGCTGAAAAACCCCTGTGCATTTGTTTGTGTGTATGCATGCATGCGGGTGAGCACACGTCTGTAAATAAACAGAATGAAACTGAGGGGACACATGCATGCAATGAAGAGTGGCTACCTGAAGGAGGTAGTCAAAACTTCATGGTGACTCAAATTACTGAGCTAAAGAATAGTCCCAGCCTCATCTAAGACAATAGGCACAGACATCCATGCTCCACAATCAAGGAACATAATTATGCTCACATGAAAAGTGCAGGCACCTGCATTCAAACCAGGGTAACTTTGTCTGAGGCAGGTTCATTGCATAGATCAATTAAGTGGAAAATATCATTTAAAAGATCACCATATTCTCCAGCTGTGTTTCTTAGCTGAAGTTCACTATAGTAGCTTCAGTGATACACAAACGTCTTATTAAAATTTTTAAAAATTGGGTCACAATATTCTTGCAATGTCCATGCATTTGTGGTTCAATCAGCAGTAGCAATTGTTCTGATTCCCTGTGGTTCCTCAAGACAGCCCACTGAGTTGAGAGAGTTGTTATTTCTGAGTTCCTGCAGTTCACATAGCTACCTAGAAAGTGATACATGTAAACAATCACATAGTATTCACTTTAAATCCATTCATAAAAACAGCATTTGCCTGTTACATAGCGTTTTCAAAAGTTTTACTTTTCAATTTTGCTATCAATGTGTTTGCCATTATTGCACTGTAGTCTCACTCATTTGTTCTATAAATTTCTTGAGAATAGAGATGAAATTTTATTCATTGATATATCCTTAGTACCTAACATCTATTTACCTATGTGTGGCATAGGGAGATAGAAAATAAATATTTTATGGGTGAATGGAATGATGGATGGATGGATGGATAGATTAGACAAATTCAGTAAATGGATTATGCTGCATTTTACTATTATAGAAACAACTTTCAGCTTTATTACCTCAGAGAAAAAAAAAACTGATTGTGTATGCAGCGGTCCCCAACATTTTTGGCACCAGGGACCGGTTTCATGGAAGACAATTTTTCCACGGAAGGGGAGTGGGGTGGGGGGATGGTTTTGGGATGAATCAAGCTCATTGCATTTATTACATTTGCAGCCGCTCCCTAGCGCTAGCATCACTGCCTCAGCTCCACCTCAGAACATCAGGCATTCCATTCTCATAAGGAGCATGCAACCTAGATCCCTTGCAGGTGCAGTTTACAGTAGGGTTCGTGCTCTTATGAGAGTCTAATGCCACCTGCTGATGTGACAGGAGGCGGAGCTTATGCGGTGATGGGCACGATGGGGCGTGGCTGTAAATACAAACGAAGCTTTCTGGCGCGCCAGCCGCTCATCTCCTGCTGTGTAGCCCAGTTCCTAACAGGCCACAGACCTATGGCCTTTGCTAAATGTTAGGCATTGTCCCCACTTTACTGTGTTGATATGTTATAGTAAGAATATAATTTTAACTCTCCCCCGCCCCAATAAAGATTAATCCAAGTGATAACACATAACATCCATTATGAAAAATACGGTGTATTTCTTTCTGGTCAACCATTTTGATTGGTTCTTACAATGTCCCTCTTTTCTATTCTCCAAAAGATTATTTTTATATTTTTTCGCAATAAGAGTCATCAAATAATTCTAGAATTTTATTTTTAAAAATGTTTTTAAAATATGTTTCTTAAAAACTCCTTTAGCCAACATTTATTGTACGTGTCTTTATTTGCCCAGTCAAGGTTGACAATCTCTACCAAAATCCTGTCACTCTCCAGAAATCTTTACCCAAAACCTAAAATAATTTTTACTTTACTTCTACATCAATAGCCCAGATGCAGGTTGATCAGCCAATGGCAGCTGGTGCTCACTGAATCAAACCAAAATGACATTAGTGAGCAAAATTGAGCAAACCATATATATCCCAGAATTGAAGAGATTATTTTCATTGTGTTCTCAATCTTAGAAAAAGAGACACAATAGAAGAATTGTTACATTAAAATTTTCACATAAAAAAATCCACTACTGGCTACTTTCATATTTTCTTTTGATCAAATAGTTTTAAATTGCCATTAAAATCAGTAAGAGAATAATGAGAATGAAAACATAAATCTAAACCTAGATCTGTAAAATTAGGTTCACCGTCTATTGAATACACCCTACACCTGTTACATTTTGCCTCTGGAATGGGATAAGCATTGTAACTAAATGGATTATGCCGCATTTTACTAGAAACAAATTACCCAATACTACCATTTATGAGTTAAGATTTCCTGTAAGAAAATAGTGTAGGAAAAAAGAGGGATTATTTCATATCTTTGAAGGGTGTTTTATCACACTGTGCAATTGCATGCAATTTAACACCTAAACTGCTTAAAGTGCAAATGATATCAACTAGTCCACCCTAAGGGCCTGGTAATAGTCCTGCCGTTTGTGCTGCTAGGGCTGGTTTTGTCAGCACTTCTATTATAAGCCTGGTCTTTCAGGATCTTTTTCCACTCAACCATGAAAATTTGCTGTAGTTTATAACTTGGCATAGAAGGTTTTAGCTTAACAGCTCCTATTTTTCTTCCAGCTATTTTGTCCCAAAAGAAGTCAGCTGGCCATCTCTCTGTCTTATAAAGAAAAGAAGAAAAAGAAGAATCTGTGTTCGTAAATTACAGAAAAATGAGTTTCAAATTAGTAGTTAATTTTATAAAGGGTTGTATCTAACCTCATGGGTGCTAAGGTATTTTTGGCCCTACAGTCCCATCTCCACAAGAGACTCCTGAAATATTTGGGGAACAATAAACATTCCTTTCTAAAGTAACTCCTGGCATACAAGTTTTACTCAGTCCATATATGCCAGAAGTACAATGGAGAAATAAGAAAGTGTTTGGAAAATGATCAGATAAATCTCAAAAGGGTTATTATGGATAGGAGCAGAGAACTTTATTACATCTAGTTATTTGCTTCCTTGGAATACAGGCACACACACACAGAAAGAGAGAGAGAATGAGAGAAAGACTATTTATAGTCTTAGGTCATTGAAACCAGTGTTCTTACATAGATGTTTCAACTTTTCTGACTTCTCTTACTCCTCCCATGGTTAAAGACCACTCTCTCAAGTACCTTTCTGGAGAAATCCTCACAAGCAATAATTTTTCATCTATATCTCTAGTTTACATAGAGAAAAATATATCTCAAGCTCTTTTTCTTTTCTTCACAACCTAAAACATAACTACATGTGCTGAACCCTGTGACTGCAGATGAAGAATTATCATAACTCTGGTATGATCACCTCCACTAGAACAGTTGTATCACCTCCCTTCATACCTACTTAGGGACTTCACACTTCTTACTATTCTCTTACCTGCCTGCCTTCCAAAGCCTCTTTTTTAGTTCCTTCCTGTAAACTTATAAAATAAACTCCATTTTGAAAAAAAATTTAAAATCTTCCCTCCATGCTCTGTAATCTTAAAGAAAATGTTTACATTTATTTCAAATACACAAACATATTCATATACACAAGCATATTCATACACTTAATTCACCCACAAGTTTAATTTATATATGTAGTAAAATAGAGATCCAGGTTCATTTTCTTCCCCAATGGTTGCTAATTCCTCTCAGTTTATTGAAAAAGCTTTACATTCACTGCAGATTTGAAATCCTACTTACCCATTTACTTAGACCAATCAATATGTCCTTTGTAAAGTTTTGTTGTAATATACAAGCACACACATATCTATGTATGTATTTTTGTATATGTATACAAATAAATTTTTATATATTATCATTCTTACAAAATTTATTCCCATGCATTTTATAGTTTGTGATGCAAGTGTCATTGGAATCTTTGCACATTATTTTCTAGCTAGTTTTCACTGTTATAAAAAAAGGTATTGAGTTTTATATATTTATTTTGTATCTTTCAACTTTACAGAATTTGCTTTTGTGCTGTCTCTATGCTCTGATTAAACTTCATATCTTTCATATCAACTGAAAAAATAGTATATTTTATTGTTTCCTGATAATTATTCCACTTTTGTTTTGTTTTGTTTTAATCTTATTGCATTAGCTGGCACCTCTAGGGATGTTAAATAATAGTGATAGTAGTGAATATCTTGTCTTGATAGTAACTTAAAACTAACGTATTTAGTATTTCAGAGTTTAATATAATTTCATATGTTTAATGTCTCTGATAAATATTTTATAACATTTAGGGTATGTTTATTATTCCTATTTTGTCTATAAGGCAAAATTTATCAGGATTTAGTCTGTCAGACTTGTCATAGGACATAATTTATCCTGATTTATAAGGAATGACTGAATTTTGTCAAGTGTTTTGGGTATCATTTTTATATAATCATGTGTTTTCCATCAGTTGACTGATATTAATAATAGCTAATGCTTATGCATTTCTTGCTTCATGCCAGACATAATTAAACACTTTATGTTTATGAACTCACTGAGGTTTTTCATATCATCATCCTCAATTTGGAAAAGAGAAAACTGGTCCTACAGAGGTCACATTGCTTTGAGTGACACAATGCAGCTTCCCAGCCAGCAATCCAGTTCCAGAGCCTACACTAAAAACCACCATAAATACTGCCTGTATCACGTTAACTTATTTCCAGAATTTAGCAATCCTTGGATTCCTGGAATAAACTATACTTTATCATTATGTATTAATCTTTTAATATAGTACAGAATATAACCTTATAATTTACATTGTCAGTTCTACATAAATAAATGAGATTAGTCTACAGAATTTTGTGTAAAAAGTGAGATTTTACTATTAATAACTTACTTTTTAATAAAATGAATTGGGAAGCTCTCCATCTTTTTCAATGCTCAGAAATGGTTGAAACAACATAGGCATATTAGCTCCTTAGAGATTAAATATAATGCACACATAAAATTATATTGGTCTGCAGCCTTTTCTAGTGGTAGATTTTTGATAACATTTTAAATTTCTTCCACAGTTATTATTCTGTTCAAATTTATAGACATGTGTATACAAATATTTTTACATAATGCTGGTAAAATATATTTATCATAATTATATCCATTTTCTCATTTCTAATACTGTAAATTTTCTCTTACTCTGTGTGTGTGTGTGTGTGTGTGTGTATGTTTAGAAGTATAATTAAGATTTTTATTTATCCCCATCAGCCTGGCAAACTCCTACACCCATTGTTCAAGACTTCTCTGAGAAGGCTTTCCCAAGCCCCCAAAGATAACAAACTTTTCCCTCCTTTGTCCCTGTGCTACCTGTGCATGCAGCACTTATCTCTTTGGTAGCAGTTATCACAATTGTGTGTTTGTCCTTCGTCTTTTTAGTACAGTAAGAACTCCTTGAAAGCAGGGACACCACCATATTTATTTCTGTGTCCTTAGCTCATATATACTTGCCCTATAACCATCTGAGGCCTGCATAAATGAAGGAAAGCTAAAACGCATTTGCATAGCACTGCCATTTTCCAAAATTCTAAGGATCAGATTACTTCAAATGTATTACATTTATTCAGAATGCACTGTTTATGGATAAACTTAACTGGGAGCCCTCCAGCTTAAAATCAGTAATATATATTACACCACCTTTTAGTTCATGATGTAATTATTAATAAGAATTTCTTTATCAAAAAATGCTAACATAGCAATTGAAGTCACTTTTAGTCAGGGACACTTTCAAATTGTGGATGGGATTAACTATGGCATTATTACATTTAGGAAGAATAGCTGCTATAATTTAGTCAAGGACAGGAGAATAACTGAAATAGTCTCTTAAAAATATTTAATATGTATCTATATTATAACAATGTTTCCACATTGTTCTAGGTGCTGGGATAGTTAACAAAACAGGCAAAACTCATGTCTGCCCTCAAGGAGCTTCTATTATATATTGGCAGAGAACACTTTGAATAGGCAACTGGAATCAAAGGGGTAAGATGTGCTTCAATAATTAATTCAAAAAACCCTAGTAAATATTTATTACGTTGTGTAATAAGAAATAATTAATATATAGTGCCTTCCCACAAGGATCTCATGATGTAATAGTGGGGCATATGTACACATAGATAGGAATACTCATAGATAGAAAATTAAAATAAAATAGAGATATCCACAGAGTTCTAAGGTAACACAGAGGGGTCAGACAGCATATCAGTAATGAACCATTCTTTATAGCTGCAATACTGGTTTGTAGCCAAAATAAGCTATAAGAATTAACAAATTTGAAATGGATCACTTAGGAAAAAATGGGAGACATTAAAATTATCATCATGTATGAGGTTTAAGAACAAATAACATGACAGGAAAATCATTGTAAAATATTCTAAATAATGTATGAAAAAAATGGAGTTTGCAATTTATTCAGCAAGCTAAACAAAGAATAGCCAGTGATTTTAAATGAAAATTATCAAAATCAACAATGTTGTCTGATTGTGGTAAATAATTTTTACACCAGTAGGTTCATCTTTAGGGAACCAATCCACCAAAATATGTAGAATTTTGACCATTGTATCAGAAGATATGAGCATAACATCTGAAGCAATTGCTATCTTTATAAAGTGAAAGTACCACGTCCTACCTGAGTACAGAATGTCTGATTTAAGAAGATTTATGACAGTTTATGATATAATAAATTGTTTTATAAAACATTCTATATAATCTGGAAGTAATGCTTGATGTATTACCTAAAAATAACTTCCTTTTATCAAGTGACATAGGGTTCATGTTTATTTCTTTCTCTGCTCTATTCCCTTCCTACCATTCACCAAACTGTCCCAGTCCTTTCCTTCCTCTTTCACTCATTTCATGATTTTTCTTTTTCTCAGTGACAAGTGTTCCTCTTGTCTTCTAAACAGAAATCATAGTTCAGCTTTCCAGAATTCTGGATAATGAGTTAGAATCCCAGGAAATGACTCACAGTGAGAAAAGAGATCAGCCTACTCACCGTCACCTACACTTGAGCTGACTCATAACTAGGGGAGAATGACACACATGAGGAGGGAGGGCAGGGACAAAGTCTCTTAGCCTCAGTCTTTACATGTAAAATGGAGGCCTCAGATATGATCACCCTGACAACAGCTTATCTATGATCCGACAGAGACACACTTTGTACCAGCTCATTTTAGTTCTATGCTAAATATCTGGAAAATTGACAGTTCTCTCTTTCGCATAACTCTTTTTCCAAGCCCTTCTAACGGGTCTCAAGGAAGGAGAGATCTATTTTTAGAAAGAACAGATTATGGGAATAAGAGTAATGAATGAAGCCTTCAGTTTCTCACCTTAGGAACCATTGTGATTCTACAAGGAAAGAGCACCAGAGGCAAACCAAGACCTAACCCATCTGTATACACTCTTTCCTGGACTCAATAATTTTGTGTCTCTCAGGCTAAAGGAGTCTAAGCTGGAGTCAAAAGAGACCAGTTTTCATACATGTAATTTGTTCCTGTCAATCTTGAAACAGCTGAATATTTTAGTGTGCCTTAAAATTAATTATGAGGTATACTTTATTTGTTACTAATAATAAATTACCAAATTTTACAAATAATTACCTTTTTAAATAAATTAGGGCAGACTCATGGTTACTTCTATCTACAATATCACTTTCACCAACTTGTATCCCAATTTTTTGTGGAATGAGAAAGATGAAATGAGTGCAAGAATATATAGAAAATTAATCATTGGTTCTGCATGTAAACAACATCCTCTGTATCTGTTATAAGAAAGATGTTGATGACTAATGCATTAAATGGTTCATTCCATCAACAAGCAACCATTGAGGTGGAAATCTGAGTATGGTGAATAGAAAGAAGGAGATGGTCAATGTGAGGATGTGAGAGAGGGCTCTGGAATAAGAAAGTGCTCTGAATAGCCTAATTACACATAGCAAGGAGTCTTGCAGGGAGACCCAAGCTTTCCTCTGGTGCTGTAAATTAAATTCTCAACCCTTATCAACCAAATGTCCCTCACAGTCTATTCTGTGATTTATTTCAGTGTTTCTCAACCACAGTTACATATTAATACCACTTAGGGAACCTTTAAAATACATCCACACCTGGGCCCCACATCCATAGATCCCATTCCAGTTGGTTCCCCCATTAATGCAGTGGTTCTCAAAGTTTTGCATGCTTCAAACTTACCTGGATGTCTTGTTAAAATATAGATTTCCAGGGCCCACCTCCAGAATTTCTGTTTCAGCAGTGTGGGGTGGAGTCTGAGAATTTACAAGTGTTGCTGATACCCGCTCGTCTGGGGACCACATTTTGAGAAATACAGTATTAAAAAATGTCACAAAAAATAATCAGATGGTACTCACACCTTAGAAACCTATTAATAACGCAGCTACCCAGCCTAGTGTCATGAAGATTTTAATTCAGTGTTTGGCATGAAATCGGGGAATTTTTATTTTTACAATTTTCCTCAATGATTCTTCTCACAGGGCAAGTTTGGGAATCTCCACCATCAAGAGACTTCTAGCAGAAAGTGGAGAAGGACAGTGGGGATGGTATCTCAGTTTTTTGCGTAGTGCTGCTTCATGAACTGAAGCCAAGTGGCAAGCTACCATGTGTTATCAGTTTGTTCCCATATGCCAAGAGTCAGGAGAGATCTTGGTCATGATAATCCGCTCTCTCTGGCCTCTGCCTCTTGTGACTTTCTAACCACTTTGGCTTCCATTCACGTCTGCGTCCTCTCTGTCTTGACCCAGCCTGCCTGACGCAGCTAATTTCTCTACCATTAGCCCTGGGGTTTTCTGTTTTTTTGGTTTTTTTGCTTCCTTTTTGCATCCCATTTTTCTAATGGACGTTTAATATCACCACAATCACTATTTTCTCCCTATAGACTTTCCTTAGATGAAAGAAATCTTGCTTCCTCATTACTTTACAAAGTAAACACTGACTAATTTTCTTCTGATACGTGAAACAGAATACTCTTCTAACATATTGGCAGTATTAAATTATTTGTGTTTTCATGTTATTTAAATATGTGTAAATACAAATTTAATTTAAACTCCTTATAACTGTCATCAATTCTAGCCATAAAATTATAAATTAAATAAAAATAGAAAACCAATAAATTATACATTAATAATATAAATTTAATAGTCTAGATATTTTAGAAATATGTAGTTGTGTTTATTGATAAAATAATGTAGCATAATATATGCTTCCATGTCTAATGTGCTTCTCTATTTTGTTATCAATAATACTTACTCCTGTATCTATATAATCCAATTTTAGAAAATATATGAATAATATCAAGCCTTTGAATTCTGGTTCATAATAATCCGACCTCATACTTAACCTAAACTCTTAGGGGGGACAGTCTTAAAATGTCAATTTTAATTAGATGTCCTTTGAGAAGTCTCTAAATTTGTCTTCTTTGCTTAAAGGTAAATTTAGCTCTACTACATTGTTGAAATCTATGTTAAATGTGTATATAACCCAATTAGTGCCACAAGAAGAAAAAACAAAGTTCTTCATGAGGTATTTAGACTTAGTATTACTGTTAATGACTGCTGTGACAGAGACAGAATCTGCAATGCAGCTCACAAAGTGAATGTGGAACAACTTACCACTGCCCTGCTTCTTTTGAGTCCAGGTACCTATACACTAAAGCACCAGGTCATTCTGCAACTCTCTACAGCTTCCCCATCAGGTACTGTGAAACCATCATGAGCACAGCATAACCAATGGAGATGACATCTGTTCTTCAGTTCCTAAAAATAAATAAATAAATACACACACACACACACACACACACACACACACACACACACACACACACAGTAGGTACTAACATGAGCACTAATCATGTAGCACGTAGACATTCAATAATATGATTTATGGTTTTTTTTTAGGTTTTCAATTAAAATGGAAACACAGGACTTAAAATTTTTTTAATTTTGAACTCTCTACCCCAAAATTATATCTCTGAACCCCAGCATTGTACAGAAGGCAGTTTGAGGAAACCACTTTAGAATAATGGTTCTTATTGGGGTGGAGGAAAGAGATGTTTGGCCACCCTATGGAAGTGGATCAGAATAATCTGAAGCCTTTTCCAACTACACAAGTCCTGCCATGAGATTCTGATACAGAATACTGCTTTTGAGAATTTCAGCTATGGCAATGCACTGTTGGTGATGGCAGTGGTTCTGTATCTTACGTTACAAAGAGAAAAATGAGTTTAAGAATCACTATGTTTAAAAAAAACCACCAAAGATGTTTTAAACATCAAAATAAGATGCTTTTCCTCAAGTTGTACTCCTTTACCTCCCAGAGCTATGTGATGTTTACAATCTTTCTTAAAACTCTTTCTTCCCTAGGATTATTGAGAACTCATCTTCCACTTATGTGACTGCTCCTAATCTTTCTTTACAACTGGCTCCTCATCTTCCTTGTCCTTAAATGTATGTGTTCTGCAAAGTTATCTTCCTTTTCTAGACTGTCATTCTTAACAGCTGCTCCCATTTCCATAAAATATTCAGGATACTGCTTTTAATATCTCAAATTATTAGGCAAAAAATAAAAAGGATAGAGGATTAAGTAAATGAATATATCAATATGAATTTAAATTCTCTTCTCATCACTGTACTATGATTACAAAAATGAGTCAACCCTTTCAAGAAGTGGCAAAACATTGGAAACAGATTCAAATTATAACCAGAAATTTCAGTCCACACTTATCTTACCACACTGGAAAGTTCCACTAGAGGCAAATGGCATAAAACAATACTTCATAGAAAGTAGTACCTAATTAACTCAACATAGAACTTAAAATATGTTAAAGTAATTAAAAAAAATTAAACCAATGGTTAGAGAAAAGAATCTGGGAAAAGAACTTCTGGTTTCAAATACATTCTTAATGAATAGGATTTGGTATCTGGGCCATAGCCTAAAACACACCCATTCACCCCAGCCACCCCCCCCCATACACACACACAATGAGATTTGGATAGTGATGAAGACAAGAATAGACAGACAGGAAGATCTTTTCCAAAAATATTTCCTGGCCTGATCAAGAAGTCTTTGTATTGAGCATAGATAGAAGGAAGAAAAAAAATGATTTTAAAAGACTTGAGATTTCAGTTTCCCTTGAGGAATTTAGGAATATATAACTTGGGTATATTTATATAGAAGAATTTAAGGAAGTGCCCTATGATTCATAAGAGATAAATAACACATGAGAAAGGTCGTATGATACCTCTGTATTAATTTAGTTTTTGCATTCTAGTCTTGGCTTTTTAAAAAAAAATTAAGGGTACATAATAGTTGTGCATATTTACAAAGTACGAGTGACATTTTGATACAAGGATACGATGTGTAGTGATCAAATTAGGGTAACTGGGACATCCATCACTTTGTTTATTATTTCTTTGTGCTGGAAACATTCTAAATTCACTCCTCTAGTTACTTTTAAATATGTAATAAATTAATGTTGACTATAGTAGGCCTATTGTGCTACTGAATACTATATCTTATTCCTACTAACTGTATTTTGGTACCCAGTAACCAACCCTTCTTTATCCCCTCCCCCACTACCCTTCCCAGCCTCTGGTAATCATCATTCTACTCTCTACCTCCATGAGATATAATTTTTTAGCTCCTACATATGAGTGAGAACATGCTATATGTGCAATATGTGTCTTTCTGTGTCTGGCTTATTTCACATAACATGATTTTCTCCAGTCTCATTCATGTTGTTTCAAATGACAGGATCATTTCTTTTCTTTTCTTTTCTTTTCTTTTCTTTTCTTTTCTTTTCTTTTCTTTTCTTTTCTTTTCTTTCTTTCTTTTTCTTTCTCTCTCCTTCCCTCCTTCCTTCCTTCCTTCCTTTCTTCCTTTTTTTTAGAGATAGGGTCTCACCTTGTCACCCAGGCTGTAGTTCTGTGGCAAAAGTATAACTCTCTGTCCCCTCTAACCTTGGGCTCAAGCAATTCTCCTGCCTCAGCCTTCTGAGTAGCTGGAACTACAGGCATGCACCACGGCATCTAGCTAACTTTTTCATTTTTTTTTTTTTTTTTAAAGACTGAGTCTACCTTTGTTGCCTAGGCTGGTCTTGAACTCTTGGCCTCAAGCAATCCTCCTGCCTCAGCCTCCCCAGTCACTGGGCTTATAGGTGTAGGTGTGAGCCACTGTGCCCAGCTCATTCTTTCTTATGGTTTAATAATATTCCATTGTGTATATGTAGCACATTTTATTTAACCATTTAACTCCTAAGTATCAGTGGCCTAACATAACATATTTATATCTTGCACATGTCCAATATTGCTCTGCAAAGATTCTGCACCAAGTATTTAATCACTCAGTGACTCAGCTGAGGAAGATCTTATTATATTGAGATACCACCATCTCGGTACCATGCTTCAAGAGAAACAATGGTAAGGAAAGATATTTATAAAGGGACCTTATAGCTTTCAATTGCCTCAGCCAGAAAGTGACACATATTACTCCTATCACAGCCAATTGGTCAGAACTATTCTCATGATCCAAATTCATTGCAAGGATACATGAGAAATTTAAAGGAGCATGTATAATATTTTATAATCATTTCTATGTCTGCCATAATCTCAAATTTCTCAACAGGAATCCTAAAATTTATGATTTTTTTAAATTATAAAGGCTAGCGTTTACTTACTATCTTCTTCAGGCAATATTAAAACTTACTACCTAGAATAATCCACTAAAATAGGCAATGTTATCCCAATTTTATTGATGAGAAACAAGTTTAGAGAAAACAATGTTTCTAGTAAGTATTGAAGTTGGGCTCTGAATCCAGGGCTGTTTAACCCAAATGACTTTGTTTCTCTGTGTCCCACTGTCTTCCATGAGTGTGGTATAATGAAAAAGGCTTTCAAAAGCTTATGCTTTAGGCCGGGCGTGGTGGTGCATGCCTGTAATCCTAGCACTCTGGGAGGCCGAGGCAGGCAGATCTTTTGAGCTCAGGAGTTCAAGACCAGTCTGAGCAAGAGCGAGACCCTGTCTCTACTAAAAAAATAGAAAGAAATTATCTGGACAACTAAAAATATATAGAAAAAATTAGCCGGACATGATGGCACATGCCTGTATTTCCAGCTACTTGAGAGGCTGAGGCAGAAGGATTACTTGAGCTGAGGAGTTTGAGGTTGCTGTGAGCTAGCCTGACGCCACGGCAATCTAGCCCAGGCAACAGAGTGAGACTCTGTCTCAAAACAAACAAAAAAACAAAAAAACAAAAAAAACCTTGTGCATTAGCATAAGTAGGAAAACAAATCTGAAATATGTTTTAATTATGTTAAAATACCTAAAGGAAATTGCATGTTTTTCTGTAATAAGATTGCAGGTTATCTAAAATGTCACTGGTTTTTACTTTTGATTGTATATAAAATTATATGATGACAATGATTATTTAATGCTTATTAAAGTATCTGATAGCCCATTGCAGGTTTTCAATGAAAAAAATTACAAAATATTAGATCAATTGAGTAAAATTATAGGAATCCTTCATGATATAAGTTAAGTATTATCGAGATAGACTCAATGATCATGAAAATATTCATAGCTCTAAGATTCCCAGATTGCATTACACACAGTGTTGGTCCCATTTTTGTAACTTCTTTGTTTCTGTGGATTGATATTAGATATGATCGCATTAGTTCTCCTGATATTTTGTTTACATGGCACCAACTCTGCAGCTATTTGGAAACCCCAGGTGATTTAATGAATTTTTCCCTTTGCATTTGAAGGTCTGACATCAATTAATGCAATAAGAAAGTCATTGATTTAATTAGTAATCATTGAAATTTCTCCCTTGCCCTCCCACCTCTAAATTTATTATCAAACAGGTGGTTTATTCATTTAGCTATATTCATTGAGTACCTACTGTATGCCCAGTACCACGCTAGGATTGGGGTTTCAAAGATGAATACATCAAAGGCCTTGCCTTTAAAGGGCCTAAGATATCATGAGTAAAAATATTTTAACATTTATTTCAGTTTCTTTCCCCTTAACTAGGCTCCAAACCACTCTCTTTCTAGTAATTTACTTTATCTATTCCCTAATATAACTAAGCTTTTCATTATTTTATTAAGGTGTTTGTGCTTGTATTGTCTAAATGGCACCTGTTTTCAAAATACTTAGGAATATTAATTAGCTTGGTTTTCAGCACAAAAGATAAAATCATGCTTTAAAAATGCAATTACCTTTTTTATCAGTTGAAGTAACAAGATTTATTTTACATATTTGTTTTGCAATAGTATACAAACAAGTGCTAGAAACAAAATATGGGTGGGTTTTTAGCTGGTAATATTTCTTAGGACATCAATATTTTGGAGAAATGAGTTACTGACGTCTAAAATTTATAAATATGCACCACTTTTCATTTGACAGAAACTCCTGAAACAAACAGCCAATTTCCTGGAGCAGAATTAATATAAAATAAAAATTCTAAAGATTGTCTTTTTTACCCTTCCATTTTTATTAATTAATTATTCTTAGTTTGCTTGTGAGAATTGGAAATGCTTTTCAGTATTTTCAGATATAGAAAAAATGTAGAGTTAATCCATAAATGCCCTCTTGTGACAGTCTCCAAAAATGCAACTGCCTTTTCCTTTATTTACTATGCTTTTATTTTCTTTCCTAAAACAACTTTATATAACCAAACTGTAACAGTTTTATATTTTATCTGATCAAATTAACTTACCTATTTTTTAATAAGCTCTGTGGGATTTTGAAATTTAGGCAGAAAACTTGTGACAACACTGTTCCCTGTGCAGGGTAATTATTGGAAAGCCCTAGGAAAGATTCTTCTATTGTCACCTTAGGCCACCTTGGTGTACATGGTGAGGGAATCCTGGGTGTGAAAAGATCTTTTATTTTAAACTTTTTCTTGAGAATTACCAGGGTCATAGAACAACATTTCCCAATGAGACAGTTAAATGATAATAAATACATGAATTTACCCTAGCCACTCCTTCATAAAATATTGATAATTTTAATCAATTATCTCATTTATATTCTATGATCATCTTTGGAGTTCCTAGAAGCAAATGTTATTACTTACATTTTAAATAAAACAATTAATTATTAAAGCAATTAAATGACTTGCCTAGAGTTATAAGTGAGTACATCACTGCATGACCCCTGGGCCAACACATAGACTTTTTTGGGCTTTAAACATACCTATATTCAAAAGTCAGGTGACTACAAAACTTTTCAAAGGGCACTTGATGTGTATTCCTTAAAATTAGTTTTTAAAACTTTGCTTTAGGCCAAGAAAACCTAACTTTAGTTTTAAAACAAATGTTGAAAATTGTTTTCTTTCAGGATTTAGTCTAGAACAGATTTTCATAAAGAAATCATGAAATTTCTTCTTAAGAAGATAATGTAACAGAATTTTGAAATTAGGCAGGGCTGTTTTCGAGCAAGTTACTTGATATTTTAGTATTAGTTTCTTGTTCTGAAAAATGGGACTAATAGTAACCTAACTCATAGAATTTTAGTGAGATTTACATGAGATTGATATACCCCTTTCCCTTAGTAGGGCTTTAAATATTATAGCTGTTATTATTAGAAAAAAGTTTAAACTTCTGATGTAGACTTGAAACAAAACACAATCTAAGTTTATTTTGTGTCCAAGATGGCCACAAAATATCCATTACTTTATTACTTTCTTATTCCTCAAATTTAAAAATAGTATAATTACATAGATATACTTAATGTTTATAGCAAATGAGGATGGTAAGAAAATTCAATAATGTGAATCTTATTGATACTTTTATTATCAACTTAAATAATTCCTTTGAACCAAATTATCTTGATTGTAAAACCTGCCAACAGGTGACAGAGATCCACGGTTTTTTCCTAAGGCTGATAAAATCTTGAGCTTACAAAGTCTTACCATAACTAACACAGAGTGAAAGGGGTATAAAGAATACAAATCAGGGACCCATGATGGAACTCAGAGACATCCTGGACAAAAAGAAAGTCTGAGAAATCACAGAACAAGGGAACTTACTGTTCTTACCTCTAGGAGGGAAACCTTGGGAGCAATGGAACTTGAGTCTCACACCATTTTGAAAATGGAAACAATACATTTTGGATAGCTACCAATGGAATGAGAGTTTATATTTTGGGAGCCCTTGAAAATAATCATGTCATTTAATTTCAAAATCACATGCATATTTCAAACCAGGGTGAAGAATGGTGTTAAAAAAAAATGAACGTTAGTTATAATATTTGAAAAGTTTCCCTTATCTCAAGAGTGGTCTTTGACATCCTGCTTTCCCTAACCTTCCATAGTCAATCTATTTACTTCCTAAACATATCTTGAACCTTCCCATTTCTCTCCACCTTTTCCAGTACAAGCCTATGTACAGATAGCATCGTCTTCCATCTGGGTTACTACAATAGCCTCTAAATTGGCATTTCTGAACCCACTCTATTTCCAACGACCACCATTTCCCTACCACCAAACATACACACTGAATTCTGTCTCCAAGCTCCAGTCAGGGTAATCTTTTGAAAACACAAACATGATGAAATAACACAATAGTTTGTAACCTTCAATTTTTTTTTCTATCATTCATAGGATAAACCTTCCTGTAGTGGAAAGAAAAATAAGCAATTAATTTATTCAACAAATAATTTTGAGCATCGACTATGTGCCACATATTATTATAGTCCCTGGAATCATATTGGTGAAAAAATAGACACAGCCTCAAGGAGCTCATAGTCTAATGAGGCCCACAGCAGGTACTCATCAATACATCATCAAATAAACATCCAACTATAAACTGTGATAAGTTGTTTGGAGGAAATGAGCTAGAGTGTGTAAGTTTACAACACGCATGCTATACTTGTCCTGGGGGTGGCAAGATATTAATTGGGCAAAAGGTGTGGTAGAATAAAAAATGTGTGGGAAAGCCCTGAAACAGGAAAGAATTTAAGGTGTTTGGAGGACTAAACAAAGGTCAGGATGATCCACAATCTGCTAGGAAGAGTAGATAGACACAAGACTGGAGAAGTAGACACCGAAGATCAGGCAGAAGATTTAGGCAGCTAGGACTGAGCACTTTATCCTTTGAGTTTGGAATAAGGAACAAGAGGGAGGAAAGAATGAAAATACTGTGTATTCCAAACTGATCAACTGCACTTGCCAAACAACTAGACTGTCTTAATGCAACGGTGCCACCTGTTGGCCCTTTACTGCCTCAATATTTCTCTCCATCTCCTTCTTTGAAGGGAAATTAGGCCCCTTATGCACACTCCTTCTCCCTTATTTAGTTTAACATATACATTTTACCTTTAGTCAACCTCTTTCTCACGGGTACACACACATCCTTCTAAACTTCGTATCCTATTCTATTTCAACTTGTGTTCAGTAACTTAGGAAAATTTCCCCCACCTCGTTTTTTCTTTCTCCTTCTTCCTCCTCCTCTTCCTCTCTCTAAACTTCTTCCTCTTCCTTCTTCTTTTTCCCTATAACATCATTTATGTAGAAAAATATATGCAAATCTTCAGAAATTTACTTTTCAAATTTTGTCTTGGAATTATTAATTAGGTAGAACTTTCTAAAAGACATTTGGCTTATAAAACCAAGATGGCACCTATTTGCCCCATTAGCATTCCTGATAAGGCTTAAAATTCTAGAATTTTATGCTTATTTTATGGTAACACTGTGTTCTACATCTGTTTTGAGGATAAATTTAGTTGCATAACGTGAGCAAATTTATAAAATCTCAATGAATTACTCTGTTATTAAGTAATGACTGGCTATTGTTCATATATGCTATTATATTCAGTGAAATAATTTATTGAGGGTTTAATAACAGGAAAATGAAATATACATTAAAAAGATAAAAGGAAAATACATTCACTTTATAATTTTCAACGTACATTTGTTACTTTCTCATCCTAACCATATTGTACTTAATGTTGCAAGTTCATAATTATAAAAGAAAATAATTAATTAAATCCAAAAATAATCTAAATTAGCAATTTTGAATTCTGAAACACTTAAATTATAATCTTGAATAAATAATCTAAATTTCTGTAATTACATATAAAACTCAACAAGCTATATGCTCATTTGAGTGGAAACTTCTCTATATGATCTGGATATTTTACATGTACATTGAGGAATATGGATAATAAAGAAAATGTATATTAACTAATTATTAAATGTCAAAATTAATTTTATTAAACTTAATTCATATAAGTATTGATTACTTGGCTACTTTAGCGTGAGATATGTCATTCTTGAAACCTTTCGTACTCAATCAATTGGACATTATTTGAATTTTTACATAGGCTGACAGTTCAGCAAAGCAACTATGACCAAAATTACTTCTACATTTAGAACATGAAAGCTAAGAAGAGGAATTACATTTTTTCTAGGTTTATACTACAAAGTTAATTATTTAATCATTTTTATAAATTCCGTAAATATTTGAACACGAAGTGCACCATCACCTCTAAAAGTAAGGACAAACTCATCTATCACTGAATTCAATTCAAGTCACCAAATATTTAATGAGCAATGACTTAATATTGCAAATAATACACAGATGAGGAAGACAAAGTTCCCACTCTGCCGTAGCATGCGAGAGCCAGGTAGGAAAATTGGATATCTATTTTCGAACAAAAATGAAGTGAAGAAAAAAGTGAATTGTTTTACAAATATTATTCTTGCACAAATCAGAAGGCTCACCTTTCAAGGTGTCAAACTCTTTAGTGAGTCCATTCCTCATTTGCCAAATCTGAAGTAATTATTTATGGCTCTGAGTGCTATCACCATAATTCTTTTAAAAATGCTTTAGCCTAAGGGTTATAAATAAGTTTGTAAAAATGACCAGTGCAATAGTTGTGAGGGTAATTGAACAGAGTGGATTTATAGAAAATTTATAACCCATTATGAGTTAACAAATTATAAAACATTACCATGGTAAACTTTTTGCAAATAGCATTTTTATATTTAAAGATCAAAAGGTCCAGTTCTGACATGAATGTCTTAGAGTGTATACTCTTTGTTTATGAGAATATTCTTTGACTTTTTCAAAATAGGAAGCAGTCTATAAAGACAGAGTTCTTGAGTATATGCTTAAGTATTGTTTTTCTATAGAAGAATTCAAATTTGATATTGTGTACTTTACTGCATTTTTTTTTCCTCCACAAGAATGTTTTACAGGCATAAGATTCTTTTTCTGTGTCTGGGAGGTAAAGGCAAAACAAACAAAAGAAAAACCTTGTTGGACAAGCTGGAACATCAGATCCCATAAGCAAAAGGTCTAGTCTGTAGATATGATTAATGCCTCCATATTACTCTGCTATGAAGCTAGGCTGCTTATTAATTTGAACAAAAGTTAAAAAAGAGACAAGACAAAAAATTCATAGTACACATTTGAACAATGTCAGCATCAACTTGGGAAAATTCCTATCTCCAACATATTATTTTCAACTCATCTTAAAGAAATACATAACTATCTAGAGAACAAATATTTCTAAATAAAGCATTTTTTACAAATGCCCAGTGCCAGTCTGAGGTTTGTTAGTAACTGGGCCACGCATCACTGCCTGAGCTCCCCTACCCACAACCCCATCCATAGAAAAATTCTCTTCCATGAAACTGGGCCTCACAGCAGGAGGTGAGCAATGGGCAAGCAAGTGAGCAAAGCTTCATTGGTATTTACAGCCGCTCCTCATTGCTCACATCACTGCCTGAGGTCTACTTTCCCCCCACCCCCCACCTCACCCTCCAACCCCTACCCATCCCCAGATACTGCTGCTAACATGTTCTCCTGTGCCATATGAGTTAAGGTTAGAAAATAATAGCCCAGGACTAGATCCTTCAGAATGCCCTAATCAACCTAAGTGTCCATCAATGAATGAATCTAAATGGATAAAGAAAGTGTGATGTATTTATACACACACACACACACACACACACACACACAAATGAAATACTATGCAGCATTAAAAAAAAAAAAGAAGGAAATCCTGTCATTTGCTACATGGATGAACCTGGAGGACATTATGTCAAGTGAAATAAGCCAGGCACAGAAAGACAAGGTATGATCTCACATATACGTAGAATCTGAAAATGTTAATTCATAGAAACAGAGGGTAGAATGGTGGTTACCACGAGTTGGAGGGGAGGGGTTGGGGAGATGTTGGTCAAAACATACAAAATTTCAGTTAGATAGAAGGAAGAAGTTCAAGAGTTGTATTGTACAATATGGTGACTATAGTTAATAACGATGTATTATGCAGTATTTTCTTGGAACTTACTAAGAGAATAGATTTTAAGTGTTCTCACCACAAAAAAATAAGTATGTGGGTTAATGCATACAGTTTGCTTCGCTCAACTGAGCCATTTCATTATGTTTACCTATTTCAAAGCAGATTGTACACAATAAATATATATAATTTTTATTTGTGAATTTAAAAAGGAAATAACTTCATAACCAGTAATTTGTGTGCATTTATCAATGGAAAAATTAAATAATAGTGCATACACCTTCTAAAACATTACAGCATGTTTATTAATTCAATATCTTCCTCAGTTAGGAAATATTATTCACAAAGGAGAAAATAAGAAAAACTTAAGACAAGGATCTGTATTTTCCCAGAAAACAACAGAGCCCAAATGATATCACTTTCCTTAGAACTGACATATTTCTGCCTCTATTTCCATAATATATTAGATCAACTTTTTCCTTATTTTAACTATTTAAAGTATATTATTTGTACCACATTACATAATTTGTGTTAAGTAAATTACAGCAATAACAAATTATACCTCAGGTTAAAATATTTTTTGAGGACACTAATATGATTTAAATAATAAAATCTATGATAATTTGCAACTTTATTGTACAACCATTTTAATATAATTTTATGTTAAAATATATAATGTATAAGATTTTCATACTTCATATGAAATACATAAATGTGCTACTCCATTTAATTCAGGAATTGTAATATTTGGACATTTGCTTAAAATGATTAGTCTCTTGGGGAAATTGAATTTTTACCACATAGCTAATTTTTTACCTGAAATATTGGCTAACTTTTTTGTTGAGTTATATGTCCTTAAACAGAAGTGACAATAAATATAAAATAGGCATAAATGTGAAGCTAAAGTTATTTAGTCCTTCTCCCAATACTCTTTAATCTCTTTAATTTTAAAATTCTAAACTCTTTGAGAGGCCATTTAATTCTGTCCTTCATCTCCCACCACTTAGCAAATTCACATTACATAATTTGTGTTAAATAAATTATAACAATAACAAATTATACCTCAGGCTAAAATATCTTTTGAGGACACTAACATGATTTAAATAATAAAATCTATGAAAATTTGTAGCTGATCATGAGCATAATTTGCCTTCATGACCTTCATTCTGTATTGATCACCTTTCTGTATACAAATAAAGTAAACACAACTAATGCTACCAGGAGGGGAGGAATAGCTAACCTGGCTACAGGATATAATATATCTAAATATAATAAATCATTTTTTCTCTGAATTTGTATTTCATCTTTTTTTCATGGTCATGTAGGTACAACAATAGTTTGCGTTTTATATTAAATGTGGATTTTGGTAATTATCATGAGAAAATAAGAAAATTCACTGGGGTAATATTAAAGATAAAATGTGTGGTTTTATTTATCAAGATAAAATAATAATATATTAAGTAGTAGAAAAAATACATACAGATATGTGTTTATATGTGCGTATATGTATCTTTCCCAGTTTATAACCTTATTTTTATCATTAATTTTGGTAGAGAATGAGATTGAGTCTAAGAACTTAGAACATATTGAAGGCTTTTTGAGGCAGAATGGGTAACAGTAAAACTGTTAAAATCAAAATGATTTAAAATTTGAGGTATTATATACCTCAAGATAATTTTTGATTTAACCAAAGTCACAGTTATATGTATCATATTATTTATAGTAAGTCTAATCAGTGAATCTCATTATAAAGCTACCCATAATTTACTGTACTTAAAACATAAATGTGGTGTCATTTAACTGCTGACAAACCAGTTTTATTGATAGAAATAGCTTGAGTTGAAAGAAGGATCTTGAAAAGTTTACAGCTTTATTTTTTCAAGCACCACAAACTAATAAGCAAAAACATATGAATTAGATAAAATACTTCATTAAGTTACTTTTATTGGGTAAGTCAATGTGATATGATTACATTTCAGAGACATTTAATTCCCTGTCATATAAAATCACATTGATGTTTGGTTATATTTTCTCTTCTGGTGATGTAGCCATTCAAAGTATTTTACTCATCTCAAAGCAGAGACATTATGAAGTTAAAACTAAAGTCATTTTCATCAAAGCTAATCATAAATTTTATTTTCTTAAGTGTTTCCCAGAGTATTCACATTGCAGGTCTGTAAAGGAGACTCTTAAAAGTACTCTCGGGTCTTGGGTTCTAATTAGAAAGAATCCCATCAAACTTGGGAGCATTTCTGTAATGATAGTCGGGAGAGCAAAAACAAAAACACTCACATTTGGTTCATGAGGCTTTGGATTGAACCCATTGAACACTGATATTTTAGGAAGGTATTTCTTACTGTTGAAAGTATAATTGGCCATTCATTACTTAGATGGCCAGCTCCACAGTGGTTTGTACCCATTCGTATAACTTATGTAAATGCATAAATGCTTCCTTTGAAATGACATAAAACCTAAATCACTGCATAAACTAGTAAATGATAGTTGCTCGCTATCTCGTACACAGTTCCCTTTTTATTGGTTAAAAAAATGTAGGTGAACATCACAGATGCAAAATATTTGTTGTTAAGAATGTGTGTTTACAGGTGTGGAATACCCTAAGGATGGGTAGAACTGATACCCTGCTGCAGGTGCAGACTTTAATAAACAGGAACTTGTCTTTCCTCTAATCACTTCTCTCCTTTATCATGCTTTTGGATTATCTCAATTCACATTAAGTATCACTTGTGCATTAAGCATATACAGTGTACTATATTTATTTAGGTATACATGTGACTAGATCTTCTGTGAATAAAACCCAAAATGCATTCACATGAGAAAATGGAGTGGTTTAATTTAAATATTTTAGGAGTGCTAGAATACTAATAAACATCTGGAAGAACAGATAAAACTAGATAAATGTTTAGCCTTGTTATGAGTAACACACTAGCATACGATTAGGTTTATAATGGTTGTAATTTAACAAAACTGTTGTATGAAATATTTTGTTTAGCATTCATTAAAAACTGTTAATGCACTTGTGTTTTTCATGGACTAAATTTTTTGCAGCAGACGCACGTTATTAGTATAATACAAATATGCTAAAAAGCAAACAGTTTGGTGTTAAAATGTTTTAAGTAGGATTGTGAAAAGAAATTTTACACCAATCTTTATTTTTTTTCATTTTTACAGGGAAAATTTTACCACAAATTCCATATTTTAATGATATTATACCAACTCTATTTTTTAAACTCATTTTGTCACTGTTTTGTAACAGAAACACTGTAAATATTATAGATGTGGTAAACTATTATACTTGTTTTCTTATAAATGAAATGATCTGTGCCAACACTGACAAAATGAATTAATGTGTTACTAAGGCAACAGCCACATTACATGCTTTCTCTTTCACAGTAGGCAGCAGAGCATATGGTTTTCTCTTAATGGAACGCTAGCTTCTCATTAACATACCAGTAGCAGTGTCAGAACTTACAAACCAGCATAACAGGGAGATGGAAAAACTTATAAATTAGACCCTTTCAGTACTATTGAGAAGGAAATGACTGATGTTCTAAGGTACAATATTTAGCTAATACTGTGCCCTTTTCTGCACCTTCTTTCCACAAAAAAAAACTTTTTTCTTATAATAAATATAAATATAAATATTGAAGTGCAAGTAATTTTTACCCTGCTTCTAAGAGTGATTGGCACCCTGATTTTGATAACTCTTCTTAAAAAATAATATTTCATTGCCTTTTTGCTCACAGTATGTTTTAAACAGCTGTATTTTCACCATCCTGTTTCAATACAGCGAAGCAGTTGAAATATAAAGCTAATTTTCTTGTCTTCCTAAAAGAGGAAATCCATCAGGTAAACAAAAACTGAGGATGAGAAGGAAACCATTTATTTTCTGAAGGCTAAGGCTGACCATTCCAATCACAGAAGTGGAGCCGCCAAGAGGCTACGATTGGTAGTGTAGGGAAGAGAAGAAATATTTTATTTAATCCCTATTTCACTGTGCATGGTTCAAATCATATTTAGCTGTCTCATAATAATTACGGTGATTTGAATTTTCCATCCAATTTTTTTTCTTTATTTCAAGCTCTTTCTCACCAAGAATTCAGCTGTATTTGCGGAAGGAATATATCAATGTCACGTCGGAAGAAACACATTTTAAAAGTTAAACCTGTACATATGGCACAGAAATTATACTTACATATAGATAAGATATATAGCATGACACGCTATATAACCTCACATTCCAGGAATTCCATAAACTGAAGTAGATTTTACATTTATATATTTTTTAATTTTTATAACATTTACTTATAATTTTGAGCACTATAAAAGTAAAATCTAAAATTCTGGAAAAGTGATCTATATTTCAGGGTTACTGTAGAGTAACTGCCAGAAAGAAAGCAGATATATTAATCCTCTGATAGCCAAAACTCTTGGTAGCTAACAAAGTGAATTGATCATTCCTTCCAAAGACTTTAATGTCTTCTATACTGGTTCAAATCACTGAATAGAAAATGTTACTTCTAAGAGGCTAATCATTTACTATATTCTTTCTGTAATGATGTTTGTAAATGTATCACTTAGATCTGAAGATAATGGTGAATGACATCTTCTAAAAGAGTAAGTCAGGAATATATTAATAAGACAAATATTATTTGACTTTTAACCAGAAAAATATAAACAAACTTTCTAATCATGATTATCCTGAATAAGTAATCTATTGATATATATATATATACATATATAGCTTCTTAAAATTATTTTTTCTCTTTAGGGGAGTTCAAAATATTACTGAATTTTGATGCCTACCCAATGTTAGAATGTTTGTGACTTAGCTCATTTTCTCCAATTGCCTGAAGATAAAGAGCCAGGAATCAAAAATCTTCCCAGAGGTCTCATGAGCCTGATCGTCTAGGAATCGAACCGCAGTGTTTAAAATTTTGGAACTTATTTATTTTCCTTTTACAAAGAGAAAGATATTAATTCTGTTCACAGAAAGACTTTCCTCTTTTCCATCTACCATAAGATGACAGCATGTTTCTTTCAAAATCATTCTCTTTTTTCCTTGCCACAAAATTTGCCATTATCTCCGACATGATTGCAAGTGCTTTGGAAACTAAGTTAATAACTATTATTGATTCAGGCCCAATGTTATTAATTCAAGCTATTAATTTAAGGGTGTTTTCATACTTTCTGAGTAGCAAGAGGCCAGATAAAAATGGCCCATGCTGCAGATTTAATTTGAGTATCAATGGATCGAGATTTGGTAAGCAAACTATTTTTTTGTTTCATTTCACCAGAGCCCAAATGAGCCACAGGGAATAACTGGCTGCTTGGCATATCCTTTCTGTAGACACAGGCAATTCCTCTATAACCCTAACAAAGGTGAGAGAAAAGTTGCTGCCTCTCCGTATGTTTTTCCACACCACCGAATCAGAAACGTCTCTACATACAGGTGTTAAAAGAAGCTTCCACCTCATGTCTAACATTAAAACTTAAACTGATGGTTGTTATTCAGCTGAAGACAGTATCAGTGTAAAGTGCCACCGATCTGGTCACTATCTCTGGGAGGCTGCCAGGGCTCCTGCATTGGCTTCAGGGTATAGTCTGTGAAGGAAGCCAATTAAGATCACAAGATAGTGGCTGGTAATAATAAACTTCTAATGATGTTCCTGACTGAAAAGGGGTAATTAAAATGTGTATATGGATGACCCTAACTTCTGTCAGTTCAGTATAGCTGTTACGCTGACAACGTCCATGTTTTGTTTAGGAAGGGGAGTTAGTGTTGTCTAACAACAATGAAATAAGCAATTCAATAATATAGAAAGGATAGCCTTGGAAATGCACACTAGTTTCAGTTTGGTTGCATCCCTGATAGAGTTCAGCTGACTGCTGTCTCTTGACTGGTTGATACTTCATTGTTCTGACTCCTGACTGTGACTTCTCCTTCCTCCCTCTCCATCCTCCCTGTCTCCCCATGCTACTCTCCCACCTTCCATCCCAAACCCAAGATGGGCTTTTTGGTTGTTGTTGTATTTCACTAGAACTCAGTCTTATCTTCGTCAGGTGCTTCTTGAAATCAAAGACTGTGTTTTGAAAAGAAAGACAATTAATTACACAGCAAAGGAAGCCAGTCCTCTTATCACTGGATCTGGTCATGGACATAAGTGCTTCACACATTTTCCGTTCCCTAACCCTGCTGCCCAGAGCTTTCCTGTACACCTGCTCTACTCAGCTCATCAATTTTCTGTGAGCCAGTTAAGTTCCTTTAAGCCTGTCCACTGAGAGGTGGTGATAGCTCTCTAACAAAAAGAAAGAGAAAGAGAAACAGAATGCTCCTCCAGGCCTTTATCTCGATCACACTGTTTGTTTTCCCATTGATGTCTGTAATGAAACAAAGAGGATTTAATCATGTTAAACAAAAGCCTGTTGGTACCCAGAGGAAACTCATTTAACTCTACTCCAAGTCTTGGAGTTTCAGGTTTCTTGTCTTCCTCTTTGCCGATCCACCAGGCTGAGTTTCTTACCTGGGGCTTAAAATTGTGAGGTGTGAAACTCTTCTTTTGTTTTGACAGGTGCTCTTTGCTAAACATCAGCCTAGCCTTGATGGTGATAATACACAGAAGGGGGGAAAAACCTTCAGAGAAGCTAATGACTGCAGTTACCCAACTTCTGCTTTTAATGGGTTTTATTAGCTTCCCTCTTTGGAGTTCTTTAGTATAAAGTAGGAAAACAAATTGGGCTGATAGGAAGTGGTGTGAAAAGATAGCAGTTAAGGAGAAGACCCAGGTACCATCTCCATCTTGGAATCCTAAGAAGGAAAGACAGGTGAATAGGCCTGAGACTTCCTTCTTGATCAAAGAATTAGTGAACAGGGCCAGCACCCTTAAGCCTTATCTGGTGGAAGAATAGAATAGACTCACAACTGGCACCTATAACTTGTCAGTTGACCAGGGAGCCTCCAGACATGATCCTCACTTTAGAATGCCAGACTAGTTGAATGGGTGACTTCAAATTGATAGCACCTCTCTCTTATCTCCAGAAAAGGGTCTCTTTGGGTAGAGAGATAAGCCTTGAGTTTAAGCTTGATTGGCCTGAAACCATCATGGTGTGTTCCTTTGCTGACTACTCCTTTGCAGTGATTCCAAAATGGCCTTCCTGCATTTATTTAAACCACTGGTATCCTTATCCTTTATTCAATCTCCACCTGCTGTTATATTTCTCTCTGAGCCTCCCACCCTCTCCCTAAGCACTCTTTCCTTGACATCATTGTTGAGTGTGGGAACTTTCCCCTTCTGCAGACACTGATGGCTCTCTTGTGATCAGGCACGCTGAGGTAAGGACAGGTGAACCCCATTTCCAAGTGGTGAAAAAATGTGGTAATTTTGAGATTTGTCATCAACCCAGAAAGTTCCACTGCTCCAAAATTAAGGAAAGAAAAAGTATCTTCTCTTTTTGCTTTATAAAATCCCAGTCTTTGTCCACATTTGTTTAGACCATGGTGATAGGAATAGGGTATGGACGTCTCCCAGAGAAAAATTTTGTACTGAAAAAGGTTTCCCGGAAAATTATTAGAGAGGTGGTATGGGTTAGTCATTGAAGGTGGGCCCAGATCACTTGAGTGATTTGGGGTAAAGCTGTCTGTGCTTCAGATTCCTAAATTTTAAAAGGTATGTATAAGCATCACAAGATCATAGGATTGTTATATACATTTAATTAATGCAGAATGCTTAGAAGACTCCCTAAGTCATCGTTTGTGCTCAATAAATGTTAACCATTATTATTTGCAAACTGGATCACCTTCTCAAGGCAGGCTGTTGATTCACTAACCTTCATTTCCTTCATCATGTATTTCATCTTCCAAGCACTGGCTTTACTTGTTTTCCGAAGCTTTGGGGAATGGGCTTCTTTCTTCGTGGGAGACGGCTTTGCCTCCAGTAACTATTCTGTCTTCTCAGCAAGAGAGTCACCTGGATTTCTCCCCTACACACTCTTATCCCTAAAATAACTAATTGGGCTATTCGGTCTTTCTCTTTTCTCATTCAAGGTCTTAAAGAAGATGGGATTAAATATTTAGTTTCGGTCCTTTTCTAGAAGACCAGAAGAACTTATCCTAGAAGCACAGACCTAGAAGGAAGAGAAAATGGCAAGGAAGCTGCAGTTTCCTTCTGCAGCCCCATGGTCTTCACAACTTGGCCACATCTTCTTGCCTGCACTGGAAATCAGCCGATCTCAACACTTCATATCTTTCTTCTTTCTTTGCAGCTAGTGTGCCACAAATGTGCTTCGGTCCCGAATGTTGCTTTCTGCTGTTGCTTGTACCTGGAGTTTCCATCTTAGAGAGAAGCCTCATCTTGGATCCTAAGCAGTTTTTATACCAAAGTTTGATTCATTTATTACAGTTCCTTGTGAAGTTAATTATAAACTGCTATCTTTATAAAAGGTAAGAATTATTTATTAAGAGACTGAGGCAGGTGAGAAGGCTTAGTAAAATAAGGCTGATAACTTGGGCCATTATTCTTTTCAGAGATAAGAAAATGATAAACTGAAAATCTGGCTGATTTCTTAAATCAAATACAGTCATGTGTTGTTTAATGACAAAGATATGTTCTGAGAAATGTGTCAGCCAGCAATTTCATCATTGCATGGACATCACAGAGTGCGCTTACTCAAATCTACATGGTAAACAGCCTACGGCACACCTAGGTTATATGGAGTAGCCTATTATTGCTCCCCAGCTACAAACCTGTACAGCATGTTACTGTACTGAATACTGTAAGCAATTGTAACACAATGGTATTTGTATATCTAAACATAGCTAACCATAGAAAAGGTACAATAAAATATATTATAATCTTATAATCTATGTAATATAATCTTATATATGACTACCATCGTATGTGCGTGCAGTCAGCTGTTGACTGAGACATCATTAATGTAGCACATGACTGTACCTGGAATTAAGCAAGAGGATGACAGAAGGAAGAAGAAAGAATGGTAACCCTGACTCTCTCCAAAACACTCATCCCCTGTAGACCCATTTATTCACGATCTTAACATAGTATCCTGTATTTGCTTTAAAAATAACAGTTAACACAAGGGGGGTAGCGTTCAAATACCAGTTACCTAATTAGACAAATTCAAACTGAATAAGCCTGAAATTGAAATGGGTATTGTGGCAAGTAGCGTTAATGCAAACTTAATGTTTAAGTTCTTCTCGGTTAAACTTGTTTTTAAAAATCTCCAGCATCATGTCATCTCTGAAAGTTGAAGCATTGGAAAGAATATTTATTTCTCTAAAGTCCTTTTTTGGAGGTTAGGGTCTGGAAAATATATGGATCAGTCCATTTTATTTCTTTTAAAGAGCAATTCTTGTGTTTGGATTTTTCTCTATTCTACCCTGCCTGTCTGGACACAGTGAGCTTGCCTTGCATTTGCATGCACAGAGGGCTGTAAAAAGTTCACATATGGCACACAAATTATTTTGTTAGGGTGCCATCTGCTGGTGTCAAGCAACCAAGAACTTATTTTTCTTAAAGATTAACGGTATACTTCTATTAAAACTAAACTTAAGAAATTTGACTCATCTGGTGGGGGTGGGGACCCTGTGGCCTTCGGGCCACATGTGGTCTCCTGGATCCTTGACCGCTTCCTTTTGACTGCATCCAAATTTTACAGAACAAATCCTTTTAATTTGTTCCGTTAAGCTTGGATTCAGTCAAGGGGCCGCACTTGGGGATCTGGAGGGCCACATGGTAGCCTTGAAGCCCCAGGTTCCCCACCCCTATGGCACAAGGCACTATTTTGACTTACCAGTTCCTGACCTGTTTGGATTCAAGTTTCATTTTTCATTTTCCATGGCTCCCCTGACTTTAAAAAAAAGTACTGTTATATTTTCCCTTTGAAAGCAATTGCTGTGTTTGGGATTACATCAATTTCAACACACTTTATTTATCCACTTGCTAGACTTGTTCTCTATGCCATAGTATAAGGTGCATGCACAATACTTTGCCTCTCTGTAAAGCAAGCTTATCAGCAGAGCCTTTATCATTTAAATTGAATATCAATACTGTTTCCTGGTCTTTTCCCAACCTACCTTTTCTATTGGAGGGAAGGAAAAGCAACTACCTCCTCCCCTTTTTTGATCTTTACCCACTTACTAGTTGTGTGACCTTGAGCAAGTCATTTAACTTCACTGTGACTCTTTTTTCCTTACCTGTAAATTGCAGATAATAATAGTAATCACCTCATAGGATTATGTGGTTATCTCGAGTGTTAAAGGAAATCATAGGCATAAGGTTCTTAGAACAGTGCTTGTAACATAATAAATGCACAACAATTGTTAACTGTTTTGTCATAGTTGTTATTTAATCATGTCAAAGTTGTTATTTAAGCATGTCATAGTTGTTATTTAAGCATATCAACTAGAGAATCATAACTTTACAGTAACTCTTGGGATCCTTAACCTCTTCTCAATTGAGAGATATAAAATGAGTATGTGTGTTTATATTTTGAGGGAAAGGAGCAGAATAATTATTTTCCTTACCTTCCCCTACCCCATTCTATGAGTGCTTAACTGTCTTGGAATCTCAACTCCCTAAAAGCCTATATAAAGCCTTTCAAGGTCTGATTTCTCACTTCTCCTTCTTTATATCTCAATATTCTCTTTTTCAAACGCTGTGTTCAAGCCATAATTAACTGTCCCATTACCTGATTAAACCATGCTTTCACTCTCCAGATCTTTGTGCACTTCCTTGTTTCCTCTGACTACAGCACCCTTCTCTTCCCTGCCTGCCCTATCACAACTGACACCTTCTTATCTCTCAACTCTCCCGTTGAGAGCCCTAAGATACAGATCAGATAATCCTTTCAGGCCTGGGATATTCAGTACTCCATCTACTCCATCCTTACCTAACATTCCCATAAGGTGGGGGGGGGGGTCTAGCCACAACACCATTATACTCTCAGCTGCTAGATCAATGCAGGCACCCAGTTGGAACTGGGTAAATATTTATTAAATAAGGGATTGTACAAGTGGGCATGTTTATTTTGGGGGAATTGAAAGAGAAAGCATGATCTATCTCCTGCCTACAAGGTTAAAGTTTGTCTTTAGGTAGTGAACATCTTTTCTCCAGTTATTTTCTTTAGGCCACTGCTAGTGTCACTCTCATTAGTATCTTTTTTATTCATATATTGGTATCAACAATCAAGTACATATAATAAAAATGAATGTGACTGGGATTTTTTTTATATGCACGTAGGCATTTATTTTTAATTTCTGTGTTAGCAAATTATAAATATTATCTTTATCTACTCAATTGTAATTTATGTAAAAATGTATATGCATTATAATTTATTCACAATTATGGATTGGGTGCAAGCTCTCTGCCAGGTACTCTTCTAGGACCTGAGCAAAACAGAAATTCCAGACTCCATTGAGTTTAATTAGCTCTATGTTTTTGCCTAAGTTTTTCTGTATCTGTTCAAGGCCCCAGAAGGGAAACCAGAAAGAGATAGTGCAGCACCCTGGGGCTCACAGTAAGGGGAGCTGTTACTTCCTCTGCCTCTCGAGGCCAAGGGAAGAAGTAGTTAGGTGTTTGTCTAGGGAAGGCTGCTTGGTGGAAGCTGTGGCCTTCATTAAGGGGCTTCAGCCAGTATGTAGTGTCCCTCTGAGAGCAGAAACGCAGGAAATCAGCTGGAGACCTCTCACTCCTCCCTCCTTCCCTTGCCTGCAGTCTCCCTCCATAGGTTGAAGCCAGCTAAAGCCAGAAACCCAGGTAAAGCAGTCCACGCTGCTCAGCCTCCTGCAGGGCAGTGTAGGGGTCAGGGGCAACCGAGTGGATCTGGAAGGACAAATGGAAAATATCCAGCACTAACCCTGATCAAGAACTTTTAAATTATTATTTTTTAGTCCCTGAATTTTTTTCTAAATGCACAGTGTTCTTTCAAGTATTTGGCAGTTTTTGTGCTACACAGTGGGTGCTGCCTGTTGGAAATTAGGGCTTATTTCTATACACCCAGGCCTTTTAAACAAATATTAATGTTCTGTATATTTGGAGGCTTTTTTAATCAAAAGGAAAGATTTAGGCAATCTAATATGAATGAATAGGCTTGTTCCAGATTGTGCCTTTGAGGCTCATTTCAGAACTTTTAAAAGAAAGACAAGAAAAAAAAGAAAAAGATTTCAAACCCTGTGACTGTGGAAGACCAAGTGATGATGCCATGAGTCCCTTCATTTCCGAGCCTCTCCCAGCACTGCTGCAGAAGCAGTCATTGCTTTGCGCAGTGGCTCACGGCCCGAGAAATAGGCCAGGTGAAAGTTACACGCAAATAGAAAAAGGGTTACCGAGGTCCCATGGTACCTTTGAGGAGACCAAGGTGTCATTTTAATGGTGGAGGTTCAATCTGAATATGTCTCAAATCTAAAAGCACAAAAAGCAAGGACATTGCATTAACCTCTGTATCATACCACCCATTTTTCTGTCATTTGTTATATCATTTTCCCTGAAAATCTTATTAGAACTTTGCTTGGCAAGGTTACTATACATAAGATTTAGCTTTCACAGGAAGTGCTGTTTTCAGTCATTTATAACTCAGGTAGACACACTTGCTGTTACGTAAACTTATTTGCAGAACAACTTACTCAGGTGCTTTTTACTGAAACCTCACATTTGCACACCCCTGTCCCCAATTCAAATGCCAATTAGTTAATCTAATAATTTGGTACTTAACACTAACCATGTGTTTCACGTTGTGGGAATACAAGCTTGTATGACTCCTTTCCTTCTAAGAGTTAAAATACAAAAATGTTGAGAACAAAAAGAATACCTTATAAATTTGGTATTGTAAATTTTTCATAGCATTGTCTTGCCCATTTTTTAAATTGGATTCTCACAATAGTCATTGTAGTGAGATCGTTATGTCCTTAAAAAATAAGAAAACCAAGAACTTAAATGAGTCCCCAGAACAAGTCAACATGTTAATTGAGGGTCTATGGCATGCACCCACTATGTGACAAATAAAAAAAAATGCATGTTTCAGAAGCCCTGGGTTCTAGTCCTAGTGATTCCACAATGAGTGACTTTCTTTGAACCTCAGCTCCCTCTTCCATACAGTGAAGGGTTGGGGCCCCCAATTGCCTCCCAGAGTCAGATTTCTGCAGAATGCCATAGGCCATTATCTCTCAGTTTTGACATACTGTTCCTATGCATTTCTAATCTTTTAGATTAAAATCTGCTTGAGGGCTGAATCCTCACTATCTAGCACAATGCCTACAAAATGCATAGTAGGAAATCCATAAATATGTGCAGGACTGAATATTTTGCAGGGCTATTTAAGCATAACTAAGTCTCTAGAATTATTTCAAAATGTTTTGTAACTCTAGCTTTAGCACTCCACGGTGTTGTTTTCAGCTGCTAACAATGTATGAAGATGCAGGTCAATGGAGTATTTTGAATGTTTTAGAAAACTTGGCCAAGGTTAGAACTCTCCATTTGATTAGATTTCTGGAAAGAGGATTCAAGTATGTTTATCTCAATTGGCCAAAAGAACATGTTTGCATTTCATATTTTAACTACAATTTAACGAAGACAAATACTTGGTTATCTTTAATAATCTTTTTATTTATTCATTTATTTATTTATTTTTGAGACAGGGTCCTGCTCTATTGCCTGGGCTAGAGTGCTGTGGCATCATCATAGTTCACAGCAACCTCCAACTCCTGGGCTCAAGCAATCCTCCTGCCTCAGCCTCCCAAGCAGCTGGGACATGGCACGTGCAGCAGCTCAGCTGACATTTCTATTTTCTATTCTTTTTTCTTTTTTTTTTTTTTTTTTTGTAGGGACAGGGTTTAGCTATGTTGCCCAGGTGGTCTCAAACTCATGGCCTCAAGCAATTCTCCCACTGCAGCCTCCCAAAATGCTGGTATTATAGACATGAGCTTCCATGCTGGGCCTTAATAACCTTTTTTAAAAGTGACCCTTTGCAAGGGAATTTGCTGTCTTCACAAACAAAACAGAATCTTCTGATAAAGAATTTAGAGTTGATAATGGATTCTTTTTGAAAAGTATTTAATGAGTAAGAAATCTAACACTAGAATGATTGTAAGGGAGAGGCCTGTAGGCACATGGAATATTGACACCAAGAGCAGAAATGACCAACTCTAGGCAACCCACAAGCTTTATGGATTTATCCACTGACAGAGATATTTCCAAACCAAAACAGAACCTTTCAGGGTTGGCCAGATCATCAACCTCTATTGCTGGACTCAAATTTATCCACATTGGGAATTATGTCTTCTTATTGCTTCTCGAAAAATCCCCAGAGAACATGAGCTCTCTACAAATTCATCTTTAAAAAAATGAAAAGAAAAGAATAAATATACCCTTTGGTATTATCTTGGTTGTATCAAATCACACTAGGCAGAATTCAACTCCTATTTTGTTTATCTTCATAACCTCTACAGAGAGTACAGGACCTTTCTTATACATAATAGATTTTTTTGAAACACTGAGAAAATGAATGCATGTATCAAGGCCTTTGTATATATGTGTATGTGTTGCAAAGATGAGAAATCCAGTTAAACTAGTTCAAGAAAAAATGTGCTTATTGTCGTGATACAATGGGCTCATGGAAATGAACAACAACTGAGTCATATGTGATCTGGAACTAGGACAGAAACCTCTTCATGAACTGAAGAAGCTAATTGCCCATTCATCTTGGCTTTTGTTTTTTAGATAGAGTCTCGCTCTGTCACCCAGGCAAGAGTGCCATGGCATCAGCCTAGCTCACAGCAACCTCAAACTCCTGAACTCAAGTGATCCTTCTGCCTCAGCCTCTCGAGTATCTGGGGCTACAGGAGCGCACCACCACACCCGGCTAATTTTTCCTATTTTTAGTAGAGACGGGGTCTCACTATTGTTCAGGCTGGTCTCAAACTCCTGACCTCAATTGATCCTCCCACCTCTGCCTCCCAGAATGCTAGGATTACAGACATGAGCTACCGTGCCTGGCCTGTCTTGGCTTTTCATATTCATTTGCCTCTGTCCAACTCTCCTTCCTCCTTTTCTACCTACTTTCTCTGTCGTACTCCCTCTCTCCTCTGTATTTCCCTGATAATTCCAGCAGCTTAAGTTAAATGCTAAGCTTCTTACAGATATGTTATTTTTTCCCAAGGTTTGAAAATGTTTTATCATTGATTTATTCCAAACCTCCTAAAATATATTTCCAATTCTAATACTATTGTAGCAGGACACAAATTTTGCCAGTTCCCAGAAATCTTAATCCTTTTACTAAAAAATTTTAGCCTTAATTTCAAACCTGATTCACATCAACCCTTTGCGGGGAAAGTTGATGCCTTCAGCCCAGCCTCTGGGATCAGCCCATCTACATAAGTAGAACTAGGGAACCTCTTACATTCCTAAGTTCCTTCTAGCAAGGCAAGAACTTAGTATCTGGAACTGGAAACTCTTAACCTTCAGGCTTAGTATCCTATCCTTTTATAGACCACTAAAAGTTGAAATATTTTCATTAACACAGTAATAAAAATAATGCCAGGTGAAATAGGCACTGTTCTTCCAGCTCCTCTCCTCTGGTTACCTAAAGCATGCAGAATGCAAGTGAAATAATAAATAACTTATGCTAGATAAGAAATAATAAATGCCTCTTTAAATGGGTAGATAATCAACTTTCAAAAGTTTTGAAACATATATCAGGTTCCCAAGTAGAGAGTGTTCAGAGACCAATAACTATGAATATTTTTAGACTAGATGGTCACCTCTCAAAGGCTCCTAACTATATAATGAAGACCCTTTTATTTCAAGTAACAGAGACCCCTAATCAAGGTAAGTCAAAAGAAAAAAAAAGGTGGTCATGGTAGGGTGTTAACAAAGAAAAGATAATAAAATTTGAGAAAGGCTCTCAGGAAACCAGGATAAGAGTTGTGATACAGATGAGCCTCATGGGAGAATGAAATCAATCTGAAGCTACTCTCCCCTCTTTGAATGCACACGATCTCTCTCATCTGTAAATATCTTCCTCTCTTTCCATCCTAACTGTTCTGCTTCCCTCTGAGCCTATGCATCCATCAGACCACCCACTGGGAATGACAAGGCAAAGATGAGTAGGACAAAGTCCCTGCCCTGTGAACTTAGAGACCAGCAGAGGGAGACAGGAAGCTAAATACCCAAGGACAACACACTCCCAGTGGTTGCAGTACTGCAGAAGATACAGTGTTCTGCAGTGTTGCAGAAGATACAAAAGGGAGGGAAGACTAAAATGCAGGAATGTCCATCTCCATCCCGGGGAATGAAAGTTTTAATAGGTTTCAAAGGGGAGGTAATATTTATAGCAAGGCTTGAATATAAACAGATATGGAACAAGCAAAATTATAGAAATAGGCAAAATCCAGATTATGGATATCCCCATGTGACATCCTAGGGAAAACTGAGGTGACTCTTTATGATCCCATTTGCATTTAGAAAGGTCATTCCAACAGCAGTGGGGGAAAGAAGTTGTGGCCAGGCTAGCATATAGGTCAGGAATCCCATGGTCCTGAACAATAGCCCAGTGAGAGACGAGAAGAGCACAAATCCAGGAAAACGGAAAGAAAGGACAAGAGGAAGATGAGTGGGAAGTACGTTGATCTTACTGCTGCTGGTGACTGACCAAAAAAACACAGAATTCTGGGTAAGCTTATCAGGTTGATCTGCTCAGTCACAATCTTCTCACGGCCCCTCATGTCGAGAATGGAGGAGTGCTCTTTTTTGTCTTCCTGTTTTCAGACTGTGAGCATCTCCTCTACCTTCGACATCATTTCAGAATCTCCAGAGTCAGATAATTTGTGCCTGTACCTCATTCTCTCTTTATGTGCCTTTTCTACATCTCCCGAGCATTTTACAACCCCCCTCTCTTTTTCTCTAACTACGCTTAGAAATGGCTTGGTCCTGAATTCTAGCTCCCAGTTTTCTAATCCTCAGTTGCTTGATGCCCATAATTCAGAGTAACCATAAGGGAGCATCGTATGGGGAATCTGTAACTTCAGAATCTAAGTTTGGCTCTATTGATACGTGGTTGTGTTCTATTGATGAAACCTCACATGGCCTCAGTTTCCATATCTGAAGAACAAGAGGCTTGCATTAGATAATTTTAGGGGAACTTATATAAAAATGCTAAAAATTGCCATGAGCCTGGAATAGGGACCTGAAAATGCTTACTGAGAAAATGTGTGGAAAAGAGGAATTTTGGAAGCAAAAAGACCTGAATTTTAAGCTTGGTTCTATCACATTCTATCTTTGCTTCTTTGAACTTCAGTTTCTTCATTTATGAAATGAAGTTAACAGCTGTATTGCAGGTTTGTTGTGAACAGAGCAGCTCCCAGCAGAGTATGTGGTATGTAGTACACAGATAACCAGTGGCATCTATTGCTATTATTAGTTGGAATTAAATCAATGAAGAATGTTTAAGTAAATCCTGATGAGTGTATTCATGAGACAGCCAACAGTGTGCTTTACCAGCTCTGAGTCTATCTGTCACTCAGGACTTGGATATTTTTTATTAAAAAATAAACTGTTACGGCCATTTAACAATTTTCTTTAATTTCCTGATGGCAATAATGTGTGGTCTTGTTTGTCTATATGTTTCTATAGTCATGCTTAATATACAATGAAACATCTACCCTAGCATTAAAAAATCAGAAAAGATGATTAAAAACCAGTCTTACTCCTCCTATGTCCATTGGATATTAATTAATAGGAGCTTTGACTTAGGGTTTCCAAATAGCCACATATTTATGTAACATTGTAAGGGGTGATGCTATTTTCTGTAATTTTCAAAAATAAAGTGTTTGTTTTGTATTTTTTATAATAGCTACCTGATTTGAAGTGGGACCAGAGAAAGAAAAATAAACTTGTGTGCTCTGTAATTTATTTTGAACAAGAACATAGGATTTATTGAATGCTGCAATTTGACTTACTGCATATACAAATATCATTAGCAAACAATGAAAACATACACACCACTTTGTCATGTAACATCAAGGTGGCAACATACGTGGCTGGGGAAATCTATTCCAAATTAAATGACTTTTTCTATTACCACCTATCTCTTCTGACAAGGTCTGCAAAGTAGGGGTTCCCATTCTCTGAATCAAAACTCACAAAGCTCAGGGCCTTGGGTCAAAGTTGTATCACAAATAATACGTTGCCAACAATTACTTAAGTGGGTAAATGATATACATTTTAAGGAAATTACAGTGGACAAGTTTATTCCTACAATGTCACTTTTGTTCCCAATTTGCATGCTTTTCTTGGGTGGAAGAGAAATGGGTAGAGTCTAGCAAAAGAAGAAAATAGCATTTATTGAAAACCTGTGTAGTCATTTAAATTTATGTGAATATGTGCATATGAAAAGTTGGAGAGGATATTGCAATTTAGAAAGGATAATGGAATAATGCTTTTTTGTGTTAAGCCACTGAGGCTGGGATTTATTTGTTACCATGGCATAGTCTATCCTGTCCTGATACATTTGTGTGATTTTTAATATTTTCCATTTAATGTTTATGAGTTCACTTGAGGTAATTTATTATTATTTTTATATTACATATGAGGAAGTTGAAACTTGGAGATGTTTAATAACTTGCCTGGATAGGAAATAGTCCAGCTGGGATTTAAATTCAATTTTCATTTGAACTCATGTATTTTTTGAATTAAACTATTCCTTTATTATGTCACATACAATGTGACTTACGTGTGAATGAAACTACTATTTTTGCATCAAATTTCCCCAGTATGTGAATAAAACTGACTCCTTTTTATCTCTTTTGATCTTTATGTTTTTCAGTGTATTCTTGCCATGACTATCCTCGTATATAAGTAAAGCCTCTTCATTCTATGAGGAAAACTTTTCCTCCCAATGCAGTCAAAGTTTAACAAGATACCAAAATTTGTTTCCAATATGGAGCACAGGATAACCTATCCTCTAAGAATTCTCTCTCCCTATTCCAATTAAAGCTGATGGGCAACTGGGAACAAATAAGTGGCAGAAGCCTGAATGTCATGGCTACTTGATAATTCCGATGGGAGTCGGTCCTTTACTGGACACATGAACCAGGATAATGTTGAAAGCCCATTCTTTAGAATAGGTACTATGGACCTAACATTGGTAGCACCTGTGATTTGGGTTAGTTTTCTAGTAGTAGAGATAGAATAACAATAATCTCTCCCCGTATTTATCTTTTGTAGTCAGCCTCTGTGTGCTTTCAAGAGTTTTGTAAATGGATCCTTACTACTGGTGTAATTTTAAGGTAAGTTCCTTGAGCCTAATAACATCAGTAAATATGTTCTCTTTCAACCCTACCACCAAAGCTTAAATGAACAAAGGCCATTTTTTTAATAAACAAAAAATTTAGGAAATTAAGTCCAGCTGATAATCTTGCTAAATTTTAATAGTATCTCCTGTATTGTGAGAAACAAAATTCAGCTTAAGAATGACTATGCCTATGAAATTCTTATTCCCAACCCAGTTTGTTGCCTCAAAATACAAGGAACTAAACCTTTCTGTTTATGCTTAAGAAAGACCCATAAAACCAAGATGATGTTCTCTGAGCAGGTTTTTAAGACAAATGCTTGAATAATTTGTACACTTACAAGCACAGAAAATATTAAATCTCGTGTGAAAAGGATCAGAAGATGAAACAAAAAGTATAAAAAACGTGCATTAGTTATTATCTTGTAAGTAACCAAAACATCTTTAAAATGCGTCTGTACCGTATTAGTCATCTGGCAATGGCTACTACACCTCTAAAGATATTCTAAAAATTCATTTTTGCAGCACATTTGTTTCTTATAGATTGAATTAGAAAATACAGAAACTAGAGATTGTCCTAAGTGTTCCATACTTTGGTTTGATCTTTGCAGAAAATTTTATTTATTCATTCATTCATGCTCCATATATATGAAGTCATGAGTTTTACTTTCTGTTTAAAAACTTGTAGTGAAATTCAAAAAAGATTATGACCTTTTCTTATTTTCATTAATATGTATTCTGTGTCAAAATAATTACTGTAACAATATGTGGAAAAAATATTTAAGAAAGGTTGAGAAAAGCTTACCAAGCAGACCTATTAGCCCATAATAAAGTCATCAGATAGGCATTCATCCTGGGCATGGTTATCTTTTTGTTGAGGTTGTTCAAGTTTATTCTAATATATTTTTTGCTGGCATTGTTGTTAATTAAATACTGTATATGAGAACACATAGCCGTTTTAACAGGGAAATCTTCAAGCCACAGCCCAGATTAAATCATGCAAATAACGACAATGACCACAAGGTGGCAAAGTATACAAATCTACATCATTTAGATGGGCTCTTCCTGAAGAAAGTGTCTTTCAGCATGGGGAATGGGGGTGGGGGCGGAGGGTTTTTTTTAATGATTGTCTGCTGACTAGAGAATAGCAAAATTATACTAATTTCTTAACTTTCGTAATTACTCCAAATTCCTGGTTCTTGAGATGAGTGTATGTATCATGTTACTATTCTAATTTATTATAAATTTTTCTGTTTTAGAACAAAATTAAATTTCTTAAATCCCAAATGTATATTTTAAAGGCAAAATTATTGAGTCCCCCTCTTACAGCATTTTAAATCCATTTGATATGTATACATGAGTCAGCCAGAAAGTGGGTGTTATTGCTACACAAATTCACAACCATCATGTGATTATATGATTAGTGCTAGTTATCACAAAATTACAGTTATTTATATTTCCAAAATTTTTGGTTTAGAGAAGCTAGATTATATGACTTTTTCTTAATATTGTTGTTCCCAAAACTCCAGTCTCGTTTTCATTTCCCTGTAATGTACTTTGAGTGATCAACCTGTTTTTGTTTTCAGCAATCTAACGTATAATAAATAATAACAATCAAATCTATATCTGAAACCCTGACCTCCTGGATCCTAGATCAGAAAATCTAAAATATCTATCTAGTTGTGTCATACATAATTTATATTTAATATATTTAAAACTGAGCTCATTATCTTTAGCCCATAACACCTACTCCCTTCCTCTGATTTCTCTTCTGGTAACACATTGGACTACGACATCCAAGTCTGAAACCTGGGACTGCATTATATCCATTCTTTTGTTTCTCTGTACCCTTCATCATCTGGATCCTGCCCAGTTCTTTGGTCCGTGCCCTTTCCCCAAACTTACCATGTTCTCTCACCCTTCTGTGCCATTGTCCATATTACTTTTTGTTATCCAGCTAGTGCTCCTGGGGTTGTAAATTGACATAAGCTTTCTGGAAGCTTTTGGCAAAATATTAAATACCTTAGAAAATTCATATTTCTGTATTTGTCCATTGCACTTCTAAAAAGTAATCATGAAAAAATTTATCTAACATTCATATAAGTATAAATATTATTTATAATAGAAAATAGCAAAAAAATTAAACTCTAAGAATGTAGACCTATGTAAATGGCATTTTCAACTAATTTGATGACTTAGAAAAATGTGATATAGTATTAAGTTAAAAACAAAGTTAGAATAGGATTGTAAAATATGATCGGCTTCCTCTCCCCTAAAAATAAAAAAGCCCAGTTCAACCTTCACATCTAGATCTAACCCAATAGCATGATAGCACTTGGGTATATGGTATTATAATGATCTTCACTTTCACTTAATCTGTTTCTAACACTACAATTCTCCCTAAACATAGAGTCTGTGGACCACTTTATCAGAGTCATTGTTTCTATATATTGAAATTACAGATTTATAGAATCCAGCCAGACCTATAAAATTGAGGTCAGAAATTTTGCTATGTCCTTTTCTAGCTTAATTAGGTGATCCTAGCGATGTCACTTGTACCCACTGATTTAGCATAGCTACTTCACAGATTGTTAGGGTAGTTACTCTTACCCCCCAACTTCTCTATATCCCACCTCATCCTCTTCACCCGCTATCTCCCCCACCCCCCAGCCACCATTTACTACATTACTTACTGCTCCTTGTTATGTCCATCATGACTGTATTTATTCCGAGAGTGATGGGTCTAAGTGCACATATGGGGCCAGTTAATGAAGAAGTTATGCAGTAAATGCAAGGTAGAAACCAGGGCACAAGCTACACATGTATTGTGTCTCAGTAAGTGAATGCAACTGGAACGAGGAGAAGGCATTCTGCTAATGGCCACTGCCACTGGGGTGAAGCAGAGATCCTACCTTGACTCCATCCATCTCAAGACATCAGAAGGAGGAGCCATGCCAGGAAGATTGACAAAGTGCAGCCTTCTAGGATCCATGAGGGAGGTGTCCAGAGAAGGACTTCAGGGGGATCTAAGGAGCAAGTCTGACTTTTGAGGACATATATGTGAGTTCATGAATGGATTGAGACGACCCTGGAGCCAGACCACCTTGGCTTTGTCACTTTATTTATTACCTCTACTCCTCAGTTTTCCCATGTATAAAATGGAGCTGGTAATTAATGATAGAGCTATTATGAGTGTTATGACAGTTAATGCGTGTAAAGTGCTGATAGTGGCTGGCACATAGTAAGTGTTCAATAAAAGTATGCTAGTGATATTGTTGGGTAGAAGTCACGACTAGGGTTCCTGTGATTTTGCCTGTGGCTATTAAACCATGAATACCCTGTGTTGATTATTGTTTTGATCATATTTCTTGGTTAATTCCTCATGCCAATGTAGTCTCAGGAAAATGATGAGGCAAATTATTAAACTAAGTTGGAATCATTCACCTTTGGTCTAAATAGAACACTCCCTAGAAAAATTGTTTATAATTCAATAGAACAAATTTGTTACATTTTAGTAACTGAACTGTTAAAGCACAATGATATCCTCAGAGAAAAGTCTTGAAAAGATTAATCTCAAACTGAACATTCTAGACAAAAGCAAGACTTAATGTTCCAACTTTTATTCTTGAAATAGAAACCGTGATACACTTTTTGCAAATGAATATTAATGAATATAATTAAAGGCACATTATAATAGTCTACTGATTTACTCTAAGGGTGGCTGAGAATTCTTTAGACCAAAACTTAACTTAGACACTTAGAAATGAAAGACTTCATGTTTCTTGTGTGAATTATCTTCTGATATAAAGGATAATTAATTTTAGTTTGATTAGCAGTTATTTAGAAATTAGTACTGATATTCTGATGTGATATTATAGGTCAAGATTTAAGAACTTAATATCCTCTTATCCCCTCTTAAGCTCATCAAATTGGGAACGTCTTCCAGTATATGAAATAATGTTAACCTACAGGAATATGTGTTGAAATATGCAATTCTCCAAGTGAATTTGGGTAAGTTTTAATTCTTCAACCATGGAATTTCTCATTCAATTTTAAAATTTATGCATTAGATTTTATTATTAAAACTCAACTAATTTGTGATCATTCAAAAGGGCTCAAATCAAGTTGATTTTACCTGTGTTGAAAGTACCTGCCAACCATATCAGCAATCTTACATAATGCCATAAAGAATACCCTTAAGGGAAAAAAGAAGTTGCTTTCAAACTTATAGGATATCACTCTAATTTTACCATTATAATTCATTTAATAGATTAACTTTGTTAAAATTATTATATAGACTAAAATATAATAAGATTTTCAGATATTTTCTATTATTTCCTACTTACTGTAATTCTACCAAATTGTTGACATTTTATTAGAAAATTTTATTTTTCTAATTCAATTCATTATCCATTTTCTGAGCTGTAGTGAATTGATTTGTGTTTCAAAAAAGATGTATCCATATCCTAACCCCCTGAATCTGTGAATGTGACTTTATTTGGAAAAATAGTTTTTGCAGATGTAATTAAGGGTCTCAAGACGAGGGCACCCTGGATTACGGTGGGCCCTATATTTAATGACACATGTCCTTATGAGAGACACAGAAGAGAAACAGAGAAGAAGGCCATGTGAAGACTGAAGCAGAGGTTCGAGTTATGCAACCACAAGCCAAGGAACTCCTGAAGCCACCGGAAGCTGGAAGAAGAAAGGAAGAATTCTCTACTAGAGCCTTCAGAGGAAGCACAGCCCTGCTGGCATTTTAATTTTGAACTTCTGGCCTGTGGAACTGTGAGAGAATGCATCTCTGTTGTTTTAAACCACCAAGTTTGTGGTAATTTGCTAAGGCAACCTAGGAAACGAATACATGAGTGATCTCTAAACATTCATGAACTAGAAGAATTCATTTGGTTAAATATTTTGAAGTTTGCTTTTTGTCTTAGAGGTCTTGTTAATATCAGATTTTTTTGTTTGGAAAAAATGTTTTCAATAAAATCCTAACTGAATTGATTATAAGTAATTTCTAAATGTTTTTTTTTCATATTCACATTTGCTGCTTATAGCTTATTAGATAATTGAATGTGGAGTAATATTTGATGTTAGTTTTCAAAGAGTGATTTTTTGGCACTATCCAATTCTTTCTCTTTAATGATGTTTCATTTCTAAAACCAGTTTTGGGTGAAATAAAGTTATAATTTGGGAATCATTTTAATCTTTAATCTCACAATTGATTGCCCTAGCTGACTCTAGCTGTTAGGATAGTGGAACAATTCCTCCTTGATAGATCACTTGGTTTTGGAAGATGAGATGGTCCGTCTAGAGATTCCTCTGCCCATGTCTGACCCCAATCCTTTCTCTCCTCCTCACCACATTATAAAAGATAGGTTGCCACAAATCAAGGGAGAAAAGGAGAGGGAGAGGGGAAGGAGAGGGAGAGGGAACACACTGAGTTTCTCTATCTAAGAAAAGTGACAGAAATTGAGATGTGGAAAGCTAGACAAAAACAGGAATAAGAAGGTTATAGAAGCAAGTTTGACCCCATGAGAAATTCCCATGATTGAGGAAATTTCAAAAGAGACCAAGATGTCCAATATGTCATTTCATTTTATTTGCTGTGACATAATCCCATATCATTTTCCCTGAGCAAATAATAATATAATAGTCAACACTTATCAGATGCCTACTGTATATCAGGCAGTTTATGTGCATAATTTCATTTTATCCTCTTAACAGTTCTATGAGGTAGGAACCATTATGAATGCCAATCTTCAGGAATGGTTTACAATATGCAGATGCCTTGTGGTATATATATATAAAACAAGCAGGAAGAGATGTCACACTGGGAGAAATATCAGACTATCTCAAGAATTTCTAGGAAACCCTGGATGAAACATTGTGTTTCCTACCTTACAAAGAACACATATTTAGTTTTTTACAGGACAGATTAGCTCAAGTAAACTGAAGGACCTGATATTTGAAACTGATATCTGAAAGCTGTAAACCAACATCAACGGGCTAGTTCATAGACCGTGATACGTAAAATGAATGACTTATTTTTCTTTTCTGTATTTTGGGACTCTTATTAGTATTTTGGCTAGAGCAAGTTGAGATATCCCATTTTTTTTCTAACTCTGTAAAGATTTTTCTTTTTTACAGTACTGAGATTTAGATCAATTAGTAGGAAAAAAAAGTCTTAAACACACTTAAATAGGGGTTTTCTGATTAAGCATTGTAAAACTTTACTATAAAGAACACAATCTCTATTCTATAAGAAAGTTCTTTCTCTAAGAACATATTTCATGTTTGTTGCAATATATTGTTTTACACTGAGATCTAATTTTGGATATTTAAGAGAACCTTCAGAAGAGTTGGTTGATTGTCGTGTTTAACCGGACCCCAGTCATGTGGTGTTAGTAGGTATTAGCTGAGGTTATTACATTAAAGGAGTAAGAGCTGTTTGTTACTGACTGGGTTGAGTAAAAAGGAAAGTAGTGAACATGTGCTGGGATGGGCTTGCCTCCTCTTCCTCTCTTTTGTTTTCCTTCCCTTGTATCTTGTGCAGGGTTGAGAGTTCAGTAGTGCTGTGTGCTCCCAAAGGTCCTCCTACCCCCTGAGAAACCTGTAGGGGGGAAATAACCCCCATACATTCTTAGTTGAAATGGACCCTTGTTACAAAAGACACATGGGAGAAACCCAAAGAATGAGTAATTCTCAAAGACTTAGCTTTGAATTCCAGCTTATATAGTATGTTCAACAAACAACAGTAAAATTTTAGAGAAGTGATAAGACAAAGGAAAAGACTTTGAGTTTCTAGAGAAAGCAGCTTGTGGGAAGGCAAATAAATGGCAGGTAAAAGCTAGTTAGTAAAGCTTGTTCACCTAGATTCTTCTGGTGCCATCTCCAGATCCGAAATCGTCTTCAGTGCTTAACTTTTTGTTCTTTCTTTTGTCTTTGTAAACCTATGCCCTGCTTTTAGACAAATACAGGGACTACAGAGAGCTTTCCTGCATCTGCTGCTTCTTAATTGTCTTCAGCTGAACAATACTGCATGTTTTGGAGTGGCGTATTCTGATCTCCCAAAAATCCCAGGCGGGGACCTTACCGGGCCTCAGTGGTCTCCCCTGCTACAGCAGCTATCAGGCTATTCATACATCACTGTAAGGACTTATCCTCCAAGCCTAAAATTTGAAGGAAAAGAAATGATAAGCTTGAACGCCAACTTTAAAACAGATTCAAAATCAACTCTTGTGATCTTTCTCAAGGTCTTTTTCTGTCACAAATAAACACAGCCTTATTTAAAATTCCAGACACACTTTTTAGAAATGTTAACAATCATTGAAGAAAGAAAATCATGTCAGAGATCCTCTGTTTTAATTAATTTTGCCATTGAATCCCTTAAAATTAGGAGGCAGTCACTATGCTTTAGTGTCACATGTCTCAAATTGGTGGTGGTAAAGAACCACTTTTGTTTTTGTTTTATTTTTTAAATGTCTAATCTATTGTATATGTATACTTTTGGAAAATATAGTAAAAACGAATTACTATAAGAATAAAATAAAAAGAACAATAAAATACAAATCCAGTTTTTATTATTGTATTCAGCATAAAGTTACTCTATCAAATTGCTGTGACGATCCTTAAACATTTACTTTCAATTTCTGTACTTACCTTGCAGTGTCCCAGGACCACCTCTACTCCAAAGATTTCATTTTATATAGGACTAGTTCAGTGCATTAATCAGAATATTAATTCCCTGAATAAGTGAAAGCTACTGACAGTTTTGATTAAGAAACATTCCCCCCCCACCAACCCACAGGGGATGATTCTTACAGAAACCTCCCACCCTCCATATGCCCTTCCACTTAACATAGGAGGTTAAAAATCAGAGGTGGGGAGGAGGAGGAGAACTGTGTAGATAAATCTATCTGACACACATATTTTTAAAGGATCAATGGGACTTAAAATTGTTTTGTTTCCCAAAATATTTCCTTGGCCCATCTCAGAAATAGTAATATCACCTAATTGCCAACTAATCTTTAATCCTCCCTGTACTTAGGGTAAAATAAGTTAAGGTTGTATCGATAGCAGTTATATTCAGAGTTCTCTTAGAAATGAACAATATCATGTTTAATGAAACAAAATGAAAAAAAGAAAATAGAAATAAGGAACTTAGGACTCTGGAGGCAGACTACCTGGATTCAAATCCTAACTCCAGTAGGTATTATTGGCTCCATGACCTTGGATAATTTATTTGATATTTTTGTATCTCAGTCCCCTTATCTCTAGAACATCTGCTATATAAACTTCATAGAATTATGATAAGAGTTAAAAGAAATGCTTGAGTTTTTGGCAATTAAGTTACCTAAATCTTATATATTATTATTTTTTTGACATTTATTTTTGGCTCTAGACTGAAGCATACTTTCAAGATTGGTTTGATGACCAGGACTTAAGAAATCTAAACCTTGGTTTCTGGTTCTAATCAAGATGGAATAAACACATTCCACTCTCTCTCTTCCCCCAAGTGCAATTAAAAGCTCTACACATAACACATAGGGCAGAGATCTGAGGACACTGAAAAGAAAATGGTAGCAGAAAGATTGGAAAGATACCATAAATTGAATTACCACCAAATCAGCAGTAAATTTTCCATTTTTAATTCTCTGGCAATGAACTCAAAGGCAGCCTAAATTCTAGGGCTGTGCTTTGAATATGAACAGAAAAAGGTCCAAGAGAAACACTATTTCTTAACTAAGCAGCATGAAAGGGGCCCACTAGGGTCGAAGAGAGTGAGGGGAATCCTTGTTTGTTATTTTCCCCCTTTCCTGTTGTTTCTCACCCCAACCCCCAGGCAACCCTGAAGCAGCAGTGACAGCAATGGCAGTGACAATGAGGCAGGCACCCACAGGTCCAAATGAGGAAACCTTTCTCTTTAACCAGAACTGTGTGCCCAAGAGTATAGGGGGTGCCCCATTGTTTCTTTTTCTGGATATACCCTCCTGCCAGTTGGCCCTGGAGGAATGCACAGTCATATGAACATAATTATGCAGCACAGCAGGGAATCTGAAGCCCTGACTTTCTGGCCAAAGAACCATGAAAAGGGTTCTTGGGAAACAGAAGTTATCAGGGAGATCTCAGAGCTCAAGGAAATAATTCCAGAAGGTTGTATATAAACTTCTGGGCTCAGTCACAACTTGTTACACTTAAATATAGACTCTAAGCAGCATAGAAAAGGCTTTGAGAACTAGATTACGGGGTAGGCCACTTCCTAGGTCCTAGACTGCACTGGGTGGTGCACACAAAAGACAGATCCAAATCGCATTGCAAAGGCTTTAAAAACTGAATTGACTTTGGAATTAAAGCCCACAGAAGACAAGCAGGAATTCACACCCTGAATTTAGCAGGATCAATTACTGCTAAAATCAAGAAACAAATAAAGGAATTGATATTCTCCGTATGATTTAAATAAGGTGAAAAACATAATACCTAAAATATTTAGGTTAAAATCCAAAAATTATTCAACATACAGAGCAATAGGAAAAAATGCCAACATCATACAAGAAAAATGACAATCAGCAGATGTCAACCCTGAGATGGCACAGATGTAGGAATTATCAGATAATGACTTTAAAGCAGCTATTTTAACTGTACTCTAAGAGCTAATGCCAAATACTCTTGAAACAAACAGAAAGAAAGTTTCAGTAGAGCAATAGAAGATATAAAAACAGAATTAAAGTTCAAAGTTAGAACTGAAAAATGAAATAATAAAAATTTAAAACTCACTGGGTGGATTCAAGAACAGAATGGAGATCCCACAGGAATGAGTCAGTCACCTTGAACATAGATCAATAGAAAGTACTCAATCTGAAAAAAGACTGTAAGAAAGAAAGAAAAAAAAGAACAGAACCTGCCTGAGAGATGTGTGGGGCAAAACCAAAAGGTTGACTTTCATGTTATTGGCATCACATAAGGACAATAAAGAGAATATAGTTCAGATAAATAATTTTATGAAAAAAAATGCAAATTTGGCCAAAGTCATAAACTTAGAGATTCATGAATCTCAGAGAAACCCAAACAGGATAAATGCAAACAAATCCATGACCAGAAATATCATAATCAAACTTCTAAAAACTAATGACAAACAAAAAATCTTAAAAGCTGCCAGAGGAAAAAGAAACATCACATATGGGGAAACAATATAGAACTGAAAGCAGATTTCTTAGCAGAATCCAGAAAGCAGTGATCAGAAGGCAGTGAGACAACATTTTTAAAATACTAAAAGAAAAAACTGTTAACCCAGAATTCTATATCCAGTGAAAATGTTCTTCAGCAATGGAGGTGAAACAAAGATATTCTCAGATTAAAAAAAAAAAAAAAAAAAAAAAAAACCTAGAGAATTTGTTGGCAGGAGAAATGCTCTTAAAAATGCAAAAGGAAGTTTTTTCAGATTGAATTTTTTATTCAATCTGGCACCGGAGGAAAACTGGGAATGTCAGGAATGAGAGGAACAGAAACAGTAAATATCATGGTAAATGTAGTAGACAGATTTCCCTCTTAAACTCTTAAAATATGTATGATGGTTAGAAGCAAATATTATAACAATCTAATGTGGTTTTCAATATCTGTACATGTAATATCTATTACAGCTACAATGTAAAGAGGAGAGGGTAAAAGGACCTAATATGTGGTAAAGTTTCTACATTCTACTTGAATGGGAAAATATTCATTCTAAGTTAATAGTGAGGCCAGGCTCACACCTGTAATCCCAGTGCATTGGCAGGCTGAGACAGGAAGATTACTTGAGTCCAGGAGTTTGAGACCAGCCTGGAAAACATAGAGAGACCCTCTGTCTACAAAAAATTTTAAAAATTAGCCTGATGTGGTGATGTGCTCCTTTTGTCCTAGCTTCTTGGGAAGCTGTGGTGGGAGAATCAGTTGAGCCCAGGAGTTTAAAGTTACAGTGTACTATGATTACATCACTGCACTCCAGCCTGAGTGAGAGACAGAGCAAGACTCTGTCTCTCAAAAAAAGTGAACAGTGAAATATTAAGTATGTATTTTGTAATCGTTAGATTAACCACTAATAAAAAATACAAAAAATAGTAAAATGCTCAATAGATAAACTAAAATAGAATGCTAAAAATATTCTAATAATTCAATAGAAGGCAGAAAAGGGAAATGAAGAGAATTAAAAACAGAGGGACTGGCCGGGCGCGGTGGCTCACTCCTGTAATCCTAGCACTCTGGGAGGCCAAGGTGGGTGTATCGCTCGAGGTCAGGAGTTTGAGACCAGCCTGAGCAAGAGTGAGACCCTGTCTCTACTAAAATAAATTTATAGAAATAAATTATATGGACAACTAAAAATATATATATAAAAAAATTTGCCAGGCATGGTGGTACATACCTGTAGTCCCACCTACTTGGGAGGCTGAGGCAGGAGGATTGCTTGAGTCCAGGAGTTTGAGGTTGCTGTGAGCTATGATGATCCACGGCCCTCTAGCCCAGGCAACAGAGCAAGACCCTGTCTCAAAATAAATAAATAAATGAATAAATAAAAAGATTATTAGTTAAAGATAACCAAGTATCTGTCTTGGTTAAATTTTAGCTAAAATATGAAATGAAAACAGAGCTAGGCTGACGCCACAGCACTCTAGCCTGAGCAACAGAGTGAGACTCTGTCTCAAAAAAAAAAAAAAAAAAACCAGCAAAAAAACCAACAACAAAAAGGAGGTGAATCCCTCTTATAAAAAAATAAAAATAAAAAAATAAATAATAAAAATAAAAAAAAACAGAGGGACTAATACAAAGAAACAATAATATGGTAGATCAAAATCCAAAAATTTCAATTAATATATTAAACTTAAATTATCTGTGCATAAGAATTAAAAAACAAATACCTTCATAGCAGATTTTTAAAAAACCAAGACCCAACTATCTAAGAAATTCACTTTACAAATTATTTATGTAGGTATAAAATGAAAGGATGGAAAAACATATACCAAGCAGACACTAACCAGCAAGAATATAGAAGAACGGAAAAATACTATCAATGAACTAGATTTAGTTGACATTTGTAGAACACTCCACCCAACAGCAGCAGAATAAATATACTTTCTATGACACATGGAACCTTTTAAAAGTCTTTCATATTCTCGGTCATAAAAATTTCTTAACAAATTCAAGAGAATTGAAATCATACAAAGTATATTGTCTAATTATAATGGAATTAAACTAGAACTCAATGTCAGAAGAGTAACTGAAAAATCTCCAAATACTTGGAAATTAAAGAATATACTTCTAATAATTCATGGCTCAAAGAGGAAGACTAGAAAACAGAAAATATTTTGAACATAATAAAAATTAAAATGCAACATACCAAACTTTGAGAGATATAGTTAAAGCTGTGCTTGGGGGAAATTTATAGCACTAAAATGCTATATTAAAAATAAAAGTCTCAAATCAACATCCACCTTAAGAAATTAGAAAAAGAATAAAAATAATCCCGAAGCAAGCAGAAGGAAAGAAATAATAAAGATGGCTCTATAAAATTTAAACAAAAGCAGTAGAAAAATCAATTAATTTTACAGTTGTTTTTAAATTTTAAATTTGAAAAGATCAATGACATTGATAAACCTTTAGTTAGACTAATGAAGAAAAAAGAGAGAAGGCACAAATTGCCAAAATCAGGAGTGAAAACAGAATATCATTACAGACTCATCATATTAAAAGCATAACAAGGGAATAATACAAATAAATTCATGTGCATTAATTTAACAATTTAGATACTATGGGCCAAGAAATAAATGCATTAGATTGGAAAAGAATAAATAAAATTATCTCTTCATGCACATGACTATCTGTGTAGAAAAGCTCAAGGAATTTACAAAAATCTCCAAGAACTTATGAGTACAAAATTATTGGACAGACACTACAAAAGGAGATATATGGATGAAAAATAAACACATGAAAGATACTTAGCATCATCAGCCATTATAAAAATGTAAATGAAAACCACAATGACATACCACACACAATGAATTAGAACAGTTAAAATAACAATTTTTCAAGTGGCAATACCAAATGTTGGTGAGAATATAAAGGAATTAGGACTTTCATACATTGCTGAGGGGAATTCAAAATGCTACTGACACTGTGGAAAACAGTTCATCAGTTTCTTATAAAATTAAAATGCACTGACAATATAATAATCCAGCAATCCCACTTAGGAGTATTTAACCTAGAGAAATGAAACTATTTTCATACAAAAATTTGTACATACACACAAACACACATATAGCAGCTCTATTAATAATCAACCTAAACTGGAAATAACCTAAATATCCTGTGATAGGTTAATGGATAAACATAAACTGAATATATCCATACTATGGAATACTTCTTAGCAATAAAAAGAAATGTACTATTGATTCACACACAACACAGATGGATCTCAAAGGCACCATGCTGAGAGAAAGAAGCAAACTTTAAAATGTTACATACGCTATGATTCCATTTATATGAAATTCTGAAAAAGGCAAAATAGTAGGGATGGAGAGCATATCAGTGTTTTCCAGAGGTAAATGTGGGAGAGAGTTTGATGCCAAAGGAATAGCACAAAGAAGTTCTTGGAGTGACAGGACTGTTTTGTATCCTGAATGTGGTGGTAGTTATACTAATCTACATTGTTAAACTCATAGAAATGTATACCAAAAGAGATCAATTTTACTGTACATAAATTTTAAAATAATAATAAATGAATAGGAATATTTTACTTCATGTGTTCATAATTCAATGTGCAACACAGGAAAGAAACTGGAGCTATTTAATGCATCAATTTCCCACTCCAAGAGATCTAAGAAATTATTTTTTATTGTGGTACTCATAAGATTAACGAGAAAATGTTTGTGAAATGTTTTGAGCTCCTTAAAAGGAAGTTGCTATGCAAATATAAAGTGTTATCATTACCCAGGCACTATTTTTTTCTTTTGCTTATCTGATGAAGTTTATGATCATCTTCATTTTTCACATATTTAATGAATTGTAACAATAAAATGTGGTAGCCAAGATATAAAATGAAACACGTGTTAATGAGCCTAAAACTTTGTAATTAGAATTTGAAATATCAGTCTGTCTAAGATAATTGGCTCTAATGATTGTTTTTCCATGTACACAAGCTAAAATTTTATGAAGTCCAAGTATGGCTTATTCTGCACAGTTTTGCCTACAGAGCATACTTCAAGTTACTATTTCCTCTGAGCTGTTCTTAGCTTATCTGGAATTCTGAATAGAGGAACTCAAGTATAAGGAACATATTCATATCTAATAATGAAAGAGTACACTGCCTTTAAAAGAAAGCAATAAAAGTATAACCAATTTAATTTGGATTCTGCTCATGTTACTTTTTAAAAGCCATTTAATTTATGTATGAATATAAGCATGACTTAAAGATAATATTTAAATTCTCAGACCCTACACAAAAATTTTCTACTCTTTTTGTTCAATGCAAAGTGAAGAATTCCACATTTCTTCTTATAAAAAATCTCCGATACTTATTTTGGGACAAAATGTGAACTCTTCTTTCTGGTTTTTGAGACCTTTGATCATCTAGCTCTACATAACCTGGACAATGTTATATCCTGAGTCTATCCCCATATTAACCACTACTTCCCTGTCATTCTTCCTTCTGTATCTTCATTCAGGTGATTCCTCCTGCTCCTTGTCTTAATCTACAGGGGCAAAAACTCCTGCAAAAAAATCCAGTTTGTTAGAGATTTCATGTGAGACCTCTGTATACAGGTCACACTCAGGTATTTGCCTCTAACAATCCTTGTTTGCTGAAGCTGGTGAAGTCCAGTAGTCAACCAGTACCAGACAGTCATCTACCTTCAAGTATGGAGGCAAAATTATTAGGAGCAAATAGAAATAATCAATTTGAATCTCCTTGATAAATGAAATCATTCAGTATTTAAAACTCAACTAAAGCTCAACCTCAGTTCTTAGAGCAAGCCAGGCTCAGTATCTCAAAAAGAAAAGATCTAAGGGTTTTAAGTAAATTAAAAATAACAACATAAGACATGAAAATTCTTCTGTTCCCAGGAAAAAGCATCTTAATTCAATATCTTACCATTTCACTTAAGGTACAGAAAGAAATTTACAAAAAATTTTCACACTCTTCAACAGAGAGTAGCTGGTAGTCCAAATTCTCTTGTAGAAACCATCTATTTGCAAAAGTTCTGAAACCAATTTATTTCACAGAAGAGGTCCACAAAAGGATGTGACTTTTCCTTTTTCACAATAGCCTTTTCCCTAAAGAATTAAGAAACACACAGAGAGTTGAAAATATGATCCAACAATTCCACTTCTAGGTATATATCGAAAGGAATTAAAATCAGTGTGTTAAAGAGATATCTACACTTCCATGTTCATTGCTGAATTGTTCACAATAGCCAAGATACAGAAGCAACAGATAAATGGGCAAAGGAAATGTGGTATATGTGTGTGTGCGTGCACACGTACACACACACACACACACACACACACACACACACACACACTGGAATACTATACAGCCTTAAAAAGAAGAAAATTCTGTCAATTGTGACAAAATGGATGGACCTGGAGGACATTATGCTAAGTGAAATAAGTCAGGCACCTAAAGACAAATTCTGTATGATCTCAATTATATATGAAATCTAAAAAAGTCAATTTCACAGAAACAGTGTAGAGGGGTAGTTATCAGAGGCTAACATAGGGAGTAGAAGGATGGGGAAAGTGGAGATGTTGATGGAAAGTTACGAAGTTTCAGTTAGACTGGAGAAATACATTTTAGTGATCACAGTTAATAATAATGTATTAAGATTATATATTTCAATATTGCTAAAAGAACAGATTTTAATGTTTTAACCACTAAAAAAATTGATAAGTTGGTGAGATGATGATATGTTAATTAGCTTGATTTACTCCATCTACAATCTACACATAGATAAAAACATGAGATTGTACCCCATAAATATGTATAATTGTTTTTCAGTTAAAAATAAATGTAGTAAAAAATAGAAGAGAGGTGACAAAAATATGTGTCATTGATAGCTTATAGACATTCAAATTAAACTATGGATTTTACAAAATCTATGAATTGGAATATGTTAGAAGTCATTTTCTCCAGCTTCTTATCTTGACATAGAAGCAAGAAATGAACTTCAAAGAGGTGAAAATTTTTTGTAAGCCCTGACATTCATATCCGTGGTTCAGAAATCCATGGGATACCTGGAGTTTTTATTGACATTGTACTTTATTAATTTTTGGATGCCACGGATTTTGTAGGACTAATAAATTTAAATATTTCTCCTAGGTAACTGTGAACAGAGTCTTTGAAGATTTCAGAACATGTGAGTAGAATAATGACAGCAATTTGGGGCAAGAGAAATATGGCAGTGGAGTATAGAGTATTAGAGGGGTAAAACCTGAAAGAAAAATTTTACTTAGTATAGCTGATTTGAGAGCTAAAATAGCAAAAGTTATTTTAGAAATACTGAATTTAAAGTCATGGTGGGATCTCTAAATAAAAATATTCTATAAATTTATAGGGAGATTAAACTGGATTGTAGAAAGTTTGGGGTGGCCCTTATGGATTTGGGAGTGCTACTGAAGGTAATAGTTGAGTTCATGGAAATAAATCATATCAGAGGGAGAAAATATTGAGAGATAAAGTAAGAAAACCTTGGGAAAATGCATACAGATGTAGAGTGAGGAATAAATCAATATTTGTTGAGCTGCAAGATATACCAGCAATTTGGCTAAGAAATTTAAATATTTGTCTAGTTAGTTATGCCAATCACACCCTAAAATATGTATCATTGCAGTTCTACTCCTGAACAGACTAAGGCTCAGAGACTTTAGAGTGGTTTGTTAAGTTCACACATCAAGGCTTGGAGCTGGGATTTGGACCCATGCCTGTCAGGCTTCAAAGTTCATGCCCTTTGCAGCTCCCCATCAAGACAGACAGAGGCAGGACAGCAGAGAAGGAAAACACATCTGTCTTTTCATCTACAGTACTCTCAGCACATAGAACAAGTCAAAAATAGTTTTCAATGACTAAATAATAATAAATATCACCTATTGAAGTCTTTATTGATGACTTGGGCCAAGTATATGCTAACAGTTTGATATGCATTCTTCCATTTAATCTCTTAAATACCCTCAAGAGATATGAAAGTTTTCATGGTCACCCAGAATTGAAGCCAAGTCTCATCCATCTCCACGTTTGGGTTTTTAATCTCTACACTAAATTGAGAATATCCATCAATATTTTTGAGGCCACTGATGATTCTTCTGAGAAGAGATTCACTGGTAATAAAAATGAGGATTTTATTCTATGAGATATAAACAAAGAAACTAAAGGAGGAAAAATGTGAGAAATTTGGTAGAGAAAGAAAAGATAGAAGATATTTGCTAGAAGGATAAGCAAGATGCAAGTTGATATGTGTATATTGTTTTGCTGTGTTTTGTCAGAGGTGGATAGCTGAGCTTAGTTTAAGTCAAAGGGCAATTTGTTGGTAGATACCAAACAAAGCAAGAATAATAGGGGGCTGTGGTGGTGGAGTCTGTCTCAATGGAGGTAAGAAAGAATTGGGAAAAGAGTCAGATAGAAGCGTTATTCAAATTAAAACAAAACAAAACAAAACAAAATACACAGTTCTTTCTCTGGACCTGCAAGAAAAATTTAGAGAAACAACTGAGACCAGAGGGACAAAAGAACAAAGCGGCTTAAAATGCTAAGGAAATAATGCAGAATAGTCATGCCTGGTGCCAAACTTTAGTATACGGAAAAACAATTTGGCAGATTCTCCTCAAGCAGCACGCTACTGTTAGCTGAGATTAGCTCTAAGGGTTTGAAGGCTTATGTGGGCTCCATCCACCTCCACTCATACCTTGTTATGAGTGAGGGAATGCTAGTACCCACTCAGGTATAGGGAGTCATATTGTTCAGATACTCAGTGCTCAAAAGAGGCAGACATGTATTAAATGCAATTTTTAAATCACATTACACTCTCACAAGAGAATTAAAATTTAACTACCTGATAGTTTAGTAGTTACCATGAGAAATCTGAAGACACGAGAAAACTTGGAATTCTCTGAATATTTTCTCCTCGTCAATCTTTGTCTTTTTATTCATAATAGATTATGTCAGTTTTGTTTAATGTCCTATGTATATTTTTAAAGTGAGGTTAATATTATCATCTCTGGGGACTTCCATAGCAGCATGAGAAGCTTAGCAAATTCTTTCCCAAAGAGCAATGATATAACTGGCAGAGTTGTCCAAAACAACAATTTCAGGAGTTTGGAAATTGGCCACGGGCATACATTGAATTGATAAGCATTTATTCAAGAAAAACTATTAAACCTCAGGAAGAATAATGGAAGTCTGTGGCCTTTACCTTGCTCCCATCCTCCCCTATTCTCTCCTCCCTGGCAAGGTAGTTCTGCTAGGGTGGAGCAGGCTGGGAAAAATGGGGTACCTCACTGATAGAAGAGACTGACAATGGAAATGTCAGTAGCAAATAATCATGGAAGGCCAATGTTGCAGCTCTTCTGAGGTTGGGGCAATGAAAAGGACTAGTAGAACAATCAGAAATGTAATAGGGAGATAGAGAAAGTTTCTACATATTCCTGGTGGCTGACAGGTTACGTGTATGTGCAAGGCTGCATACACACTCAGAAGAGACTGCAGAAGGCCTTAGATATATGCTCTTCCCTGGCTGAATATAAAGCCTTGAACATACAGAAAGTAAAAGGAGCTGAGGGAAACTCACTGTTTGAACTCAACCCACACTCAGATACATCAGCAAAAGGTAGAAGCCTTAGCAGCTCAAGGTACTTAAACACAATGTCTGAACTATCATTGCCTGACCACAAAGCTATGCTGTCACAGAGATGGCCCCTAGACTGCCAGACTTAGAAATAAAAACTGCAATAAAAAAATTGAGCAGAGATATTACCAACTACATATACAGGGGAGACAGATTCTAGATAGTTAATTTTGGAAAGTTACTAAACAAACAAACAGGAACAATAACCACCACTAGAAGGAGGAGGGGTCATAATACAGAGTTGGTAAAATATATTAGTTAAAAAATCCAGTTATCAACAAAAATTTATAAGATATGAAAAGAAACAGCAAAGTGTGATGTATATGCATGGGAAAAAAAGGATTTCAATGAAAATTGTCTCTGATGAGGTAGAAAGAGAGGGAGATGGCCCAAATGTTGGACTTAATAGACACAGACTTCAAAGCAGCTCTTATAAATATGTCCAAAGAACTTGGGAGAATGACATTTAAAGAATTAAAGGAAAGTATAATTAAGTGACTTGTTCAATAGAAAATATATTTTTCAAAAAGTACAATAAAAAGAATGAAGAAAAATGAAAAATTCAACAGAGGAGCTCAACAGCAGATTTGATCTGACAAAAGAAAGAACCAATGATCTTGAAGATATATCACTATAGATTATTCCATCCAAAGAAGAGAAAGAAAAAAGTGCAGAAAAATAAACAGAGCCTCAGAAACCTCTGGCACTCACCAATGCATACCAACTTGTATGTAATGGGAGTCCCGGAGAGGAAAGAAATAAAGGGACAAAAAGGTATTTGAAGAAACAATGGCCTAAAATTTCCCAAATTGGATGGAAAATATTTACCTACACATCCAAGAAGCTCAAGACACTCAAACAGGCTAATCAGAAAAAAAAAAAAAAAAAACTCACCTATATATATTATATTCAAACTGTTGCAAGACAAAGAGAAAAATTTGAAGGAAGGAAGAGAAAAACTATTCATCATATATAAGACAACCACAGTAAGATCAAAGGTCATTTCTTAACAAAGATAATAGCAGCTTACAAGCAATGGGATGACATATTCAAAATATTAAAAGAAAAAAAAAACCCTGTCAACCAAGAATTTTATATACAGCAAAACTTTCCTTCAAAAAACAAAGGTGAAATAAAGACATTCTTAGATGTACAAAGACTGAGAGAATTTGGTGCTAGCAGACCTGCCTTAACGAAACACTAAGGAAGGTAATTCAGGCAGAACAGAAATGATACTGGATAGTACTGGATGTCATGTCATATACAACAACGGGAAATGTAGGTAAGTATAAAAGACAATGTATCTTTCTCCTTTCTTCTCTCAAATGATTGAAGGAATAATGTATAAAACAATATGACAAAACAGTATTATTGGGCTTATAACATGAAAAGCTGTAATATATATGACAATAATATCACAAAGAAGGATGGAGGGAATAGAGCTACATTGAAGGAAATTTCATATATTTCACTGGAATTGTCAGTATTAATTCGAAGAAGATACTTATAAGATGCTTATTATAACCCTTAGCACAACCATTAATAACTAAAACCAATAGTAAAAATCCAACAAAAGAACTAAAATATTACACTAAAAATATGTATCTAGCACAAAAGAGGCAGTTAAAGAGGAGCCGAGTAACAAAAAAGACAGGAGACATAGGCAAACAAATAAAAAAAGGATGACTAGGCGTTAACACATAAAAATGAATGGTGAAAAGTTCAGAGATGAAAGAGCTTGTTCCTTTTTGGCAACCAAAAGCAGCAGGACCTTCTCCATGGGCCTCAGTGTGTCTTCAGATGAACCAGGATTTGGTTCCTTAAAATAGATCTAAACAAAGGGTATGCAAAGCATAATAACTTTATGGAGGTGGTCAAACTTAATATTGACTGGATAATGGATGAAGAGAGAAGGGGACAGATGGCTTTATTTTCATGGCTGTACTTATTCAATAAAATCAACAAAATCACCAACCATATATTTCTCAAAATAGTCTTCATCAGAGTGGACATTCACTAAACTCAAAGATTATTTCTTTATTAGGAATAATGGACATATCAAAAGCAACACTGATCAAAATTTCTCTCAGCACTGTCCTCATGCTCAGGCTGAAAGCAAAAATAATAGTAGTTTGCTCTGATGGTTCAGGATACCTAGAAACCAGTAATTTTTATGGCATCTTGGGTGGGCTGATGTCATTGTTTAAGAAATATTGGCTCTGTGACAAAGATAGAGGACATATTCTTCCCAAAATAGGCTTCTGTCATTTCTCTTACTTTTGTCAGAATGATAGAAGATAGTTTTTAAGTATCAACAATGTTAATCTGCCGCTTGTATTAAATGCAAACTACTGGCCTGCCCATGTCAGTTAATATTATACCACTGAAGTGAAGTCTGGACAAATGTATTGATGATATTTAGCATAAAAAGTGGGTGCTGATTTACTGAAACTGGAGTCTTTGCACCCTCACTAATATTCTGGGTAGAAGAAAGTGGCATGACTTTTAGTGACCCGTGTTTTCCTGGACATTGGCAGTTACTTGCTCTTTCCTCTCCTTGGTGACACTGCAGAATAGGTTGTGTCAATATCATTGCCAGCCACCCAGAGATCCTTTTGACATGGCTACTCTGAATGTAGCAGGAAGAGAGTCCTGTCACTACAAACTGCTGAAGTAGTTGGTAAGGGTGTCCCCCAAGAGGTTGAAACCATTATCTCTCCATAGCATTTTCTACTGTTATCCACTTCATCCTTGAAATTATTTCTTCTCTTGATTTTCATAATATTATTTGATTCTATCTCTGAACATTCCTTTTCAGATTTCTCTTACTGACTGATCTTTCCATATTGATATGTCAAGGTTTGTGCCCTAAAATCACTTTCCTTCTTGTTATATTCATTTCACCCCAGAAATTGGAGTCATTTTCACCAACATATTGTGAGCTGTTGACTTTCAAATCTCTGCCTTCAACTCCAGAATTCTTCCCATGAATTCCAGACTCATCTAACTACTTGGTGTCCTAGAGGAATTTCATATTCAAACGTTCAACTATGAACTCACCCTTTGTAAATCTCTAATTTATTCTGATTAATAGTTCCATCAAGCATCCAAGCCAAAACCTAAGATTCATTCTGAATTCTTTAAATTTCATGTTGTATCAGTAACAAAGTCCCACTGATTCCTGCTACTTACATCTATATGTATACCTCTTCAGCTACCTTCCTATTTCCTACTGCTTCAGTCCAGGCCCTCATCATATGTGTTATTGCAGTAGTTTGCTAGTCTGTTGGCTCCGTACCTTGCCTTGGCTTTAATCCATTCTCTGTGTTGCTGGTAGAGTGAACTTGTGGATGTTGTTTACTCTTCAGCTTAAAAAGTTCGATTGGTTTCCTGAGATTTACAAGAGAATAAATTCCAAATCCCTAGAGTAATATATTAATACAAGGGCCTCGAGACCTAGACCATTACCCATCTCGGCAGGATGTACTTTCTGAGTTCTCTTTCTTACCTTTATTCTTCTGCCATAAAGAACTACTTTTTATCTTTATAACAGTGCTCTTTTGATCTTTATTTCTTTGTTCATGTTGCTTTCCTTTACTTTTAGCCAGTTGTATACCTACTAGTGTTTCAAGCTCTGCTCAACATCACCATATTGCTTTCCTTTCTGCATTATTGAGCTGACTGTTCTAGGTGATGTCTCATATATTTATATATTATTTTCTAAAAGCACCACCAACTTATTATGCTTATTCATTTCTATCTAATAGACACTATGCTCTTTTAGGCAGGGACCGTTCCTTATTTACTTCTTTTTTTTTGTATTCATCACCTTGGGCATTTATCATTTGTGTTAGGAACATCCCATTCTATTATTTTAGTTATTTTAAAGTATACCCTAACTTATTGTTGATTATAGTCACTTTGTTGTGTTATCAAATATTATTCATTATATCTAACTATATTTTTATGCCCATTGATCATCTCCACTTTGTACCCCCATCCCCACTACCATTCCCAGCCCCTGGTAACCATCATTCTACTCTCTGTCTCCATGAGATCAACTGTTTTTAATATTTAGTTCCCATATGAGTGAGAACATGTGAGATTTGTCTTTCTCTGCTTATGCACATTTTAAAATCGGAGTCTAGCAGAGAGCTATGTAGAACAGAAGTTCAATAATCCTTTGCTGCATGAATAATTGATTTTTGTGTGGTTTTATAATGTACAGTAACTTACATTAGGTTCCTCTTCCTAATCATTAAGAACTTTAGGATCTTTTATAACATATGGATATTATCATAGTTTCTTATCCGATAATCCTTTTAGGATTCCATAACAAGTTAAAAAAATTATTGATTATATTTTTTATTGCAGTTGATAAAAAGTAGGCATGTAAATTTAATATAAATTTATTGTAATTTAAATTATGATCCTCTGATTTATATTATATACATACTAAGAGAGAAAAGCTTAATATACTCTCACTTTTTTTCCACCTTTCTGAAATTGCTTACTTAGTCTTTTCTCATAGAAAAGGTGCCAGTTATATTCCTGCATTGGCAACAGAATCATTGTCCTACTGATTAACATATTCTACTCTGTCAATTTGATGATATGCATCTGTTTGCTTGTGTAAGAATATTCACTTGGGCACACACATCACACATACACACACACCCCCTAGCCATAGAAACAAAAAATAGATTGAGGAACTTTTAAATTTTCAGATGTATTTGTTTAAAATTCAGTAGTAACACAAAACAGAGACTGCCATTGGAAAGATCCACTATTCTCCCTCCATCCCTCCAAGTGGAAAGAGAGACCACAGTCTTAAAATACTTACCTAACATATTCAAGTGTCTCACAACACTTATAACATTCTTTCAAACATTAATTACAATTTTTTTCTGTTACATAGTATACCACTGCCATCCTGCTACAAAGGAAAACTGCCCACATTACTCCTTCCATACGCCTAAAATCTGTTAAGTCCAATGTTAGCTTTCTCTTCTCCAGGTTGTAGAAGCTCACTTAAGGTAACTTCTTTTTAGGGATTATTTTCTAGTGTTTTTTAAACATAATTTTCAATTTGAAATGTTTATGGGTACATAATACTTGAAATAACTAAAATAGTGGGATTGGAATGTTCCTAACACAAAGAAATGATAAATGCCTGAGGTGATGGATATGCTGATTTGACTAATTCACCTTGTATCTTCCAGTCTTTATGTGTTTTTGTAGATCACCTCAGAACCATCTTGTTTGGGTAATATGAAAAGAATCTAGAACCAGAATTCTAATAAATTCCTGGCTAATATTGACTAAATCAGGAAGCTACATTGAGATCACTATTTGCAATATTCCCACTTATGCCTCCAAGTATCCTGTTTGGCTTTGGTCACTTTTCCCCTTGGAAGCCTTCTTTTCTATTAAACTAGATGACATGAAGACATAAAGCCTTCACTACACTTCTACAAACTTCTACCACTTCAGGGTAGATAAGGCTAAATTCTAGACCATGGGACTTTTTTCTTCTTTCTGAGCAGATATCTCTGCTTCTCATTGGCCTGAAAACACTAGTGTGGACTATACATGAAAATAATTCAATCAGATAGACACATATCTTGACAAGAATATTTATTTGTTTTTATCGAAAAATACACAAAAGCCAAAGGTTGCTTAGCTGCTGATTTTCCATAGTACAACAGGGCATTGTAAGAAAGTGGGAAATATAGCTGTTATAAATGGCAGTGTACATTTCTAAGGCATTTAGGCTTAAGAGTGGTAAGCCCTGCACACTTGGGTGCATTGACTCGAGTTTAAATATACTGAGGCACACCAGGCAGGCGAAAGATGTGGACTATATGGAAAAACTCTTTCATGCATTTGTGTTGTAGGATTTCATTCCCTGCCCCCTCATCATTTGTTTCCATCCACGTGAGTTTTGGAGTTGTTCACAGAACACTGGTAATAATCTACTCCTCAAGAGTCTGTTTATAATAACAACACCAATTGGATACATGGAACAGAACTGCTTCATGGATAGATTCTGTCTCTTACCAAACTGAGGCTCCAGTAAGAAAAACACTGATTTTCAAAGGCACAGTGGAGATAGGTTTAATGCATTAAATATAACATGAATCATTCACAATAACAAGTTTAGTGTTTCAGGGAACTTTTGTTAATACAACACAGTTGGTCACACAAAATACAAATGCTTCTGTTGATTTGTCTTGGCAACTCAGATACATCAACAGTGCTAACAGTTTAACAGCTTTGTTCTCATCTGACAGAAAATAATGGCAGTTCTGCAAGGCAAATGTTAAACCTGACCGTATGTATTTATTAATTCCACAGTGTTTTGACAGATTATAGGAGACGGAACTCAGAGGATGCTGACACGCTCACTGAGGGCTCTCATCTCTGTTTCTTCGGTCTCAGGACTGTCACTGTGGCTCGCACTTGGATTGATCAGGTGTGCGGGGTACTGCAGCCCCTGCTTGCCCGCATACTGCTCCCACCTCAAGTCATCGCTTTCATGGGTGATGTAGCGTTCCCCAATTTTGCATTCCAGCTCTCGTAAATCTAACCACGTTTGATAGTCCTGAAGAAGAAATTCCAAACCATTACCGTAGAGATCATTACCAATCAACATGTTATTTCATATGTTGTCTGTGAGTCACCCGTTCTCCTTCCACTCTAACAGTGCTGCATCGTTTATCACGCAAACTCAAGCCACGGCACCAGCACCAGAGCCATCCTATCTGCCTGACCTTTGCAAATACATACTGTTTATGTGATACCATGGATCAAAGTGTGGGCAATTAATGCTTGCATTCAAGCAGTTGGGAACATTGGTTTTCCTTTGAAAATTAATGCCTACAAATAATCTTTCAGCATTTCAGAGTATTATTTTTCTAAACTTTTAATTCAATGTGAAAATAATAAATATTTAAGAGAACACAAGCACATGAACATACTTTATAGATGCCATGCATTTGTTCCACACATAATATCCTAGGATTTAAAAATGTAGCTTCCAAATGAGTGTAGTGCATGACCAGATGGGCATCTACTTAGACATTTATCAGGATTACACATACAGATACTTTTGAAATCTGGTTCTCTGAGTTCTGTTATGATCCCTGGTGTATTTACTTATTTTTGGTATTGTTTTTTGGTTTTGGTATCTATGTGTTTATGTGTGTCTCCCCTGTCAAATTTTCCTGGTAGAGAGAGAGAGAGAGAGAGAGAGAGAGGTTTAGAAACACTAAACTGTTATTAAATGCTAGGAAGTTGCATGCATTTCAGCAAATTGATATTAGAATAATTACACTTTTAAAAATATGACAGAAGATTTCTACATATAATATCAAAATTCTAAAAATATTTAGAAGTTCATCCAACTGACAAAAAAAAAGATTGATTTTTACCTGTAGCCAAGGGTGACTCAAAGTCTTATCAACACTATAGCGCTTTCTCATTTTTACTTGCAGCAAATTATTGATAAGATCGATGGCTGAAAAAAATTTTAACTGTTAGTAAAATTAGATGACAAATCTGCAACATATGCATAATTCATTTACAATTTATTTCACATGGTTAAATGCAGCATAGTGACAAGGCACTAGAACCTGTAAAAAATTCTCTTTTGATAATTCTAAAACCTTAGCTTTCATTTTATTTCAGATGCTAATTAAAGTAATTGTGCAGGAAGAAATATTAGACTCTATTGTGAATATGATGTGGTCTCCTCACAATAGGTCTACTCTTCATTGGTCTACTCTTTAAGACATTTTTTTTAGTATAGGAATTTTATTTATATGTATCATTTATATAATACCTAAATTAATGGTAGGATAAAACTAATATTACAGAGAAAGCATTTGCTAATTTTGTTATAAAATGTGTTTAATGTTTGAATGCACATAATGTGATTCATAGTATTGAATTAAGTGACAGACATCTCCACATCATATTTATATGAAAAAACTACAGTATAACATGGGTCATGTCTCATGATAAACTTGGAGCCTAAAAAACCAAGGGACCAAGAGGAAAACACTTTTATCTCTTTCACTTTGCTTTTGATTTTAAAAATAATCAATGTATTGGAACTATATCAGCCTTCATTGAATTCCTAGGGGAAAACAGGAAAGAAATCTGTCTAACAGGAATTATTTTCTGAGGGAAAACATAGAATCATAGTCCATCGAGCCTAGCACTATGCCTCCAACTGGGGCTCCTATGAGAGTAATTTAGGGAGAAAAAGTAATCTTTTAGTTATCTTATCTACAAATCATCCTAGTTACTCATAGTACCATGTGATGAAGTTCTCACTCTCCTTTTCTGGAAATTATATATTCAGTCTACATGATTAATAGTTCATTATTTATTGAAGTCATTATACTTCCCACTCATTCTTGTAATAACTTCCATAATCCATTTTTTGTTTTAGCATTTTCTCCCCAAAAAGAGCTTAGTGAAATCTGTCAACCTAGCAGAAGAATTTAATTTCAGAAAGTTAATTCTCACCCTTAACCTTCCCTGGGCATTATGTCTGAGAGATGGCTCTTTCTACCAAAAATCTTTATCAAATAGGTAGCTGATCAAAAAATGAGAATTAACTCCCATCCTTCCCAACCACCACATCCCAAATCAGGCAGCTTTGACTCCATCGTTTGGTCTGCATCAACCTCTATGGACCTGCAGATACAGACTGCCACATGAGTCCAGAGGAACAAAGACTGCTTCCTTCAATCAGAATAAATCAGAATCCTTCTCATTATCGGGCAAAGAGAAGCTATTTCTACAGTCTTTTGTTGATTGAGAATTGTATATCTCTGGTGCTAATATTCCAAGTATTCGCCTGCACTGAAGGGCTATAGAATCAAACAATGCAGAATTCTTTGATTGGAGAAATTAAATGCAACAGCACACATTTAAATGTTGTCTATGCCTATACACTCTTGCCTTAGCTAGAATACCTGTGGAAACACAGCACTTAGTACAATTTCAAATTCCAAGTATGTGTTCTCAGAGAGCTTTTGAAAGAATAGTTCTCTCAGTGAACTGTGTATTGGGCATGTGCTTTAAAATATCCATTCACATGATTTACTCACTGGTGAGTAAAGTGCACCTTCCATTCTTGCCGCTGTGAAGTTGCACAGCAAAAATGGAGGATGAGGAGTGAAGAGAGAGCTTATGCGCTACTACAAGCACGCTGCAGCATTACGCGTCCCCAGACACTGCAGGGAATAAATATATGTTATTAATTCACTCATTCTGCTTTGAATTCTGTAATTAGGAAACTAGGAGTACAGTAACTCAACAAAAGGTCTGGTTTATGCCCAAATGGGCCCCAACCGCACTGCCTAATGGGGAGGGAAGTACTGCCAGAGGGGAAACTAGAAGCGTCTGAAGGGAATGGAATATGTGAAGATGAAAAAATTGTTCTCCTGAATGAAGCATACAATCATAAGTCTGGCTATGCCACAGGACTCCAGTGACCTGAATAAGCACAGCCAGGCAAAAATGCACCTCCGAAAGGAAACAGTTTAGGATATAAGGAGAGGATTAGAGGGGATGTGTGTGTGTGTAAACAAGAAAAGGGGGGCAAGGGGGAGGGAGAGAGAGAAAATATGTTTTGGGGCTCTTGGCAGCAGAAAGCAGAAATAATTAACTATTAAATGTTGGAAACTATATTTAAATGTTGGGACCATGGTATTACTGAGAAAATAGGTCCATCATTAGTACTTGAGAGCTCCATTCTACTTGTCACTTTTCTGGAGCTCTTAAAACATCCTTTTTTATTAATCAAGTCTCATACAATCCATGACTTGGAATGGTTTAGTCACTAAACCCATTTCTTAAGAACTTCAAGAGGTCTTTTTTTTTCAACATTCTCTTGACTGACCATGTCTAAAATTGCTATAATACTCACGTAATAAAATTTCCTCACATGTATCATGTATGTATAGATCATTCATTTATCTGTTCATTTGCCAAATCTTTCCTAAGTAATTACTATGGGCAATTATTTAGGGAATAGGAAGTTAATAATACAACACTGGCCCTGAAAAACTCCCAATCTAGTTGCAAAGGCAAAACTTGCACATGCCTGCTGCCCCGCCCCTCACATTACATAGTGACAAAAGGCACCATTCTGAATCTTTGACTTCTAATTAATATTCTACTCAAAGAAAAAAGTGTTTTCTTTTTACAATTTACTGTCATTAGTCCTGTTTCTGTTCTAGATGCAATGGAGAACTTGACTCTATTCTACATTACAGTTCTTTACGTCTTCAGATGCAGTGATTCCCCTTAACTTCACTTTCTGCAGACCCTTCAGCTGTCTTTCAGACTCCTCAGTTGTCCTATACACCCTGGTTTTAAGGTTCACTAGCTTTTTCTGCAATGTCCCTCTTAAAATTCAGTGATTATTATTGATCAGAATTTTCCTCATTATTAACTACCAATTTGATTTATACACACAGATATTACTCATATAGCCTAGAATTGGGGGGGGTTTCATTCTTTTTTAAATATTTTACATTCATATTCTTACTTAGTCCTGATAACAACCCTATGAAAGTCATTCTTTTAATCCTCATTTTAGTTAGAAGGAAAAATTAAAGCTTCAAAAGGCCATGTAACTTGGTCAAACTCAGCTCCTAAGCAATAGAGCTGAGGTTGAAACCCAGGGAACCAGGATTCAAAGCCTGTGCTCTTAACACCTTGACTGCCTCACTAGAAAAAAATTTTTTTTCCTTGGGGCCATGGCGTTTTATTATGAAATAGAATAAAAACTTTGAAAAGATGTAGTGCTTGTTTTTCTCTTCTTGTGATACTTCACTTAGTAGGATGGGCTCCAACTCCATCCAGGATAATACAAGAGGTGCTAGTTCACCATTGTTTTTTGTGGCTAAGCAGTACTCCATGGTATATATATATACCACATTTTATTAATCCACTCATGTATTGCTGGGCACTTGGGTTATTTCCACACCTTTGCAATTGTGAATTGTGCTGCTATAAACATTTGCGTGCAGATGTCTTTTTTATAGAATGCTTTTTTTTCTCCAGGTAGATGCAGGTGGGAGGGGAGAAGAGGATGGTTATATTCACACCTAATGGATGCAGTGCACACTGTCTGGTGGATGGGCACGCTTGTAGCTCTAACTTGGGCAGGGCAAAGGCAATAAATGTAACCTAAACATTTGTACCCTCGTAATATTCTGAAATGAAAAAAATTAAAAAAAACTTTGAAAATAAAACATTCCTTTCTAATTTAATGATAAGTTTACTTTTTGTTTTTTTCTGTGTGTGAGTTACATGCAGCTTGAAAAATAGTTCATGTGGCTTCCAAGATGAAGAGACATGTGAGTTACATGTGCTTCATGAGGCCCCGGTCTCAAAAATAGCATGAGTTAAATACAACTCACATGGCAATTAATGTATTAAACACTCAGGCAGATGGCAGCCATATTATGTCATTAACTCATTATGATCAACAGATAAAAATGTTAATAATTAAATAATTTTTTCTAGTCATGAACATTAACTTCTTAGTAATGTTTCCACCACACTTTTGTGTACTTGAATGCAAAGTGTGTGTGTGTGTGTGTGTGTGCACATGTGTGTATCTTTGTGACTACAGCTTCACATTTCAGCACTGAAAGACTATTCTGAATGTGAGATGATTCCCTCCTATCAGAGGGGTTAATTTTTCTAGATTTCTGCCATGTCCACACTGAATAACCCAATCTGTCACATATTAATCAAATTATGAGAAGCTTTTTTCAGGACAATGCTCAATTGTAGAGCTTACTGACTCTATCATAGATCATGTTCCCAACTGCCAAGCCTATTAATTATTCTTTAAGAAAGCCTTATTATAAACAAGTAATGTTTCCTCTTAGGAGTATTTCCATCCAGTCCACATTTTATCATCTTCTCCAAAGACTATTACAGAAGATTTTTTTTCAAATGCTTTATTAAGACACATCAGTCGTTGGTATTACTCATTCTACCAATTTGGCAATCCTACTTGAAAAGAAAGTGCAGTTATTCTGGAATAATATATACTAAGTAAACTCATATTTACTAATTACAATGGCTCTAAGTGCACATCTGTGAACTTCAATATGCAGTATGTCCAAATCTGAACATTTACCCATCTTGTAGCTGCCACTGAGTGCCCAACTGTGATACTTCCATTTCCCCCTAGGTACCAGCTCCCAGCAGAGATGGCTACATGGGCTACGTCTAATTCATCAAGCTTAGAGGATGCAAGACAAGGGGAAGGGGGATCCAGTAAGGAGCAGTTAAGACTAGAAATACTGGAACAGCCACAGCAATCCCAGAAGAGAGCCAACAACCAGAAAAAGAGTTCAAATGGGGTCTCAACTCTAGTTCCAAAACTAAAATCGGAATTCAGAATTCTGATCTAAAGAGAATGTGGTAGGGCATGACTTAGGAACTGGGGGGGGGAATGACAATGCGGAGACTGATACAAAATTGGGCCATTGTGTGAATTCCTCTCAAGAATAAGGCAAAGGAGAAAGGGAACATGGTCTGGCTGTGGGAAACAGGAAGGAAAGAAGAGGACTGCAGCAGAACAGGATGCTAGTGCCCAAAGAGGGAAGGGTAGAGGAATACAGAAACTCCAGGTCACCTGACGCTCTACAAGGATCTAGGCCCATGAGGACTCCCTGGCCACATGAGAAAGGGATATTTGGGAAAGTAAAGAATGCCTTAGAAATTCTTGGTACCCTACACCTTTCATAAAAATAGTAAAAAGACTACATCCAAATACCTAGATTTTTTGCAGTAAGGCATATTGCAACATAGTGCAGGTCTTTCAACAGTTTGGGGTAATAATCAGATGCTATTTAAACAGGAGGGGCTGAGAAAGGTCCAAAGCAGTGCAGGAAATAAGAATCCCCTATTATTTCAGGTTACCCTTTTGGTTTCACACCCTCCTCCCCTTATTCTCTCAGTTAGAAGACTTTTTTCCTCCTTCTGTCCCCGAAGACACAGGAGCAAAATAGGCAAAGGCTAGTTCCTCCTTCTTTTTGCAGTAAATATGACACCACTTTTTTTAAAAGAGTGGTTATGTATGGTTATTTTCTGATTGGACCTGCCCATTTATTCTGGGAGTCAGTCTTTCTAATATTATTCTCAGAATTTTGTTCTCTTTATTCATTCCTAAACTCAATACTTTCCTTCCATCTTTTCAATAAACTGTCCTAAATCCAAGCTCTCTTAAACAGCCACATCAGGGCAATGTAAGAAGCTCTTCCTTCTTTCTTACTGGAAAGTTTTAAACAGTTACATAGTGCGTATTTTCATTTTAAATTTTTCCTCTCATGAGCAAAGAATTTTGTGCTTTCTAAAATGTCTCTAGCCAAGGATTCACACCGTTTCCTATAAATTAAAAAGAAACAATAAAAAAAGAAAATCTTTTTGAAGTCTAATGTTTCTTCTTTTTGGCAACGATAAATTCTTGGCTAACACAGTAAAATGTTCCCCCTTACTTCTTGTACAGCGATTTTTCTCCTTGCTCCATCAGTTGAGACTAAAATGTCAGGAAAGCAAAGAGAAAATTTTATCAAACATACTTTTTTTTTTTTAGCAGAATGGGCCCTCCAGCAGATGTTAGTATAGCTGAAGTTCTGTGTAGCTTATTTGCTAGTTGCACAAGGATACCTGAACAAAGACAAAATTAAATGGTATATGCAGGTGCTGAGGGCTTTATGATTTGATATGAAAAGAAATATTCCATCAGAGCATAACTATATAGATTCCCTTCTCTTCTGGCATCAAAATACAGAATTATCTTTCAAATGGTACAAACTGTATTGCAGTTATCCTCTATTTCAAAGCAAACGCCAGTGTATGGACACAACAGATGATGTGTATGTGGAAGGTACATTTGCGTATGCCATTGCTGTGGCGGAACTGAAGGGTACCCAAAGCTTGGAGGAAATCCTACAAAAAGATTGTAACTGGACATATTCGAATTCTTAATAGGCCTCCCAGGGCACACTTCTCAGTCACATTTCATTTCCCATCTTTTCTTATTTATTATCTCAGTACATGCCTGTCTCTCCCCACCCTTTCTATTACATTTTAGCCTCTTGAAGGTGACACAGGCTGGGTATTCATTTTTGCACATAAGTTTCATAAGTCTTTAAAATAAAACATCTAAATTTTAATGCATTAGAAAAATGCTTGCTAAGTAGCATTTGGTAGATTGAATACATTAATTAGAAATTTAAATGGCCATTTTCTCAGCTCGAAGTTTTAATACCCATATTGTGTGCATATGGTTTGTATATTTTGACTAAAAATATTTCTGGGTGGCAGGGCATCACAACTGTACAAAATGTAACAGATCACAGGATCGCTGACTTCTAGTCGAAAATCAGAATGATGCTGAGAATAACTGCAATACAGATCATGTTGAGTTTACAATGTTTATTTTACAAAAGGGAATTTACCTGCGAAACCTCAGGGCTGGTCTCTTTTGTCCAGACACAGCACTTTTTGTTTTATTCTCTCCTGTCTTCTCTCCACCTCAAATTATTCAGGTATGTATTTTCAAATTAGAAACCAGATCAGAACTATCATTCTGGTGATGGAGTCATCACCAATCAAATCAACCTTCAAGCTCCTTGCCCTCAAGCAAGTGCTTTCTCTTTTTTTCCCGTTGAGTTCTGCCTCACCGCCTGTCGCAGTATACTGCTTAGTTCTTCTCTCCCTTTGCTTTGCTTCATGCTGATGGTAAGTTGTGTGTTTATTTTAAAAATCGTTTTGCAACCCTTCACATTCCAGCTCTCAACCCAGCATGCTGTTGCTCGGCAACACTAACTGGGACGCTCCTCTCAGGGGCTGAAACCAGAAGCTGCCAGCAGCAAACAAGGCCGCTGGAAATCATCACCTCGCTGGTCCCTGAGTCAATTACCGGAATCCAATGAAGTGCAAGACCTTTAGAGACTCAGGTTGATGTCTTTCCTTTTCTAGTTCTTTCCTCTGTAGAAAGTTATTCTATCCAGCAATGGTTACCCCTTTGCCTTACTCAATTTCATTTCTTCCTGAAGACTAGCAATGCAGTCTTGGAAATCATGAAATTGTTTAAACACAAGCATACAGCAGCCCCCAAACTGATGCCCAACTGTTTCAAAATTTAAAGTAAAAATCAAAATATATTTGTATTATTCTGATGATGCTTCGGGTAGACTTTTTTTTTTTTTTTCATTTTCACTGCACATTAAAATCCTTTGGGGAGTTTTGTTTTGAAACACTGATACTCAAACCAAAGGTCAAGTGAAAATCTTTAGGGGAGAAGCTGCCAGGTACCAGGACGTGTATAAATGCCTCAAGTGTCTCTAATATGTGCCGCTAGAGTTGAGCAGGACTTTGCTAAGTAGTGTTTCTTAGACTTTTACATACATATGAAAAATAGTTAAGGATCTTACACTGAAGATTCTGATTCAGCAGGTCTGAGGTGAGGCCTGATGGTCTGTATTTTAATGAGTCCCAAACAATGCCAATACTGCTGAACTTCAGGCCACATTTTGAGTATTAAGAAGTTAGAGGAATGAGAACATTGAAAGTGGTTAGTAATTGGTTTAATATTGCCCAAAGGGCCCCTGAATAGATCAATCCAAGTATAGAGAAAGGCATCTAAACATACAAAAAAGTATCTGTTCTCAGCCCCACCTTGTTCACTATCTGGAATGAAGATATAAAAGGGTTTCAGGATACCTTCTGCTCAGATGATGACAACAGGAAGAGCAAACCAATTGGATTACACAAATATTTATACTTCCTGAAACAACTACAGGTTAGAGCAATTGATCATGTTGGTAAAATACCATTTAAAGAGACAAACAAAATTAAGTCCTCTATTTAGGTCCCACTCTCTCAATCCCCCCAAAAGCTCTAAGTACAGAATTGGAAAATCTGGCTTATCACAACTTGCATAAGAAAGAATTCTGGGGCCAGGCATGGTGGCTCACACCTGTAATCCTAGCACTTTAGGAGGCCGGGGTGGGAGGATTGCTTGAGCTCAGGACCTCATCTCTACTAAAATATAGAAAGAAATTTGGCTGGGGAACTAAAAATATATATAAAAAAAATTAGCTGGGTGTAGTGGTGCATGCCTGTAGTCCCAGCTAGTTGGGAGGCAGGAGGACTGCTTGAACCAAGGAGTTTGAGGTTGCTGTGAGCTAAGCTGATGCCACAGCACTCTACCATGCAACAGAGCAAGATTCTGTCTCAAAAAAAGAAAAAAAAAATTTCTGGGTTTTAAAGCCACAGTAAACTCAGTATGAGTCTACTTATGTTCCCAAATCAAGTATTATTTTATGTCATGCTAAAAGAAATGTGTTCTTTATAATGAAGGGAAGTGATGGCTTCACTTCACTCTTAATTAGACTCATTGAACCTTGAGTCAGATCAGTCCTGAGGTTTGATTTAAAAAGAACATCGACAAAGAGGAGAGTGCTTGTACCAGAGTGAACAGGAAGTGAAGGAAAAATTGAGTGCCCAGGAGAAGAGAGGGCTAGGGGAGACACGATGGCTGCTTTCAAACTTCTTTATTGGGAAAGGAATTGGGCTTGTTATATCAGGGGGTACAAACACAGAGATATTTTTGCTCATTGTGTTAGGATCAGATTAAAAAGAAGCTGGGCTCCTCATGAAATTGTGTATTTTCCATCACTAGAACAATTTAAGAATACTCTAGATAATTGCTCAGGGGATTGGTACCGTGGAGCAGTACAGGGTTAGGTAAGATTTTCAACAACCTGTATTTTGAAATATTATTATGTTTTGTTATTATGGAAGAAAGCAAACTTATAGAATATTTAGCATTTGTGATCTTCTATTCAGACATATCCACATATATACAGATGTTATATTTTAACTCAACTATGATGTACATACAGAAGTGAAATTTTAACTTTATAATTGGAATGTATAGGAAATATTTCATTTTGGGTAGAAAATAAACAGCCAATTTTGAGCATTTACACTGTTAATGTTTTTGCTAAAAAGTTCTGGGCAGTTTCTCTCTATGGATTAACATTTGTTAGAGAAAATCTCATTAATTATATTTTACTTGATGTCAAAATAAATGATTAATTTTCTAGTGGGATACGTTTTTCTGATATTATCCTATTTAGAGTTTGAAATATGTATATATTTTTTAAAAATTCACTCTATTGGTAGATATTTTTCAAATCATTGTGTGCCTTTGGCTCATAATTGGAAAATTTATTATTAAATAAAATGAATGTTCTTTCTTTAAAGAAGTTAAACACAATTTATTGCAGAATCTTAAGTTGAGATTGTTTAAAACGTTAAACCCAGTGGAGGTTCTGACTTCCACAATTCACTTTATCAATTGTGATTAAATTTCCTGGCACCCAGTCAGCATCTTTAAGCAGTTCTCTGGGTAGCCCCTCACCTCTCTTCTGTGCTGTTCTGTCTGACAGTTGTGTTAATGTGTTGACAAATCAATCTATTCATTAATATTCAGCAGGGTTGCTGGATCTGCAAGCCTCATAAACTGTTACAAACACAGTTTAATTATTAAAATGACAATTGTCTTTCCTTTGTTTCTCAGACCATTGGATTTCTGGGTCTCATCTACCCGAGGCTTATTTTCAATAGGGTTATTTTTTGTTTTGAACAATATGTAGTGAAAGAGGGACCTACAGCTGGTTCCTTTTCATGGCAAAGTGCTACTTCCAGCTTAAGTGTTTAGCGTTCTGGAACACTGTTGGATTTTGAAAACATACCATGTGGTAATGGTGCTAGGCTTTTATTTAGCTTTGCTTTGTGTTTGTACTGGCTGTATTTTCCAATCTCCAATTTCTGGGGAAAAAACACACTTGTGACCAATTTTATTTGAATTTACCAAGCTGAATGGCAAAAAATTCTTTTAAAATAAAATTTAGATGCTTTGATAAATTTAGTGGTGTATTATTCTAGCCATTCTGTGCTTTGAGATACCATATATTCTGTACTGTACAGCTGAAGATTGAGACCAACTGGAATAAATTACAGCTGTACTTATAAGGGAAAAGAAGAGGCATAAATACTACCATTGAGGCTGTCAGAGAATATAAGTGGAAGAAACTGACATCACCAGTTGTACCCTCACAATTTGATAATTTTCCACTAAAGACAAGCTTTAGAATTAACGCAAAGGCATTTCCTTATATATAGGTGGTATGCCAAAGCTTCCTGACTGATTTTAATTCTTGATAATACCAACTAACTATGTGACTCTGAACCTGAGCAGTAACAACACAGCAGGTGACTTGGGAATAGGTGCTTCTTCAGACTTCACCTGTGAACACAGAAAATGATCTTCTGTCTGCAGGGGTCGGGGGCTGGTTGTGAGACAATTTGCGAGGCTGCCTCTGTGTTGATTACTGCCTGCTTGCCTCCCTAATGGCATATAAAGGAATATCAAAATTCAGCAAGAAAAAAATAGCAGTTTCTCTTGTGATCTTCATGGCCCATTACTAACCTTCCTCAAATTTACTGTATATCTCTAATTGAACACACCAGTTCAATTTGATAATGGAAATGTACTATTACTCCCACAAATGCTTTCTGATCCATCACTGCAGATTTGTCATCATTCTCCTGGTGAAACGACTTGCACTGAGGCAAATTATATCTCCCTTCACCAATCACACAATCCACGTCACTCAGTTACCTGTGTCACTTCTTTTCCTTGAAGCATAAACTCTGGGGAAAACAAAAGCTGTATAATCAAGTAGATACAGAAAAGAATCATTTAAGATGTGTGTTATGATTCTGAGCAGATAAAGGAATGTAGGAAAAGATAATTCATTTGACTTTCACACTTGAAAATTCTCCTTTGTGTAGACATGATAGCTTTAGAAGCTGAAGATTACATCTTCTTCATCTGCTTAGTCACACCACAGTGATTGGTGTTATAGAGAAGGAGCTATGATCTTATAGCTGTTCAGTGAATATTTATACATAAATATTATATATGTTGTTTACTTCAAATCTTAGACAATTTTAGACCATGCAGGGAAGAATTATAGTTATACAAAAAGTTGTACTCTATTTATTCCTGGATCCTTCTCTCACTCCATGCACTTTTGTTTACTTGTATTATTTTTTACAAAAGTTATCACATGTACATGATGAAAGCTCCAAATCAGTAAGAGCAGTTGAAAAGTGAAAACAGAAACCTCTCATGCCATTGTAAGAACTGCTATACAGAGAATACCTATTTTAACTATTTAAAAATTTTGTTCTGATTACCTCTATACCTCTAAATAATAAATGAATTATCTTTTATGCTAGGTTCATTAACTCTAAACCAGTGCTACTCAAAGTGTTCTATGGATCCACGCCAGTTTGTGGACTGTTTTATTATTGGTCTATGATGAGGTAAGTATACACAGTAAGACTAAATCTTTGGAAACTTTTATAGCTATTTAACATTTTTTTTATACTTTAAAAAGTACTTGTCCATATGTTTAAAAATTAAGACAAACTGGTTCTTTATCACAGATAGTTTTGAGAAGAACCACTTTGGAAAAATGTGATCCCTTCCATTAAAGATGGTAAATCATTTCTCTTCAGTTTTCTCTACCTTACTGTCTTCCTGCTTCTCTGAATTAATTTAGATATATTAAATTATTGTACTGGTCACCTTTGTAAATTAAAACAGTACCTGGCACAAAATATAGAAGATATATGTTTATATATCTATATGTATATCGATAGATAATATATAGATAATATATTAATGTGACATTTATTTAAAATTTTTACCTTTTTGATTAAATTATATATTAAATGATACACAGAAACATATATAACGCCACCTGTTTACTTGGGCAGAATCCGATGATCAACTCCATGGGAGTTAGGGCTCTTACTGCTCTCACCTCTTCTTTGTCCTCCTTATTCCTAGTGTTATGGAGGTTTCATTATTTACATTCTTTTGCATAATTATAATTAAATCAGACATGCTTGGTTGAAAGGTTATATAAAATTTAAAATAAGCAATATTTTGAATTCATATATAATTATTAATATTAACTCATGAACTCTAGTTATAACTCTAGTTATGACCCTATAACTTTTAACAAATCTCTAAGCCTATGCTCACTCAAAGGAGAATTTAAGTGTTAAAGGGATTCTCTTTTCCTACATTGCTTTCATTGCTCAAAATCATGACGCATATGTTAGTTGCTTCTTTATTATGCATAACTTTATTATACAACTTGCTGTATTTCCCTGGAGTTTATATATTTTTTCTTCTTTCTTCTTGACAAAAGATGCTTGTGCTTTTTTTTCTATCCTTACTATTTTCACGGCAATCTGTATTAAAATGCACCTGATATTTGGAACAAATTACGTGTCTTGGTATTATTATATATCTGTTCATGAAGATGATGTGGATGGAAAAAGGTGGTAGGAATGAGAGAGGAATTTTATAATTTATCTAAATTTGAAAATCAGGGACTTAAAATACTTTAGAGCATTGTCAGCTTTCAGGTCCTTCAGGGAATCTGGACTCTAAAGCAACATTTTTGAAAGGGTACCCATGGACTTACATTCCCAGTGCAGGATGGCAGGGGGTGGAGCTTGTGAACCTCCATTTTTAACAAGCTCCCCTGATTAAACTGCTGGCATGCCAACGTTAAAAAATGTCTACTACAGATCTATAGCTAGACCATAATAAGTTGTTTAAAATAAGCCATTATCAAAGAGATTCTTTTGTAAAATTATTAGGAATCCCCTGCCTTATAAATATTCCTGTTTTGACTATTAGGTAGTTTTTCCGTTCTCATTCTTAAGCTCTACACGTCCAGCATCTACTTCTTAAGTCACAGACTGAGTCTTCCTTGTAGTTTTCTGGGGTTTTTGGCAATGTCTGGGATTCACCCCTATGACATAACCACATGCAGCAGACATGGAGGATATCCTGATCTATCTCTTGTTTTTCCTTTAAAAAATGCAATGAAAGGAGAGGCATACTGGTAAATGATCAAGTAAGGCTCAATTTTCCTTAGTTTCACCTGGTCATCTCTAAAAACGTTTAAGTGATACCAGGCTGTCCTTTCCATAAGATAAAGTAAATTTGCCTAATCAAGTGAATATTTGAAAATAGGTACAGAAGTCCTTTCAAGAAACTGAGAAAGGGAATAGGATGCATGCGCTGAATGCTGCAACCTAACCTGGTATAAGATAAAGTTGGAGATGAGAGAGGCCATGTCCAGTTACTGGTGGGTAGTGAGGGATATACTGGATGATGACAAGTGACCATCCAGAAAGTCACAATGATGAAATGAAACAGGGCAGAACATACAACACTGCCTTAGAATAAACTGAAACGTTCCCAAACTCTATCCCCATGATAAGCTAGAAGCTCCTCTTGTGCAATTGATTGTAATCATACAATTCATGCTGGAGTATTTTATTTGTATACAAGCATTCTTATATAGTTATAATTTATAAGTGTATATATATTATGTATATATGTATTGAGTTGTACATCAGTATATATATTTAGTTTTATTTTATAATAATTTATATATTTTTAGTAACTATATTAACTACAGTTAAATATGTAAACATAGTTATAGAATCTTATACACAATTGCAGTCATACATGTGTACACACATAGATAAAAAACTAAATAATACATACAGATAGACAGAAGGATGGACAGACAGACTTTGCAGAGTAACTGGGAAACAGAAAATGATCGATATATTTGAGCTAATATAGTTGTACCAATCACTGTGCTAAGCACTTTCCAGTGCCATCTCACTTAATTCTTACAATAACCCAGTGAGGTAGGAATTAGTGTCACCATATTTCAGAAAGGAAAATTGAAACTGAGACCTAAGAGAACGAGGAACTCGGATGAGGTCACTAAGATGCTGAGTGGCACAGCTCTCCACTCAGTTCTTTATTACAACACGGCCCTGTCTCCCAGTACTTTTAGAGATTATTAAAAATTGTGTTGCTACTCTCTCGCTATGCTAGTGAAAGCACTTAAAATATTTAATGTGACAGGATGGCTAAATCCATTAGAAGAACAATCAAGAGGCTGTAACTGTCTTGAATAAAAGCATCTACGTGGAGCCAGCTGACAGCATTTGCACCCTGGCCACACCCAGACAAGCCACTTAACCCTCTGTGCCTGCATTATCTCATCTTTAAAATGGAAACAACAAGAGTATCTACTCAAAAGTTGGGACGATTAAATGAATTCATATATGTAGTGTTTAGAGTAGTACCTGGCTACAGAGCAAATGCAGGCAAAGTGTTAGCTATTAATATTTTTTTCTTTCAAAATTTAATTAATTTTACCATCTCCATTTTACTGAAAATATTATTTGCTACGTTAAGTTTTCCTCGAACTGTCTCTCATTTTTCACATCATACCTTGTTTCGCACAAAAATATCTATTTTTATGATGGGCATCTGTTAATGCTTTTGTGTTTGTTTTTAGCCTAGCATCTTTTCCCTGCAGGAACTTCCCCTCTCCCACTCGGAGGGGCACATCGGATGTGGTGGAGAACCTACGGCCTTCTGATTGTTCTTTTTTAAGCACCAAAGGAGGCAAGAAAAGCTTCATCTTTCTCTGTTGCACCCCTTTTAATAAAAGGATTTGTTCTGCAAAATTTGGATTCAGTCAAAAGGCCACACTTAAGGACCTAGAAGGCCACATTTCACCTTAAGGTTGCAGGTTCCCCACCCCCACCCCCAGGCTCCTGGGGTGATTGCTTGATTGTTCCCAGGGTATTATGGGATGTAAACATAGCCAATCAGTGCCCCTTTCAGAGACTCTACAGTGACTGAGAGCTGATCCCTCCTCCATTGTGGATCATGCACAATAAGCAGCACATAAGCCGGGAGCTGCTGGGAGATCACTTTGTACCACATGAAGAGTCCGCTGAGAAGGAAGTCATCCTAAAGTAAAAGGGAGCTGCGAGATGGAGAAACAATACTTGATCTTTAAGATCCAGCTGAATCTGAGGTTTACCTTTTGTACTGCTTAGTTCTGTGAGTCAATATATTATCCTGTTTGCCTAAGTTAGTTAGAGATAGGTGCCTATTATTTAAACATGAGTCCTGACTAATTCACTGCTATTAATAAATTATTAGTAAGCATACCTCCAGAATGCCAGTATTCATTATATTATCCTAGCAAGAATAATTAATGAGTATAAAATATTTCTAGAGGTTCCTAAATATCAAGCCATAAGAAATAATCACCTTTGGGTATACAACAATGTATAGTGTAAAGAATGGAGACAAACAAATGATTTCAAGTCCAAGCCCTTGATTTCAAGGTCATTGTGCGACTTGCAAAACACTAACCTAAGCAAATTACTCATCAGAGGATTGTTGTGAGGATCAAGCAGCCCAATGACTACTCAAGCACTCCAAAATATAACTATTATATTGTATCAAGTCCATATCTATACTAACAGAAATAATACACGATAAAGGAATTTTTCATTCTGACACATCCATGGCATGTTATAAAGACTTTATAATATTTACTTTTGCTTTTTCATGCCAAGAAAAAAATACAACAAGAAATATGTCTAAAGAACAGTGGAGAAAAATGCACATAATTTCTAAAATTACACAATCAATATTGGTTACTAGACAGGGCAAATGCTTAGCTTAGCGTTCTGCTGTCCTCATTCTAATGCAAATCTTTGGCTCACCCCACATTTGCCTTTATAGATGTCTCTCACATCATTTATCTCATTCAGTCTTTATTATGACTTTACTATGTAGACAGGAATCATTACCACATTTTACAGATGAGAAAGTGAAGCCCAAGGAAGGTAAGTGATGACTAACTAGAATGACAGAGAGGACTATATCTCAAACTGTTTGACCATTGATCTTGATCTTTGACTTTAGCACCATGGAGGTGCCTAGATTTTTATTTCCCTATATCTGGATTCTTAGTGTTTCTGGTGTGGTATAAAGTATCTTGAGACTAAAAACTGATCTAATACCAGTTGTGACCTTTTGCCAGATACTAGTTTTGCTTGTGTATTTGTCATATCCTACATGCTTAAAATTATGGGCAACAATTCCACTATAACTTCTAATGAGGGAATTCTTTGTTCTCAGCAAGATAATGGGATAGAACCTGGGCCAGTAACTGCTTTTGTAACACTTCAGCTGACATTATGACATACTGTAACTTTTTGCTATATTCAAACCTAAGTTCTGTTCACATACCAGCAGTTAGAAAACTAATTTGCCATCTAGAGGTTCAGCTAGCAAACACTGTAACTCCTGTGCCTTAAAGGCAATGACATGCCAGAAGGAGATACTAGGAGAGAGGCCAGTTAATTCCCAAACTGATACTTAGTCATTTGAAAAAGTGAGGGTTCTATCTTCCACCCGAGCTTCCACCATTTTGTTTGAGTGGTAGGAAATTTTGAGTGCTTTGGCATTTCTATAGCCAAGTAAAATGCATAATTCCCTTTCAAATATAAAATTCTTTTGAATTATCCTGTGTAATTCCTTCTTGCTGAAATGCTATAGCTCTTCATTCCCATTTTTCAGTGACTGGCCTAAGTTCTGTCTCCACTGAAAATACAATTTTAATTAGTTAAGTCCACAGTGATTTACCCTCCGCTGAACTTGGAGATCCTGGTTTTATACCTAGCTAACAATTTAAGGAAATAAATAATTATTTTTCCAAATTTATATAACTCACCTCCCCAACTAGTTGTCAAGTTCCTTGACGCATATTATGTTCTGTCCTCTACTTTCGTATTACCTATGATGTATATGTATTGTGATTTCCCAACAACTGTTTCATTAGCCTTTGATATCTATGCCTCTGGTCTTTGTTGCCAGTGATAATTAAAGGTTTGCAATCTATAGCTATTTATTTCTGGCATAAACATGTTATATCTAAATAGGTTATAGCCACATAGCAGGGGAAATTTCCCTGATAGCAGAAAGGGCATCATTTGTTCCACTACTCTCCCCTCCCCCTGCAAAAATTTAAAGCATTAATATTATTTCCCCAATGCCCTATTCCTGTATAACAGGAAAGTATCTGACTGGCTTCAGTGACAGTCCAGATTTGTGGTCTGGTAACAGAATGAAGTTATTTTACTGAATTTCTGGATAAGAAATATCAATCATAATGGCTAACTCTTTAGAGGCAATGTTTCCTAACAATGACACTGGCCCCAAGTTTATTTGATAATTCTCTTTTTTCTGTCTTCTGGAAAAGAAAAATAATTACACTTTATTTTTTGTCTTTGTCAAATTATCATAACTATTTAATTATTCCTTTGGCATACCTGATAGTTCTTTTGTAGGCCACAGATTCCTTTAAGATATATCCATCTAACTGTGATTTACAACTAGAGGATGTTAAATGTTGTTGCTAATGGTAACTTACACGTCTGATAATGCATAGCTCTTGCTATTTAATAAGAACAGCAATAGCAGGTATCAAATAAGAGATGTTTATCTACAAATGGATTAGCCTTTTTAAGTGGTGAAAATATGAACAAACAGAATGAACTTAGAACTAGGCATTGCGTGTAAACTAGAAAAGACGTAGGACTACTGGTAAAAGGATGTATGCTCAGACTGAGTATGGATTCTGGTCCTGCCACTTACTAGTCCTGTGATTTTGACTGGTCGTGTCACTTATGCTTGGGTTTTGTCACTTAAAATATAGTTATAACAGTAAAACCTATCTTATGGGATTTTTATGAGAATTGGATAAACTCCAAAGTATATTCACTGAGGAACTTCTTTCTGAAGCATCGAATGAGTCATTTTCTCTCCCCCATCAGCTCCTGCCATTTCTTTTAAAACTACTTCTTTTCTTTTAAGATAATGTTAATATTTATTAAGAAGAATATAACTCTAAACAAGATTGCCAAGGTAATCTCTCTTAAAGAACTCATCAGAGATATTAATACATATAGGAATTATACATAAGGATGTTCTAATACTAAACAAATAGAAACAACATAAAAATTTCAGGGACATGGCCAAATAAAATATATATACTTTAATATTACACAGAGGAAATCAATAGACAAAGAACTTGGCATACTAATATATGTAATATGATAATTAAAATATCACTGTCATAAAGTTCTTGCATTGACAATAGTTGAAAAGTGTTTAACATAGCACCAGGCACATTACCATGCCTTTACTAAAGTAAAGCCTTTAGTAAATATAAGCCCTTACTAAAGATGCATTATTACCATGATATCAATGTGTAAATATTTATGAGTTGTAAGGAAATACACCAAAATATGAACACCTTATTTCTGGTTGTTTCATTTACCTCTTAATATATATTTCTCAATGTCCACATTTCTCTATTACATGTATATATCCCACCCCGATCCATTTGTGCCTTTGTGCCTCTACTTTGGTGGGCACTTTACAATGAGCATTTATCAACTGAATAATCTGCAATTAAATTAACAGCATAACACTTAAGGATTAAACCATTATCATTTTCGAATGGAAGATATTACCTTCATGAGAGATTTCCTTCCAGGGATTCGGTGGATACATGAAAGCTGCATTCTGGATTTGGTCGTGTATGTCTTCATCTTCATTAAATGGGAACGTGCCACTTAGGCTTACATAGATGATGACCCCAACAGACCACATGTCTAGAGAGCGATTATAGCCCTTGTTCCTTAGAACCTCAGGAGCCAGGTAAGCGGGGGTGCCCACCACCGACCTCCGGAAAGACTTCTCTCCAATGATCCGGGCAAAACCAAAATCACAAAGTTTCACCTGTTGACAGCAAAGATTTGTAGGAAATAATAAGTTCTTAGTTCAGGTCTACCTGAGACAATCATAATGTTTTACATAAAATGATATGGATTTCTCATGATAGAAGTAATAGCTATTTTCTACTTTATGTACTTGAAGTCAGTGGTTTATGTACTAATACAAAAGTTTGTCTTAATTCATAAAAATATCATCTAAATTCCCTTTTCCTATCCCCCAAAACCAAGAGATAAATGTAAAAATAAGTGTACTCAGAAGTAGGTAACATTGTTTATGAGGCAGGAAAACATTATGCAAATCAGGGAAGAGAGTGATTAAGGATAAGTACAGAGATGTGTCAAGTCCTTCACAATAATCCTCAAAATCAGCTGCGCACTGGCACACAGGCAGGACCTGAAGGTGTACTGGAAGGAAGGCCTGACAGCCAACTCCGTCAGGTCACTTCAAATCGATAATACTCTGGGGAGAGATCTGGTTGCTTTGCACCCTCTGAGTTGAGGAGAGGAAGAAAGTTTTGCTCTTGTCCTTGAAATCAACGGTGAAGTTGAATGTCATGACCAACACTAGAGAACCAGTAGCATCTCTGAAACTCTTAAGTGCTGTTACTCTCAGGCCAGTGATTCCTATGCTGGCCTAGGGCCGCTAGGCTAAAGCAGCCAAAAAGCAGAATGAGAACAGACGTTTGTATATAATGAGGTCAGGCTGAACCGAGAAGCCAGAGTGACAAAGCCACAGTCCTGAAAATATAAGAAGGTAACAAACGGAAGAAAACAAGTAGGAAAACCCTGAAACAAATGAAGGTTTTAAGGGCAAAAGGGAAGGTGAGGGGATGCCGTAGGGAGCCGGTCGTGCTGTCAGCTGGCTTTTTGCTGAGAGAGGCTTTTGTACTTGCCTGAGGAAAAGGATCAGCTGAGGCTAGCAACACGTTTTCTGGTTTGAGGTCACAGTGAACGATATTTTTAAAATGAAGATGCCGCAAAGCCACAAGTATCTATAAAGAAGAAAATCACCAAAATGATTTCATTGCAGTCTATTAGTTTATTTCTCAATGCTTTATACCAGGACATAAATTTAAAAGGCCAAGAGTAAATCCACAAGGAATAGTCAAGTTTCATATGATAAAGACACTGAAATAAGCTAAGGAAAGGCTTCAAAGGAAACTTCAATGGAAAAAGTAGCATATTATGGTATTCATACAGGAACCAAGACAGGTGTAGACAAGGGACCTACAGTATCTAACATGGATACCCATTCTTAAATATTTTCAAAGAACTAGGACTAAACCAATGTACCTTTTAAAATTTCATGAGTAGTTTTAATAAATGGGCCTGCATACCAATTACTAGTTTGGTATACTGACTCTGAATAACATAGACATAAATCAGAAGATACAATGAGCCACTCCAACCTTTTCTAGCATAGTTTAGACGGGAAGCAGGGACTACACAACAAGGGTAGAAAGCTGTAGTTAAGCAGTGATAACATTTGATATTAAATATTATCTTTTTTCTGTCTCTAATTGATTTCTTACCTGAGTAATTAAAAATTTCGTTATGTGCTCTGGCAACCTGCCCTTTTCACTTGACAAGATCATCTCCAGCATGTCTCCATGGAGTTTTTCCATAACAACAAACACTCTTTCAGGCGTCTCAAACATACACTCCAAATTTACAACACCAGGGTGATGAAGGTTCTATTAAAGATAAATAAAGCACTTGAAGAAAATGAGTTTTTTGATACTGTTTGGCAAGCTTGCTGATTATACAAAACTGTTCAAGCTTAAGCTATGGAGAAACCCACATTTAAGATTTTTAACACCTCTACATTCCACATGTGCTGCCTTATATTTTTGAAATTCTAATGTCTCCAAAAAAATACATCTTTACTTTCCATGCATAGTGAAATTATTTCTATACTAAAAATTCAAGTTCCAGTGCAGTGAATTGCTAATCAGGTCTTAATTAGATTACCATATTAAGAAAATCTGTAATTTCTTAGGATCATCCCCAATATTAAACATACTCCCCTAAATAAGCATACTAGGCTATTTCTACACAGTTGGTGGAAATCTAATGTAGTAAAGATGAAATTCATACATGTAGTACACCTGACTGTACCGAAGAAGCACCTTAGTCAAAACATTTTAGAACTGCTCTGCTACTGAAAGCTGCAGTAGTTTGTTCAGCAGCTCTTAACACTAGTGAAGATCATCACGAAAACAGCAAAAAAGAATCACTGAGCCCCTGTTTTGTCCAGGACACCATGCTACATGGTCATCCTGCATGGTTCTCCACTCCATAAATACAGCTGGCCCCTGAACATGGGTTTGAACTGTGTGGGTCCACTTATACGTGGATGTTATTCAGTAAATACAGTTGGCCATTAGTACTGGCATCCTCAACCCAACACAAACAGAAAATAATAGTATTTGTGAGAGGCAAAAACCCGAGGACAATGAAGGCCAACTTTTCGTACATGTTGTTTCTGCAGGGCCAGCCGTGGGACTTGGGCAGCATGCAGGGATTTTGGTATTTGTGGGGGTCCTGGAACCAATCCCCCATGGATACAAAGGGACAACTATATTTCCACAATAAAGTAATGGCTAGTAATGGTAGGCTGCATTTTGCTTGATATGTTAATTGTCACAAATGTCAAATAACATTACTCTTAGCACTAGATGGTCCCTTAGCACTCAAGGCCAAATCTGAGTGTTGTTCTGGGTCATCAACAAAAGCCTTTGATCATTTGACCTTTTTTTTTCTCTGTACAACAACAAATCCTAACATTAGATAAATAATTATATATTCCACTTACATTTCAATAAGAAACAGAAAAAAAGAAGTCATCATGAAAAAAACTACCTAAACAAACAAACAAACAAAAGCAAGGACGAACTTAAATGTGCTAACAGTTGAACAGAGAAAAATAATTAAATGCTTTTTTTTTATTTTAGAAAAGAAATCTCAGTGAGTGATAAAACTGCTTGTAAATTGAAATTTAAAACCTGAAATGGCTCACTGTGCATCAACTTCACAGATGGATGCTGGGCTGGGCGGTGAGCGGCAGAAGGGGTTGTGAATGAATCCACACTGTTGTCGTTGTCCTCTGCACTACCCGTTTGCAAGGACAGCCTGGCATGAACTGACACAGAGCCATGCTACGGTTGGCAGTAGCTCACATGATAACCGTTTCTTAGAGTGTCTGTTCACTACTTCGTCCATTTGGATCTCTGACACAGACATCTGATGGGTCTTTCATTCTGATGACACGGGGCCCCATCATGCAGTGTTACGTGGTCATGGAATGGCAAGTTTATGAACGAGATCTGAGCAGATGCCTGCACATCCACCCAATAGCTTTTCACCTCTAGATGGCTAGAATCATCTTTCCTGAAACTGTTGCATTGTTAACTGGTCAAGTCTGGCTACTTCAGATAGACTTGGCCTCCAGAGTTGTTCTCTCTTGGTCAGATATGAAGAACATGGAGAGAGGGTGGGGTTAACAAAGCTCACACTATCACTACTCTTATTTTATTTGCCATGACTACCTACAAAATAAGACCAGATAGCCAGCTGGATTTGACTGTTACATTATGGGAATGCCAGATCCTCAGGTGGGAGACTACTATGACTACATATACCTGTTTGATATGCACCATGGAATGTAAGTGATAGCATTGTTTATACCTGAACTTTGCCCCAGGATATCTCATTTTTTTTTTAAATATATATCCCTTTAACTTATAGGAGAGTCATACTCACTGGACATACTACTGGCCTGTGGGTGTCCAAAGGTCTCGGTTGTCCTCTTTCAAATCAATAATCATAGCAGAAGCTTTAGGGTTTAAGTGAGAGTGTCCTGCTGAAGTTCTGATTCTCCTGAGACAAGTCTACTATGAGATGTGCTAAGTTGCACCTTCTTCTTTGAACATCTTCTTAACTGATTCTTTTTTTTCCATTTAATCTAACTTTAATCACTTAAATAGTGTTCTGGGGAGTATGGCTTCCTTAAATGGCCAAGGCCTGGTTGTATGGATGGGGAGCGAAAAACAGTGAACAGGAGAGGAACAGACCAACAGTAGACAGCAAGGTTAGGGGGTCCCCTTTATGTTGGCAGAAGGAAAATTGGTGTGAAGGAGGAGATAAAGATTAAGGGAGGGGAGCCCAGGGAGGGAAGGGGAGGACAGGTGTGGTGTCGCAGTTGTTTAGCCCGCTGCTTCTGCTGACCTCACGTTAGTCTCTGCAGGTGGGAGGACAGGAGAGAATCGGCAGATGATCAGGAGACTCTCCTACCTAAACTGTCTGCATATATATGCAGTGTCAGTTCTCACACGCCTCTACCTGTACCTCTAGGTACATGAGTTCTTAGAGTTACTCAAGTCTTTCACTCAATATATTCCTTTTTCCTTGTCCCTATTCCACACCAGGTCTTGAGGAGCCCCTATACAAAAGGCAGAACTTTAATATTTGTTTATTTAATCGGTATATTCCCAGAATGTTCTAGGCCAAAAGTATGGGACAGATTAATGAGAGTGTTCACAGTCAACTGTTTTGTGCCATGTTCATTAAGTTCTGAAGGACTCTACAAATGTCCTCTAACAGCATCTTTACATAAAGGCTAAGGGAAATTTCCGGTATTTCACAGTAAATGACTTTGTGTATGGTTGGGATGTGAATTTTAAAAAAATACATATTCAATAAAAGCATCGGACTTAAGGCTAATATAAACAACTGATAAAAACTGTTTTAGTAAAGTTTAAACTCATACATTCTTTGCAGTTGGCCCTTGCTCTTTATGAAAATCTTTATGTTTTCTAATTTTCCTACATTGAGTAACAACTGATAAATCATATATGCTTGAGACAAGGCCATCATAGATGCTTACTCAGGAGCTGTATTTTTTTGCATTGAACCAAATGATCAAACTTTTTTTTACATTTGACAGTAACAAAGATAATAAAACAGAATATAGAGAATCATGCCTTATTTATCTAAACTCCCTATACTACACTGATGAGAAGTATGACTTTAGCCTAGAGAATATATTTAGAGAATGGAAATTTTAAAAAAAGTTCAACCTATTATTTTTCTATTTTCATGTATAATATAACTTATATGATCATTTGAATACCTTAAGAACAACTTTAAGATTAGTTTCAACCAAGGTGGTCCATGTGACTTTTCATATAAAGTTTTAATTTTTCATATAAAATATGAAATAACTTTTTAACTTTCCCCTCCTAATGTCCAAAGTAACAGAATTAATTAAAAAGTAGCAAGAACATCACAATACCAACTATGGCATAGTGTGGGCAAAAATAATTTTTGCTAACTTCTTAGGCTTTCCTCAGAAATTCAGATAAATTTCATAGCAGAGCAAGCTACTACAGGACTCTCTGGCCATCTGTTTGTTGCATTTAAGTAATTTCATTTTCAGGAAATGAAACATTTGGCCAAGTAAAGGAAAAAATAGTGTCCATTCACACATAACAGATTGATGACATATCCGTGGGGTGAAAAGAAGTTGTTTCGAAGCCTGGGAGGAAATATCATTTGGAGATTAAAGACAAAAACTTTTCTGACCCAAGCTGCCTAGAAAATTTATTTCCATTGATTAATGTAAACTAGTCACTAGAACCAAAGTATTTATAAAAGTAATAATATTTTATTAAGAAATTAATATTAATTTTTATTTATATGTGCATTCTGGTTTACGAGGGCTGTCCAGAAAGTATCCAGCCATATAATATGAAAATTACATATTAACACTGGCTGGATACTTTCCGGACAGCCCTCATATATTTTTGTATTTATGTTAAATGATATTCTTTAATATTGATACATAATTACGTATACCCTCTAATTCTAATAGTGCTGCTTTACTGTAAATCTGGAGTAGAGAATTTATTCCATATACATAGTTGTGATAAATTAAAGTTGTCATATTTTCCCCTTCTTTCTTCCACCTTCTAGCTTTAGGATTATTCTACCCAAACATATGAGAGGTGGGGAAGAGGAGAATTAGATTAAACATACCCTTTCAACAGGTTTTTAGGAGCAATGCAGGCTTTATAAGGGAACTTCTGACTACTTTTCTATCAAGGAACTAAATGATTGAGTTCATAAGGAGCTAGGGAAAATAAATTTAAAAATGATGAGACCAGAATCTAAATTCTAAATAGTATGCAGAGCAGAAGGAAGAATATTCCACTGCACAGCAGTACAAGGTGGGGTGGGAGGTGGCTTTCTCAGAGGCATAGTACTATAGCAATGGCTTTGTTGACGCTCATTGCTGTCAGTTTGCCAGGGTCAAGAGAAGAGCACACCATCTTATCCATTTTCTGATTACAGTCTCTTACAACTTATGCTCCATTTAACGGTCCTGGAAATCACAATCACCTAATGACTTATAAAAGGAAAATAGACTGTAATTCCCTGATAGATGCTAAAAAGTCATCTTGTAGAGAACAGATGATTATAAAAATACTTGTTAAAGATAATACCCAAATTGATATGGCAAGCTCTCCTGAATTGGAGAATCTTATATCCATTTCTTTTGGGTATGTTCATTTAAATGAAAGATGTCCAACAAAAAAATCAGTGTCTCTCCCATCCAACCTTTCTTTTCTGGTGCTGCTTCTCTTGGCAAATGGTGAACCACCTAGGTCAGAAACCTGGGTGTCATCTAAATGTTTACTTCTCCCTCACTTCCAGTAACCAGCTGGTCTCTAAATCTAAGAGTCTGCCTCCCTCATCCCCTCACACTGACCCCTTGTCTTCACCCTCAGCACTACTGCCTTAGTGTGAGCCCTTAGCTCTCTCCTGGGCATCTGCCACAGCACCCCAACTGATCTCCTTGTCTTAGGTCTTGCTCTCCTACAACCCATTCTTCAAAGGGCTGCCACTATGATCGTCCCAGAGGTGATTCTGATCCCACCCCATTGCTTCAAGCCCTCAAGTGAATCACTACCGACTTCAGGACCTCTCCTTAGCAAGGCACATGAAACCCTTCATGATCAGCTCCTTCTCTTCCTCCCACTCAAGTGTTTCTCCAGCTTCTTCTCCCACACATTCACCCTTCTCTGTTGCCATCCTTAACCACATTGGTAAAAAAACACAATCTCTCTCCTTTCCATCCCTTCATAGACACTGTTCCCTCAGCTTGAACCAGACCATTTGCCTAGAATGAAGATTCCGCTGTTAGGCAGCTTTCACTGACTCTTGCAGTCTGACTTGGATGCTTCTCTATTCTCAGTCTTTGGTGTGATCCTCTTTCATAACACTTATACCACATTTAGTTATTGGTGAAGCTATTTATCTTACCTACAAAACTACAAGCTCCTAAAGGCCTATATTTTATCAATTGTATTCCCAGTCAATATAAGTCTAGTGCCTGGTACATAGTAAATGCTCAACACAAGTTTGTAAAATTTGAAAAATAAAGAATCCCATTTCACCTTAATTTTCATTAAGTGAATAAGATTTAAATGACTTTGTCTTAGATATGCTATTAATATTAATACATGTCTGACATCTGCATCAAATATATTAATACATAGTGATAGCCTCTCCAGAAACATAAAGTACATGACTTTTTCTTTGAGTTCACTTGAATCTGATTAGTAAGCAAACTCAGAATTCTGATGATGGATGATCTGATCATAAGGAATAATTTTTGTGATAAATACCAATGATATGAACATGACTATCAGAGATGCTACCATTGATATGAGTTGCAAAATGATGTTCCCTAGTCTCAAGGGTATGGCAAAGGCAGTCCCCTCAGTTTCCCATACAGCCCTCTCAAAATATTAAATATACCAGTATTGACCACTGTTTCTGTAAAGATTTCAACATCTTTGATAGGAAGAAACACATGATTTTTCTACTATTAATAACTAGGTGATTGGTATTTAGACCTGGCTTTTAAGGAGAAACTCCTAGTTTCAGATCATCTCAAAGGCCACTAGCAAACAGTCATCAGCAAGAATTAAGCCAATTAGTGGCCGCTAAAGCACAGAGTCAGGATACTCCCTCTAAATTACCCACTTCCCTCCATGGCACCCCTCCCTTACACGATTTATGAAAACCTTCTAATGGTTCCATCATTGTCCTTTATTGAAACTGGGCTGTTAAGATGTTGATGATCTCTGTTTTCCTCTCCCCCTTACTTAGAAAAGCTCTTTCAACTCCCTTCTCTTTCGCGGTTTTTTATTTAGCCCAGAACAGGTATGACTACAAGCAAAGCCTCCAGGCTGGAGCATAATTTCAGGAGCAAGACCTCTGGAGACAGACCACTTGAGTTTGAATTCCAGCTCTGCCTCTTCCCAGCGGCTGACTTCTGGTGAGTTATTTAAACTCTGTGAGGTGCGTCTGTTTCTTTATATGTATAATGGGAAAATAATAATGTGTCTAATCTTGTAACACAAGAAGGACTTATTATGTAATGTATACAAAATACTTGGAATTGGGCCAGGTACATAGTAAGGGTTACTTATTATTATTGGGTACATTTTATGGTATTTTAGAAAGATTTGGGCCAAATTTCCCTCTTAAGTTTGATAACTGAAAGTTTATAGTAAACCACAGTAAAGAAAACTTCCTTTTGCCTTTTACCTAACAGAGGCTATATCAGTATGAACTTCCACAAACTTGTACCTTCTGGTTTGTCAATCCCCGTCTTTCCCCTTGCTGTGTGTGTGTGTGAGTGTGTGTTTCTTAAACAACGCAAATTTATTATCTCACAGCTCTGTAGGGCAAAAGTCTGGTGAGCTCAGCTGTTTTTTCTGGTCTGGGTTTCACAGGCAGAAATCAACTTGTTGGCAAGCTGTTCTGTTATCTGAGACTCTGAGGGAGAACCTGTGTCCAGGCTCATTCAGGTTGTTGACACAATCCAGTTATTTGGGCTGCAGAGGTGTGGTCCCTGTTTCCTTGCTGGCTGTGAGCCAAGAGCCTTTCAGCTTGTTCAGGGGGCCTGAATTCCTCATCATGTTGCTCCCTCCATCTTCCAACCAGCTACTGTGTGTTGAGTCCTCAGGCTTCGAGTCTCCATGACTTCTCCTTCTGCAGCACCTTTTCTGCCTCTAGCTGGAGAGAGTTCTCTGCTATTAAGGACTCATGTGATTAGAATAGGTCCACAGGGGTAATCCAAGCTACTCTTCCTATTTTAAGGTCTACAATCTTAATTACATCTGCAAGGTCCTTTTTGCCACCTAAAATAACGTATTTATACATTTACTGGTGCCAGGGCTTAGGGTGTGGATATCTCAGGGGAAGGGGAAGCTACTCTGCCTCCCACACCATACAAATCTCCACGGTGTGGTCTGTTTACCACATTCCTTAATTCTACAGCAAGAATATGAAGTCTTTGCCTTTTGGAACTGAAGAAAAGAGTTCATGAACATCTGTAATAAAATTATTTACTACTTATTTATTTATAAATGAATATATTCAAATATACTCTAAAGTGAACAGTATAAAGAACATCTCTGAACTTCAATAATTATCAGTATTTTGCCAATCTTGATAGATTTTTTTCACAGCCTTATTTTTTCTTTTGATGTGTCTTCAGATGGAAGAAAATATTTTTATTTGTGAAGGCTAATAAAGCTTCATATTTTATTGGAAATGGTTACAGTTTCAAATAATACAAATCAAAGAACAAAAGGATAAACAAAAAGAATACCAGTGCTTTCCTCTCTTTTAGTGGATGGAAAATAACTTTTGGGTATTAAAATCTTGCTGGACTTACATAATTACCACAATCACTCACTGATATCGCATATTAAAGGTTTCACAACATGACAGTCTTTTATTCATTCTTGTGCTGATACATAAGGGAAAGCTGAATGAAAGGGAATAAGAGAAATAGGCTGCTTTTTCTCAGAGAATTTAAGAAACAAAGCCCAAATTACACAATATTTCTCTCAAGGATGCTTATTTTACTCTTTTTTCTCTTGATGCCAAGCCTTGGGTACTTGCAGGTAAGTTATATAACTTACTTAAAAAGATATTTTACCATAATAATATAATTATTTGCAATTATTAGGCACGCTTGCTGTATTTTTAGACCTCAATGATGACAGAAGTGCTTCTATTCTGAGGCCAACAAGGCAAAGGCTGCGGTGTTGCATCACCTGAAAGCTCTCCTGGTTTAAAGAGTGAACAGAGACCATTTGGTTGTTGCATGTGAACATGTTCCACTTTTATGTCCAGTTGGCAAAAAGTCTACCATTTAAGTAGGCTCATATTTCAGCATTTTATATTTTAAGGGATAGCATAGTTTTGAAAATTTTATTTGCGAAATTTTAGAAATTTACATTGCTATTAACTTGGAGCAAAATAACAGAAACATATATTGTCAGGAGAATAAATGCACAGAATATTACTTCAACAAGACCACATGTAACAATATATACTCCTGTGAATAGGTATCCCTGGCCACCATTTATATCAATGAAGCCACAATCAAATTTAACCCATTGGATTCTGAGAACTCAGAAATGCTCAGATCATTCCTGGTAAGAATTGTTTGCTCATACTATCCATTAGAACTAGAATGCAATTATATTTTAGTTGTGCCACTAACTAGCACAGGTTGACCCTGGTTTAATACAGTTCAAAATTTTATAGAATAATAAGCTGAAGCATCTCTATTAACTGCTAATGATAATAGATATATTGTGCCTTGATCTCAAGAAAGGGAGTCAACTTTTAAGTGGCTAGCTTATAATGCATAATTTATGATTACATTTTTTCATCTTAAATTAGCTATAGGTCCTGTGCATTCCATTAAATAAAATTGGCTCAAGGGCAGGGGAGGAGGAAAACCAATTCAATGTTTGCATAGCAAAAAAATCACTTGAGGACTGTGTTCATGTATATTCATGAACCTATCCACACATCTCTCAGTCATTCTTCACTTCATCAGTTCTGGGAATGATTCAACCTAGACTTAGATTCCAGCATTGCTGCAGACACATGATAAATATAATGTGTTCTCTTTTTTCCCTATAAAGGGATAAGTAGCGAAAGGCAGAGGAGTGAGAGAAGTATGCAGAAAGCAACACTTATAAAACCTCTATTATCATCCCTCATTTTTTCTAGCCATTTTTGACTTTTCAACATAGAAATAGCATAAAAATATGTGACATTTTCTACCCATCACCAGGAATCTTTCAGAAAAGAGGTATGAATGGTAAATTTTAAAAACAAAAATCTATCAAATCTATCAAAAGAATGAGAAAAGAAGCCATAGACTGGGAGAAAATATTTGCAAAAGGCACATCCCATATAGGACTGTTATCTACTATATACAAAGAACTAAAATTGAACAAAAAGAAAACAAACAACAAGATTAAAAAATGGGCCAGAGATCTTAACAGACACCTCACCAAAGAAGATATATAGATGGCAAATAAGCATATGAAAAGATACTCAACATCAGATGTCATCAGGGGAATGCAAATTAAAACAATAAGATACCACTACACAGCTATTAGACTCACTGAAATCTGGAGCACTGACAAGGCCAAATGCTGGTGAGGATGTGAAGCAACAGGAAATTTCACTCATTGCTGGTGGGAATGCAAAAATGGTATGGCCACCATGGAAGACAGTTTAGCAGTTTCTTACAGAACTAAACATATACTTAATATGTGATTGCACCTCTTGGCATTTACCCAAAGGAGGAAAAAACTCATGTCCCCACAAAATCTGCACAAGAATGTTTATAGAAGCTTTATTTATAATTGTCAACTTGGAAGTAACCAAGATACTCTCTAGTAGGTGAACGGACAAACTGTGGTACATCCAGACAAGGGAATATTATTCAGCACTAAAAAGAAATGAGCTATCAAGCCATGAAAAAACATGGAGGAAACTTAAATGTATATTACTAAGTGAAAGAAGACAACCTGAAGAAACCTACAATGCGATTATAACTAGATGACATTCTGGAAAAGACAAAACTATGGAGAAATAAAAGGTCAGTGGTTGCCAGGGGTTGGGTGGACAGAAGGCTGAATATGCAGAGCACAGGGGATTTTTAGAGCAATAAAAATACTCTTTGTGATACTACAATGATGGATACACATAATTATAAGTTTGTGTAAACCCATGGAATGTACAACACCAAGAGTAAACCATAATGTAAACTATGGGCTTTAGGTGATTACGATGGGCTAATGTTGGTTTATCAATTATAATAGATGTACTATTGTAATGAGGGGTATTGATGAGGAGGCAGGCTATGCATATGTGGGGGCAGGGGACATATCAGAAATCTCTGTATCTTTCACTTAATTTTGCCATGAATATAAAAGGCAAAAAATTAAGTATTAAAAAATTCCTTAAAAAATAAACAAAAAATCCCCAATAAAATCTAGATGCACTAAGCCCATCATCTGGGCTCACACACTGGGGTATCATTGGCATTAGGTTTGTATAAGGCTGAATTTGATACTGTAATTTCCGAGGGGGATGATTTCTATTAAGAGAACTGACCAATACCTTTTTAAAAAATCAGTGTTAGAAAACATTCCACTCATTAAGTATGACCCTCCTTCCCTTCATGCCATTACTGAGTTTGTGTTTAGGAGAAAGGCAAAAATTAAAAGTGTGACTTATTATAATACAGAAATCTGTATATCAAGCTGTCTGATTGTATATAAAAATTGAAAAATGCATCAAATATCAGGATTTTTTTTCTATTTGGTATCAAATGCATAGGAGTGGAAACACATCTGGAAAACTTTTTCATTTCCTCTTAATCTACCTGACTGGAAACATGAACACATGAATCTAATCTAGTCTTGGCATTAGATTTAAAGTGTAATTTTTAACAAATCACATCACTGTAGCCCAGCTTCTATATTTAGATGTCAGGACTCCAGAAAGCAGAACATTCTATAATATAATGATGTTAAATTAATCTGGGTAGATACATAATCCTTTGGATGTATTATATACCAGATAATGGGAACTAGAGTGAGTGTACAGGGTCTACTGGACAAGTTTAGAAGACAGAACATTATTTGCAAACATTATTTGCAAACTCTATCGCCAGTCCAATGGTATTTTAATATCTCATATTTGTATAGGATTCTGTGGCAAAATGAGCTTAACTGAAATATTCTCAAAATTAAACAAGTTCTTAATTATAGGAATTCTCAGAATCTTTAATAAATGAAAAGCTATGTTCAATTTTAAGATGTGGATGACCCAGATATAGTATACGACATTTTCCTAACTCTTTTATGAGGGAAGCTATTTGTTTCTTTCTTCCATGAAGGAGCTCAAAAGAGTAATATTGAGAAATAGAGATTTTAAAAATACTTTACATTAAAATATATTATTTAGTCCCCAAAACATTTCTATGAAGCAAGCAGACCAAGTCAGCATGATTTTCAATCCATAATTAAGGGAGCCAAGGTTGAAAGAGATTTACTGAAACCTGGAAAATTTTGACTTGGAACCTGGCCTTTTGACACTAAGTTTTCACTATGACTTAACTTCTGACCTAATACAATATCTCTTTGGAAAATTTTCTAAATTCATTTTCTTTTTCTTAAGGTAGATCATTGTTTTACATTTTTCTCTATTTTAGACAGATATACTTATAATCTATGGGCTTTATTATTTTTTTTGTAACATGCAGAAGACAAGATTAGTTTAGAGCTCCAAAACATGTCTTGCCTAAAGAAACAATTTCATGAAAATTCTTCTTGCAATAAAATACAAAGAAATATTTGAAGAAATATAATAAACATATTAGATGAAACAACAGAAATATAAACCAACCTCCCAATACACATTAAAAGAGAAAGTATCCACATTTAGCATGTTTTTTCCAGAGAAAGAACTGATTTATTTATGATTCTTAAAAAGTCACCAGTTTGCAAAAATTTTCATTTTCCCAAGCACACTTAGCAATGTTATTTGCTGGCTTTCTATCATGATTATCATCTTTTCACTTACTGCTGATTATATATATTTAATCTTGCTCCATGAAGATAAATTATCATGGTTTTTAGACAAAAAGGAATGAAGGTAAGGAATACCTTATTCTCTTATTGTCATGCTCTTCCAATCTGTAACCCCCTGGTTCCTTCAGCATAGCTACATAATCCATTCAGCAAATATTTACTGAGTGCCTACCAGGGACCAGGCATTATGCTAAGGCATGTTCAGCCCCACCCCATACTTCAACATCAAGTTACCTGGTCTTCTAAAGTTGTTCGTAGGAACTAGACTTACACCTCAGTGTTGGCAATGACAACATCTAATAAGTATGGAAGCTTTACTATATGCCTGGCACTGTTAAGAGGTTCACTAAACTATCATATTTCATTCTCATCACATCTCTGTAAAATTTCCCAGATAAGGAAACTGAAGCTCAGACAGCTTAAGTACCTTATTCAAGCTCTTAAGAACTCTGAAATAACAAGCCTCAGATTTGAACCTAGTCAGTTTAACTCTAGAACTCATGTTCTTTAAACAGTATATTATACATTGCTTTGATTCTTTCCTTGGACTCAAATCCATTTAGGACCAGGGTCCCGCCTGTCCTAACTAGTATGCCTCAGGAGCTGTGCTACTTAAACCTCCTCACCGTGATCTCACAACCTGCCTAGCCATATTGTCTGGATTTCTGCACACCGCCTGCTTGTCCGGTGTTTACCACAGCGTCCCCTCTACCTGCTAGGACATCCACCTTGACATTTTGCCTTGATGACTTGAATCCCTTATCTTCCAGACTGGTGGGACTTCCTCCCTACAGTTCATTCTCTTTCTAAGCCCACGTACCACCACAGCACTGTGTGTTACTAAACCCTCTCCTGATCTTGAGGTTCTACTGCCCTATAAGGTGTCACTCTGACATGTTCTCTGATTGCCTTTGAACACAATGCCTAATGTTTTCCTTCAGGGCTCAGCTTTTGAGATAGCCTGCAACACAGTGAGGGGCTATTCAACAAGCTCTTCTTCCACATCAAATAAGACAACTTTATTATCAGTAAAATTTAATAATGATTTATTTATACAAAAGATATCATAACAGGGGCTCTTGAAAGAATTTAAGGAAACACAGTATGCAATTTAAGACGATGTTGTCAAGTGTTAACAGAGTACCTGTAATGTCTTTACTACTATGCTAGGCATTGCGGAAGTTGAAAAAAAAAGGCATTGCTGAGACTTTCCAATTGCTTATAAATTTAATTATTACATAAGAAATATTCAGTAAATATTAAAGTGCCATTTTATACTAAGACTAGAAACCAGAAATAAACAGGCGATATGGAAAGTAGCACAGGACAGTCAGGGAGGTTTGGTGAATCTTGAAGATTAATCAAACATGAGTAAGTCCAAGTAAACCAAAATGTGCATCCAGGCTTGGAATTAAAAGCTGAGCAATGGCTGGGGGTTAATGGTTATGACAAGGACAATGACCTTAAGAAGAGGATCTGTGTTGGGGAGAAATGAAAGACTCAGGCAAATATGAGAGGTAGAGTGCAGAGAGATCACTCACCATGCTAAAAGCCAGGAAAAGTAGACAGGTTTGATGAAGCAAGAAAAAGAAAACTACTAAGCTAGAAAGAGATTGATGGAAGCCCACTAAAGATTTATCTAGCTGTGTGCTTCAGGATAGAGGAGGGAAAGTGAGAGTCAGGAAGATGGTGATGGGGGGTGCTGGGGGACACATATCTGTCAGGAATATCACCTGTTGCAGTAATCAAGGTATGAATTTGAAAGCCTGGTCTAGATTAGTGGCAATGGAAATGTTAAGGCTAAAGCCAAGATGGCCTTGGAGAAGGAAAGAAGAGAAATAGGGCATTCTGCTTGGCACTACTGGCTGAAAATAGCCTCTTAAAAAGTTTTCTTGCCTTAAACTTTCTTCTCTGTAATGTGTAATCCCCAAACACTGATTTGATCATAACAATTTCTTTTTCAAAACATTCCAGTAATTCAGTTGCACAGGCATAATAAAATCCAACTGACTTCGCGTACTATCTAATGTTCTCCATGAACTCAGCCTAAACTCATTTCCTGGTCTTATTGCACACCTTGTCTCACCACAGCAGTGTCCAAATTAAAGTGGGTATACTTTTGGGGGACAGAAAATTTTTAAGAGATACGTGAGCACAGGGATGGTTTTAAGAAAATCTGCTTTATTTAAATCTATCCCTACAGCCTAGAACATGATGGGCACTCAATAATTATACTTAAAATGAATGAATGCATCATAACAGCCCATACTCTTCTAATACAGATCTGTCTGAGAATATTCCTATGGTCTGAAAATTTTGAATCCCCAAGTTTCCTTTCATAACTAATTTCTTTTTACTGCTTTCCAAAGGAGGGCATGCATGTCATACATTCTAAATATTACTAGGGTGCTTTGTCATGGGGAAGAATGTACTCTGGTAGGAAAATAATGCGAAAATTTGAAATACTCTGTTGATATGAAATGAATGACCCTAATGAGTTAGAAATCAATTCTTTTGTAGCTTAGTTTCTAATTCATGCTTTCAACAAAATTAATGAAGGATTTAATGAGTTTATAAACAGAGAGAGGATTAAAATAAATTTCTGAAGATAAATCACTAAGGTTTTTTGTTTTTGCTTATGACCCAGCTCCTACGTTTAAAAAAAAGAAAAATTGTTACTGAACTCTGCCTCATTCAGGCAATAAGTAATATTCACTCACCAATCTATAAATTAAATTAAAAACAACAATCTCATTAAATAATATACTTCCAGTAATATTTTATTTTTTATGTTATACAAGCATAGATAAAATTTATAGAATATTTATCTTGCTGAATAAAGCTTTTACTAATAATATTGTAATGATAAATTAATCCAGGAAAATGGTTTAAACATTTAAAGTATTATACTCAATAAATTTAAAAAAATATACTTATTTTTATTGTATAGAATTATGAAGGGGGACCAATAAAAGACTTTCAAGTATAAAAAAACATTACACTGGAATATAATTTATGTGGAGAAAATGGAATAGGCTCAAGGAAAACAAGAATGCTGTAGAATATACTATACTTAAAGAAAAGACTAGTTTCCATAAGCTAGAGGACCACAGGGTAGAGGATACCGAATGCTTCTGGGTATTGCTTTTATATCCAGAGGAATGGAATTTTGTTTCTCAAGATTGGGAAAAGAAAACCATCCTCTCTATTCAACTGACTCCTATCATGGTAATTTTTCTGAACACATCAGAGTCAGAAGTCCAATCCCTAATCCCATCTTCATTACCTCCTGTCTTTTCAGGTCAAAAAAGATGAGTTGTTCTTTTAATAAGAAATATAAAATGCAAGGAGGGCTTTTGCAGAGCAAACCACACCTAATCCTTTTTAACTAGCCAACCAATTAACCATTAGTAGCAAATGCAGTCTAGCCTTTTGCTACCTGGTTGGACACAATGTACATTATCTTATGTGACAGCATGGTGTTTCTGAACAATTTTAATTAATTAATTCAACAAATACTTATTAAACACCTAATATGTGCCAGGAACAATTTCTGATGGTAGGGATATCTTTTATTAACAAACTCTGGTTTTAAAAAGGGACTGTTATTAATGAGAGGAGTTAAGTGACATGCTCAATAGCAAATGAAAAGCTTATGGTGAGAGACAAAGAGGACATTAGTAAAATCAAGATGATCTGATTCTCAGACATATCTTACTCACCTACCTGATATGCTGACAGTTACATACCCAATTCATATAATTATCACAGCACAAAGGGGGCATGTTTATGAAGGTAAGGTCATTTGTAATGTAAAATAAAATGGTCTCAGCATGTCCACTATGAGTAAGTGCTGAAACGTTACCCATTTAATGACTATTAATTATATATTAGTACCTATAATTAAATACATAAAACAAACAATTGCTACCGAGACTCTGGAAAGATACCACTCAGGCAGTAGTTTGATCTGACATTTCAGTTATTTTAAAGCATTCTTAAATCGCTATGCCACAGATGTTTGGATAACTTTGTTTTGGACAAGTGAAAGAGGGGATTTTATTGCCCTCAAATGAGAACCAAACAATTACCTGTAGAATGGCAACCTCATTACGAAGCTGGCTTTCTTGTTTTGTCGGAAACCTTAATTTGTCAATGATTTTAATAGCTACATCTCTTCCGGTTTTACGATGTTTTCCTTTAAAATAAAAAAGCGAAACATTAGTATAATGTTATTAAATATGATGCATATTAACACCAAAATTTACAAGAACATTTACAGGAATGATAAAAATGTTTCACTGGTTAAATCAACATTTATCCAGTGAAAGTGCTAAAGAATACTGACTCATATATAGAAAGATTTCATTTCATAGCTTCATTAATCTAAATCAAATGTGTACTTTAAAATTAGCCACTAAAACACAAAAGAATTGGGGCATTAAAAGCTGTATGTATCAAGAGCCTGATATTTTCTTATAAAAATATATTTTAGAGACAGAATATTGAACTATGTAATATAGAAAATATTCATATCACCAGCAAAAATGCTCCTTTAAGAAAAGTATAATTTTAAAGTCCTGATAAACTAATGTATGTCATAGAGGAAAGAATTAAAGTCTTGGCTCTCATACTTACTAGCTGTGTAATTTTGAGCAAAAGACTTAATCTTTCTGAATTTTAGGTTCCCCATCTTCAAACGCAGGGTTGTTGTGAAGATTAGATGAAGGAAGACATGCAAAATGCACAAAGTGCCAAGGTAACTATGCACACTTAAAAAAAATGTTGGTTACCATCATCATCATCATTATCACATAACAGTCCCTTTACATAATTTACTCCATTTAATTCTTTTTTTTTTTTTTTTTGAGACATAGTCTCACTCTGTTGCCCGGGCTAGAGTGAGTGCCATGGCGTCAGCCTAGCTCACAGCAACCTCAAACTCCTGGGCTTAAGCGATCCTCCTGCCTCAGCCTACCGAGTAGCTGGGACTACAGACATGCGCCACCATGCCAGGCTAATTTTTTGTATATATATTTTTAGTTGGCCAGATAATTTATTTCTATTTTTAGTAGAGACGGGGGTCTCACTCTTGCTCAGGCTGGTCTCGAACTCCTGACCTCGAGCGATCCACCCGCCTCGGCCTCCCAGAGTGCTAGGATTACAGGTGTGAGCCACCGTGCCCAGCCTCCATTTAATTCTTACAGGTCCAATTCTTAAACCTTTTAGGGAATCTATGGGACACCCAGAAGCTCTTAACTTCTACACTACTATACTGTAGTAGGTACAGAATATAATAGTGTTAATTAAATCCAAAAATGTAAAATAAAAATGAATCTGAAAATGAAAACGGAAAATGCACCTAATTACATTTTTCAGTCACATACAAATTAACTTGAGATTCCATTCTTTCAACACTTATAATAAATCTAGTGTTCATTCATCCTATATTCCACTCTCACTGTTCCTTCTGACTCCTTCCAGATGGCTTCCCTTCGCTACCAAATTGCCTTGTATTCATGTTCTCTACTTCTTCAACATCACCCCTTACTCTTTGACTCACTGAAATCTCTATTTCAACTCAGCCATTTTACTGCAACTACTCTCTTCGGGGCCACAGCTTTTGCCTCTACTCTGTCACTGCAGTGCTTGACCTCTCTTCTGAGACTCTGTTCTCCTCTACTTTATCCCATCTGTGTCTAGCCTTATGTTTCAGTTTTCCTTGTGGAGGCTCCTCCTATGCCTGGTCCTTCAATGTTGGATGCTCCAAATTATCTAGCACCTGCTGGTCTCTCTGCTCTCCCTTGTCACCATTGCCTCACCCCACACTTATGTATATTTACCATGCTCTATCTATCATGATTTTTCCCATGCAATTATCACACTGTAGAGCAATAATCTATCTAACATTTCATTTTCCCTATTACACTATTATGCATTAATGAATAGTACGATGGTTGCTGGCTCACTGATAGGTTTTCCATCAAAAAAATCATCAGAGTATCTTATAAGAATCAAAATTACTTTGTAAAATAGAGTAGAACTTAATTAACTTTAAATTAAAAAGTATAATATATGATCATAAATAAAATTGAGTAGGACACTGTGATTATTTCAGAGCAAAAAATAATTTGTTACTGATCATATTAAGGAACTGAAAGTTATGATGTCATTTTATAGGGCAGGTATAACATTAATATTAAATGTTTCTCAAAGATTTGAAAAGAAACTCAGTATATCACTTCAAAAATTAAAAAACTCAAACCTTAATGAAACAGATACACTGTTAAAAGCATTAGAAAGTTAAAGGATTTTTCATTTAGTAATGTGAATGGACTTCTACAGATTTGTGATCAAATATACTAAAAGAAAATGGAACTAATTTGTTTATGCATACCACTTCCTTGTTTTCCCAGTATGTTGTCTAAATAAACAAAAATGATTTAGTATCGTGTATAGTTTTTCTATATTTAAACAAGAGAAATTTTTCAGGAGTAGAAAACTTCCTCTTTCAAAATGGAAATATAGCCATTTTCCAAATAGTGACTATCTCAAGAGAAATTTTTAAAAAGGCAAAACATAGAGATACACACACACACAGAGACATATATACATGTAGGTATTGTTTTTTATGTTTTTCCTGGAAATGTTACTTTGGTAAAAACAGTAGCTAAAATTTTAAGTTAATAAAAATGCTCAGTGAATTAACCTACCTCCATAAACAATTCCAAACTGTCCAGAACCCAGTACTTCATCAGGAAAAATCTGATATACTGTGCTGATGTCCTAGAGGTGCGAATCCAATGAAAAACAAACACGACATGGAACAAAACATTAGTCCTAGTATTTATTAAATATAACATTATTAAACATTTAAACAATAAACTGTAAATGATAGATGAAATTTGCAACATGACTATAATATTCAAGACACTATCTTCAATTAATTTAATATTGTAGTATTTTGAAAACTGTTCTGATCTTAAGTGGCAGAGGTTTTCTAATGGCCTTTCACATAAGTTTCAACAGAGAGAAATAAGACTTAAAACCATACAATGCAATTTACTACAAGTATTCAAAAAGGGATTTGCTTATTGAGATGGCTATTTAAAAATGTAATTAAATAATCATGGTTCCCAATCACATATCTGTGTGAGTCCTGATTCCCACCACTTCAGCCCCTAGGGCCGGAATGGAGAGGTGGCTCCCTTATTAGCCACCCATATGCAGATGAACCTAGACTGCAGCAGGAGGAGGCTGAACTACTGTGAGTGAGCTGGAGACACTGCAGAATGACAACCCAGTATGAAAGTCTTATCTGGGAACTAGCTAAACTCTTCCATTTCTATCACTTCTGGGGGGAGGCAACAAGCTTCAAATGTCTAATCTTTTCTATTTTAAATAATAATTGCTGAACAAGCATGATCTGATGACAATGCTTATGAAAACACGGCATAGTACTTTTTTACTCAATGTATTCCTTTTACATTCTATCGTATTTTCTACCTATCCTTCATTCTTACACTCTGACTTTATTTTTTTTAAAGTGCTTTTATATTAAAGTCCTAACCCTCTGTATATCTTATATACCCCTGGTCTTTTCTTTTTTCTTTCCCCCTGGAAAACAACTACAAGTTGTCTCCATTCTGTGATTCCTTCAGAGTACCCATAGGGTGAGTACAAGGCTGTTTGGTGACAAGAAAACATATCAATACCATTCCAGTATCCTGAGTCCAAGCTACTTCCTCTGAAAAGAGTAGTGTTCTCTAAACTTTCTCTGATAACTCAATGGCCCACTCAGAACTTTCAGTGGATAATAATGGCTGAACAGGGTGGAACTACCCCACAGCTACCTGGAATTTCCCAAGAGGCTTAAACAATAACCTTTATTTTCCGAAGTCTTGTCTGGATGAGCAAGAGCAACAGGAACCTGCAGGTGTTTAGAAATCTTATGATTGCCAGCACAAGAATTTATCTAACCTTCACTATACAGTTTGCCTAATTCTTTCTAATTCATCTTTGGCTTTCTGTTTAGATTATGCCACTCAAGCAAAGGTTGTAAAGATATAGTAGTGATGAATAGAGATTCATGAAGTTTATTTTTTAAAAAATCTTGTTAAAAAGTGTAAATAAGGCTATAAAATGCTTTCTTTCGATCATAATTATACCAGGCAAAAATAGAGCAAAGGTCTGGGTCACAAGGAGGAGGTAGGAAGGAAAGGCCTTATTACTTTTTGGCTACTTGCCACAGTGACAAAGTGTAACAGATAAAGCAAGTATATGAAGAATGTAATGTATTTCATAATATGTCTGATCTATGATTTTCAAAAACTGAGCTGAAAGTATGGAGTTGTGCGGCACAGGAGACTAGGATACTAGAATGTGGACCCATAAACTCTGATTTTTGCAACTTTCTTGAAGTCTCCTTGACACGTACAAGTGACTGTAAGAGCGTTTGCGACTCCTTGTCTTATGACAACACTCCTAGGTAGCAACCAAGGAATGAGAACAATGGCATGTTTAAGCTACTCACACAAATCAAGGAATTTATTTTGTCTATTTATTTTACTAGGTAACATCAAACATTAAAATTCCAGTACCAAGAATGGAAAACGTGAAAAATCAGGCATCTCATTATAATTACCTGAGATGAGTATCTTTTGGCTCTACGTTACAGACTATAGAAAAATCACTAAACAAATCAATATAATGTAATGTTTCCAAAAATCTTATGGAAAAAATATCCAAATAGATCCTATTTTCTGAATCTCTTATTTCCCAATAATCACATTACCAACGTTTATATTAGTAGGTGCATACTTACCACATTTTCTTGAATCTGGCAATTTGATACTGAAATACTCACAGAAATATCTCCTGGAAATGCATGTTTAAAAATACACACACAAGAAGTCAGTAAGAGAGGTAATAGCAAAACAAGTAAATATATGCTTACAAATCATCATGCAGGACTGGTTTTAAATAAATCATAGCAATTAGAATTTTCTAGGAAAATGTCTGTTAGAATATTTCTTTCCTTTTAAAATTACAGATTCACTCTGTACTTGCTTTTGAAAAATAATATTTTGTCAGTTTAGAGTTTAGAGTCAGGAGCACTTGGATTCAAATACAGGCTTGGCTATTTTGCAGCTCTGGTATAAGCTTAGATAATCTCTTTAGAGAGAGAATGAATTCCTCATCTGTAAAACGGGCAAATCATTAACATCTACCTGTTGGTATTGTTTTAGGCATTAAAATATGCATATACATTATATTAATATGTATGTTGATTGTAAAGATAAATAACAAAATTGTGCTAGATTGACAGATAATACAGTATAATGTAAAAAGCAGGTTAACTCACAAGTTTCATTATTAATAACCACTATGAAATTTAAAATCACATTTTTATACAGATATTCCTCTAAAATTTCTTTTTAAAAATTCATCCTTAATATCTGATTCTGGTTGCATTTTGGCAAATCTATCTCATTCTACCAATGAACAGAGATTTTTTTCCTGGGATAAGATAGTCAAGAGTTACGGAGCACTCTGCACATCAAACACTGCATAGAATACCAGGTTAAGTGGTTTTGGGAAAACATATTAATTCAGATTAGCAAGTAGCAAGACTGGCATTCCATGTTAAGCTCAAACTGATTAGATTACTTCTTTTATACGCAATAGCTATAGAGTTCTGTAATTGATTAATAGACAGTGTTTATATAAATTTATTAAAATTTTAATCTACAATAAAATAATATAATAGGGTACTTTAACAAATGAAATATCTTAGGATTTGCAGTAGCTTTTATTTAGAGACCCTATGTTTTCCAATAAACTAAATCATCCCTAAGGAGTCTTTCTTGATTTTGTTCTTAGGAAAGGCAGGGGAGATGTTTCCTAAGCCAGGGGGAAGGCAGATGAATGAGCTTTGCTCTAGTTGGAAAACCGTCAGACTCACTGTGCAAGCTGGTTCCTGAGCCCACGGACGAGCCCTTGGGAATGACGGGCATAAGGGCGTGCTGGATGGCCATCTCCCACATCCTGGCCACATCTGCACCAACACCACTGGTGAGGACACTGTTATTTGGTGGTGGGCTGGACGGATTGACCACATTTTCTCCCACATAATACACTACATTTGCTGTAGTGATTTCAAAACAATGAGGATTGGCCCCATTAGGAATTAAAGCTGAAGTTTTTGCCGGTTCCAGAGATAAAATTTCTGATAAAGGGATTTCCTGTGGAAAAGAGAGTGTGCTAAGTGTAGTCTATCAAAAGTATATAAACTTTCAAATAAAGTTCATGCCAGAAATACGTAAGAAATGACTTTACAAATACCCATCTCTTATTTAAAATAGTTTTAAACTATATAATGCAGACTATTACTAAACAAAATTCAAAAATACCTTTACTATGGAAAATCTTATTTCCTTTTTCTAGAAAATGCAGGTGACTTTTTTCACTATGTTCTTGTGGCAGAAATAAGTATGATTAAGAATAATGATTTTGAATCTTCACCAAAATACCAGACTTAGGGTATAAATGATAACTTTTATAACTGTGAGGTAAAATCACAATACTTTTGAAAGGCATTTAAGTAGATATGGCTGCTTTTAAATTTTAACTGTTCTTTAAGAAATTGAAATGAATCATGTAATTGGATTCAATACATGTTATATAATAATACTGCTAAGTGAATAGTTTAAGTGAAGAAAACCACAGAGATTGGTTTTAAAAATAATTGTTTTTAAGACAATTTTGATATTAATAATGAATCACTGTATTGTCTTCTAGGAAGTATGGACTAAGAAATAATGACTTTTAAAACAAAATTTTTAATTTTAGAATTAGTGAGATTTTCTTTTGCCATGACAACTGAATACAGTGGCCATGGGATCAACTATGCCTAAATCTGCATGCATTTTCAAGGAGCAAGTATCTACTGTTTTCACCATGAACTTTTTTTGAAGTTGCATTTTACTGGTTGTTATATTATGCCACATCTGTATTATTTAATGTAGAGGAACAGAATAAAAATTGCTGCCAAATTTTTCTCTAGAGGGAAGTGCTCCTTATGAATGTTGGCAAGTGTGCAGAAATCATACAATGTTTCTTAACCCTCAGCAATGTTCTGTATGCAGTGGATCTCAGGAATTTACTTTTAGCTGATCTTCTGTGAGTGTGAATTTTCTCATTAAATCACATATCTCTGCTAAAGTAGTCAATTAATCATTCCCTCTCTCTGCCTCCCCACCATCCCATGGGACCAGAAGCATTCCCCAGGGAAGTGTGAAATTCACAGATGAATCAAGAGGTCACAACTTGATTCTAAAGAAATTTGTAAGCTATAGAGAAGAAAAAAATATCTCTTGGAGGAAGCACAAAAACAGTTATGTCTGTTGGATGTGTTTAGTATTTTTGGTACTGTATACTGTCATCAGAAGGCAAGAGGAAGAAAGACTACAAAGAAAGAGCCACCCTTACCTTGTAGTACCTGCTTCCTGTGTCATTTTGGAAGAGGGTAATGCACTTGCTATCCAATCTCCAATAGTGCCGTTTCCGCTTAAACACAAGTTAGATTCAGAATCTTTAAAAAAACTTTAAAAATACCCAAGATTGATAAAATAAACACATTTTACCACTGAGGACATAGGATCTGATGGTGGAAAGTGCATGGGCTTTGGACCAGGCAGATTTATGCTCAATTTTCGACTCTATATACACTCAGTATCACTTAACTACTTGGCAAATGTAGTGTGATACGTTTCTGCATCTACACCAGAGGGTTATGAACAATAAACCCTCTGAAGTGCCTGACACTTAGTATGTACATAGTTAAGTATTAATAGAAAACACCATTTTTAAATTTATTTGAGTACTTGAAGAACTAAAGGTAGATTTGTAGTCCATAATAAAACAAGACTGACTTACTAGGAGATACAATGTTTATACATGTTTGCTATTTTAGGACATAAGCAATGCCATGCTAATCCACCCAGGTATGCTGGCTTCCATTAGAGATGGAAGAATTCTGAATGTTACAATAGAACTAAAAAATATTTTGTTGGATGAAAAGGTTGACTCCAAGACAACAACTTAACAAAGTCAGAGGGATGTATCAAACCGCTAACTTCACCTTCTCTCCATCTCACTAGAGATCTAACTATGATTTGATGATCAGGGTCTTCTTCACTCTAGGTATATCTTTCCTGATTCTAGGGTAAGTCTGTGTGTATTTTGATCTTTTTAGGCCCAAAGCCCTATTGTTCTTGGTTTCTTCCACAGCCAATCTTAGATGGAACATATTAAATTCACTTTAAATACTTTATACCACATTTAGGAAGGACTAGGTGGTGTTCAGTTGAGTCCTACATTAAGTCATGTTAGTCTTTTCTCTCCAGCAGAGAAGGCTGAGACTATAGATAGATAGATTAATTAGGTTACAGGTCTCTATTTATCTAAAGAAATGACAGAGATCCTATAGATAGGAAGAGATGAGGAAAGCACTACCAGTAACTGAGAAATCAGACTATCACCAGTTGTCAATTAGTTTAACTTTGAAACATGAATCAAGTTTTTCTCTCTCTTATGTACATACCTAACCTCATTCATCAACTATTAGGAAAATCTGGGGAAATGAACAGACTCACATAAAGTACAGGATTACTGCATTCCTGAATGGGTCAGTTCTTAGGTGAACACTTAACTAAGAATTTAAGATGTACACAATAGTAATCACTGTTTTTTCTCTCCCTAAAAGGTAGTTTATTCTAAAATTCTAAATAACTAGGAGCACTATGAAAACACATACTGAGGCTTTCATGTCTGCTATAAAATGATAGACAGACATTCAAGTTGTTTGAAGATCATCTCAAGTAATCGTGGTAGATGATTCTGTTTGCCTAAAATTGCTCTCTACATTTTTTTCTAACTCTACTGCTCAGACACCCAGAGACTGTGATGGGCTCCACCTGGGCCTGCACCAGGCCCGCGCTGAGCTTCACTCCCAGTAGCTCAGGCATCCCACCGTCCCCACAGGGCGTCAGCAACTCCCCTAATTAAAGCTAGCAAGGCAAGAGGAAACCACTAGCTGCGGGTCTTACCAGAGTGTCCTTGCTGGTATAGTGGACCATCCATCCTTCTTTCATGACTGTGCTGCTTTTCCTCTTCGTGTGCTTGACAGACTGCACTACCCTCATGAGTGGAATATTGTTGCTTGTTGATGGACTTTAAAAGTCAAAATATTTTAGGAGGAATGTTTTCAGGTATAGATTTTCTTTTCATACATAAAATCTTATTTCAGCTACTCCAAAGTGAAAGTCAAAAAAATTCACATCCCATTTTAGTGAAATGTATTGTCAGAGCACCATGGCTCAGAAAGTGGGTTACTCTGAAGAGTTACAGGCACTTTTATTTGTACATTTTAAAAAATCTCAAGGCTGGGTAAAAAGCACGTTAGTGTTCAGGTTGAACTATACGGTGTTCAGTTTTCAGGTAAACAGCAGAAAGATTACTGTCTTTGTGTATTGAGGTACAGTATGCAGAATCACATGTGAAATCTTATTTGCTTATTTATTACATGTTACAAGCACAATATCAATCATTTATAGACTATATTATTCAACATGAATTTTAGTCTCTGCATAATTTCATAAAAATTAGAATCTGCTGTTTAAACTATCTTTTATATAACTATTGCTCATGCAGTTATGCTGATCTTTCTCCTCTTCATCCCTTCCTCCCTTCCCTCTTTGTCTCTTTCCATCTCTGTCTCTTCCTCCCTTCTTCTGTCTCTCCCAGACACGCCCCCCATGTTTATATGCAAACACCTCCCCCATGCAAACCTTTTGGTACTAAAGAAATATGTATCTTCAAAAGACAGCTGGGTCATACGACTAATATTTTCCAGCATTTTAAAAATGCTTATTATGCCACTAAGTGGAAAAGAACTCAATCATTTTATTGCCCTACTTTAATGAATAATTTCAGTTTATCAATAGAAGTGGCATTTACAAAATGGACATGTAATATGTTTTATAATATGAATCAGAGACTGGGAAACATTTTCTGTAAGGGGCCAGGTAATAAATATTTTGGGGTTGCAGAATACCGAACTCTATCATAGTGGTGCAAAAGCAGCCATAGGCAACGTGAATGGGCATGGCTATGTTCCAATAAAACTTTACAGAACAAGCAGTGGTCCAATTCGGCCTGGTGGCCCCACTGTCCCAACTCCTGATATGAAAAGTGGGGATTATCTAGTAGTGAAAGTATATAAAAATGTAGATAATTAGATAATAGATATAAAATTATGTATACTACTAAAATAAAATCAAGAACACTGAAGTGTAGACAGACTGTGATATTTAAAATAGGGGCCAGCAATAAATAGATGGTGTCTGCTGAGGTCGATCTTTGATCTTTGTAGTTCCATGCAATGAGTTATGAATTAATAGGAACTTCGTAGTAAGCCTGTAGATAGCAAATATGAGTATCCCTCTCATGGAAAAGAAAATGAACCAATGAATGAGGCAATTCTAGGAAAGGATGCAAATGACATATCTCCCAGGGAATCCTGACCTCCTAACCCCAAAGGCTCTCATCTACAGTACGTAGCTTACTCATAAAGATATTAAACATGCACTTTAAATTTCCTTTACGATAGATTAAAACTAAAACATCAAAGAGCTTTAAAGAATAAAGACCATGAGGTTCCACTGTTTGACTGAAGCTGGGAGTGCTGCTCTTACCTGATGGTCCTGTTGGAGTCCTCGTGGTCCGGGTCTGGATCCTGCATTTCCCCACTGTCATTCTGGCATTCTGCCATCGCCATCTCAGCATCTTGGACCATTGCCTCTTCCATATCATCCATGAGCCCACTGTTTCTTTCACTGTCATTGTCATCACTCCCTTCTTCCATGACCACATCAGACTCTGCTCCAGGGCTAAGCAAATCTAGAAAATTATTTTGAACCATCAAGATAAGCTTGAAATGTTGGAACCAAGGCTTAAGGGAAAGTTAGGCAATCCAAACCAAATCAATTGGAAACCCTAAAAATAGCAGCCCTGTGAAGAATGTATCTTTCCTTTCACTTACCCTTTTTATTTCAGTTCATAAGTATCTGAATTTATGAAAGAGTGAATACACAATTTTATAGGTAGATGCTTGTGTCTCATGTCCCTAAGCCTAAAAACATGAAAAGCCTTGGGAGGAAACCAAGTCTAGGATAGAAGCAAAGTGGTAGGAGGTAAAACGATATCAAGTATAAGTGACTCGGAAACTGATCATATTTTAGTAACAAAGCCCTAGTGGGAAAAAGAAATATATAAGAGGATGAAGGAAACTTTCACATGAAAGAAGATTCAAGGTCACTGATTCTTACAGTAAGTTTTAAAATCACGATCCCAATATATTAAATTGTTCACATACCTACAGCTTTTAAATACTTAAGACACTTGATAGTTGAAGTTATGTTGAACCCTGGCATTATGCAGTTGATGGTAATGAAAAAAAAATTATAATTACTAATGCAAAGCACTCATTTTAAAATTAGAAAATAGACTGATCACAGATCCTAGCCTGCTAAGCTTGGAAAATTCACATTTTACCAGATTTTTCTGACTGTATGGGAAAATGCAATTTCAAAGTAATCAACAACGTCAAAACTGCTCTGTTTCCCCTTAGTTATAGTTATCAAGTACACACTGACATTCCCTGGACTTGAATACCACATGCCACAGAAAGTGGGAAGATTGCCAAGCTTTCCATTTGGTAGCTAGTTCATGATTCTCCAAGCCAGAAACCAGTATCAGAATGTTTTCCTGGAGAGCTCTCTTTTCTTCTTCTTCTAGGTATAATATATTTTCTCCTGGAGAAGAATGTTCTAAAACAAAGACAATCATTTGTTCTTCAGCTTTTTAGTAACATAAAAACTCAATTTGTTTCTCTGGTCATCTATAGCCATTTTCCTTTCCAGAGTAATGGGATAACTGATATCAGACTGAAGGTATAAAGTAGTCCACTATCCATGGAAAAGGTTAGCCTGGAATTCTAAGTGAAATATTTTGGTAGCAACCCATTAGAATACTACCCGGGAAGAAAAAGTGAGCAGTTCCCTTAAGATACGGCATTTTTCTTAGGAGTCCTTCAAAGTTAATTTATGCAGTTGGAGTTTTCCCAAGGGGATATTCCCAAATATTAAAAAAGTGTTTTTTTCTCATTGGCAAACTTAATTTTCCTTTTATTAAAGATGCTTGGAATGAGGACAGAGGAAAAGAGACTGAGAGCTATAACTTGTAGGCATATCAACAACTTCCACATTAAAAAAAAACTAGGATAGAAATATAAAATGAGAAAGCTGAAAAAGAAATTATGGATATTCAACTTTTCAGTATTAGCTGTTTACCATGTAAAGGTCAAGAAAGTCTCTGTTTTTTTAAATCAAAACTCCGTGGATGCTTTTCTACAGTAAAGTAGAACAAACTCTGGCCACAATTAACTTTGGGCTGGAGTGGTTGCTTTTCTACTTTTCGAGAGTAAAGAACAAACTCTGGCCATAGTTCACTTTGGGCTGGGTCTGAAGTATCCCAACCAAAAAAAAAAACAAAAACCCAACTAAAAAATCCTGCTAAATCGTAACTGCCACCCTCTGTAATAGGGAGGAAGCACAGACATAATTGCTGATCTTTTACCCACCTCCATTAATGGTCACTTCACCGAGGCAGTTGTTTGGTACTTTTGGTGCACAGCGTTTATGACAGTTGAATCTGCAATCTAGTCTCGATGATTTTAAAACAAAACAAAACAAAACAAAAATCAAGAATTCATTAGAAAGAAAAGTTGCAAAACAAAACAATAGTAACTTCAGATGGATGAGGATTAATTGAAGGGTCAAAGTTGGGCTGGTGACAAATACTTGGTGACAGGATCATCCTTACCTTTGCACTGCAAGCCCTGCCTGAAAAGCCCCTTGAGAAGCTTCTTGCAGTACTGGCACACCGTGGGCCGCGTGTAGGAGTGGATGACGAACGTGTGCGGTACTTTAACTTTAGACATCAAAATCTTGTCCAGCTGAATTGGTCGCCCAATGTATGACTGAGAATTCGACCTCTTCTCTCGACCAATGAACGACTCTGACGGTGACTTTTGCTACATGTTTGAAAAACAATAAAGGACAATAAGACGTAAGAGACCATTTGGTCTATATATTTACATATTCCTAAATCTCATTTTACGACTATATTTGGTGGTTTTGTCCTAAAGAATGTGAGTGAAATGATGTGTTTCTGTTAATAAATATAATTTATCTCTCTCCCCCATTTCTTATTTGTGTTATCTTGTTTGTATAGTCTGAAAAGACGAGAATTGGAGATATGAATATTTGGACCTGATTTCCAGGTCTTTCAAATAAATTTTGCTTTTAAAAATTAATTAATTTTAACCCAGAAATAGAAAATTGAGAGTAAACAAAAAATGGTAATGGTCCTTAATCCCACTGCACATATTACTTCATTGGCATTTTCTAGAGTATTACACACACATGGTTAGAAAATGCAAGCAGCTCAGAAAGACAGAAAATGAAAAGTAAATGCACCGTTTGCCTTATATAGTACTTCATCTGAAAAATGCCTACGGTTCTTTAAATTCCCTCAAAAAATATGGTTTTAAATTATTCCTCAACCATACAAAAATTAAGTATTAAAATTATACTATCATTTTTATTATTGAAAAACACAGCAACTAATGAACTATACAAGACACACCAATATTGGTGTTTTGGTTATAATTGTATCTCTGTGCACTCTTCTCTCTCATTTTGTAATTTTTAACTGTATTTTCAATGGTTTTGGATAATTTCATGGTACCTCTTCATATTGTGGAAATGGGTAGGGAATCATCAGAATAAACGTATTGTGGGATCATAAGAATAAAAAATAAATCAAATTACTTTTTAATAGTTGTTATAATTGTATATCCCATTTGTTAAGCTCTCACTCTATAGTAATAACTATGTTAGATAGCTTAAAAGATAGGCCTTGTTATCTACAGTCAAATCATCTAAGCTCATGAAATTTAAATATATTTCTTTGGGTCAAATGCTAGGAAATAATGGAGCCAAAACATGAAACTACATTTGTTTGCCTCCAGAATCCTTATATTATCACCTTATTCAGTTAATTTTTAATTTGAAATGATTACTGATAAGACAAGAAATAAATCATATTTGCATACAATTTCCATCCCTTTCATTACCTATCTGCACCAAAAGATAATAATAATACTTATTATCAGAGGGTAAAACTTTCATTTGCAGTTTCACTAGCTGCAGTAAAAAGAAATTTGAGATGAGGTTCTACATAGGGATATTATGTCTAAAGTTATAATCACAATTCCAATTCTATAAAGAAAAACTATAAAGCATAATTATTCTGGAAAGGCTCAACTCTTGCGGAGAAGTCCAGGAAGCTTATAAAGCTAGACCAAAGGTTTGCTAAAACAGAATCATGAATATATCAAATAAATATCTTTAATGGAATTGAAAGATAATTAAATCCACAGGATTAGGTCCCTGTTCAGTGTCCTTTAATAACTATATCCAATGAGCCAGTTTTAAGCATAGACTAAAATGAAAGTGATATTTTTCCATAGTTGGAAAGTTTCAACACTCAGAATAAAAAAATGACCTGATGCCACACTTTCTTAGCAGACTTAAAATGTTCTCAGATTTGGAAAATCCTATGAAAACTGGCCAAATCGCTGTTCAGTTATTTTCCTTAATTTAAGATAATTGATTCTAGGTTGTGCTAGCAGAGCCAGTTTGACACAGGAGTATTTAGTATAACCACAGGGCAAATTCATCAGAAGAGCAATAGGAAATCTAGTAAACTGAACTTTTTCTTCAAGCATGGTTACATTCACATAAATACTGCCATAAACTACAAGAACCAGAATTTTTCTTGAGAAACCATTTCATTTATTACTCTCAAGTCAGGATTACATAAAAAATTTTAAAATATTACAAGTTCAGGAAAATGATACTGGCTGTCACTCTGTGGCCCAGAGACTGTACTTGGCACAGAATAACAAAATTTATACTGTAAGAAATTAAGACTTTAATAGCATTAATAAAGAATGCCCTACTGCCATTAATGACATTTTAAAATTTAAAATCATCTAGTAACCTGACTAGAAATAATTATCATAATCTTTTCTTACAGTCCCAAATATAATTAATCATTTTAAATATGGCCCATATATCTAAATTAAAAATTAAATTTAAAATCTTGAGAAAGGGTATGCATATGGTAACTTCTCATGTAGAAATTGATTTACTGTTGGAAGGAGATTGAGTGTTTTAATTTAACTAGATAACAAACACCTTGGGAAAGGGAGAGTGAAGAAGCTGTCTGAAGTTTTGTTTGCAGTATTTAATTGTATATTTCTGAGAGTGTACACACATGCATTTGTATGTGCTATCCCTGTCATGAAGCAAACTAAAAAGCCAAGACAAAAAGGGAAGACTGGGTCACTAACTAATGATTTACTAAGTGCTTATGGGGTATTTATTCATTCTTCAATCTAAATGTAAAACAAGGATTTTGTTGATATATAACAAAATGTAAAACAAATTTCCTTACAGAATAGGGCCATTACCCTGTAATATATATTTATCATTGTTTACATAAATGTTTAAGAACCATCATTTCTGTAATCCTGCAATCATTCCTTTAAAGATATTTCTAAAGACGTGAGCACAAACCAAAAACTAAGGATTTCCAGAATGAGTGACACTTTTAACAACAATTAATATTCAGTTATTGTTTTAAGCAAAAAATTCAATTATGTGAAATTTTGTTTGAAGGCATGTACACTATAATGCATAATTATACTATTTTTGTTTTATGTATCAAGTTACAGAGTAGGCAAAAATTCAGAAATTAGTATTACTAATTTTACAGGAAATCAACACTTTAAAAAATTTCTTTGATCTTTGAACTTTAAGATAATTTCAACATAAAGCTAGACAGTGATACAAAGGATAATATTGACAGAAATAATCAGACATTTTTGTACATAATACATTATTATACAAAATAAAGACATTTCATTATACATAAATTTTATGTATTATATAAACTTTATATGTTTATTATATATAAACAAAGTTTAAATTTTTCATTAACTTACTTTTTTGCTTATTATACATTTAATTATAATTTGTACAGTATTTTACAGTTTTAAGTAAGACCTTTCTTTAAAGTTAGCTCTAGTAAAGAGAAATTCTTCCATACCCATCAACACTAGTGAAGGTTATACTAGGTTTATTAGGTTAACTAAATGGTGCTTAAATTAATTTCCACTGTTACTTGCTGTTCCAGCTTGGTTCCACGTATTTGGTGAACCATGGCAATCTGCAGACTGATTGTTTTTTTATGGGAATAGGAGGAAAGTTGAAATGATTTGGAAAGAACAGCTACCTTTGTTTTATTCTGTTTCATTATTAATATGTTCATAGCAAAAACTGGCTCAAACTTTGAATAATATATTTAAAATTCTCTTCTCCGGATGCACATGTAGAAGAAGAAACTTCTAAATTACATTTTTATATTAGCCATAGGCCCTATGAATTGTCCTTTTCCTCACTGGAGGAGTTTGTATCAAACTACAGGTGTGGAACTTTTGTAAGATTTGATATAGCTGTAAAACATGCTATTCGGACAGATGCATGTAAATGATTTGATTTGGCAAATCACAGATGATGAAATATATAAAGGTCTGTTTTTTCTGTTCTCAGTATAAGATATACCATATCATGGATGAGACAGAATATGAGAATAGAACAATAATGAAAGTTGAATTTTAAAGCCAGGAATAGAGATTAAATAGAATAAAGACTATAGTGATCAAATTTTTATTTAAAGTCTGTTGTTTTAGAAGCATCTGTAACATTCTTATACAGATAGTGTTTCATTTGAAATTACTGTCAAAGTTAGAACTGTATGCACTGAACACCTACTTAGACAACGTGGATACTCTTCTAGAGATTGAATTTGTTTTTTAACCTGGTATGTTAAATTAATGACTCAGCAAGTTGGAAGCTTCCCAGGAAATGATGGCTTAGATTACATTATGGAAACTCCAACTGCCAGCATGTCTTTAAACATTTAACAGGACTGAAACAATTTCCTAACAGGGTATATTCCAGTTAGCAGTTCAAAATGAACTCTCTTCATTAGTTAAGCTAGAAAACAGGAGAAATGTTTCCTTCATTGGGGTTTGTTTATTGTTACTCATGTAAAAATCAAACATAAAATTTCCTGAGATAAAAGACAGTTATAAAAAACATGGTTCAAATGAAAACTTCTTCAGTATTAAAATCTTGATGTTTATCAACTAAAATTCATTTCAAAGCCCCATATTAGTATCTAGTTTTGGGGAGACAAACTCCCCTTAAGTTAAAGAGAAAAGTAGAGAATATTTTACCATATATATATATATGTGTGTGTGTGTGTGTATATATAGACATCTCTTTATAAATCTGTCTGAATTACTAGATAATAAGCTGTTAAGGGAAGGACAGTGTCTTAATCATGTTTGTGTTCTACTAATGGAAAGAAGTGCCTGGTACATGACAACAGTAAGCACTGTTTGACCTGAACAGAATATATGTTTCCAAGAAGTAAATGCATAAGAATAATGGATGAGACATTTCAATAGTTATTCAAAATATAGACTATAATGTAAGTTTTTAAAACTTAATGCTACATAAGTCATAACTTTGAAATATTTCCTTTACCAGATTTCAATTTAAGAGAGGACAACTGACTAAGGAATTTTTCCCATTGAAACCGCTTCTTTGTACTTGTCTGCCTGCTCCTTACCCCTACCTGAATACAAAATCTATGCAGAACTCTTCTACTCTAGAAAGAGAGGGGCAGCAAGCTCTAAACCTATAGGCTGTAAATATTAAGTGGCCCTCAGGATCAGGGAATGCAATAAGGAATGGTGGAGATACAGTAAATTAGGGGGTGGGGTGAGCTCAGTGTAAAAAGGATGGCCACTGCACAAATACTGCTAATAGCTGCCATGTGAGTATGTAAGTACAGTATTGCCAGACCTTTTAGTTTTTCAAAAGAAGCAGTAAATCCAGGGGTGTTAGGAAACAACTCTATCTAGATGCTGGCAACTTGGAAAAAAATTGAAGCACTGTGCCAGTCAACTTATGTGGGGACTAAATCTGGTCCATGGGGAGTCTGAGATCTTTGCACTAGACAATGATAGAAAACAATTTTTACAACGTTTATATGCGCCAAACTCAATTCATAGCACTTTACATCCATTAATCCATTTATACCTTATGACCACTAGTATGATCCCTCTTTTACACATGTGGAAATTGCATCACAGATAGGTTAAATCATTTGCCCAAGATCACACAGCTTGTAAGTAGCAGAACTTTGAACTCAGGAAGTCTTCCTCCACATAATAATTCCTCTCTCCTTAGACCCTTCCCAGTTTTCACATTCTTTACTTTCACACCAATATAGAAAATAGCAAGTATTTTCCTCCCCTCTGCCCCTCACCATTTAGTCAATAAGGAAGACATAGGAGACACTGAGAATAATCAAATAGTAGTGTGTTCTACATGCCCCAAAGCAATGAAAAATATCATGAACCTCTTAACCTTGATCTAGAGAAGATACTTTTAACCAGCTTGTCTGTGCTCAGAAGACAGCATCTGAGTCATGCATGTTTTCTAGAACACAATAACTAGCTGAATAAACAGTTTCTATTGTATAAGCATCACTTGGTTGGCTGCCTATTTCCTATTCTAGGTGCTATTATGCTTAAAAGATAATAGTACAACTGTGCACAGACAGAGTCAACAAAATATTAATCCTTTATTCCAGAAGTTTTAAGATCTAGCATTTTGGACTATCATGCAAAGAACAGTACAGAATAACACCTTAAGACTGTTCTCTCCAAATGACATCAGGATGGGTCTCTAATTTAACAAGCGTCTGCTGGGGCATATCCTACCTGAAGGCCCAATTCAGATGCTACAGGACATAAAAACCAGTAAACAGCATTCTCTGTGCCCCATGAGTTTGCTATCCAGTAGAATCCCAAACACAACATAACCATATCATTGACCTTTATATTTGCTCTTCCCTTCTTTTTGCATAGATGTTTTTTTCTTATTCTTCAGATCACCTTCTCAGAGGCCTTAAGACCACCTAACTTATTGCCTACACCCCTCTATACTCTGTTACTCTACATCATATTATGTCCTGTTTCCTCCAGAGTCATTAATGCACCCTGCAACTGCCTTATTTACCTATTTGATTAATGGTTTTTTATTTCCCTTCAATAAAATATAAGTTCCGTTTTGTTCATCACAGTGTCACCAAAGAGTAAGTGCCAATATATATGAAGGTGTGAAGAAAAGACAAATCATATCCATGCATGGTAGAGGCTAGGGGTCATTCAGAAAGGGGGTTTCCTCATGAAAACACATTGTGTGACCCCAAAGTACATCTTGCCATGCAATTACTATGTTGGGTATTATTAACAATTAAAATTTTGTTCAGGACAACTCAGTCCTCCCAATCCTCAAACTGCCTACAGATTTCTCTTACATACTCTGAAACTTGTTTATCACTCTTAGGAATAATTATCTAACTCTCCCATAGTTGCTGCTAGTAAAACATCGCTGTGAATGCTCAGTCTGAGACTGACTACTGAATCAAAACAAAAACCAATCATCTTCCAACAATACTTACATGAACATATTACCTCTCACAAGGGGTGTCAGGGATTTCTCAGCATAGAGAAGCTCTTTGGCAACAAATATGAAAACCCCTGAGAAATGGAGTTCACATAGGAACACACATGTTTCCAGGCACTGTAATTCAGTGAGTAGAGGGTAGCCTGTTTGGTGAGTTTCAAATCATTTGGTGCATTTCAGATTGTTTGGTGCTATTCTGATTCTACATCCTTTGAACAACCTGCCAAAAACCCTAAGTATATAGCATAAATATACGCTAATCAATACTTCTTCAAAACAGTGGGCAGGCCAAAAAAAAGGTGTACCCACTGCTTAGTGGTTGACAGATGTTGCATTTTATAGTGGAGAATCCATTTCTTAATGTTTGCAGAATTTGTGAAAGCATTCAAAGTAATAACATATATAATCTCTTATTAAAAATATAAGGTGATCTAGATTTGCTGAGTGCTGAAGTAGTCTTGGAAGTTACATTAAGTTTTTTATTGCTTCACTTTTTGAGTAAACAGAAATGAAGGGTAAAGTAACCTTACTATTTTCTTAAGTGATCCACCCTTTTCAGGGAAAGCATCAGAACTGTTCAAGAATGGTTGCAAATTACATGCACTGTTCTTTCAAAATGTCAGTTTCCAACATCCTACACATCTGTGGGTTCCTGGAGGAAAGGGGAGACATAATATAAGTAGGATTACCTCTCTTTTTACTGAAGGCAATGAAAACTTAATGCCATGCACTCTAAATTTATGAAATAAAAAGGGGCATTTCCACTGAGGAAGAAAACAACTGCATGTCAGAAACTTCTGCTCTGAGGCTTTGAGTGTTAGACTTGATCTACACATAGAAAGTGAACTGGAAGGTAAACAGATTATGTGAGAAAATCAAGGACAGTGATTTTAGGGAAAGGCATTCCCACAGTATCTGACCTTGCCTGAACAGACAGGGACCCTGCCTGGGTTTATGAGCTCATTGGAAAGATGATCAAAATAGTCCGGAAAGAGACTGGTCAATTGATTATCACCTTGGAGACACCAAGGAGACGCTGGGAAAGCATGGCATAAACACAATTAAAGCCTACAAAGGTTAGAACTCTCTTCAAACATGGTCCACAAGAATCACTTTACAGTATTTTATAGAAGTTTAGCCTATAACAGTCAATGGTAAACATGAAGTGCTGTGTGTGTGTGTGTTTGTACATGTGCTTCTGAAACAATGTAGCAGGACCAGAGACTAGATTTTAATGCAACTCAATTAAAAAAGACAAGATAAAAAAGATACGGGACTTTTTCCTTTACCTACCCTCGGGTTTTAAAAATACAGGAAAACATTAACTCAATGAAATTACATCATTCAGGTGGTATTTTCAGTGCATGGCTACAGAAAAATAGATACCACCACAAATTAGGCTATTTAGAGAAAGACATGTTTGTTCATAATTTATGAACATTGTCTCATCTTGCATTTTATTGTATTTATTCTCAAAATGGCAACACCCTCACTCTTTTTGAGAAGGGAGAGAAGAATTCATCTAATCGAATTGAACCAAATATCAGAAAACTATGTCCAATGGATCAAGTAAAATAATGTAACTAAATATTTCTGAAAACATAGATTAATATTTTAGAGGCTGAATTACTTCTAGTTTCTAGAGGTCTAATTTATAGTACCAATTCCAGTCTTCCACTCTCCTCTCTCCTTCTCATTATTTCTTCTTCACAAATCTTTATTTTCTGAGTAGGCACATTCATGAGGATACCTAAGCTCTCAAAGTGAATGTCAGCAATTTCTCTCTCTCTCTCTTTTTCATATTATTCAGCTAGGAGCTCAGTAGTTATGAGAGGTCAGGAATTAACTGGAAAGAGACTTGAATCTTGCCCTGGCTGGCACAACATAGGATGGACACAGATGGCCGTGACTCTTTTGGTAACAGTGGAGGTCTCTGTTTTGTGTTTTGTGGGGGTGTTACGGGGGACGTGGCACCCTGCCTGAGGGATGCATAGGCCCTTCAGAGCCTTTCTTAAAAGTCTAATTGTTCCTAAGCTCTATATATTTGTGAGCGTGGGCAAGTGGTACATGATGTCCACCTCCTCCACTGGGGTTCGTGGAGAACTTTCCTATAGTGTTCATATTTATAATTATACAAGTTTTTGTTCAGAGCATGAATTATTCATAATGATGTACACATATGATAAGCCAAGCCTGTTGAATGAAATCAGGTAACAGTACATCAAAGTAGGCCTCCCAATCTTGTTAATTTTACTGAAGGGTTCTTCCTCACAAACCCACCACTACAAAACTCTTCCTGACTCTGAGGAGGCAAGGAAGTACTGGTTAAAAAATTCTTTGACATTTTTCCTCACTGAAAGTGTACACTGCCCAGGTTTGAATTTGGAGAACTAGTTTATACAATCATCAAAGGAAATCTTGCAATATCTGGCAAAATACTACATGGGTGCCATGGTGCATATTTAAATGGAAAAAATGACTGTTAAATTCAGATAAATCACTCAGATTCCTGGAACTCCAGAACACAAGAGTTAACAAAGTTTCACTTCTAGTTAGACTTTGGCTACACTGCAAAATATCCTGGAAAATATTCATCTGGGCAGAAAATATCATCATAGTTCCATTCAAGGTAATAGCTTTTTTTTGTTCATTATTTGCTCATCTGAAAAGAATTTATTTTTGACTATCATAAAGTGTATTGGGATCATATCCAATTATAGATAGATAATGCAGTTCTGGTATTCTCTCATTTTCATATCTTAATAAATGAAAATAGTAACTAAATGAATCATTTGGGGGTGGGGAGATTTTCTAGGAAAGCATGTAGTTAAAAGCTCCTTTTAGTACATAACTTGTCTTAATTAAATGTCAGTAAACCTTGATGAAATTAATAGCAGTTTATGGAAAATTGTTATTTAGAAAATATGCTGCACCCCACATAGAAATTTAAACTGAATACTGTCCAAATTTCATAAAAAATAAAGAATGCAAAATATGAGAATATAAAGTGGTCAAACACAGGAATAGATTTTAGAATGAGCAATTTATTTCCTAGTAATTTCAGTAAGGCAGTCTGAATGTTAAGAATAATATTGGGCTAGAAGCATTTAATTTCACCAAAAATAAGTTCTGGTGGAGAGCCTCTTAACCTCAGAAATAACTTTTTGAAGAACTATTTGCCAAAATAGGTATAAAATCCATTTGGTTTCTAAGAATATAACCTACTAACCAATCAACAAATGTTTACTGAGAACCTACTAGTACTTTTACAAATGTGCAAAAAATATATAAGGATACTTATTTCAGCATTGTTGAAAATTTAAAAATAGAACCAATCTAATCAACAGGAGAGATTGATTACAAAAATTAATATGTATCCTTTTGATGTCATACCAGGAAGGTTTTACAAAGACATATATTTTTTTGTTATTGGCATATTGTCTATCTATGCAAGTTTTATGAGTGCAGAGAATTTATCTACTTTTGCATACTTTTGCACCCTAGGGTTACAAACCAGAAAGTGTCAGTTGACCAGCATATGCTGAATGTGGAGCAATGACCAGTTTTCTATAACAATTCTGCTACTTACACAACTGTCTCTAAAATATTTCTTTGAAGAAATTTTGGTCAAATTTTATACATCATTTTCTTTCAAGACATTTATAAAGACAAAAGTCTGTTATCTTCTTTACAAAGTAGATATAATCAAAGTTCAAGAAAAATAGCTTAGGCAGAAAATGCATCTCATTTCCATCAGGAGCTATGCTGTGAAGGCCTGGCTGCCTTTAGTTTGCACAACTTCCACAGAAAATCAGGCTACTCTTCAATCCTCCTCCTTTACACAATCTGTTCCCAATTGCAATGTGGGAGAACAAAGTGAAAAATGCTTCCCATCCTCCTTTGGCATCATGCCCAAAGGATTATTTGAAGGGAAAGATACTAATTCACATTTAAAATTATGTCTAGAAGGCATTTTTAATCACAAACCAAATTTACAAGCATATAAAAGATTAAATTTACCTAGCTTTCACACTGAACTTTTTTTGGAAGTAGAGCATTTTTTTTAACAAGGATGATTTTCCAGAAACAGGAATTTACTATTATTGAAGCAGATTTATTTTATATCTCGTGAATCAGAAATCTTGACTCATCAATTTTTATTAACTCAGAGCATGTCCTGGTTGTGTTTTCATTAGCTTCCTTTGTTAGAATTACCTTAATAAGACCATCTTAGAATGGACACTAATAATGGTATTGGAAATTTATATTCTCACAAGGGAAAATAACAGTATGTCAATTCTCAATGGGACTGAGGTACAGAAATACAGGAAACTAAACGTTAACAAGTAAACTGGTCAAAACAAGTCATCATAAGCAGAGCACTATTGTATATTCTGCTTTTACACTTGATCTAAATACCTCTCATCCACATTCAGGTTAGTAGTTGCTTAATATAGAAAAAAGGACAGTTTTGGATAGGGGGCTTGATCAAAAGCTTTTTGAAGGACATTTGTTTCTTTCCTGTATATAATTTCTGCTTGGCTTATGTGCTTGATATTTCTACTTGCATATCATCTTTTTAAAAATAATCAAGAGGGTGTGGAATACATGAAGATTAAAAGATCCGTTCTTAAAAAAGTAAGTTCAGGAACTGTAACAAGCAGTTACAGTCCTCTTCAGGCAGTACTTGTTTGGGTCTTTACTGTGCCAACTGAAGCCCATGCACACTGGGATGGTGTCCTCACTTTGTGCAGTTCTGTGACACTTGGGATTAGGACATTGTTCCAATATGGATGAGTCTCAGTTAACCTGGTCTAGGGTGAAGGCTGCTGGCATTCTGTTTTATTCTCAACGTGTCTGCTGAGTTTCATAGAAAAGATACCAGTGTTATGAAATCAAGGAATCAAAGGGCAAAATCTAATTCTTTTACTCTAATGACTTCATTGCTCTTTGTCTTATTGAGGACAGTGAATAGCTAAACAAGACAAAAAAAAAAAATTCTGGGCTTTCTGCAGTTCAATGAGTGGAATTCTAAGCTAAACTCTGACCTGATCATTCTCATAGAGTCAATACAGATAATTGGCTGATATCAATCTAATATTACAATGTTGGTTTGAAAAAGATGGTAAACCACATTCCTAGTGCCAGTTAGTATTAGTACCTACCTCAAAGCCAGGACTCACAGGAGACTGAAACATGAAGTTGTAAGAGCAAAAAGCAGGCAAAGGTGCACAATAAAAGGAGAAAAAGACAGGAAAACAATGTTATTGGAGGAAAGTAATGCATATTACTTAATAATGTTTCATATAGGTATGTTTTCAAGAAAAAACAAAATGTTATATTAGTCAGTCTTTGTGGCCATAGAGACATCTGAGTTAGAAACTACTTTTAACATGTAATTGGAATTATAGACACTAAGTCAAGATTGAAATAATGCAGTTTACAGTGTTAGCTGGTAGAAGTAAAAAAAAAAAAAAAATTCTACTTGTCATAGTCTCAGTGATGAAAGATGGTTCTTTCATCTTGTTGAAAATAAATTATAGTCAAAATGAAGCATTTTTGACCTTTAAGTGAAAGATTAGATTTTCTTCACAATAATTCATCCTCTCAATGGGAAAAGAAAGAAAAAGGTCATCAAAGTAATCAAATGTTACATAGTTGTTATCTGCCTGCAGGCAATAAGCTGATGAATAATCAGTATCAGTCAGTGGTTTTCAAACCTGGAAAGTTCAATAGTGGAGTAGAGTTTTAATGAGAGAAATATGCCTATAGTGCATTCTTTGCTCATTTTAGAGTCTTTGTTGCATGTCATTGTTTTCTATCTGATTTCATTCAAGGTTGAAATACAATTCAAAAGTAGAAAGGTTATTCTCGATTTTTTTAAAGAGGAGAAGCAGTATCAATGAAAAATGTAAAATAGAGTTTGATTAAGTAGACAACACTTATCTGGTAATTTATACGAATATATTATGTTGTTTTTTTATCCCTGTTCTCTCAAGCTTTCCAGGTAGCTCTATCTGATAACTAGAAACCAAAACTAAAATATATTTCACTCTTTTTCGTAACAAAAATGCATGACTATGTTTTGAAATGTGATTTTTTCCAGTGTTGAATGAACTACTTACTGCACATTGAGAAAAATCCTATTACGTTTTCTGAATCCCCTTATCCTCATTTGCCATCTACAGCAAATTTTGTAAGAGATTTGGGAAGTCATGTACATTTAGATTGAGGTTCTGCCAAGATTAATTACTATCCAGTAATACCTGTTACATTTCTGGATTGACAGGAAACGTGCAGAACTCAGGGACAACAACTACTTGTTTGAACAGATCCAAACCTGACTTTCGAGGAAAAATTACAATAACCCTGTTTGCAGGTACTCTTATGAGACATACGCATGCAGGGGTGGCAAAGCTGTCTCTTTGGGAGAGGAAATCAAGTTTTTCAATTTTCAAAGTAAGATAATATCCTTTCCATCTATATATCTGATATGCAGAGGTGGCAAAGCTGTCTCTTTGGGAGAGGAAATCAAATTTTTCAGTTTTCAAAGTAAGATAATATCCTTTCCATCTATATATCTGATATCCAAAGCTCATACTTTTCCTCCAATTAGTAGCTCTGAATACCTTTATTCTAGGATCTCCTCAAAATTCAACTTCAGCTGAGTGCTATTTAGTGCATATATGAGGATGGTTTATGCAACATGCATTCATTCACTGATTCCTGTAAGTTATCATTTCCCAAAGTGCATCCCATAAGATTTTCATGGGTTTTATGAGAAAAAGGAATTCCATATTTGAGTTAATTTGGGAACACTAATTTCATTATTGCAAGACTTTTTAATTATGCTTAATAACTATTGTCCAATTTTTGGATGAACCAAGAACCACCTCCCAATCTTATTTTTGGTAGAATATTTTATGGGGTCATTATTTTGATGAAAAATTTTGGGAAACACATAGACGGCTCTATTTTTTTATCTTGCTCTTAATTTAAAATCACCAGAAATGTCCACAGATCACCAAGGAAAAAGAGAGCCACTGATTCCATTTGTAGTTAGTTGTATTATGCCACGGTTTGTTTTTGTTGTTTCTTCTTTAATGAAGATCCTATGAATTACAGTTTTGCATCTGTGATGAAAACTACTGTAGGAAACAATGTTTCTTATGCAAATGAATACTATGTATCCCAGGATGATGTGGCACATTACTCTTAATTTAGCACCCCCAAATTTGTTTCCTATTATTGAATAATGTAAGTTTAATAATCCCATTTTCTTTTAATTGACTGATAAGAATCTCAGAACTTTATTTATTATTCTGATATAATATTTTATTCTTTTCTCACATGACCTATGTTGAAGAACTCCAATGACTATATAACTTATTTGGATAGCCATTGCTACTTTAAAACATTTTTATTGAGGTATAATTTATATGGAGTAAAGTATACAATGTTCTAAGTGTACAGCCTGATGAGGTTTTGCATGTGCATGCACCCATGTAACCTCTACCCAGATCAAGATATGGAATATTTCCAGGATCATAGGAAGCTCCTTTCTGCTCCCTCCCAGTTGGCATCCCACTAAGAGGAACCATTATTCTGAAGTATCCCACCATAAATTGGTTTTGCTTGACTTGAACTTCACACACTGGATTCAGAAGTATATACTCTTTTATGTCTGACTTCTTTCTCTAAATATTATTTTGTGATATTCATCCACGTTGTTGAGTGAATAAACAGTTCATTAATTCCATTGCTGTACCATTCATACATCCCGTTGTATGACCACACCACTGTTTGCTTCATTTTTAAGCTATTACAAATAAAGACATCAAAAACATGCTTGTCTGTGCTAAACATATCTTTCTGTGCCTGTCTCTATACATTTCTGTTGAATAAATGGCTACAAGTAGAGCTGCTCAGTCAACTGCTGAGTCACATGACATGCATATGCTCAGCTTTACAAGATAACTGCCAACCAGTTTTCCAAAGTTGTTGAGCCAATATATAATCCCAGTTGTAGTGTATAATATGTACTAGTTGCTCAATATCTTCACCAACACTTGCTATTGTCAGGTTTTCTTTCAATGTCAGACATTTTGGTGTAGGCATAGCTCATTATAGACTTCACTTTAAACTCCTTGATAACTAAAGATGTTAAGCACATTTTTATGTTAATTGGCTACCTTCTTTGGCAAAGTGCTGTTCAAGTATTTTGCTATATTTTCAATAGGTTGTCTGTTTTCTAACTTTTTTGTAAATGTTCTTTATACACTCTGGATATGAATTTTTTATACAAGACATTGTATTGAAAATGTCTTCTCCTACTCTGTTACTTTTTACTCTCTTAATGGTAAATTTTGGTGAAAATTTCTTAATTTTAATGATATCCAATTTATCAATATTCTTCCTTTGTCATCAGTGATTTGAGGTCTGTTTACAAAAGCTTTTCCTACCCAAAGTTCTTGTAGATATTCTTCTATGTTATCTCCTAGAAGCTCCCAATCTACCGAGAATTGATTTTGCACACAGTGTATGGCAGGGACAAGATTCATATTTTCCAAATAGATATTCAATTGGTGTCAGAAGTATTTTTTGAAAAGACCATCCTTTTCTCCCAGCAGTTTTACCCTTGTCTTAAATCAGTTGGCCTTCATATGTACACAGTTGCTGGATTCTATTCTATTTCATTGGTTTATTTTTCTGTCCTTGTGTAATACCACATTGTCTTAACACTTAATTCTTTACACTTGACTTTTTGTAATACTATTTTGTCTTAACCATGGCTTTATAATATGTTTGGAAATTCTCCAGTTTTGCTCTACATCACAGGTTCTCAACCTCAGCACTATTGACATTTGGGGCTGGACATGTCTTCACTGTGGGAGGCTGCCCTGTGCCCTGACCTCTCTGTGATTGGCCCCTCACATCTTATTTGCCTTCTTTGCTCTTGGATGCCTTCAAACAGGGTTTTGTTCTGTCCTTTCATATTTTATTTAGCTTTTATAATTGTCCCACACAGGAGAGTTGATCTGATAAAAGCTCCTCTTTCATACCTAGGAGCATAAGTTCTAGAACAGATTATTATTAACTTTTTGCCTAAGACAAAGTCTCACCTAGTGTGGTTCCAATTGGCTTTGACTTTTCCCAAATCTCACAAGAACACATGCAAATAAAAGATGAGCAAGCAATAGACAAATAATAGAATCATTTAATCCTGATTTCTTCAATTGTCCAAAAGTCTATAAAATTGATATAATATTGATAAGTATACTTATATATGATATATTACATTAACATGTTCTACTTAAGTATCTACTGAATTCTTCTTTTATTTCCTTCTAATACTGGTGTTGGTTTACAAAAAGAAATAAATCCTTACAGAGATGTTGTACCATAAATTGACTATATTTAGAATTTTGGAATTTTTTAAAGATAGATTTTTATTGTTAGCATAATGGATATAGTTTACTGATAAAGCTGATGACAGATAAAGTTTGCCATATCATCTATGCTGCTATAACTTTTTTCTATCTTAAAAGCATTATAGAAATCTAAGATTCAATTTCTGTGCCCAAAATGAATAAATTAATAGAATTACCAATGTCTTAATCTGTATCTGAAACAGGGCTTTTATAGTCAAAATAAAAAGTCAATTATGAAAGATGAAACATAATTTTCTCATATTTGAAAAAAAATCTATACACTTATCATGGCCGACTTACAAAATGATGGTCTAATGTCATTAATCAGTAATGTCATTTTTACATAGGCTATCATCCTTTTCAGAAATGGAAAACATTCTTTATTGTATATAGAATCAAAAGGTTTTTATGATTATTGCCATAATATCACCTCTTACTAGGCATTCATATAATTTTTAGACTATACTTACTGGCCTTTCATGTCTTGTCCAGGGTTGAAATATGCACTGTACTCCAAGCATGCCTGCATAGAGTTGGGTGGTTTTGTCCCTACATGAAGTAGCCAAGACATGAAAGGGAACAAAAGCAACAGGGAAATATGTGTCCTCAGGGTGGATGAATGTATCCTACTTTCTCAGGGATTGGATAAAAAGAGAGATGCAGGCACCCCACAAGGATACAAAGAGCTTTGATTCATGTAAAATATGATTTTGAGAGCCAGTGTGTCAAATAGTGTCAACAACATTATTTACAAAGGCATTTCTTATTTAAAATTTACCTGAAGGGCATTTTATATAAGGTTATGAAAGCTTATGATGGCAATATTTTTCACAGTATCATATGGCCCCAATATTTTCTCTCACATCAAAAATATCTGATTTGATCACCATTTTACAAGTTTTCTTGACAGACATTGTTAAAATTTGAATTTTAAAAATATATTTGTAAAATAGATTTTAAGCATTCTACAAAAAATTTCCATTCAATAAAGAACTAATAAATTTCAACATTTTATTGAAAATATAGCTTATAATCAAGAAATTCAAGTACTGAGATAGTTTTTTAATTTGGTTAAATAAAGCATTAAATAATTTTGTTTAAAAACACAAAAATCTGTGTTATATAAGCTAAGTTATATTTATATATAAATCATATACATTTATACATATATGCATAGATATAATTTGAATATATAAGTTAATCTACACATATCGAACCTAAATTGTATATGTGATGTTTTGAAGTATAGATACATATGTATGCATATATGATATATACAAATGTGTATGCATATATATATAGATATATACACCCACCTATGCGTTTACATGTATTATATAAAATTGAGGTAGGGTAAAAAGAAGTAATCTTGAACATTAATTATCTAGATTAAATATATTCTAATTATGAATGACTTTAGAGCTTTTGATTTTTTGTGAGGTGTTAATTTGTCAAAAGCGTTTCCTGGTAAAATTGAAAACACACATAATTAACTTATAATTTGTTTCTTAAACTCATTTTTAAATGTCTATCTTATAAACATGACTCTCAGTAACTATGTTTAAAAGCAAGGATAACTGCTATAACTTATAAAATCACTACTTGCAAAAATTCAAACTCAATCAAAGAACTCCTGATCTGGGAAGATGACATAAGAATTATTTCAAAAAAATAATAGATTTTATTTAAGCACCTTTCCATAAGAATATCACTAATTTCAATTAATAGAACTTTATGGAATAACGTATAATCACACATATACTTTCTGAGTAGTTACAAAAATATAATATATTCTCCAAGTTATTGGTGGAATTTACAATCTCCTTTCCCCTAATGAGTTCACTTAATGATATACTGAAAACACAAGGAAGCTCCAAAAGAAAGTTCTGTAAGAACAGAGTATGGCATTTTCCTATTTATCAAAATGAGCATTCATGTGAGTTATATGCCTGGTTTATGCTGTAACAAAATTTAGTGCTATAAAGATCACAATAAAATATTTTCCAAACCATGAAGTAATTAATATAACTTCTTACAGATGTCTTCAAAATTTATTGTCCCTTTCCATTCCAAGAGAGATTTATTTAACCTAAATGTTTTAGTAATTTTTTTAAAACTTTTTTCTCTCTAGTTCATTTTTACAATAGCTAGATTATAAAGAATCCTCATAATATCCACTGGGAGATGTGAGGAGTAAATATGGGGAATTTAAAGCTTCAAACCATTAGCCTATTCCAAAATAAAGTTTTTATTTAAAAAAAACCACATAATTACCAAAATTTTAATTTTGTTTTGAATGTTTGGAAAATCCAAATTTAACTTTCTTAGAATATTTAAACCATATCCCTGAGATATATATTTTAGAGCTAATGGAAATATTTGACATATTAAGTACTATTTTTCGCAAAGGATTTATCAATCAATGTCTGACAATAAACCTGCATGTATGCCAGTAATGAAGCAATAAAGACTTTCATAGTTTCATAACAGCAAATTTCAAATTTTCTCCCAAAATAAACACTCAGCCATGCCACAAATTTCTCTAATAATCTTCAGAGAACATTTTTTATCTCTGGTTTCTAAATTTTGACAAACTATGTTTTGCAACATTAACACATTAGTCGGTGCTGCTCTGGCCCTATGACCATGATAAAACCTCACATATTTTATAATTTCCCTAAGCTCCGTGATAAAAAGCAAACTCAAAGCTGTTGGATATTTGATGAAGCAGTGACCAATCTATAGCACAGGCCCCGAAGAAACACTGTCATTAACACCCCAGCTGTGTCCTCCCTCCCAGCACACTGTCTTGGATTGACACTGTTATCACATCATCCCACAGATTTCTCATGTAAACGGGGAAATGGATAAACAGGAGGCCATACCAGAAGGGGCTCGTCAGGGGCACTGGTGGAGAGCTCAGCAGATGATGTGCGGACGGTGCTGAGTCCAGTGAGGGAAACATTTGAGAGCCTTCTCCGCCTCACGCCACTGCAATTGTTGGGGATTTTAAATGCACATCTCTTATGGTAATTCAGACCACATCCTGGAAGGGGAGAATAAAAATAACTTTCATTCAACCGTAAATTAAAAAGCTATTCCAATATTAGTTGTAAAGTATAAATTTTTAAAAATAGTACTCCTCCCATTTTTCTTGAGGCTATTTGGAAATTCCAATTTTCTTTTGACCTTTCTCTGATTTTTTTTTACAATCTGTAAATGTATTTTGAATTCTCATCTTAATTGGACAAGCTCAGCGACTACACTGATTATCATTTTTTAAAACGTCTGTGATATAATGGACTTGGGCTTTGAGGCATCTAGCAACAAAACTCCCAGGTTTGAATCCTGGCCCTACAACTGTGTGTCTATTTGGTCTTGAACAAATTATTTCACTTCAGTTTCCCTGTCTGTAAAATGGGGATATTAATAATTACCTTGTAGAATTATTAAGAAGATATGTAAAATACCTTACATGCTGGTTTTCACATGGTAGGTGATCAATAATTGGAAGCACACTTCCCACTTAGGGAAGTATCATCTTCCTTTCAATATTTCTAATATTCATATTCCCCAAGCAGCTGGAGTTCACTACTTAGAATTTCCTCATGTGTCACACAGTAGGCCAGACAAATTCATAAAACTATAAATTAGTTTTAGAAGAAACTTTAGGCAGAGTTTCTTCCATATCACTGACTCTTAACTTCCCTCTTCAAACACAGAAATTAAAAAATTATAGTTAGCTTATTCATAGGTTGCATCATAAATGCTCAGTCACATTGGTCAAAGTTCAAAGAGCTCTATCCACCAATCCAAAGAGAACAGGGTATGACTGGGTAAGATTTTAAGATTATATCATGTTGTTCTAGCATCTTGAATCATGCAGTTCTTTCCACAGGTATTGGTGTAGAAATGCAGGTAAATTTCAAGTTTGCCACTCAACAGCTAAATGACCTTAGATGGTTTGATTAACCTCTTGAATCTATGCTCATTTCAACAAACATGCGTTGAATGCCTACAATACCAATTTCTGGTTTACTTAAGATGCAAATTTTATTTTTAGTCTGTTACTAAAACATCTAACACAATACAGGGGAGAAACACATCCACATGATAAAGGGGAAAAGATGTGAAAATCAGGGATTCCCAGATTAGAACAAGTATATTAAATACAGGAAATTTAAAGAAATGAACAGAACAGAATGCATGCACCCCAAAATGCCTGGAAGATAATTCTGAGGGAAAGACTCGGTAATGGAGGGCACAACATAAGCAGATCGTTCCAGCATGCATTCGACTCGGTAGGGGAAGAAATCAACTTACCTTCACATTTAAGGCCTTGACGCACCAGGCCCCACAGCATCTCTCCACAGTGATCACAGAACGCCGGAGCTCTGTAGGAATGAACAAAGAGAGCGTGCGGACGAATCTGAAAGTCTTCAAAGGTGGCGGACGCTGTAAAAATAGTAACATTGAAAAATAAGTTGAAAGGATGCCCTGATCTGTACATAATAAGCATTCAAGATAATAAATATGCAAGTATGGATATAACTCTCCAGGCAAAGTTAGGGAAGATAAGATGCAACATCGCTTGCACTTTTAGCCATTAAGCCTTTATTCTTTCCAGCCATAGTTTTGGAAGTGATGGCACAGCAACCCTCTCTTCTCCTCCTCCTGCATGGCAAAGTTTCAGACCACTTTGAAAATAGCTGAACTGCTGGAAGAATACATGAATGAAAGGTTGTCAACCCGATTTACAAATACCTTATGTTACTTAAAATATTTTGCTTTTTTTCTTCCTTACATGAACTGGAAAGGTATTAAAAATACTAATGAAATAAAAAGTTAATGAATTCAGACAGATCTGAAAATAGTCTACTGGAGTATGACCATGAAGAGGTACACCCGAAGTGCAGAATCCAATTGAAAGAAAGATAAGAAATCTGAGCAGCCTCTTCTTGGAAAGAGAGCTGTTTGAACTCTTGGGGAATATAACCGAGCCATAACTAAACAGCCTCGTCACCAACTGCCAGACAGAGGGATTTAATACATACACTGGTGAATTGGGGTCCACTCTTTGAGAAATATACTTTAGCAAACCATATTTGTGCTGTAGGGTATTTTTCATAATTGCTTATTATATATGGTAATTGTTCACAATATTGAAATCCATTTTTTAAATTACACTTTCCATATGATAGTAGTTTTGTTGTTGTTGTTGCTGTTGTTCAAATCAAGAAGTAGAAAGGTATAGAGAATTAAAACTAAGAGATCAGCCCTTCTTTGAAAGTTCTAATGGAAAGTTGTGGATATTTCCAGACCTCTGTGCATCCACAAGCTTGATGTCGAGGCTGCACAGTACTGAGAGTGCCATCCTGGCAGTTGGAAGGGCTGAGTGAGCCTTTGCCATTACTGGAGTGACATCTCACTTAACAATCATGAGCCTCAGTTCCTCATACCCAAGAAGAGAAGGTCTCTCTGACGATGACATCTCTAGTCCCCTAAAGTTTAAACTTCCATTAATGTTAGATTAGAACCACATGCACCTGATTTTATAGGTTTTATTAAAAGAGAATTTGGGGGAAAACCTAGGGCTTAGATATATCCTTGTATTCTGCCTTCCTTTCCCTCCCTCCTCAATTGAAATAAGTTTAGGAAATTGCATATTATGTTTCCCACTTCAAGGTTCACAATATTATGGTCAATGCTTATTTTAAGTAATCAGTAAAAAGGTATGGTTTGGGCATCAATCATCTACTTTGATGGTTTGCTCAAAATGCCTCTAATTTGGAGAATGCTAAATTCTCTTTAAAATTGGTCTCTCATGCTCAAGTACAAAATATGTTTTTAAAATATCAATGGAAATAAAGTAAATACTTCATGCCAACCATTAACTCCTAGTTTCTTACCTCATCCCCAAAGTTATCCCTCAGAACCAAACAACTATGACAATACTATGGCAGCAATTAGTTGAATAATTACTATAGTTTTCAAAATAAGGAACACTGGAATTTGACAATACAAATACCAAGCTGCGTTCAGACATTTTTGGAATTAATCAGGAAGAATATAAATAATTAAACTAAAGATTTTCAATGACACCCCATCCCCCAATTTATGTCAGGTAAATTTGTTTTCTAATTTTTGAAGGGGATTAACATTCACAAGCAGTTAGCACCCTTGACTTATGTTTAAATGCCATATTTCTAAAGTTCAATTTTAATATTCTCCTGTTAATTTTAGAATAATTAAATACATTTTTAAAATAAAACTACCAAGTGTGGTAAGGTTTTACATCCATTTGAAATCAAAGCACAACATCCATTCATTATGAATTTACCTGTTCTGCACCCTGGGGGAAATCAGCATTAGTTGAGTGTATGCATGCCGTCTCGCCTAATCACAAAATTGCACTTCAGAGATAATCACTTAGCACAGGAAAACAAAGTGAATACTGTAATTCCATTTCATTTGAGTTTAGGAATCAAAATGGACAGATAAGAATAGGAATATTAAAGTGTCTAGCGATTCCAAGAGAGGAACAATGTGCTATCTGTCAATTTGTCATAATCAATCAGCCAACCTAAATTAAAACCATATGACAGGGCAACAAACTAAACACAATGGGCCCCTTATATTGGTATTTTTGTCTCTTTGATTTGCTCTATTCACTGTCTATTGTTATACTCCAGTGTGCAAGAGAAGAGAAAATGACATGCTTTTCTTAGTCATTGAGCATTTGAAACAGGTAATTGAGCCAAAAAACCCTAAGATAATCAGTAGTTCTTTTAACGTTCATTATAAATTGTTGCACAAAATGGAATAAACTGTTTGGTTAGCAGTACAGAAGAAATGAGGCTTCTGAAGCAAAATAAATAATCTTTGGAGGTCAAAATTATTTGCATAATAAAATAAAATAATGTCAGATCTTCAAAATTTCTCAGTAATTTTTTTCTGGTAATTTTGGCAATTTGGGAGAAGCATTAACTCTTTCTGGCTATGACAAGTTGGAACTGATATAATAAGAAGAATTGCTTAATGCATTGCAAGCATCATTTCCTTTCATTTTTGACAAGCAATCTATGATATAGATATTATTATCTCCATTTTACAGATGAGAAAACTGATACTCAGAAATTAAGGAGCTACACAGTTAGCATAGGATCTATACTCAGGCAGTCCTGACACCAAAACCATACTCTCTCAGCCACTATGACTCAACTTAACCACATTTCTTTGACCATAAAAACTCTATTGATTATATGCTGCACCTTTTACTTTATATATCACTGGAAAATATTTTTTTAAACACTGCAATTAAATATATATAACACATAGTCCATCGTAACATGCATCCTTATCTAAGAGATATTAAAAAACTTAGGGAAGTACGAGTCCACTAAATAAAGTATAGAATGAAATTAATTCAATTCTCAAGGTTAAAAAGTTTTTTAATATGCTTTCTGCATGGACTCCACATTTAGAACTCTCTCTCCTCCAAACAAATTGGAGTTAGGAACAACAATTGGTTTTTTAATTTTTTACAAAAATCAAAGGTAGTGCATAGCTAACAGCCAAGTGGCTCTTTGTTTCCATATGATAACCATGTCACCATATTGAATTGATTCATCTGGCCTAAAGCAAAATATTTTGAAGTTTTTAAAAGCTGTGAAGCTTTGTTGGGAAAACTTAATTTTTCCTTAGCCTCTGTAATATTGAAAATAGCTTCTGGATATCACTTACCCCCTCCACCATCCCCACAAATTCACATAGTACCAGTTAAATATAAAAGATATTCTTTGGATTAAAAAGAAATATCTACTTTAACCTCCTGTTATTCATCCATACACACACATAATAGACATATATAAATTATCCTCTGTTGCTTGAGGGCTTTCACTCATTAAATTATTACTACTCACAATTAGTATATTGCATTTGTGAATATCTCAAATTATTAGAATGTTCTTTATATTGAGCCCCCAATATTCCTCTGTAACGTCTACATAGTGGTCACAGTTCTAAAAGCAAGCCTTTAAAACTAAGACAGTTTTATATACTTGTCAGCTCACATAGGCCAAACCATCCTAATAACTTGAAGCATACAGCTGATTTATGTCATGTTTTATTAATATAGGTAGAACCTACTAGGGAATATAGCAGTTGTTGGAAATAGAAAAATGATTATCTGTTCAGAGTTCAAAGTCAAAGTGAGGATTACAGCCTCATAAATAACTACAACACAAAATGCAAGATGGAAACACAAAAGAGAGAATGGCTAAGTCTGCCTAGGTCTGTCAGGGAAAGCCTCATCAAGAAGGAGCACTGCAGACTCTTGAAGGATGAAGAATATTTTGAAGAGCAGAGAATGGGATAAAGAAAAGAGGAAGCATTTTATTGATTTTACTTAATTATAAATAATGTGTAGGATTATCTACATATTTCTTTACATTTATTGTGTGTTCTTGACACTTCATGATCTTTGGTGTACTGCCAGGGTGGTCAGCAAAGTGACTCCAAATTGCCCATGAGGCAAGTAACAGAGATGACACCAAATCATTTCCACACTATTGTGACAGTGTTTGTAAAATTAAGCCGGCACATGTCCATACTCCCCTCCCTACCATCCAGTATACATATACGTACACCATCCACTACACACATACCTACACCCCGAGACTGGTCATTTTTTCCTGCTCTGTTGATCCCTGTCTCCCCAAGCCACTTTTATACCAGATTCTCCCTTCATGCAACCATTTTTCAAATTAATCTCAAATTTCACCTTTTTTTAACACCTGGAAACATCTAGAGTTGGAAAGACTCCACAGCTCTCCAATGACAGGAACATTCAATAAATTCTTGTTGAGACACTTACAATAGCATCTTTCAGATGGCTGAAGAGACAAAGAAGAGAAGCTCCATTTTTTATTTAACATCTGACAAAAAAAATCGTTAAGTGCGGTTCAGTGATGGGAACTTGGGAGGCTGTGAGTATTTCATCCCAAAGATCATAGTAGCCAAGAGAAAAAACATAAACTTGATTTATATATGTTGATTAGGGAGCTAGCTCATAAGTTTCTGGGAAATGATTTTATAAGTCCATGGTCAGAAACTAAAAAAAAAAAATGTGGCCCCAAGAGGAATAAGATCTTACAAACCAGATTGATAACACAATACCAAGTTATCCTAATTAGGGAGAAACAGGGGGTGGAAACTATTAATAGATAAACTGATGAGACTGCCCAGGGAACTGTCTGATAACCTCATATTCAGAAAGGGAATGCATCAAAGACAGAAGGAGCCGCACAGAGGCTGAATGCAAGTACGTGGCTCTGGCCATAAAACCACCCAAGGAAGGCCAAAAGAAGAAAAAAGTTGAAGCTTTTAAAAAGCTAAAATAAAACAAAGGTCTTTCAGCTGTGTTTTATGTGGAAAGAATGCAGAGATAGGCCTGAAATACAGGGAAAACAATAATTTAATGGTAACAGACAAAAGAGAAAAAGCTGAACTATTTTATTGTAATTTTGTTTGTATCTTTTCTAGAAAAGTGGAGCATCTTTAAGCTAAAAGAAAAAAAAATGGTAAGAAAAAACACACTCAAGAAGAAAATAAAGTCTACGATGGATGAACAAAGGTTATCTAAAGGCTTTAAATGAATTATTTTCAATAGGCCCAAATAAATCATATATGAAGATTCAAAAATTTATTTTTAATCTTAAGAAAATATTGACTTTAATATTCTAACAAGAATGGAAAAGTTTAGTAGGAGAGTAATGAAGACATTTAGCCTTACTTGATATCAAACTATTCTATAAAATAACGATAATTAAAAATATGTGGTGGGTGTTTAAGACAAAAGAGAGAGATCAATAGGATAGAATTGAAACCCAGAAATTTCTCCTATGTATAAATTTAAAATGTGAAGATAGAGATAAAATGCAATACAAAAGGGAGACGTTATTTTAAAAATAATTAACAGTAGCAATTAGTAACTTAGGGGAAAATACAATGTAGAAACTTTTCTCCTATCTTACACTAAAATAATTACCTGATGAGTACAAAGTTACATCCACATACAAAACTATGGAAGAACTAGAAGGAAACAGAGTAATACTTATCAAATCTTTGGAAAGAAAATGACTTGGAAAGTTAGAGGAGTTCATAAATCTGCAAAGTGATGGAAGAAATCAAATGAGAGATTCATTAGCATGATCATGTAGCAGGTACTGCTCGTTGATTGCCAAAGAGTCATATAATAGTCTCTTTTACTTAGTACAGTTACAATAATTTTACTTATAATAATTATATATTCCTAGGCCACAGAAAGCTAATTACATTTAATACTTTCAGGTATATAGAATCATAATTACTAACATTCAAGGAGAAATCCCTAGGCATTTTTAAATACCAGGTAGGCAGATAACATGGCCTCTGTTCTATTATGAAAACTAAGAAAGTTCATATGTATTCATTCCTTCTCATTTTTTAAAAAAAAAATTCAGAATATTACTGGAGTACAAATATTTTGGTTACATGACTGCTTTTGTAATGCTTGAGTAAAAGTTATAAGTGTGCCCATCACCCAGATAGTGTACATTGTAACTGTTAGATATGATTTCACCCATCCTCCCTCCCCCTTCCTACCTGTTGGATTTCTGTTGAGTTTTACTTCCTATTGTGCACATAAATGTTGTTCAGTAAGTTCCAATTTAATAGTGAGTACATGTGATATTTGTTTTTCCACTCTGTGATACTTCACTTAGGATGATGGTCTCCAGTTCCATCCACATTGTTACGAAAGGTATTACTTCATTTTTATGGCTGAGTAGTACTCCATGGTATAAATGTAGCATTTTTTATTAATCCACTCATGGATTGATGACTTGGGTTGATTTGACATCTTTGCAATTGTGAATTGTGCTGCAATAAACATTTGAGTGCAGGTGTCTTTTTGAAAAAACGACTTCTTTTCCTTTGGGTAAATACCCAGTAGTGGGATTGCTGGATCAAATGGTAGGTCTACTTTTAGTTATTTGAGGACTCTCCATACTATTTTCCATAGAGATTGTACTAGCTTGCATTCCCACCAACAGTGTATAAGCTTTACTTTCGCTCCACATCCAGGCCAGCATCTATTGTTTTGGGACTTTTTGATAAAAGTCATTTTCACTGTGGTTAGGTGATACCTCATTGTGATTTTGATTTGTATTTCCCTGATGATTAGTGACACTGAGCATTTTTTCATATGTTTATTGGTCATTTGTCTATCTTCTTTTGAAGAGCTTATGTTCACGTCTTCTGCCTACTCTATAATGGTTGTTTGATTTTTTTTTGCATTCCTTTTCATAAAGAAAGAAATTCTTTTTTGTTCTTTTTTTTAAAAAAAATCAAAGGTAGCAATAGGACAGTAGGACTGTTTGATGGTGTGCCTAAAACCCTACTCAAGAAGTAGCTTAGTACTTACTACTCATGAACCCAGAGAGTTACAGTTAACACATGAAGGATCCTTTATTTCTTTCCCAGGCAACTAAGCTCTATGGCTGTTGCAGAACATCTGTTTTAGAAGGAGTAATTCCTCTGCCAGGAAGATTATGCTATGGTAAAAGAGCTACAAAATATACACAATTATTACTTGTCAACCCCAAAATAAATTCATTTAAAAAATAGCTATAAAATGGAATCTTATGTAACTCAAGGAAGAGAGCTGTAAAATGGAATTATTTTATGCCATCTACCTCCATAGTGAGTTGATCGAGAACAATCCCCCCTCAATACACTTTTTGCTTCAGCCATTTCTGATATCAGCTTGCCTTTCACACCAATCTTTCCTTCTGTTTCACATGCAGCTATGCCTTGTGTAGCTAACTCCCATTCAACCACATCTCAGCTCAGTGTCACCTGCTCTGAGAAGCCTCTGGGATATACCCACACCCACCTGCAGTAGACTGCCCTCTTATCTGTTCTATATCCTCCTGAGCACACTTCTGTCATAAAATGTATCACTCAATACTGCCACCCCTTACTCATTTATCTGTTCACATTGGATATAACAGATTGCTGGAGGACAGAGACCACAACTTCTCTGAGTGTATATGCACATATTAATAAAATGATCAATTAATGCTCATGGTTGAATAAATAAATCAATGCCTTTAAAACTCATGTTGCTTGGCTGCAATTCTAAGGTTCTACATTTTATTAAGTCCTAATACTCTGTAAATATAGTATTTCAAGTTCAAAAGCTAAACCCATCAGAATCATAGTTTGGATCGCATTTTAAAAAGTGTCTAGCAATGCTTTCCAGAGATGTCCTTGCTAGTACCTTTCCATTCTACAGGCGGTATGGCGTCGGTAGTGTTGAAAGCATGGACAGAGTGCCAGGGCAGACCTGTGCTCTAATCCTGGTTACAGCAACTGGTGACCTGGGGGAAGTCACTTCACCTCTCTGAACCTCAGCAGCCCTTTCTAGAAAATTGGCTTAATGAAACTCACCTTGTTATGTTATAAAAGTGACACAGTTGGGACACAAAGTGATTAGCACAGTCCTTGGCATACCAGTGGCAGTTGTCACAAAAAGTTCTCAGCATAAACATAAAAAGTATGGGCTTCGTAGTCAGAAGACTTGGGTTTGAATCCCAGTTATTAATATTATTTGTAATTATATTATTGTTATAATCATCAAAACTAATGAAGGGGAATATTGCTTATAAGTCTATTCCTAACCGGGCACTTAAAAACTGAGGGCTATAAAAACTATTATTATTTGTTCCTTCTACCATGTCATAAAGAATATATTTCCACTCCAGAGGAAACTGCTTTTCTATCCCCTGTTCTGGTTAACACTAATTAAATGGAGCTAAGTCCACAGGGCTGTGTCTAGTTCCTTCCCTAAAATGAATCAATTAACAGTTGGGAATTGCAGTGGGGAAAGAAGGGTCACCATATCCTGATGTGACTGAATGACAAATGCCACAGCTGGAAAGAGATTAGAGAGCATCTCAGGTCAAGAAAGAATATAAATGGTTGCCCCATGTGTCCAACATAGAGGAAAAAGAAAATTAAGTAAAAATGTCATGGAGTCAAATTCTAGCTAATGAGTGCAAGCTCTGCAGGCACCCTGAATAGAGGGAAAGAAAGGTCAAGTCTGTTGCTTAGAAAACTCCATCGCATATAAGAGACTTTATGCCCTTAAAAGGATAATGACCTAATTTACATGAAGAACACCAGCATACAAATTACCCTTTAGACTTCTTATAAAAGGATGGTAGACAAAGACTAGGTACAGTATTATACAGAAATGTTCAGATAGGCAGCAGGGTTTCTCGGGACAAATAGCATCACTGTTGTCAAATACATTTGCACTTAGAGACACCAGGCTGAGGTCCTATATGCTTTGCTTCAAGTTTCTTTAAGTCTCACTGTACTTTTCATGAGAACAGATGCTTATTTTTGATTCATAAACAACAAAACCCATAAGAGCTGTGAAATCTGTTGGGTATTCCCACTTTAGCAGAAGCAACAGTTCAACAACTGCTGAACCCAATTCAGTGCTTGCTGACCAGGCACCTGCTGTGTGCAGGAATTGTCCTCACTGTGGCTCAGAGGTCATGAGAGAAAGGAACTCGGTACTGAGAGACTCCCCATATTCTTCGTGAAAAATGAAGCTGGCTGATTCAGTTGATTCACGCTGGTCCATTAGAAAAAAAAAGGTTTATTAACTGAAAATCTGATTTTATGCTCTTTAGTCAGTTTATTGAGACATAATTTACAAAAGTAAAATTCATTCCTTTTTGTGTACAGTGTCAACAAACACATACAACTGTGTAGCCACGATCACAATCGAGATATAGAACAATGCTATCACCATCCTCTCCCCAGCCCCACTAAATTTTCCTATTCCCCTTTGTAGATAATCCCTTCCCTATCATCCTTTTCTTGGCAACCACTGATTTATTTTCTGTCCCCTTTCCAGTATATTATATAAATGTAGCCTTTTGAGTCTAGCTTCTTCCAGTGTAATGCATTTGAAAGTCATCCACATTTTGTGCATCCATGGTTTATTCCTGTTTACTGATGAGTTGTATTTCATTTTGTTGATAGGCCACAGTGTGTTCATCCATTCACCAGCTGAATCTTGTCTACAGCATCAGTTTATCCTTTCACCAGGGAATGAGGGCCGAGGGTCAGCTGGCAGTTGAGGAAGGTGGGGATGCAGAGTCCAGAGCAGCAGGTTCCCGGGAGATGGAGATTGAAAGGTACATTTACTTGTAATTTGTACAAATCATTCATAATATGAGAACTCTATTGTTGAAAATAATTTTACAACACTGGACAGCATATGAATGTTAGTGTCAGATAACATACCTTCATTGCTGTTTTCACCTACTACTTTTTAAAAGCTTTAGGAACCCTCTGTACCTCATTTTTTTTAACCTTTAAAATAAGTATCATTATTAATTCAAAGAATAGCTGCCATAATCATTTAAATAAGGAAACAAAGTATGGTATGGTACTTGGGACTATACTGTGGTAGTACACAAAATATGATAAAATAGGATGGGCATATTTTCAAATGTGCATATGTAGATTTATAATAACATATTTTTACATGATTTTCAAAAATTAACTCAAATAGATCATAGATTTAAATACAAAACCAAACTATAAAACTTCTGGAAGAAAACCTACGGGAAAATGTTTATGAACTTGGTTTAAGCAAAGATTTCTTAGATACAACATCAAAAGTGTAATTCATTTTTAAAAATTGATAGACCATCAAAATCAAAAACTTCAGGTCTTTGAAAGACCTGTTAAGAAAATGAAGAGAAAAGCCACAATCTGGGGGAAAATATTTGCAAAACATATTTTTGCTAAAGAACTTTTATCCAAAATATGTTAACAAACTCAACAATATTAAGGAAGCAAACAAGCAAATAAAGAATGGGCTAAAGATTTAAAAAGAAAGACTAAAGAAGCTACATGGGTGGCAAATAAGCACATGAAACATAGCTAATTGCAGTACATTGTGGTTTAGCTGACTTTGGTAAACTAGTTTGGGATTATAATCACCATTTATGATATTCTTTAAATCACAAAATTATTCTGTGTTCTAAATATTTAACTTACAAATTAATGTGTTTTGGGATATAGCTCAATCATATGCAGGGCTATCTGTATTCTTTTAGTATCTTACATCACATTCCATCTTTATAACTGAAATCACAAACTGGTCCTACTTAAGGGAATCTTTGGAAGGTCTGGTCATCATTACCAATTTTTAGAAAACATTGCAAGCAATTGCAGATTATGATTTTTTAATCTAAAATTAACTATTTTGGGGAAGCCTTTAATTCATTTTGTACAATAATATTCACTTTTAAATTTTTTACATTTATTTTTAATTGGTAAATAATAGTACATATTTATGAGGTATGGTGTGATATTTTGATACATGTATATAATGTATAATAATCAAATTAGAGTAATATGCATACCTAGCACCTCAAACATTTATCATTTCTTCATGGTAAGAAGAAAATCCTCTCCTCTAGCTACTTTGAAATATACAATATATTATTGTTAACTATAGTCACCCTGTTCTGCAGTGAAATAATTTTTTGATTATCAAAATGCTCTGTACACATATGGTAAGTAAATTATCATTTTAAACTTTATTCATTTACCCATTTAATATACATTTTATTTTCACATAATATTATTATAGTCATACCTTATTTGGGCATTTATTTTAATTCCATTCCTTCTCCTTTTTTAAGTCATGTTTTTATTATTAAAAGAAACAATGGCTAATTTTATTATATAAATTCTGAACCAATTATCTAGTAATTTCAAGACAATAAAAGGACAAAAAGTACAGGAAAAAATGTTTAAAAGAAGATAGATATAAATTTTAATCTAAATTTGATGATCCTCTCATGTTTTGTTTAAGCGTTTCTGAAACAGTGTTACTGTGTTCCTAGTAGGATATACTAGCATGTGGGTGGGGGGTGGTGATGAAGTAGTTTTCAAATTATTGATGTATTCCTTGAAATTCTGATGATAGCCCCCTTCCTAGTCAGGAGGAGTATTCTCCATATGATGGAAGGCATGGATGTAGATTACATGGAGGCAGAAAGGATAATGATGTTCAATATACCGTAACGGGTTAGGATTGCCAGTTCTGGAGTCAGAGTGCCTGAGATTGAAACCCAGCTTATTCTACTTATCTACCATATAGTTCAATTGTTTTGAAGTTATGTGAAGATATTGCAGGGCTGGGACAGTGTGACTTTATTTTTTATTTAGCTTCCACAGAGAATAATTTTTAAAATGCTATTTCTAAAGTGAAAGTTCATCTCAGCTAACTCTCTAATCAACATTTGCGAGTCATCAGTGAAAAGAACTAAACCTAGGTACCGGATTTTTTTTTTTTTTATTTCAGAATACTGTGGTGGTACAAACATTTTGGTTACATATAATGTCTTTGCCTCACCCAAGCTAGGACTATAAGCTTGCCCTTCTCCCATATAGTGCACACCGCATCCATTAGTTGTGAGTTTACCCATCTGCATCACTCCCCTCCCACCTGACTGGCACCCAGTGAATATTACTTCCATGTAAGCACCTTAGCATTGCTCAGTTAGTACCAATTTGATGGCAAGTATATGTGGTGCTTGCCTTTCCATTCTTGTGATACCTCACTTTGAAGGATGGGCTCAAGCTCTATCCAGGATAACATAAGAGGTGCTAGTTCACCATTGTTTTCTGTAGTTGAGTAGTATTCCCTGGCATACACATACCACATTTTATTAATCCACTCATGGATTGATGGGCACTTGCATTGTTTCCTCATCTTTTCAATTGTGAGTTGTGCTGCCATAAAAATTTGAGTGCAGAAGTCTTTATTATAGAATGTCTTTTTTTCCTCTGGGTAGATGCCTAGTATTTTGATTGCTAGATCAAATGATATTTCTATTTTTAGCTCTTTGAGATATCTCCATATTACTTTCCACAGAGGTAGTACTAATTTGCAGTCGCACCAGCAGTGTAAGAATGTTCCTATCTCTCCCTATCCATGCCAGCATTTGTTGTTTTGGGACTTTTTGATAAAGGCCATTCGCATTGATATCTCATTGTGGTTTTGATTTGCATTTCCCTAATGATTAGAGATGTTGAACACTTTTTTATATGTTTGCTGGCCATTATTCTGTCTTCTTTTGAAAAGTTTTGGTTCATGTCCTTTGCCCACTTTTTCATGGGGTTGATTTTTTTCTTGTTAATTTTCTTGAGTTCTATATAGATTCTTGTTATCAGCCCTCTATCGGATGTGTAGCACGTGAATATTTTCTCCCATTCTCTAGGTTGTCTGTTCACCCTAATGATAGTTTCCTTGACTGTGCAAAAGCTTTTTAATGTGATCAGGTCCCATTTATTTATTTTCTTTGATGCTGTGATTCCTTTGTGGGTCTTCTTCATAAATTCTTTGTGTAGGCTGATGTCTATAAGAGTTTTCCCAACATTTTCTTCTAGAATTCTTAGTTTCACACCTAAGGTTTAAGTCTGTTATTCACCATGAGTCGATTTTTGTGAGAGGTGAGATGTGGGGATCCAGTTTCAATCTTCTGCATGTGGCTATCCAGTTTTCTCAGCACCATTTATTGAATAGGGATTCTTTCCCCAATGTATATTTTTGTCTGCTTTGTCAAAGAATAGATGACAATATGAGGATGGTTTTACATCTGGGTTCTCAGTCCTGTTCCAAAGGTATATAATCTAGGTACCGGATCTTAATTCTTTGCTTTTGCTTTCGTTTGTTTGTTTTATTTTATTTTGTTTTGTTTTTATTCTGTAGACTAGATATTTGTTGAATGAATGTGTTATCTCTATCTTTCTCGAAGGAACATTTACTCATTCAATAAGTATTTATTTTTGCTGTGATAAGCAAAAATTTACTTGGCATTTACTGTATATTCCAGGTAAAGGACTAATCAAACATTAGCATGATCATGATCATTATTGTCATTCTTTGGGATTACTTTCCATTTACTCAATTTTTTTAATGTCCTTAATGTTTTGATAATTTTCCTGTACTTGTATTAGGGTGGGCTTATATTCACGTTTATTTCAAAGAACTCCAAGTTACAGTGGCACAAAGAAGGCATTAGGTCTTTAATTATGAAATGTCAAACTTCAAATCAAAAGTGTAGTTTATTATATATGTCTCAAGCAAGAATCAGTTCAATTAATCAAATATGTGCCTAAACTATCGATACAGTTTTGTCATCTTAATGGTAGCTTGTTTATGCCAGCAGTGAAGAAGCCTGGAGAGTGAGTGACCATGAAATCGCAAAAGGCGTTTTCCACAGCTTGCTGAGAAATGAATACTTTTCCTTGCAAGAAGTGGTTCAAATCCTGGAAGAAGTGGTAGTCATTTGGTGCAAGGTCTGGTGAATACCGTGGGTGACAGAGAATTTCCAAGTCCAGCTTCTGTAGTTTGAGCAGCATTCATGTTGTTGAGCATTGCCTTGCAAGAAGGATTGGCCTGTCTCTATTGACCAATCTCGGCTGCTTAATCACAAGCATCCTCATCATTTTGTCCAGTTAGTTGCAGGAGACAGCCGCTGTAATTGACTGACCAGGTTTCATGAAGTTGTAGTGGATACTAGTGCTGGACCACCAGACACCATTAGCTTTTTTTGATGAATATTCAGTTTTGGACTGTTTCTGCCCTTCATCTTTAGCCACCCATTGTGTCAAATGCTTGTGATTGTCAAAAAGAATTCATTTTTCATCAAATGTTAACAATATGGTATAGAAATGGTTCGCCTGTATGTCATGACAGCAAAAAAAAGGCAAGCTTCCAGAGGATTTCTCTTCTGATGTTCATTTAATTCATGTGGAACCTATCTGTTCAGCTTCATTACCTTGCCGAATTGTTTCAAAGGGTCCAATATTGTTGGAGTAGTAACATTAAACCTTGCAGCTAATTCATGTGTAGGTTGAGATGGACTCACTTCCACTACAGCTTTTAGCTCATCATTATCCACCTTATTCTCAGGTCGTCGATGTGTCTCATTTTCAAGATTAAAATCACCAGAACAGAACTTCTCAAACAATCAAGGTACTGTGTGTTCATTAGCCATATCCTTCCCAAACACTTTATTGATATTTCGACCTGTCTCTGCTGTACTGGTTCCATGACAGAACTCATATTTGGAAATAACATGAATTTTTGACTTATCCATAGTTTCACAAAAATTCACCTAAAAAAAAACTGAAAGATGATCACAAGCCAAAACATGTGTTTGAAAGAATGAGCATGTACCTTCACAATAAAAATAAAACAAGAAGTGTCAAAATGAAATGTCAGAGATATCAACTGTCAAACTTAGTACTTAAGGAAATTGTATATTTCAGACTTAATAACCTAACAGAAATGTACTACACTCTCACACAAAGAGGTATGCAGCTCCATGCTACTTATGGCTACCCTATGGACCCAGGCTTCTTCCAGCTGACCATTCTGATATCCCCTCAGTTTGTTTTTTTTCTCCAGCTCCAAAAATAGCTATCAATTCTAGGCAGCAGGATAAGAAAAACCAGTAGCTGAAATCACTAAATAAGGCAGAGAGGATGAAGATTGGGAAGCAAATAGACTGTTTCACCGTGAATTATTTTTATGTTTTTCATTGCCTTGAACAGCAATGGAGCCAATTCATGAGTTCCGTTTTAGAACTGCTAAGTGCAAGGTGCAGCTGAGAAAACTGAGGCGTTCAAGTATGTGGATGAGGAGTAGACAAATGAATACACAGGATACACAATAAAGTTTAGATTTAGAGTAGGGTATGGACTGGAGAGTTAATTTGGGAATCATCAACATAATAGTAAAGCCAAGAGAATTTATGATATGCTCTAGAGCTTCAATTTGTAATATGATAGCCACTAGCCACATGTTGCTACCTAATTTAAATTTATTAAAACTTAATATAATTAATAATTCAGTTCCTTAGTCACACTAGCTACATTCAAATTATCTATAGCCACATGTGACCAGTGATTACCATATTGGTGAGCACAGAACAGTTTCATGATTGCAGAAAGTGGAATTGAACAACACTGCTTTAGAGAGAGAATTAATGAAGAAAAGTGGATTATGTAGCTGGTAGATAAGACTGACACTGATTTTTCTATATTTATCTATTAAGCTCATTTCATTTTTATTCTTTTTATTACTACTGTACTTACTATAACAGGCTAAAATTTATGCAGTTACTTTTAGTCAGGTACTGTGCTAAATGCATATATTATTTATTTTATTTAATCTCCAAAACTCACAAAATGAATGCTATTATTATCCTCCTTTTATAGATGATGAAACTAAATCTTTGACTGTGGACAGATCAGGCTACAAACTAGTAAGAGGGAAATTGTGGAGAATGATTTAGATCAATCTGAATCCAGAACTATATATGGATTTTCTAAGTAATCATATCAACTACAAATAAGTATCACTTTGTCTGTTCTTTTCCAACATTTCAAATTCATTTTTTTTGTGGTGTTATTGCATTTGCTAAGAACTTCTTGAATAATGTTAAATACTAATAAACGTAGTTCTTTTTTTCCTAACTTTGATTGAACTGTATCTTACATATTCTAGTTAAATATGATGCTGTTGATTGGAATCAGCTATTCCTTATTATTTTAAAAGAGAATATCTTTATTTCTAATGATTTTTATTAGGAGTGGATTTTGAATTTATGAATGATTGTTATAGTCATGACATATTATAAAACTGATTTATTAATAATGTCAAATCATCTTCTTATTCCTAGAATAACTTACTTGGTTATTTTGTACTATTCTTATGTAAGCCTATGGATTCTATTTTTCCAAACCTTTTATTTTTGCATCCAGAAAGCAAAAATAATATATCATTAATTGCCTGTAGGCTATCAATTCAGATATTCCTGGGGTTTGTGTACAATTTATCACTAACTTGGTGATCAGGAGCAAATTATTTAATGTCTATACTTCTTGATAAAAAGTTTACCACCATACCTAGTAAATAGTAAGTGCTCAAAAACATTAGCCATTCCACAAGTGGACAAAGTCTACAGTTTTCCTTCCTTTTTTTCTTATACTATCTTTTCAGATTTTGGGATTAAAATTCAGCTAGATTTGGATAATTTATTGGAGAAGATTTTCAAATTTTATGTGTTCTAGAACAGTTTCTGCTAAAGTGTTTGACAGAAATTTCACCTAAAATGGCCTGACTCAATGCTCTTTTTGCGGGGTGGGAGAGTTGGGGACATTGTACATCTTAAACACATTTCAATTTCAAAATGTCTTAAAGTCTCAAAATGCAAATTTCAAAAAGTGTGTGTGTGGGTGTGCACTGTATGTATCAGAGGGTAAAAAGGACATTCATTCTAATAAATTTTTACAATCCAAATTAAATGAAGTAGGTAAATGTTCCTATTAAATTATATTTCCATACTTAACTGAATTTAATTGTATCTCTGATGGAAATAATGGATTTTAACATAAATATGCAGATTTAAATTAATAAGCTGTGAATATTTGAGTCACAATGTAATTAGCATACATTTAACATGATAATCCTCTCTTTAAATCAGAAACGTTATTTGAAATGATAATAAGTAAGTATTAAAATAAATACCAAAAACAGAGGATAATTTGTATACTAACTTCCAGCTTTAGGCTGAGTTAAAAGTTTCAGCCACTATTAAAAACTGCCTGTTAATCAGAAGGCCATATGGCAGGAGAGAATGCAATCACTTTCCTAGATTCTTTTTAGTAATTGTCCTAGATAACAGTGAAAAAGAAAAAAAGAGTGTAAATCTCTGAAATGTAGTCATGTGCTGCATTTATTTTTAAAAGTTTATAAAAATGAACCTAAAAATGGAAATTTAAGAAGGAGAAAGATTTATTTGATGATAAGTGGAGAACAGATTAAACATGTACCATATGGCAATTTTAGCCCATCTTCTTAAAGTGTGCTGTAAACATAACATTAGCACAAGTGATTCTGAGCAAAATGTTCCAAAAGGTGATTTTGCCTGAAGAATTATTACATTTGGTAGAGCTTTGAAGTCATTTTCAAAGGCCATTGTTCTCAGCATTCAAAGATTGTATCTGGCCTTCAACATTTTTTGGCTCCCTTCACACTTACAGTAACATTGTCTGGATTATTTCTAAACTCAGCATGATTAAACCAAACAAATACAGTATCCTACAGCACATTTAAAACAAACTAGCAGAAGACTCATGGCCAACCCTCTAATTGAAGAGAGATGAAAATATACTGATGATAAACAAAATAGGTCAAGTAGACTGTAACAGTATGTAACTGAACACGGGTTTGGAGATTATAAAGATCAGAAAGAGATGCAGGCAAAGAAAAGGGAGGGTATATAGAAAGATTTGCTGAAAAAAATGAAGGAAAGTATAAATCTTGGGCCGGGCGCGGTGGCTCAAGCCTGTAATCCTAGCACTTGGGAGGCCGAGGCGGGCGGATTGTGTGAGCTCAGGAGTTCGAGACCAGCCTGAGCAAGAGCGAGACCCCGTCTCTACTAAAAAAAATAGAAAGAAACTATATGGACAGCTAAAAATATATATATAGAAAAAAATTAGCCGGGCATGATGGCACATGCCTGTAGTCCCAGCAACTCGGGAGGCTGAGGCAGTAGGATCGCTTAAGCCCAGGAGTTTGAGGTTGCTGTGAGCTAGGCTGACGCCACGGCACTCACTCTAGCCCGGGCAACAGAGTGACACTCTGTCTCAAAAAAAAAAAAAAAAAAAAAGAAAGTATAAATCTTGGACTGAAAAAGAAATAGAATTTTTTAAATAGAAACAAAGTGGGAATAAAGCTCAGAAGAAGAAACAAATGTGGGCAGTGAGGGGAACTGAAGGAATCAACAGCATTGCAATGCAAGGCTAATATAGCTGAGCAGTGGGAAAGACAGTGGATAAGTCATTTGAAATTAATTGATGGCCAACTTTGGTATTGCAAGGTGAGGCTCTAGAATGCAGTAAGACAGAGTTTGGAGTCTTTTGAAAAATACTATTTTTTCTTAAAAGTATCACATATGCAAAAGAGCACATATAGCATATGTGTAGTTTAAAGAATAATAATAAACACCCATTGCGCTCTCCATCCAACTGAAGAAAAAGGCACACTGCTATCTTTGAAGCTGCCCTGTGATCCCCTTCTGTTGGGTGGATTAAATAGAGAAGTATCAGTGTTTTAGTGAGATTAGTCAAGCAGTGTTTAGGGAATATAGAGAGAGAGGCACAGAAAGAAAAGAGACACTCTGGGGACCAATAAGAATCCTGGGCACCTTAAACTAAGAAACCAGCAGGGGAAATATAAAAGAAAGAAAAAACCTACAGAACACTCTTATGAAAGTATAGAAAGACAATTATTCTCCATTTGTTGTTTGTCTTGCTTGTTCATTTTTGGAGTTGTTTTAGTTTGCTTGATTTTTGCATGGATGAAACAAAATATTGGTACCACTAATAGAAATAAAAAAGAGAGGAAAGTTTGAAGGGAAAGCTTATGTTTTAGACCCATAGTTGAGGCAGTAAGACATGTGAGTGTGAAAACTGAATCACTAGAAGAAAATGTACCAAAAAATGAAGCTCAGGTGAAGAATAGTTCAAGAAACGATTTCCAAAAAATGTTTGTTGATGAATTTGACACAACATGAGATTTTTGAGATGTAAGAAGCAGAGGAAAGAGTTCAGATTTGAGGCTTGAGGGCAAAGAAAAAAGTAGATGGAGGAATTGGTTTTAAGATGTGAAACACAGGGAAGAAGAGAACAAGGAGCACTCAGTGTCACAGATGAGGGAAAAGAAAAGCCTTTGGAGCGGGCTGAATTGTGTGGCCTGAGAAAACACCTCTGTATCTTTTAACATTTCGTCAGTTATAGATCTTTGTAAAAGGGAGTTTAGGGGCAGAATCCAGCCTACTAGAATTGAGAAAGAAACGAGAAAAAGAGAGAGAGAGAGGAAAATGGTGCCGGTGCAGGAACTTTTTCTCTCATTTAGAACTTTAAGGTAAGTTTGCCTTGTTTTAAGCCAATAAATTGGTCATAATTTGTTAAAGTAACAAAAGAATGCTAATACAGAGAAGCACTGTTCTATTTATTTCAGCTTCGCTCTGCAGACTTCTAAACTGATATTTTGGGACAAATTTCCTGCTGCAAATAAAGTGTTACTTACTTCTTGTGTGCCTGCTCCCTTTCAGATTTTCTTGCTTTCAGAAATAGGGAGGCTAAAGCATTTTTTAAAATCCTCAAACCTTATTTACCTACCACTCTTGATTTTTCCCACAGTAAAAATTAAAGGTTTTCTTGTGTTACATTGAAGTTGGCTTCTTGACTCTTTATGTCTGCTCATGAAAATGAGAATATATATGTAGTAAGATAAAAAGATCAAGAAGGAAAAGAAAGAGAGGAAAAGCCAGATTCCTGGAATATTTATTCTGCTTCTAAGTAATCAAAGTTTGTTACATTTCTGTGTGTCCATACAGAGATGAATAATATCGTCACACTGGGTGAAGGGAAAGATGAATAAGCTGTGTCACTGTTATAAAGAATGTCCATATGGGACCAATCTGCCTTTTCACTCATGTCACCAGCCAAGGCATATTTGAAATGACGTTATCATCAGCATTATTCTCCACTGCATTCTGAGGAACATGAACCAAGCAGAGGTATTTATTATGTTGAAATTATTAGGAGGGCACTTAGATATGTTAAGTAATTACACAGTTAAATATCTTTAAATGAAATAAGAAAAAAATGTTATCACTGAGAAATGCTTCCCTTTTGTCATAGTTACATTGTCCTATGTAAAAACCAAATTTGCTCTTGTGGATCATAGTTTTAATTCTGTACTTTTGATTCAAATATGCAATTTATACTCAAGAATTCCATACTTAATGGTGAAATGCTTTTAAAAGGATTAGTATAAGCCAATAACACTAATGGTATGCTGAGAAAATGAACAGTTAAGCTTTCAAAATTGCTGAGTATAGATGGTAATTCTCAATTACACTACCAATGACATTTTCCCTAGCAAAAAACCTAAACTGCACCTAAAGATATTGAACAAGTGGAAAGTGAGAACTGGAAAAATGGCCATGAATGACTGTACGTAATTTGATATCCACTACATCATAAAGTATGTATTTGTGTGTGCTAGTATTCATATAGTTAAGAATTTAGGTATGCAGTTTGACTTATGGTTTTTCTATTGTGCCAGATCATCTAGAAATGTAAACATCTAGGAATGTCAACCTATTGTTGATTATTATGCATTTATTTATTTAGCGTCAGTTAAAGTGAGGATACTGAACTACACACATTGGTAGGAGAGGAAATACAAATTAGAAGAATTTCCTTTAACTTCTATCTCAAAGGCTTTTTCTAAAGCCTCCATCTGCCTAAAAGGATAAACTGGGTTCAGAGTCTCATTAAAATAATTTCACTTCCCTTTGTAACTTTCAAATATTCTTAAAAATTGGCTTATATCCTTCATGTAATTAGTAACAGACAGATCTTCCTGAAATCCCACTTTCATCAATATCCCCCTTCTTTACTAAATGGCTTTATGTTTCCCAAAGCATTATTCATTTGAGAAACATTTTTTGAATAGCAATTACTGGAAAGTCTTAGGAGGTGGCGGAGAAGAGGATTAGGGATGCTAAGAAAAGTTAAGATATGGTACATGTGCTCATGGTGCTTATGGTGTAATAGAAGATATAAAAGATGTATAAACACAATTACGTGTAGAATAGGACAATTATAAGAGTGGTGGGGGAACTTCATGCAGAATGTGAGATCTCAGCTGGGTCTGGAAGGGTAAAAGTGAAGTGTAAAAGGCAAAGATGGGAGGAGGCAGGCATTCTAGACCAAAAGACATACCCAGAATTGAAAAGCAAAGGGCAGTTCAAGGAGTGGCGGCTATTCAGTGCTGGATGATTGAATACCCAAAGGGTATGTGCAGAAGCGTGCCAGGGAAAGGCGGGAAGCTGAGCCAGGGCTTTTGCAGACAGGCTTGGAGGCCGGCTTAGGGAAACTGTTCAGCAGAAGACATTGGAGGCTTCTGAGAAGAGCTGGTATCAGATCATGCCAGGTTATTGGAAGACTGCTGTGTAGGATGGACTGCAGAGAGGATGAACTGAGGAGAGCAAGGACTTCAGGGGAGTGAGGACACTAGTTAGAAAAAATTATGGGGTTTTCATATGAGGTTGTCACAATGGAAATAAAGGAGAAAAAAATAAATGCAAGCTATAGACCTGACAACTAATACAGTAAGAAGTAATTGAGAAAAGCAGTCACTGGTGACAATGAGCCCTAACAATTGAGTGGAAACCAGCTGGTACCATTAATGGTGACAGATCACCAGCAGGAGGTGTGAGCTGAGCAGAGGAATGGTGGTATCTGTTCTAGATTATGTTGAGCTAGAGTGCCACTGGGATATCCAAATGGAAAAGTCCAGCAGATGGTTAGAAATGTGATTCAGAAGGTTTCCCCTAAGGAAAGAGGCCAAGTGGAGTTCTTCTGAGGAATGAATGAGCATAGACAAAGAAGAGGCAAGGATTGAAGGGAAGAAAAGGGAGAAGCAAAGTCCAAATAGATAGAAGGGCTTTCAAAATACTATTAAATGCTGAACAGATGAGACTACTGAGTATGGACCGAGGAATAATAAAAACTAATATTTATTCTGCATGTACATATATTGGGCACTATGTTAAATACTTTATATGTTTGATCCCATTTAATCCTGACTTCAAACCACAGCGAAGTAAATTCTAATGGTATCATCAATTAACAAATGAGAAAACAAAGGCTTTTGGAATTTAAGGAATTTGTCTAATGACATATTGCTAGTTAGTATGAATAGAGCAGGGATGTACCCAGGGTTATCTGAATGCACTGGCCATTTTTTCACAAGTAGCAAATGACTGTGCCCACATATCCTAATGTTGCGTGGAGAATTATCATCTTTTATATCTCTTCTGTATCCTACGTAGCAACTTGTTGTCAGTAAAGGGAGTGATGTGCCCAGTGTGGAAATAATTTGTTATGAATCAACCCATGCTCCAGATTCTAAAAGAAATCAAAATTGGACGGAGGTTAAGCAGGCAGAAATGGCCCCAGTTATCTGTGTTCCCCAAGATGATTCTAAGACAGCAGAAGGACATTTTCAGCCTGCTAAAATGTGAGGCCTGAATGGACAATGAGTGGGAAGGAAAGACACTGCTCACTGGGTGGTGCTAAGGCTGGCTCTTCCTCGCTAAAAGTTCTGAAAATACACTTGGCTTCTCCTGCAGTTATCACACCCCCGAGAATGTTAGCAAATTAAAGCATACAACTTTTCCAGTGGACTAGCAGTTTAGGCTTATTTTAGAAGGTTTCTTGAAGCTTTCATTTCTGAATTCCACAAGAACTTTTTTCTCCCTTCATAGGGAGTAGTCTGCAAAAAGTACCTCTCCAAGAAAGCTTTATTTTTCTTGGCTAAAAAAAAAAAAAAAAACATGGAGTCTTCTTTGATGTAAGATTTAGATAAACCCCAAAATGCAAGCCCCTCAGATTCCCTGGTGCATATCCATTTAGGAGCATTTCTCAGGTTGCAGGGTCAATGTGACTTCTTACTTGTATACAGAATATCTAACTTGATGACTGCTAGATGTACTTCTTTCCCCTGCTTCAGTGCTTGTTTTCAGCTTGCTTAAATATGCTCCACAATGTTATTCCAAATGTATTTGAGAAAGTGAATGCCAAATTAAATGCATGTAAAAGTGCTGTTGCTTTCGTCATCTGCAGTGGAATGTCACTCTGATAGAAGTGATAGGATAGTGCATCCAAACATCTGAAAAGTTTCATTTTGGTGAAAAAAATACCATAGCAATGGAAGATGATGTCCCAAACTCTCTTAGTGCAAGGGGAGCATTTTATTCAATTTTGGCTTTACCTTGTGCAAGACTCTTTGATTAAACTGAACAAAAATGTGGACAGTTAAAACTCTGAATCCTGTGATATACATTCTAACATATTTTCCAGTAAAGGTGATATATTTTTGGAGGCAAATAGCATCCTTTATGGATCTTTACTTTAATATTTTAGAAAGATCAGTAATTATAACTCAAAGAATGAGCAAAACATGTATCTTAATCCTCACCTGCGTGTGTGTGTGTGTGTGTGTGTGTGTGTGTGTGTGTGTGTGTGTGTGTGGTGTGATGTGTGAACAGTCTTTTCTGTGCAATACTGGACCAGCTAACTATAACTGAAGTTCAGATGTTTACACTTAGGGAAAAAAAAAACATTTCTATTTTGGACTGTATAGCTCTCATCAGCATTTAGTTTTAGAAATAGAAATTTTTAACTCAGAATTTCTAACAGTAAGACAGATTCTCATTTTGATGATGACAGCTGATTTGGGGAAATGTTTATTTCCATTTTAAAGTCTTCAAAAATGCACATATAGTATCTTTCCATAGTAACAGTATTATAAGGGGGAAGACACGATGAAGCTTTGAATTTGATTTGCACAATCCTTAGAAATGTCTTCTTACTTTCTTTGATAGTTTTGTCACACAGGAGACAGAGGTCCTGTCCCTCTGATAGCTGGAAACCTACCCTCTTTGCCTGCATGCTCTTAATTTGAATTTTTGGTTTCTTGTTTGAATGAAGAATGTGCTCCACAATTCACCTGGTGACACAGTCACTTGATGAGTCCAACTCCGATTAGGTGAACTCGCAAGCACCAGGATCCTCACACACGGTCTGGGGCAGAGGCATTTAGAGGGATGACTACTGGAAGTGTGGTCAGGGGCCTTAAGCTGTTGCTCTACATTCTGCATGTCATTCAGCTATACTTGTTAGTCAACTGTGACAACTGTGCTCCTTCGGCCTTCTCTACACTCAGGGTGCTCCATGCGTCCAATTCTGATGGCTCCATTATTTTCCCATTGTCTGTACTAAGATCCATGTCTAAGTAAACCCCTTTATAACTGTTGTCTCATTGTGATACTGTCAGTTTTCCTTCCAGAGGTTCAGCCACAGACACAAAACTGGGGCCAATAATGTCAGGGCAAGCTTTCACACTGATATCACTCTGGTTCTCTTTCTTCTGCCTCTTCCTCTACACTTAAAGGTGGGCCATTTTAGAAATGTAAAATTTCACAACAGACTTCCCACTCATTTTTAAAAATTTCTGCTCAAAAGAAAAAGTAGAGAGTTTCAGTAGCCATTAGTCCAAGTGTACCTGTTGGATGATTACACTCCTGCCTTAAAATCTTTCTGTATACATAGTGAAATACAGAATTAATTGTCCCTAGAGCTTCAGGTTGTCTCAGTACTTGACCTCAGTTGTAATTCTAAAAGCACTAGTTTTTTTAATTTTTAATTTAATTTAACTTTTTATTTGACAAATAATAACTGCACATATTCATGGGGCACACAGTGATGTTTTGATACATATAGTATATGGTGATAAGATCAGGACAATTAGTACATTCATCATCTTAAACATCTATGAGGAGTATCTCAAAGCATGGCCATTCTCAGTGTTGCTTTTGGGGAAGAGATTATTTTCATTTCTCTTCCCTAAGAATTGCAAAATTTGGTAGCTACCAAAATAAAAGATTTTAAAGTGTTGGTAACAGGGGACAACCTGAATATTTTCTTTCTGTAATTAAAGCTTAGTTTAACTGTAAATTACTAGAAATATTATGGATAGTTTTTTTATAAGGATGGCAGGAACCTGATATAACATTTATTCACCACCTTCATATTCCCAAATTCAGATTACTCTGAATGCTACTCCAGAGACACTTAATTCACCCTTCCTTCGCCTTTGCTCTTTCAAGAAACAAATTTCACCATATCCTTATAGGAAGCCTGATAAATAGAAAATTTTTATGACTTTGGAGGTTATTTGAGATATAATTTTATTAAATAACTGTAGTGGTCTTCCTTGTATTTGTTAATACTGATTCATTCCACAGTAACTAAATTGTATGTGACAATAAATATCCTCATATAAAGAGGTGAAGTACAGGCCGTATGTTATAAAGCAAGTATCCTATAGCCTTGTTATTTCCTCAACTACTGCATGATATATTTTGAAATTTTTTATTTGGCAATGAACCTGTGCATTTTTTTCAATGCAAATGAGAAACATCTGTCATTTACTTAGAAATAATGCCTAGAATGCATTTGAGCTAAATAAGCAGTACAGTTCTGGTGCTTTGCTAATTGGTTAAACTCTAAACATGTTGTAATTTATGTGGTCACAGTTTAATGCTGATATCCATAAAATACCTCTTCTAAGTCAGAAATCTGGAACTCCCAAGTGCTTTGTGTTCTAAAGGCTATCAAGTTGGATTCTGGTGGCCAAAGGTTGTTGAGGACTCAGTTAAATATATTTTTTGCTAAAAGTTTGAGTCAAATCCATCCATTTATTTTCCCAGAGGTGTAACACATGTACAGTTACACATTATAGCTAATGTCAATCCCAGAGATCCCAGAAATCCATGCCAAAAAAAAAAAAAATTGCAATGCAAACCATGACAAAGAAGTTGCTATTGAGATCAAATGGCTTTATAAAGCTTTATAAATAAGGAAGACGTTTTGATATAATTACTTCTGAATCTGAAGCAGGAATTTAAGTCTTCCATAGACCACAAGAGCTATGTGACACCTGACAAAAATAAAAATTTAACTGCATAGTTAAAAATCCTGATATTGTTATAAAAAGGACAAGTATGTTTCAAATCAGTATTAGTTTTTAAGATGAAATTATGGTTTAGAGGATGAAGATTTTAGAGGTCATCCAACCTCTGCATTATCACTTACAGACAGTTACTCAGATAGTTTTCCACAGTGGGCAATTTATTTGCACAGAACTGAACTTCACTTTGGACAATCTTTTCAGTAAGATTTTCCTTAGGCTGAGCTAAAATATGCCTCCTGTTGTTCTTGCTGTAGTTCTAGAAGATAAATCGCATTCTTACTCCATTTAAACAATCTTTCAAATATTTGAAAATATACATCAACTTTCACAGGAATCCCCTGCTCTCTACCACCTGAATCTTTACCTTTGCCAGGAGGAAACTCTAGATTCTCCAACAGTTCTTCTTATAACCCCGTTACTAGGCTTTCGCCATCCAAGCATTCCTGTTGGAAAGACTATACTTTATTGAAATTACATTAAAAATATGGTGCCCAGAACTGAAAATGACACAGGTTAGGTTCCAACTATGCAGAATACAATAAGATTGTTATCCCCTTTGTTCTATGCTAACCAAAGACCATTTTAATTTTCTAGGTAGACATCACATGACCAATTCACATGGAGTATGTATCAATTATTGAACCCACTACTTATTTGTCAAGCTTTTCAGCTAAAAAGTCAACTTGCCCAATTATAAGATAGAATAGACCTGGCTTAATAGCCCCAAAGGTGAAATGTGAAAGATGAAATTTCCTGTGGACCATTTCTCAATGTTGTGACATTAAAGGATGAAAAGGTTGCATTCTTTGAGGCAATAAATATTTACTGATCACCTACTATGTTCCAAAAATCTGTGAGGGATTAAAGATAATGCAGTGAAAAATAACAGATAAAAATTTCTCCCCTTATGGAGACTGCATTCTACTGCAGGAGACAGATAATGAACAAAACAGATTAATAAATCATACAACATATAAGGTAATGGTAAGTATGAAGGAGACATCATAAAGCAAGAAGGGGGGATGCAAAGTATTAGGGACCTTTAGACAGAAACATTTTAGAAAGGGTGGCTAGGAAAGGATTCACTGAGAAGGTGCCATTCAAGTCAGACTGAGAAAATGAAGGCATGAACCAGGCAGACATCGCGGGCAAGAGCATTCCTGGTAAAGGGAACAGCAGGCACAGAGATGCAGAGGTGGGAATGGACTTGGTGTGATCAAGGGATAGCAGAAAGGCTGATGAGAGCACATGGAGCCTTGTAAGCCACAGTTGACAGGGACTATGGATGGGTATAGCCCTGAGTAAATGAGATGGAAAGTTACTGAAGATATTCGAACAAAAGAGTGATATGATCCAACTTAGAATTTAATCAGATACTCTAGCAACTGTATTGTGAGTGGACTGCATAAGGATAAGAACAGAGGCAGATGAGAGATGATATTAGCCAGGATCAGGTGAAAGCAGCATAGAAATGGAGATATGATCCACATCTGGATATATGTTGAGTGTAGATACTATGTGATAAAAGAATACATGTAGAATATAAAAAGAGATAAAAAAGATAACTCCAAATTTGTATTCTGAGCAACAGAAGCATGGAGGTACCATTTATTGAGATGAGAAGGGTCTGGTAACAGCAGGTCTGGAGAAAACTATGAGGATTTCAGTTGTAGACATGTTGCCTTTGCAAAGCTTATCAGACATTCCAAATGGAAATGTTGAGTCTAGAGGCAGCTGGAATTGAGAGTCTGGAGTTAAGAAGACACATTTTCCAAGTGAACTGTGAACTGGAAAGAGTTCACAGTTAATCTTTAGGGAAATATCAGAAAAGAGGAAGAGTGCTAGACAATGGAAACTGGTAAATGCTATTTTCAAAAGGAGAAAGAAAGGGAGAAAATGATAGACCAATAAACATAAAATATTAATCTCTGATTGGATTATCAAAGAGGTTGAGAGCATTTGGGAGAAAGAATACTGATTTGCTGATCAGTTTGAGCCAGATGCCAGAGGAAGTCACTTTGTTTCAGGAGTGAATCTTCCATCAGTGTTCTTTGGTATTTACTGAAAGATAAGGCAATGACCAGCAAATAAAGCATCTTGTTTTCAGCAAATCACATGCCACAGTGACTCAGATTAATGTTAAAAAAAAACAAAACATGAGCTTAACATTACACATATAGATTGCTGATTAATGGGTTCATGTCCATCACCAAGAAAGTATCTAGTAATACTCTGTAGAGTCATGCACTAGGCCTATATATGTACATATGTACAAGGTTTTTTGGGCGTTCTTTTTCCTTTCTTTCAAATCAGTATCTTGGATGAAGAGAAAAGAAGTTTACTATAAAATATGAAGTATACAAGAAGCTACAAAAGAACAGTTGTTTGTAACACGTGAAAATCAAGTTTCCCAAATTTTGAAATAAAATTTGGATTATAGACCAAAGCCAATTACTTTGTTTCACATTTTCTACCAGGTTAATACTTCAAAATGCCTATAAAGAATGTTAATGGTTATGGGGTTTCTTTTTGGGGTGTTGGAAATTTCTCAAATAGATAGTGATGGCTTCACAACTTTGTAAATATACTAAAAACCACTGAATTGTAAATTTTATATGGATAATTTTTATGGTTTATGAATTATATCTCAGTAAAGATCTTTTAAAAATGTCTCTAAGAGCTGGCAGAAAACAAACCAAAGTGAATGAAGTGAATTACTTCATATTATTTCAACACATTCTGCTTGAAACAAACATTTAGCCATCTCAGTTTTTTTGTTTTCTGTCATTTGCTAAAGATACAGTTTCTGCTAAATATTTCTGGATTATGAGAGGCATAATTTAAAATTACAAAAAGGAGTGGGAACTGATACTGAGCCTCATTGGAGGTGACTGTAGTGAACAGAAGAGTTCAAGATCCATCAGAAGAGAGGCCACCTACTTCAGGTGGTGGCCACCATGGCATGCAGAGCCTTAGCACCAGTTCCTCTGAATTTTCAAGAAAACCCTGGAATCCAGATTTTTATTTGGTATCTCTGTATTTTTAAATGTCTGCCCTAAAATTCTAGGGAGAAAGTTTTGTTGGCCTAATAAAACACATCTGCAAATCAATCTGGCCCATGCACTCATAGTTTATAGCCATAATTTGTCACATAGTCAAGGAAAAATAATTAATATACCTGCATTTAAAGCCATTCCTACTCTGATCATATAATTTAAAATCTCAGTATCAGCAGCTAATGCATATGGCTGCATCTTCTGAAAACTATTCTTACACCATGCTCCAAGGCAGATGGCCTCTTATACTCAGATGGTAAATAATAGTATCAACATAACTCCTAGCATTTCTATAGCATAAATGAATATATGTACACAAGATTAAACATTTAATTAAAAGTTAAAATTTCATTTGAATTACCATTTTCTAAAATCAGGATTGTGTGCATCATGTATGCAGATTTGCTTTTACTAACATTTTAAATTTCATGAAGCTGCTTCATGACAGCCACTGATTAGCAGTATGTTAACCCATTACAAACATCTATTTTATTAAAATCTATGTGCAAAATAACTTCTGGGGAAAAGCAATAATGTTGTAATATAAAATTGTGTTTCATGAATTGGACTAAAGAAATTTTAGGTAATCATACTTCAGTTCTTTTTCATTTTTTTTTGACATGATTGTACTTGGATTTCTTCAGCAATTTCAGCAAATGTATTTTTAACTTTAACAAACAGTAAGCTTTAATGTATTCCTGTTTGACATAATGAAATTGTATGACTCCCACAGCTTTCTTCTTTTTGATATTATATAAGAACCCTGTAATTTTATATGCCAGAGAAGACAGAGCACCTGAGAATAAATGCCTATTCAAACTTGTAGAGCAATATTTGAAGATGTACAATGTATTTCTAAAGTAACTTGAGGTCAAAATTCACCAGAAAACAAGAGATGCTCAAATAAACTTTACTGAAATGTGTTTGTCTGATTACATCTTATATTTCAAATTTTTCTAAAACTGTTACCAGTAATCATATGGGATCTGTCAACGCATAGATATTTACAGAACTAACCTGGAGTTTCCCCGCTTCAAAGATTTGGGTATTTGAAATAAGTTTTTTAAAAATTGAAAAATGACATTTGAAACATAAACAAATGTTTCTAATTATTATTATCTAGATAATTACATATGATATAAAACTTTTTAAATTACTAAAATTAAGTGAAGTAAGGATGGTTCTCCAGGATGTCATTTTTTAATGAAGAGAGCAAAGTAACAAGTGTAACTGTATTATTTAAAAGGAAAGCTTTTTTCCAGTTTTGAAATTTCATAAAGCAAGCTTTAACAAGCTTTATCAAGCTCTATCAAGCTTGACAGGGTAGAAATGAGATATTAAAAATGACTTATTAAAGAAAAACCCTACATGGTAGGCACAGTTTGGCCTTCTGAATTAATTTCTGCCTTCTAGGTTGTCACTTAAACTTAAATGCTACTTATACAGTATATCCATGTAATGAAAACATTTGTACCCCTTAATATTTTGAAATTAAAGAATTTAAATGCTACAGAAAATCCTAGCTTGTCCAATTCTTTTCTTGCTTTCTAATAATGAAACCCCTTATTACTCTTGAAATAGGGTGAGGGTCAGCCCTCCTCATTGGAAGAACATCATCCTATGCCTGCAGCCTTTGACAAAGTGCATACCACAGAATACAACCGCCTTACTTTTTTTTTTCACTTAATTCAATGTCACAAATATTTCCACGTCAATAACTATATAACTCCTTCATTCTTCCTCCTAACTATTATTAATATTTCCATGGCAATGAAGTATCAAAATTTGATCACTGATGGGTACTTACTGTAGTTGATTTCTAATTTGTTGTTAGTATCCTTGTAAGAGAGTATTTCTACATGTGAGAATATTTTTAAAGGGTAGAAGTAGAATTGCTTGGTCAAAGAGTTTTTCATTTTAAAATTTTGGAAAGGTAGTATGAAGTTGCCTAACAAAAGAGCTTTATCCATTTACTTTCCAACCAACCATATGTGAGGCTACACATTTCCTTGCACCCTCATATCTAGTACTGTCCTTTTAATTTTTGACAACCTGCCAGTCGAGAACTACATGAGATTAACTTGCATTTCCCAGATTACAAATGAGGTTGACCAGTTTTTTTATTTCAGAATATTACTGGGGTACAAATGTTTAGGTTACAGATATTGCCCTCACCCGACCCGAGTCAGAGCTTCAAGTGTGTCTGTCCCTCAGATAGTGCCCACTGTACCCATTACATGTATGAGGTTGACCAATTTTTAAAATGTTTATTCATTTTCCATTTGTCCTCATATATTTTTAGTTCTTCTTTTGTGCACTGTCTGTCCAGACCTTTGGAAATTTTCCCTTTGATTAATTTGACTTATTTTTATTTCTGCAGGAGGTTCCAGATATATTTTAATTCTTAACCCTTTGTCTTTTATGGCAAAATTGTCTCCAATTCTTGTGCTAGTGCTTTATATTTACGATATTTTTTATTGTTCAGGAGTTTAAATATTTTAGTAAGTTCAAATCTGTTAATAATTTCCCTTATGGTTTTACAGATTTGAGATTTGTTCCTTAGCTCTTGACTATTTAGAATTTATTTTCTAAATGGACATCTATTTGTTCCAGCATCATCTATTGTATAATCCATCCTTTTTTCTACTGATTCAAAATGAAACTAGATTTTTACACACACACACATATCTCTTACTTGACTCTCTATTTTTCTATCAATCTATCTCTAACACAAAACCATATTGTTTTCATTATGTAGATATATGGTATGTTTTGATATCTGGAAGAGTAAGTGTTCCTCTATCATTCTTCTTTTGGAAGGTATTCTTTTTGGTATTTTTAAATTTTATTATAAAAATTTTCAAACCTAAAAAAAGAATAATATAGTGAACCCCTACTCCCAGCACCGGATTGAAAAATTGTCAAGATTTTTCCACATTTGTTTCATTTATCCTCTTTAATTCTTTTTTTCCCTTTCCTGAAACATTTTAAAGTAAATTACAGACATTTTGTCACTATACTCCTACATATTTCAAAGTACATTTCTTAAAAAACAAATATTTTCATACATTATTACAAATGCCATTATCACATCTAACGATACTAATAAATTCCTTTTTTGGCATCATCTAATTTCTACTCCATAAACAAATGTCCCACGTAGTTTCAAACCTTGTTTTTACAATTGATTTGTCTGAATAAGGTATGAACAATACAGCACAGTTGGTGGTTATGTCTCCTAAATCTCTTTTGGTCTAGAGCAGTCCCCTTCCTTTTTCTCTCTTTCTTTCTTAAATGCCTCTGACCTTTAGAAGAAGCCTAATTACTACTGCTCCTTGTTTTTTCATTTAACTTGTTCCTCCTTCTCCCGTATTTCTTATAAAAGAAAGTTATCTGTAGAGGCTTGATTAAATTCAGGTTCAACTCTTTTGGCAAGAATGTTCGTGTGATGGTTAATTTTATATGTCAACTTGACTAAACCACGGTATCTAGATATTTGGTTAAACATTATTCTAGATGTTTCTGTGAAGGTATTTTTTAGGTGAGAATATAGCAGACTTTGAGTGAGGCACATTACCCTCCATAGTGTGGGAGGGCCTCATCCACTCAATTGAAGGCTTTAACAAAACAAAAAAAAGACTGACCTTCCCAGAGAAAGAGGGAATTCTGCTTGCTAGTAGACAGCCTTGGGACTCCAGCTGCAAGATCAAGCCTTCCCTTGTGGAGGCTGGTCTACCCTACAGATTTTGGACTTGCCAGCCTCCACAATCACATGTGCCAGTTTCTCTGTCTCTTTTCCTCTTTCTCTGTGTACACACACACACACACACACACACACACACACACACACACACACCCCTATACACACACACAGACACACACCCTCCTGGTGGTTCTGTTTCTCTGGAGAACTCCACCTAATACAACTCAGAACTGTGTACTTCATTTTGTATAACATACAGAGGCCCACAATGTCTGCTTATCCCACTTTAGTAATACTGATTGATGGGTAGATTCAGGTGGTGACATCCTGATATTTTTCATTCTGAACTTCCTCACTAAAATTTCATCTAATGCAAAGGCTCTCAAAGTATGGTCCTCGGACCATCAGCATCATTTGGAAATTTGTTAGAAATGCATATTCTTGGCTATACCCCAAACATACTGAATCAGAAACTCTGGGGGTGAGGTCCAACAATCTATGTTTTAACAAGTCCTCCAGGAGATTCTGATGCACTCTAAATTTGAGAACCAATGTTCTGATGATTTTATCCATTGATGAACATTGCCTGAAACAATAATTTCATTAGAGGCTGCAAAACAGTGATTTTCTAAGTCTCTCATTCATTCCACATTCCTAGTCAGAATTTTTCTACAACAAATATCTTTTCCCTATAAACTAGTTCTATTTGGTTACTTTGCAATTTAATTAGCATGTGAAGGGCAAAATAAATCTTAATTATTTCCTTTTACTTCTTAATATTTTCCAATAATTAGCTGATGTCATAATTATTTCCAGTGGTGTTCAATAATTATTTTTTCTTTTTTATATCATTAGCCCACAGAATTTTATATATTCAATACATTTCTATCAATTGAAATTATTATCCTTTTTGATGCTTAAGTTGCTCCACATTTACTCAGTGGGAGACCCTTCATATTGGCTCCTATATCTTTTTGATGAGACTCAGTTTTTTATAATTTCTTTGCTTCCTAGCATAATGATATTGTGAGCTCATCTTATATATTTCTGGTCACAGATTTAAATCCTCCAATCTTCTATGAATCACAAGAAACCACAATTGGGATAGCCAAGATAGTCTTATTCTTGGCAGAGTCCCCTTCCAGATCAGCTTTTCACATAAAATAAACTTCCTTTTGAGATGTATTAGGTTTGCAATAAATTCATAATTGATCTATGAAGAACTAAAATGTTTATTTTATTGAACCTTCCTAACTAGAAATATAGACTTATCTCCTTCGCTCTTTTTTTAATGTTTTCCAGAAATGTGTTATAGTTTTCCTTTAGAGGTATTGGTATCTCTAAGTTTATACTTAAGTATTCTATGCATTATGGATTTCTTTGATGATTTATGATTTATTATCAACCCCATTTTAAACCCTTTAGTTGCTTGTAAGAGCTTTTCAGTTGTATTACTTAGGTTTAACTGTTAACTGAATTGTTTAGAAAAAATAATAGTTGGTTTTCTTTCTAGTGCTTATATACAATTTCTTTTTCTTATGCCATTAGCTATGACTGCCTATATCTATATAATATTTAATAATGGCAGTATTAGATCATTCTACCTTGTTTTATTCTAGACTTTTATGAAAATGATTGTCAGTTCACTATTATATGATATGCCTGATACAGATTTCTTAAAATATGCTTTACTGAGTTAATAAAATTTATCTTTATTCTTAACTTGCTACAGATTTATCTCAGAAATGGATGCAAAACTTTTCCAGTACCTATTGAGATGATTATATCATTTTTCTCTTTTAATCTATTAATATAAGAAACTGTAAAAGTAAATTTTTAGAAACTGTACCATCTTTCATTTCTAGAATAAATCTTATTTAGATTTTCAAAGGTATTGGTAAATCATGTATAGTATTCACTTTCATCTTTTGTAATTTTTAAAATCTTTTTGAATTCCTTTGTTATACTGTTCTCTTTACATGTTCTTTAGTATGGAAATGATTAATTCATTATTTCCAAACATTCTTGTATTCTAATAAATGCACACTTTCTAATAAATGCACATATTTTTAAGAATACACACTTTCTTCTCCAGGTTGCTTTGGCAATATCCTAAAAGTACATAATATACAGTGCTCTCATTATCATTTCTTTTAAATTGGCTATAATTTTATCATTTGTTCATTCTCAGTAACCTGAATTTTTAGAAGGGTATTTTAAAATTTCCAAGTTAACAGATTTTCTCTGACCTTTAGATTTTAGTTTATTTTACTGCACTGAGGTTAAAGAACATTGCCTGGGAGGTTTCTACTTTGAGGAAGGTATTAAGATTTTCTTTGCAATGTAGTCAAATCTGTGATTTTTTTTGTGCATGAATTTTTGATCATTCTATGCTTTCCCTTCCGTTACTTCAACTACATTTACTGATACTCAGCTCAAGCAGCTTTCCTATTTAAATCCAAGAGTCTCCCAGTCCCTTCCATGCAGAAACTGTGGTAACATCTATAACTATACCTACTAGACTTTGTATTAAAGCTAATGCCTCCTTTCTACTTTCTGCCTTTCATCCTTCAAGAAATCTACTTCAACTCTACTAAGCCTCACATTGCACTAGGCAAGGCAATTAAATTCTGAGGCTGCTGTTTGGTACGCAGACCATGCATGTTGCTATATATGAATCATCATACTCCACCGGGTTTGAGGATTATTTCTAGTGCTCTTAACTCAAATGATTATAAGATTTGATGCTACGCATTATGTCAAAAAATGAGACATTGATCATAACTTTCAGTTTCTTAGGAAAAGAGATAGCAATTTGAAAGAGTTTTGAAAATTAATATCACATCATCAATAGAAAATGAGAAATTAAGAATGATACACCAGAGAATAGTAGAAAGGGGAGATGCAGGTATAAAAGAAGGAATATGATATGGTTTATGTTTATGATTTTTTCCCACTTTGTATTAGAGCCTATGTACTCAAATAAGTAATGAATGCATTTTGGGGTGACAGCTAACCAGTCAGGCAAATATAAATGAGATAGTGGGAATAAATATCTCTAGGGATGCTTCAGAGCAAAGGTACAAGCTCAAGGGCCACCCTCAAACTCGTCTATGAATCAAGATTTGAATATTTATGGCCATGGTCCTCTCGGCCATTCCCAAGCTCCAAAACACTCACAGAGTTGTTCATATTCTGAAGTGACAATATCAGAGTGGGCAAGCTAATATTTTCACTGAGTACTAGATTGTGAGTATCAAAATATTTAGAAAAACACAAATATTCTATTTGAATGCTCTTTATGATGGGTAGTAATGAATATCTCTACAGCAAAAACACACAATAGAATATGTGAGAAGACCTTCCAGTAAGGGACTGGGAGTGAAAGCTGTGGCCAAGGAGGGGTATCTAAGTGAAGAGGAAGTCATCTTCCTTCCTATATTTGACAGGGATCAAGGGGAAAGATCTGTTTATAAAAGATGACCTATGATACAAAAATAAAACACATAATTATGGCATAACCACAAAAGGACTCACCATCAGAAATGTATAAAAGTAAGGGCAATTCAACTTCTATGGAATGGTCTCTCACCTTGGTACTACTAACCAGACTCCATCCTTTATACCTAGACAAACAGAATCAGGTGTTGTGTTCAATGAATCTCCTTACTGTTCTTTTCAAAGTAAAACTCAAATTTACAGCACATGACTATGCTACTTGGAATGAGACTATGCTACTTTTCTGATTAGAGAACTACACTAAGGAATTCTTCAAAGAGCCTTCAAGGAAGGCAGAGAGAATCAACCCAAAGTACATCTGACTCCAAAGCAATCACTACAACACAATAATGCCCCCCACCCAATTTCTTAATGCTGTATTAATACAAATCTCAAGCGCATTCACATAGGAGCCTATATGTCCCCTCAACAGTAACTGGTTTATTTGTTTTGTTTTCATTAAAACGAGACCCCAAACTTCTATTACATCCAATGGTTTTACATTTATGCGCATTTACTCGGGTATTTTAAATGAATTATATTTTAAATGAGTCCATGCAATATTTGTCTTATCAAGGCTAAAGATGCGGTATTGTCTCATCAGGAATACTACTGCATAAACATGTTAGGCAGAGATAGCTCTGCACTGGTAAGAATGGAAAAATCTCTCCTCCAAAGGGTCAAAGCAAAATTGCACTTCAGTACTGCAAGATACTATAGCTAAATCCTTTGAATTACTCACATGGACACGTTATCTTCAAAAGAGGATAATTTGACAAACCATCTTCCTTAAGTAGGTCCCAAGAAACAAAGTTTACTTTCAGCTTCTTGACTTTATAGCTCTTAAGCAACTGGAATTTATGATTGTGTATGCAGGATCTCCACATTACTTTTAATATAAAATCCTCCCTTATATTAATCTTTCACCAAACTTTTACGCTCTAGCTGAAAAGAAAAGCCAAATTCTCCCTATTTATATTTTCTTTTATTTTTATTGAGCTATAATTGACATCCTATACAATTCAACCATTTAAAGTGTGTAACTCAGTGGTTTTTAAATATTCATAAAGTTTTTGAACCATTACCACTATCTAACTCCAAAACATTTCATCATTCCGAAAAGAAACCCTATACTGTTAGCAGTCACTTCCCATTCTTCCCTCCCCCAAGCCCATGACAACCACTAATCTATTTTCTGATTCTTTGGTTGTACCTATTCCAGACATTTCATATAAATGGCACCACACAGTACGTAATTTGTGACTGGTTTCTTTCATTTAGCATAATGTTTTCAAGGTCCATCCATGACGTAGCATGTATCAGTACTTCATTCATTTTTATAGCTAAATAATATTCCACTGAATAGGTATATAAAACATTTTGTTTAATCATTCATTAGTTAATGGACATTCATTTTTTCTATTTTGTGGCTACAATAAATAATACGACTATGAAAATTTGTGCACAAATTTTTGTGTGAATGTATGTTTTCAATTCTCGAGTATAAACCTAGAGTAGAATTGCTGGAATCTTTTTGAGGAACTGCCAAACTGTTTTCCAAAACAGCTGCATCAACACTCCCATCAGCAATTTATGAGGGTTCCAATTTTCCCACATTCTTGGTAAAACCTGTCATTATCTATTTCATTACTGTCATCCTATTGGTTATGAAATGATATCTCATTGTGGTTTTGACTTGCATTTCCCTATTGGCTAATGATGTTGAGCATCTTTTCATTTGCTTATTGGTCATTTGTGTATCTGTTTTGGAGAATTTTTTTTTTTGTTTTTGTCACTCTGTTGCCCTGGCTAGAGTGAGTGCCGTGGCATCAGCCTAGCTCACAGCAACCTCAAACTCCTGGGCTTAAGCGATCCTACTCTCTCAGCCTCCCAAGTAGCTGGGACTACAGGCATGTGCCACCATGCCCGGCTAATTTTTTCTATATATATTTTTAGTTGGCCAGATAATTTCTTTCTATTTTTAGTAGAGACGGGGTCTCGCTCTTGCTCAGGCTAGTCTCGAACTCCTGACCTTGAGCGATCCACCCGCCTCGGCCTCCCAGAGTGCTAGGATTACAGGCGTGAGCCACCGCGCCCGGCCTGTTTTGGAGAATTTTTCATTTAAATTGTTTGCTAATTTTTAAAATTTGTTTCCCCATTTCTTATTAAGCCTTTGAACTTCAATGAAAATTCAATCCATATGTTCTTTATTCTTGCTCAGTGATGAGTGTTTTCCAGGAAATCTTGTTGTTAGATCCTGTTATAGTTATGAGTTTTGAAAAATTACACAAACATAGATTAAAAGAATTTTCTGTTTGGATTTACAAGTAGTAATGGTAATGTTCTAAACTGATTATCATCCATGTCACATTTAAAGTCAAATCTAGCTTAAGTGCCCATGATGACAATCAATGTGGTTTAATATATTGAACAATAATTATTTGGCAACACTTAATGCCAAATGTTGCACAAAACAGTGGGGATAATGATAAGAAGAAAAAAAATTAAAACATGTAAGTGGTTTATAGCATGTAATCTTCACAAAAAATCTTATGATATTATTATTACACATACAAATTAGGTAACCATGGCCCTTTCCCTTACAGAGTATCACCTAAAACCCGCAAACGTGGCTATCCAGTTTTCCCAGCAATATTCCCCAGTGTCTACTTTGTCAAAGATTATATGGCAGTATGTGAATGGTTTTATATCTGGGTTCTCTGTTCTCTCCCATTAGTCTACATCTCTATTTTTGTGCCAGTTACACTGCTGTTTTGGTTACTATGGCCCTGTAGTAGAGTTTAAAGTCTGGTAGTAAAGTGATGCCTCCTGATTTGTTCCTTTTGCTTAAGGTTGCTTTGGCCGTTCAGGCTCTTTTCTGATTCCAAATGAAGCGTAGAATTATTTTTTCTAGATCTGCTAAAAATGAGGTTGGTATTTTTATGGGGATTGCACTGAATTTGTAAATCACTTTGGGTAATATGGACATTTTAACAATGTTGATTCTGCTATTCCATGAGCATGATATGTTTTTCCATTTGTTTACATAATCTGCAATTTCCTTCCTCAGTGATTTGTAGTTCTCTTTTGTAGAGATCTTTCACCTTCTTAGTTAAATATATTCCTAGGTATTTTATTTTCTTTGTAGCTATTGTGAAAACTATTGAGTCTTTGATTTGGTTCTCAGCTTGACTGTTGTTGGTGTATAGGAAGGCTACTGATTTGCGTACATTGATTTTGTACCCTGAGACTTTGCTGAATAAATTATCAATTCCAGGAGTCTCTTGGTGGAATCTTTGGGGTTTTCTACATATAAGATCAGCAAAGCAATAGTTTGACCTCTCTCTCCTTTTGGATACCCTTAATTTCCTTCTCTTGCCTGATTGATCTAGCTAGGACTTCCAGCACTATGTTGAATAGAAGTGGTGACAGTGGGCATCCTTGTTCCAGTTCTGAGTGGGAATGCTTTCAACTTTCCCCTTTAAGTATTATGTTGGCTATGGGTTTGTCCTATATGGCTTTTTAAATTTTGAGATATGTACATATATGCCTATTTTGTTAAGAGTTTTTATCATAAAATGGTGCTGAATTTATTGAATGATTTTTCTATATCTATTGAGATGATCATATGATCTTTCTTTTTGTTTCTGTTTATGTGGTGAATCACATTTATGGATTTATGTATGTCGAACCATCCTTGTATCCCTGGGATGAAACCCACTTGGTCGTGGTGGATTACTTTTTTGATGTGCTACTGAATTCGGTTTGGTAGAATTTTATTGAGGATTTTTGCATCTATATTCATAATGGATGTTGGTCTGTAGTTTTCTTTTTTTGTTGTGTCCTTTACTGGCTTTGGTATTAAGGTGATACTGGCTTTGTAGAATGAATTGGGGAGGATTCCTTCCTACTTGATGTTATAAAATAATTTCTGCAGTATGGGTACCAATTCTTCTTCGCAGGTCTGATAAAATTCAGCCGTGAAACTATCTGTGTGATAAATGTTAATGAGAGGAACACCCGGTAGGAAGATTTTCCTCATCCAAACTTGTTTCAGGTAAGACTTCTTGGAGGATATATGTGATGAGTCATGAATAGAAGTTAATCATGCAAATAAAAAGAGCATGGAAATATATATGAATAGTACAGGTTGAAGGGCTAGCAGGTGTAAAAGGACACTGGGAGCAACACAGATATTATAATATATTGGACAGAATGAAAGAAGTTCCATATGCCCAAATACTAGAGCTGTGTAGGATAGGGAATAGAACTGGAAGCCATATGACTGGAGAAATAAGTGGAAGCCAAATCACAAACTGTTGCATACATCAGGTACAAGGATTTATCCTCAAGTATTGAAGGGCTTTATATAGAAGAATGCCATTATCTGATTTAGGCTTGACAAGTTACTATGATTGCACAGTGGAAGAGAATAGATGAGCAAGAATAAGAGAAGAGGCAAGGAAACCAATTAGGAAGATATTCCAGTGATACAGGTGGGAGAATATGGTACTAGAACTAGCAAATAGTAAGGGATGTAGATATTTAATAGAAGTTAATATCAATAGAACTTGCTGGTTCATTAGATTCATTCATTCATTTAATTTACATTTATTGCACTTACTAAGTGTGAAGCTATCCTTGGTTCTAGGCACCAAGGATATAGCCATGAAGAAGAAACAGAATGCACCTGCCTTTATACATTCATGGGGAAGAAAAATAAACAATAGCTAAAGAGATAATTTATGGTACACATCTGTAAGTTCAGTATCACCCACCACTCCCATCAGTATCTTCCCAGATGCAACCAAAAAACTGCTAACAACTTTCACCTCCAAATTAGATCATGTATTCTATTTCGGTAGTTTTTTGTGATTCTGGGGCTCTACTCCCTGATTGTATATTAAGCTCATTGCCTGACTACTTCATGATATCAGTAACTTTCTCTGGACTCCTGACTCCAGCCTATGTCTATTGGCTTTCTGAATGTTGATGTACTGTCCTGAGTCACTGCTTATTTACCATCATAAGATGACCCCTGGGATACATCTTTCAGGCTAATAGATTACCCTGTCAAGACCTCTCAAAACTATCTGGCTTCTGACATCTTAATTTTCACTAACTGCCCATCTCTTCTGACTGCAGTTCCTTGACACTAAAGGTAAATTTATCACCCTTACATTTAGTGGCTCACCTTTTATCCAAGACACAAATGTCACTTAATAAGTGTTGTTAATTGATCTTATGGAGACAAAGAGTAGAATGATGGTTATCAGAGGCTGGGAGGGATATCAGATGGGGGAGGATAAAGTGGGGATGGTTAACAGGTGCAAAAATATAGTTAGATAAAATGAACAATATTTGATAGCACAACAAAGTGACTATAATCAAAAATAAGTTTGTGTATACTTTAAAATAGCTAAAAGAACGAAATTGGAATGTTCCTAACACAAAGAACTGATAAATGCCTGAGGTGATGGATACCCCAATTACCCTGATTTGATTAATTCACATCGTATGCCTGTACCCAAACATCACATGTACCCTATAAAGATACACAAGTATTCTGTACCCATAATTATTAAAAATTTTAAAAAGGACCCTATATGACCATTGCAACAACAAAAAATGTGTTGTCAGTCATTCTGGTATGTTTATCATTCCTATCTAATGGATTCACACATAATGATGTCCTCATCAAGCAGATACGATAGCATTAGGAAGGACAATTTAATAAAATGACCAAATCAGGGAAATGGGTAGTTGAAAGAACTATGAAAGGATATCCTAGAAAAGATGAGATTGAACATTTAAAGGATGACATAATGAAGCGGGATTAGGGTTATTTATATATCTTCAAAGGGAAAACAGATATAATAGAGAATTGTGATAATTATTAGGATTTTTACCTTACCCCTACAAGTTTTCATTTTAGTGACTGCATAACTATTTAAAGTGCCTAAACATTTGAACTTTTTGAAAAATTAATTTCAAAATTTATATGGTAGCTATGATACTAAATAAGAGGTTTGCCTAAATATTTTATTCTTACATTTTAGTCTCAGCAGGGTAAAAAGACCAGGCATCCTTATGAGTTACAGTATTTAGTTTTTAGAAAAATCTTTAGGTCTTTAAATGCAGATAGAGCTACAATCACTCCTTTTACAGCAAGATAATAAACTGTTTTATATTTATTATAAGACATATTTTTATGCAACTTATAAAATTTTACTGTAGTATTAATGTGCCAAGTTTCTTCAATTTGTACTACAATGCTTGCAAATTGTTATTAAGCAAATTCCCTTCATTTTTGGCAAATTCAGATTTATTGAAAAGAGCTTCCTATACCCATTAATTAGCACCTGTTTCAGAAGCAGGTTTGTTATGGAGTGAAGCTGTTTAATACAAGTTAGTTTAGTCAGTAAACAGAGTATGTTTTATTATTGTTACTAGTAAAAGAATTAAGGAAGATATATAGTTTATTTCCCTAAATAAAAGGGAAAAATCTAAAACTGTAAAAGAATTATTTTACAGTTTTTGCTGCCTTAAGAACCAGACCTATTTAACCATCCCAGAAAAATTCCAATTTATAAGTTTTTGAACCTCACCATATAAAAAATAAATTTGAGAAGACGATTAATACAATTTCAAGACAGAAGAAAGGAACAGAGTCAGTGGAGGGGCTCACAAAGGTTTTTTAGGGTTACCTTATAGTATTGCTTTCAATCTTCAATGGGACAGTTGGCATATTAGGAGTCTCCACAGAAACAGAACCAATAGGACAGACAGATGAAGATATAGATACAGATATAGATGTTGACATAGATATCAAAAGAGATTTATTATAAGGAATTGGCTCATACTGAGAAATCCCAAGATCTGCAGTTGGCAGGCTAGAGACCCAGGAGAGCCAACAGTCTAGTTTCAGTCCAAATCTGAGTTCACAGGCAGGAGAAGGCTGATATCCCATCCTGATGACAGTCGGGCAGAGAGAACAACGTTTCCCCTACTCGCTGTTCTATTCAGGCCTTCGATGGACTGGATCATGCCCGCCCACACTAGGTAGTGCAATCTACTTTATTCAGTCTACCAACGGAATGTTCATCTCATTCAGGAACATCCTCAACAGATACTCCCCGAATAATATTTAACCAAATATCTGGTCACCTTGTGGTCCAGTCAACTTGATACATAAAATTAAACATCACAGTTGGTTATACTGATATTCACTAGTGTTCACAATTACTTCTTTAAACTGTGTGTGTGTATGTGTATTCTCTCTATATGTTTAATAAGAAAAGCTAAGCTAAACTCAAAAATGTTACATGGTATGTGGCACTAGAATTAGTGTTATAAAGTATGGTAAAAATAATAATAAAGACCTAAAATTGGGTTTAGAATAAATAAATGAAGAAGAGACAAATCTTTCTTACAGAAGTATTCCATGTAATATATCCATACACACTGCCCCCGCCACAGGGTGGAACTTATACTCCCTGCATCCAGGGTGGGCTAGACTTAGTGACTAAATAGGGAAAGGGACAAACAGTAACCGTACAGAGGAGAAACCTAAGCAAGTGATAAAGGTTAACATCATCAGTGATGTTGTGTGGATATCATGTATCCCTGATGTGACGTGACGAGAAGAGAACTTCGCTTCTATGGTATTCTTCCCCCAAATCCATAACCCCAGTTTAACCATGAGAAAAACATCAGATAAACCCAGACTGGGGGACATTCTGTAGGATGCCAGGCCTGCATTCCTTAAGATGGTTACATTTATGAAAAGCAAGGCAAGTCTGAGACACTGTTACAGACCAGCTGAGACTGGGGAAAGATGACAAGTAAATGTAATGTGGTACTCTAGATTGGGCCCTGGAACAGAAATAGGGTATTAATGGAAAAAACTGGTAAATTCAAATCACACATCAATGTTGATTTCTTAGTTTTGACAAATGTACCATGACAATGCAAAATGATAACACTAGAGAAAACTAAATCGCTGTATGATCTTCGCTACTTTTCTATAAATCTAAAACTATTCCAAAGCAAAATAGTTTGTTTTAAAAAATATTGGATTTTGACTACTGACACCCTTGCTAGGGTTGTATCATCTATAATGGGCAGTCTGATTTCAAAGCTAGAAAGAGGCATTTCTACTTGTCTCCCTAGTTCTGCATGTTAAGTACTCCGGGAGACCGAAAATAGATTTCAGTCATTAGAGATGGCAAACCAAGACCTCTGCTCAGCACTAAATGTTTTTAAAAGCATAAAACCAGCAAGAATAGAGATTTACACGTGAGATAATACCAAGATTGCTGTTGACCTTGAAGGGCAACAAGATGAATATATTTGGCTCAATATATAAACATTACACATTTGTTCTAGGTGGAAAAGGTAATATATAAAGTCTATATAATTAAATATTTTTCATGAAAATTTTATAATAATTGTTATAATAACATGCCATAAAGTCTAATGTGTTCTAATGAGTAAGTGAGGCTAGGACTATGCCAATTAGCATAAAGGAAAGGAACAGTATTTTGACTTTATAAACCTAAGATCACATGAACTTAAAGCTACACTGCAATGTTAGGTAATTGAGATAGTCATTGACAGTCACACAGGTATAAAACTAGATCCAACACAACACAATGCAAAAAAATAAGTAAAAGAGTAGAGTGATGCGGTTTTTTCTTTATTAGTGTTTAAAAACCATTGCATGCAAAATCAAACAACTAGATTTACAATATTTTATCTAGGGAATTTTCCAAATATATTAATTCCTTAAAATTAAAATTAAATTTTTTTCTTTCAAATTGATATTCAATTATGAAATCTTAAATTTCCAAGCTAAGCACATTGATCATGAACAAGTATTTTTAGAATGACTACCATATATCTGGTACTGACCTAATTGTTACATCAATTTTTTTAAGAACCATAGCTTACAGTCCCCCTTCTTTAGTATGGTTAATCTCGATGGAAATTTAAGATAAATAAACACATATCAAGTAAATCCATTTTAGCAAGTTTGTGTTATGTTCAGTCATTACTTTTCATGCCCTGACATCACAGGAAGCAAATAATTTCTTACAAGTCAAGTGTCACAAATATAAATATAAGTGCACGAAAGTCACATGGTGAAAGAGCCCATGTGGGATCAACCTTCACACACAACCAAATGAATTCAACTTAGACCTTTAAACTTATATAACTATCAAAGAGTAAAAGATGAAGCAAAGCAATTTCAGACTATTCAAATTTCATTTCAGAACAAATATATCTAATCACTGTGAAGAAAGGTGTCTTTGGGAAGTGATCCATACCAGATCTTTATTGTTTCCTAACATTTATCATTCCTAAATAATCTCTGACAGCATACCAGTGGTGGATTTTTGCCTTAGTTTTATTTTTTGTTTTTCAGCATCACAGGATTATATGTGGGGAAAAAAATCTTTCTTTCTCTTCATTTTTTTTTTCTAAATAGGGGACCAATGGTTTGGTCTCATTGAGAATTCTCCACACAGCTCTACATGATAAATGTTCTCAGAATTAGCAAGTTATAATAATCAGAACCTCAAAAACCTGCTAAGGAAAATAAAAATAGAGTAAGATGAGACTCAGGGTTAGCCAGAAATTTTCATCTTCTAGAAACTGAAAGGCTGAAATTGCTTTATAACATGAAACATAATTCAGAGATGATTCGAATCCCAATTTTTGTATTAAACCATATGTAGTAAAGGAGATATTGCTATATTTATGTGTCGACTTGACTTTAAGCCTAAAGTCAAGAGTAATAGACTGTAGATGTCTTAAATGTTAAAAAAAGTGAAGGTACAAATACATTCTGGTGTAGCATTGCTCTTTTCAAATACATCTTTCTATTTTATTCCTCCATACTGGCATAATGAATAGTGCTATTGCTGTTTAAGACTTAAAACAGCTGCATTTCTAATTTTGGCAGATTATGAGGGATTTTTATATGGGTTGCATGTTAAAAGCAAATAAATGACATGCCAACCAGCAGAAAGAGAGTTTTGGGCAGATGGTGTCATGGCTGAGTTATTGAACTGAAGTGCTATGTGCCACCAATCATGGAACATCAAAAAGGGATATTTGGCAGCTTTTCAAGTGAAGCCCAATCTTTTACCCCAAACAAAAATTATTCATGCCCATGAAGTCTTCAGATAGCCATTCAGTAGGCATTCTCCAAATGGCTTTGTTAATGCAAGCAGACTTCAGTGACCTTTCTTACTGATTTTGATAGTAAATACAACTCTGCCTTTCCTTCCTTTCCTCATCTAGGATCTTACCTCATGTGTGTGTCTCTGTGTGTACCAAGAAAGGCAGAGAGAGAGAACTGAATATGGAAATAAAGTATGTGTTATAATTTTTCCCATTACTAAGGGAGATTATCACTAAATAGGAAGAAGTCAAAAAGGTATTCCAATATGCCCTCACAGTAAAAAAGATAATCTATCCATATAAGATAATAAAACCTTCTACATCAATAATGACCTTAACTGATCAATCGTGACCAACAGATTTTAAAAACTGCATTCAAAATGCTACTATGTAAATTTCTCCCAAACCCAGATGATTCTTTTGTGAATAAGCATCAGGGACTTTACCAAAGAAAGATCTGGCCTTCAAAAGCAGGTTTTCATCTTATTCAAAGTAACTTATGAAGTATAAGTGTAAAGTTTTATGACTGTTTTAAAATGAATATTCTAGAATTTACATACTTAACTAAATATTGCCTTTTTAAACTTAGAAAACATCTATTGCTATTCACTGACATTTTATTATATATTATATGTTTCTGTAAGTGACCATAACTTATACCATATATTTTAGAAAAACGTGAGATAAAACAAAAAAACAAAGCCATTCATAAATTGTATAAATAGTCTATATATCAGACCATAATGCTGTATTGCTTCTCCTGACCCATTTCCTTCTTTTTCTCCTATCTACTTTCCCTATCTCCTTTCTTTCTAAGATGATTTTATAACATCTTTTTGTCCTAGGCGACATGCCACATGCTTTACATTATTATTATGGTCAATCCTCACTTTGAAGATGAGGAAACTCTGGCACCCACACACTAAATAACTTTCCCAACACCACACAGCTAGTAAGTGGTACAGCTGAGAATTAAACTCAGTCAGTTTAGTTCCAGGCCCGTGCTTTCAATCACTTGAGTATTCTATGTAGCACACAATGAAATAAGATACAGAAATTTTAAAACCCTAGAGAAACTGCATACTGCTAGTATAGTAAAAGAGGTGCAGTATTGACATGTGCCATTATTAAAAGTGGCCCACAAATTAAGATTTGAGAGTCCAAGGGCAAAGCAAGAACAAAAATTAGATGTCATAAGAATAACATTACTCATAAAATAGAGCTGCTTTGGGTACTAAGGTCTGAGGAATTTATCTGATAGGGAAAGCACAGGTTGATTTAGTGGACAATTTCTTCCATGAGATTTCTCCAATAAATATGCTATCAAAATTTACAAATGTGTTATTAATATCATTCAATATGTCACATCAGAGATCCTTTCAGTAAAAGCATTTCTGCAGGACATGTGTGTGCAAACCTGTGATCCAGGTTTGTGACTTCTTTTTGGGTAAAGTTTGCTTTATCTGTTGTTCTGTTTAATAGAATTTTTTTTTGATTGTGAAAATGGTCTATATCAATACGGCAGCTATCAGCCATATGTGTCTATGGAACACTTGAAATATACATAGTGTGAATTAGGAACTGAATTTTAATTTAATTTAATTTTAATTAATGAAATGTAAACAGCCACATGTATTTAGTGGCTATCACACGGAACAGTGCAGATCTAGATGGATGGCTGGACTGCATATCTCAACCAATTCTCATCAATACAATTTCATATTTTTATCACAAATGAAAAAAATAAAAACCAAATATTTTTGTTCTCTAGTTTAAGCCTAGAGCACAAGAATTTTGTATTGTCCAACTCACCAGAAAACTAATAATTTCTTCAAAGATTCTGACCTGAAAAAAAGGCCTATCACCTCTTCACAAAAGTGAGCCATGGGAATACCTATTTACAAGGCACTATTATTGCCTAAAACATTTTTCTTATTATGGTCAGATTCTGTAACTCATCTATTTCAGTATCTCCTATGTCTCAAGCCTTCATTTCTGACATGGAATGTGATTTTTTTGGAAATAAGCCCCAAACAATTCACAGTCAAATCTGGTAAATAAGGTAGATTAATAAGACTTTTTGCATGTAGTTTATAAGCCAATTAATATAAAAAGTAAACAGAATAGGCTAATGTATTACTATGTTTTCTCCAAGGATTCTTAATATGCAATATCCTCTGAGTTCCTGTTGTAACATAGAGGCCTTAATGTGGGAATACTTACAAACATGAGACTGCTAAAATTTCACCCTAAGAACCAAATATAAGGAATTTTTGGTTACAAAACAACCAGAGAGTACAGATGAAAATCCCCTTTGTGCAATTTTCATTGCCTTACTGTTCTTTTCCTGTTTATCTGGATGACAGTTATAATACTGTCCTCAATTAGCACAGTAATAGATGAAAAGAGAAGGGAAGGAGAAACTATGATTTCTGGCTAGATATCCACTAACCAGATGGTGAAAAACTAGGGCCTTAGGCTAATTCTGTGTGAACAGAAGAGTTTGATATGTCCTTCCCTGAAAACCACGGTATGAACACCAACAGAGATCTATGGAGATTTAGACTCTAGCTCTGGAGCACATGACTCAAATTTTCCTATAGGTCTTGCCAACTGACCCTTAGGCAGGAACAGCTGTTCTGCTAGATGAATAAAGCTACAGAGCTCCGATGTCAGGAGCAAGAGGGGACGGGAAAGCAGCAGGAAAAGTTAGCCAGAACCTCAGGATGTCAATCCTCATTCCTTCCAGACTCTGAAACAGAAAAGCCAGAGCCCAAGGCCAGCTTCAGGGCCACCTCTTAGGAGCTTTAATGCAGATATGAAACAGAGGGTCCAGTGAGAAAGAGACAATCAATACGTTGATGAAATCAAGTGAGATTAGTATTGGGAGGAGGAATCAAAAAGGAGTGATTACTGAATACATTTTAGAAAGAAAGCAAGAATACTTAGGAAGAAAAGAACAAGGTTCAGGAAAACTGATTCAAGGAAGAGTGGATTGAGTCCAATAGCAAATGGGGTTACTTGACATGATGAACAGCACAATACAGGAGTTGTAGAAATTAGATAGGAAAACAACTGCGATTCTGTGAATTAAGTCTCATTTTACAAGAGAAATGTTGTGAAAGAAACGGCAATCTTTTAAAAGCTGGACTGGCTTTCCATAAATAAATAATTTCTAAAAAACAATTGTTTTTCGATAATATTTTGCAAGAGTCCAGAAAAAAGGATTAATCAGCTGATAATATTAATTTTATTTATAGATTAGGCCAAGGAGAGTCAATGTTAGACATTGAAATTCAATTCCTACAGAACAACAGGAATATTTGGATATCATATATAGAACATCAATTTAATCATTTGTTTGTTGGTTGGTTTGTTCATTTCATTAGTTTAAGTACTCATTCATTCAGTCAACAAAGAGACATTCATTGCATGTGATATACCAGATCCTAGGGATTCAAACATAAAAATATAAAAATAAAAGAAATATGAAATCCAGTGGGATGGAGGCGAGGTGGGAGGGCTGACTACTTCACATCTGGCAGGCACCTTGTGAAATGCTTTTTATTTACTCTCATGAAATCTATAGCCCAAACCTATATTGGCGATGTTATTGTTATTTTACAGATGATGGATCAAGACCCAGGGAAATCAGGCAACTTGCCAAATATTTTATAAGAAATAAATGGCAGCTCTGAAACTCCAACCAAAGTCTTTGGAAATAAACTATTTACTAAATTAAAGCTATGTGGAGATATGACATAATATAAATATGATGCATATTTCTGAGTTTACATATGTGAAGCTCTTAGAACAGTTTCTAACACATCATAAATGCTATATATCCTTATGTCACCATCACTACTGTCATTATTATTTCTGAGCAAACATGGGAGAAGAGATATTATTTATTCAAAACTAAGTATCAGGAGAAATATAATGCAGCAGAATGCAAAATGTGCATAAAATTTTCACATGAAATAAGAGGTTTCAAAGAACACTTAGGTTTGTCTTATTCTCCATCTGACTTGGAGAGAATGTCTTCCTTCTGCCTTTATACTTAGGAGTGCTTGGGGCAAAGAAGATACAGAAGCAACGCCCTATTGTGTCATACCTTCCTGGAGGATCCACTTCACAAAGCGACAAGTGACCAAGAAGACTATTAAAATGAGAAAGACGTGCTCCAAGCGCCATATCCCAATTTAAGTCACAAGTGGGGAAATGTGGGAAGTCCATGGAAACATTCCAATCTACCTGCTGTCTGCATTCTCTTCTCTGCAAAAATGGTTTAGTGTGGCACAAAGAAACTAAAACCAGATTTACTTGAAAAATAAGATTGGAAAGAGAATTAATATTAACAATCATAAAAAGAAAATGCTGGAGACACACTTAACGTAAGTCATACTTAGGAGAAAAGAGCAATGACCGGTAATCTTACATTTAAATTTTCCATTGTTATAAAACCACTTGCACAGATAATTGCAACTGCAGTTGGATAGGAATTGGCACTAGTCAGCCAGGGACATTTAGATGTCCAAGTAAAACCACAAAAAAAAATATAAATTGACTAGTAAAGCCCAGGTCTTTTACAACCTTAATTACCCAAGCAGTATTAGGGCTGAGGAGGTGCTGCCCGTAATTAATTCTTTCTTAAAAGCTAACAAACAAAACCATGTCTATATAATGTATTCTTAGGGAAATAATTATGCAGTGATTTAACATATCATTATTGGGGTTTTTCTCTTCCACCTATATTTCATAAACATTGCTACATTGCTAAGCAATGTACTGTATCTAAGACAAATAGATATAACTGGCATGATGCCATATAAAATCAATAATTTACACTGTCTATAAAAGAAAGGAGGAACGTAAAATAGAATGTTGTTATCATATATTTTTTTCTGGTTTGTGTTTTAGGCACCAAATCTTGGTAAAAGAAAAACATGGTCATAAGAAGAGTGACCCTAAGACACTACTTCAATTTTAAATAGAATCATAAGATTATAATGGGATCTTCGTTAAGCAGTGGTACTGTTATTTTGTTCCACATTTTGCATTACAACTCTATAGAGAAGAGCCTTCAGGGTTTTCTTAACCTCATTACAGTTTGAGTACATGGATTAAATATTGATGTATTTATGAGGCAGAGGAGGATAATGGTCTGTGATAAAAGTTATGTCAGTGGATCCTGAAGCTCACTGTTTTTGTTGTCACAAATACCATCAATGGTTCCCTGCAATATAAACTATCCTACTGTAGTAGGAATTCTTTGGACAAGTCCTCAAGTATTTCTGCTTACTGGTTCAAGTTCAAAGGGCTAAATAATAGGTGAAATGGTGTGAACAGCGACTGAATACTTAGATTTGAGCTCTGATACTACCCCTATTCTCTGTAGGATGTAGGCAAGTTGTAATTTATATTCTGTGGCTTGTCAAATATCTGACTTCTCTACTTCCCAGAGTCACTGTGAAGGAAACAAAATTACTTACGTAAACTGCTTCAAAAGCTGTGATATTATGTAAACAAAGATTTCATCCTTTCTAACTCCTACTTTTCTATGGCTCAATCTTCCCCTCCATGAGAGAGAAGTGGTTTCTGAGAAACTGGATCGCCTTCTCAGACCATTTGGTCCATGAGCATGGCACAAGGCAGTATCTCCAGTATGGACCACTCAACCAAGACTCATCAGATGTTCAGAGGAGAAAGAAAGTATTCTTTGACAAAGTGAACTTGGGAAGTGATCTTGGAGAGTTATTCTCCTATTAGCATGCCCCAAAGTTCTGAAGACTCCTGCAATAAAGAATTCCTGTAAAGTTGTTTAACCCAACATTTCTCAAAGTTTTTGGACTGGGATTCTCTTTTGTGGTATGTTTAGTAACTGTAAACATCACAGTTAAAGGCTTTTTAGAGTACAAGGAGGAGAAGCAATCATAACAGCTAGCATTTATTATCATGCAGTTCCTATCTGTAGAGACTCTCTGACATGCTTTACACATATTAATTTATTTTAATTTTCACAACAAATTGACAACATAGGTGCTAGTGTTATCCCCATTTTACAGATGAGGAAACTGGGGTACAGAATGATAAATGTCTTGGCCAAGATGTAACTGGTGTAAAATAGATAGAGGATATGAATTCAGATGGTCTGGCCCTGAAAACCATACTCAATCATTATGCACACCACTTTAATTGCAGACTAAAAAACTACATGGAATCCATGTACTAATAATATTAGCACAGTACAATATTTTTAGCTAGTTTGATTAAAAAAACTCTGAAGCTCAGAGGTTTTGCAACGTGTACAAAAATCACAAAAGAAACTGATGGTACTACATGCCCAAGACATTAGTTCCTTAGTCCCTCAAAGAAGTCCCTGAACCATTCTGCAAACACATGGAACAATGTATGAGGGCAAGACTGAGGATGGGGGGACAAAAGAAATGTCATCACTCTCAGGTGGCTATAGCTCTCCTTAGAGTTCTTTTCATTTTTTCATTCTCGTTCCTCAACTATACCCAAATGATTATTATGTCTCTTTAATTTTACCTCTAAAATATTTCATGAGCTCTCTGCCTCATTTTCAGCTCTTCTGTCACTGCCTGAGAATAGGCCCACAACTCCTCTGCCTGGGCCACAGCACTAGCTTTCTAACAAGGCTCCCGTGTCTTGATAGTGAAGAACAATTACCTGTGGAAATAGCTTTCTGCAAAAGTACAATATAGTGTAACATAATCTATTGTAAAAATATAATGAAAAAATTCTCAGAAAAAACATAAATGTTTACTATAAATGAAAGATTCAACATTTATCTCTCAGACTTCAGAGTTGTGACTTTATCTGAGCATTCTTGTAGTCTTAGTCAATTCTCCATTTAAGCACCTATAAGACACACACTCATACATACACAAACACCCATACATATATACACATTGGTAATTATTAGAGATCAAGCCCAAAACAAACAAAAAGTAAGTCCTAAATGCAGTCCTGTTATTAATTTGCTTTGCTAAGACTGAATTATCAAAATCTGATAAAGACCCATCATGAGGAAGGCTTCAGATACATTCTATGACCCTTATTTTACAGTTCAGTACCAAACACTTGAACTTGACTTTGGCTTTGGTAAGAAAAATTTCCATTTGCTGTGTTTTCCTACTTCATAACAATAGTAATAATGCCAATTCTTAGCTGAACAAAGAGAATTTCCCAGTGGTGAGGATATGTGTGGTGGGGAATTTTCATGCAGTTATTAATTTTTTTCCTCCAAAACCCAATTCATCCACTCATGAGCAATCATTTCCTGGCTTCCTGGGTCTAAATGTACTAGCTCACACAAGTGGCATTTTTCACAAAGAAAGGGTGGGAGAAAAAATTCAGCAAATTAGCCAAGAGCAGCCTGGTAGTTTTTAACTCCCAAAGTGGTTAAGAGATGATGAAAGGTTTTAGGAGAAAAATGACATAAGCAGAAGAAAATTCTTAATGTTGTCTGAAGAGACAAAAGTATTTCACTTTCATTAAAATTCTTTTTTTCCAGTTTTTTTCTCTTTTTTACTGCAATCCTATGTTAGAAAATATTCCCGTGGGTGGAATGTTAGTTAAATATAAAAAGAACTAAATTATGCTTATGTCAAACTACAGAGTGAAGACTTTCTCCTACATGTTCCTCTAGATTCTTAAGGTTTAATGCCTTACATTTAACTCTTTTATCCATTTTGAATTAATTTTTGTGAGTGGTGAGAAGCAGGGGTCCTATTTCATTCTTTGGCATGTGGCGATCCAATTTTCCCAGCACCACTTATTAAATAGGGCTTCTTTTCCCCAGGGTACATTCTTGTCTCCTTTGTCCAAGATAAGTTGGTTGTAGGTAGATGGTTTTATATTTGGATTCTCTGTTCTATTCCATTGATCTATGTCTCTATTTTTGTACTAATACTATGCTATTTTGGTTACTATAGCCTTGTAGTATAGTTTGAAGTCTGGTAATGTGATGCCTACAGATTTGTTCTTTTTGCTTAAGATTGCTTTTGCTATTCGGGCTCTTTTCTGGTTCCAAATGAAGCATAGAATTATTTTTTCTACATCTGTGAAGTATGACATTGGTAATATGATGGGGATTGAATTGAATTTGTAAATCACTTTGGGTAGTATGGACATTTTAACAATGTTGATTCTACCTATCCATGAGCATGATATGTTTTTGCATTTATTTGTATCCTGTGCAATTTCTTTACACGGTAGTTTTCCTTGTAGAGATCGTTAACTTCCTTGATTAAATATATTCCTAAGTATTTTATTTTGTTTGTAGCTATTATGAATGGTATTGAATCTTTGATTTTACTCTTAGTTTGACTTATTGGTATATAGAAGTGCTACTGATTTATGTACATTGATTTTGTAAGCTGAAACTTTGCTGAATTTATTTATCAATTCCAGGAGACTCTTGGTAGAATCTTTGAGGTTTTCTAGATACAAGATCATATCACCAGCAAAAAGCAATAGATTGACCTCCTTTCCTGATTTGGATACCCTTTATGTCTTTGTCTTGCCTGATTGCTCTGGCTAGAGAGCACTATGTTGAAAAGAAGTGGTGACAGTGAGAATCCTTGTCTTGTTCCATTTCTTAGGAGGATTTTGGTTGTGGGTTTGTCATATATGGCTTTTATAATTCTGAGATATATTATTTTTATGCCTAGATTTTGAGGGTTTTCATCATGAAAGGGTGCTGGATTTTGTTGAATGCTTTTTCTGCATCTATTGAGATGATCATATGGTCTTTGTTTTTGCTTCTGTTTATGTGATGAATCACATTTATTGATTTACATATGTTGAACAATCCTTGCATCCCTGGGATGAAGTCCACTCAGTCATGGTGGATTATTTTTTTGATGTGCTATTGAATCTGGCCTACTAGTATTTTATCGAGGATTTTTGTATCTACATTCATAAGGGATACTGGTCTGTAATTTTCTTTTTCTTTTCTTTTCTTTTTTTTTTTTTTTGTGCCCTTTCCTGGATTTGCTATCAAGGTGATACTGGCTTCATAGAATGAGTTGGGAGGATTCCTTCCTTCTCAATATTGTGGAATAATTTCTGTGCTATGGTTACCAGGTATTCTTTGTAGGTCTGATAAAATTCAGCTGTGAATCCATCTAGTCCATGGCTTTATTTTGGGGGGAAGTTTTTTATTACTGTTTCAATCTTACTGTTCATTATTGATCTGTTTGGGAGTTCCATTTCTTTGTGGTTGAGTGTTAGAAATTGTGTGTTTCTGGGAACTTGTCCCTTTCCTCTACATTCTTTAGTTTATACATATAGAGAGTTACATAGTATTATTCATAAATGATGTTTTGTATTTCCACAGTATCAGTTGTAATGTCACCTTTTTCATTTCTGATTAAGCTTAACTGGGTCCTTTCTCTTCTGTTCTTGGTTAATCTAGCAAGAGGTCTATCAATTTTCTTTTAACTTTTCAAAGAACCAACTTTTGTTTCATTAATCCTTTGTATTTTTTGTTCATTTATTTTCCAATTCATTTAGTTCTTCTCTGATCTTTGTTATTTCTTTTCTTCTTCTGGCTTTGGATTTGGTTTGTTTTTCCTTTTCTAGTTCCTTGATGTGGTACATTAGGTGCATTCCTCTAGATATCAGCTTATGCAAAAAATTTATGACTAAAATCTCAGTGGCAATCATAGCAACAACAACAATTAATAAATGGGATTTGATTATATTAAAAAGCTTTTGCACAGCTAAGAAAATAATCAACAAAGCAAACAGACAACCTACAGAATGGGAGAAAATATTTGTAAGCTGCACATCTGGTAAAGGGCTAATATCCTGAATATACAAAGAACTCAAACAAGTCAACAACTAAAAAACAAACAATCCCACTAAAAAGTGGGCAAAAGACATGAACAGAAGCTTCTCAAAAGAAGAAAAACAAATGGCCAATAAATATATGAAAAAAATGTTCAAAGTCATCAATCATCAGGGAAATGCAAATTAAAACTATAATGAAATATCACCTTACCCCATTTTAGAATGGCTTATATTAAAAAGTCCAACAACAATAGATGCTGATGTGGATGCAGAGAGAAAGAAATGCTTATACATTCTCGGTGGGACTACAAATTAGTACAACCCTTAGGAAAAACAGTATGGAGATTCCTCAAGTAACTAAAAGTAGACCTACCATTTGATACAGAAATCCTACTATTGAGTATCTACCCAAAGAAAAAGAAGGCTTTTCATCAAAAAGACACCTGCACTCGAATGTTTATTGCAGCACAATTCACGATTCCAAACATGTGGAATCAACCCAAATTCCCATCAGTTCATGAGTGGATTAATAAAATGTTGTATATGTACACCACAGAGTACTATTCAGCCGTAAAAAAGATGAATTAATACTTCTGCAACAATCTGGATGGAACTAGAGACCATTATCCTAAGTAAAGCATCTCAAGAATGGAGAAACAAATACCACATGTACTAACTATTAAATTGGGAGAAACTGATGAGCACACCTGTGCTCAGTGGAAATCAACTGGGGGAAGGGGGAGGAAGGGAGTGAGAAAAACCTAACTAATGGGTACAATGAACACTATTTGGGTGACAGGCACACCTATAGCTGGGACTTCAGTATTACAAAAGTGATCCATGTAATCTAAAACATTTATACCCTCTTAATATTTTGAAATTAAAAAAAAAATTAATTTGTGATAGGGAAAAAGAGAAAATTTGGATAAATAAAATTTAACATTAAAACTATAGTCTTCATAAGGAAGATTTCCACAGTTTGTTTATGTTGTAAAACTTGTCAAAATACACTAGAGGGAATGTCCCATTTTTTGCTCTCCTACCCTCCTGACCCACTGCAGTTTAGATGAAACTGATCCTTAACCACACCTCCAGGAAACAGCACATATCCCAGGGCAATCATAGCACCCATCCTCTTCAGGGACTGGGTCAGACATGAGTATGTCATCCAAGCTCCCCTGTACCCATGGCCTAAAGTGCCCTAATAGCTATCATTTGTCTTGCTTCAAATTGTAACATAGCACAATCCTTCTCACTTCAAGAAAACCTGAACTTTAGTTTACTTATGGGGATTCATCTAGAAATAATATTTTTACAACAAATCGATATTTTTACAAAACATCGCATACGTGGTAACTTCTGATAGCGAGCAGGCACTCAATGAATTCATACATGTTCATTGAGAACCTCATATCTATGATCACAAAAGGATGGGGGTGAGGGAAGAAGATTTCTGAACAATGGTAAGGTCAGATAAAAGTTGGATCTGCATTTAGCCAGGTAGGCAGGCAGTAGACTGTGTGTTTGGTAGTCACATGTGGCTTAAGAACAGGAATGGCAAAAATGGACAGTAAAGTACTTCAGATTATTAACAGGTAGAGTGAACCCTGCTAGTACCTACAAAGTCATTGAGACTGCAACAAGGTAGTGTAAGATATGCATATAATGGGCCACAAGCTATTAGAACAGAAAGAGAAAGGGAAAATACAGTCAAAAATGACATGTAGTTAGTGATTGAAATATGGTTAAAAAGTCAGGGAACCGGTTTATGCATTTGGCAGAAATGGGCAAGATGGACAGGCAAGAGTTAGAAAGGAAGAGTGGCACCAAGTGGAGATGTTGCAGCTGGAGCCTTGCCTTATTGGTGAAGCCAGGAATGGTACTACGGGTGACTGACTACAAAAAGAAGTAACGAGGAATCAAAGGATCATAAATGTGCGTGTGAACAATACCAAGGATGAACAGTACATAAAATGGGAAGCAAGATTAGGAGTCTGACACTGGTTATTGCCATAGTTAAATGGAAATGAGTCTTCAAGGAAGTAAATAACTTAATGCAATATTATAAAGAAGGTGACAATAAGTAAAATAGACATCTTTGGTCTAGAGGGAGGGTTGGCCAGAAAATAACCAAAAATGGCATTGGAAAATGAGAAGAGTATTATTTCATTGAACTCGTCACCTAAGATTGGAGGAAAATAAGAGGCAATGCCTCTTGGATTGAAGGGAATGGGGCATCACCTCAGGAAAGTCAGGCTGCAAGTAAGAAACGACCAGGAAGAAGGAAGAAATATCAAGCATTTGATCACAATGGACTCAGGGCCTAAAAAAAGTATGGGAAAAGAGGTAAGAAATATGGGAAAGAAACAGGGTTCTAATATGGAGCAGTGAGGTTCAAAGACTACGTTAAACATTCATTGAGCAAATCATAAGCTAAGCATTGCAGTGGGAGAGGAGCCAGAGAATACCGCTGCCAACGATGTGTAGAGGTAAGTGCACGAGATCCAAACATAACTGAATGTGTGTGTGTGTGTGTGTGTGTGTGTGTGTGTGTGTGTGTAACTGAATATACATAGTTGAATAACTAAGGGTTCAATGACATTGAGGAAGTGGGACTAAGTGATTCAAAATTAGAATTGGACTGTTACAGAGTGGCTCCTTTTACATACCAACAATATAGCTGTTAAGAATAAGGCCCCTCCTGAGCTTGGTGCTGGGAAAGCAGGTGAGGAAAAGGGCTGCTCTTAAATGCCCTCCCAGCAATTGTGGCCAGGGAGATAGGAGAGATGGGACATAAAGAGTGGATGGCGAGAGAAGTGAGGCAAAGGCACAATGACGTTCTCAGTTTGCAAAGATGGGAAGAGGAAAAGCAGAATGCTGTTCCTCATGAAGCAAGGGAACTCTAAAGGGCTGTATCAGGTCAATGTGGAAATAGGCAGCCATCACCTACACAATCACACCCACATACAGGTTGCATCCAATCTGTCTACTACTATAAAATGCTTGATAACAAAAGTAAAATGGGAAAAAATTAAATTTAGAGATGCAATTTTAAAAGTCCTTATATATTTCTGGATATTGCCACAGGGAAAAAGGACTCATCAAACACATTGCATTATTTGCAAAGCAGCCTGGCTATGAGTCTAATATGAATTATACTGATCCAGTGCATGACTTCGCTGAATAAATTACTTCAGGGAGCCCCTAGTGTTCAGAAATAGGAAACTTAGAAAACAATACATCTAGTCTCTAGTTTTGAGAGCCCAGGTGCAGTAAGCGAATGCCAAAAGAGCCAAAGAAAAGAAAAAAGGAGAAACCAGGCAAAGCAAGTGATTCCTTCAAAAAATTTAATTAAGAAACCATTAAAGCTTTTGCTTTTTAGGTTTATTTATTTAGCAATAGACAACCCTATAAACAATAGGAAAAGTATTACTTTTATCTAGCATAATAGTTATTTTATAGGATCCATCTACACCATGAAAATGTGGCAATCCCAGGACCTCACACGATGGTAGGCAAACAATAAAGACACAAAGTGAATTAGGCTGAACCAAAGAAAAGTAAATAAAACAAAAATAAACTGAATTATAATCAGTATAGCCAAGTACTGGGCTCTGAACAAGTTGTGCAACTTGAGGAAATGAACTCTAGAATCATTAATGCTACTGTATTTCCTTTAGTCAAAGACAAAGCAAGCAAAGAAGGCTAGAGAGGGGAATGGAACAATGCAAGCTGAGTTTCTCTATAATGACTTTATTTTTCACAAAAATAAACAATAAAAATCTAGACATCTTCGTGATCACTGCATTGACCATAATTGTAAGGACCCCTGATGCAGCTGTTCTCTAGCAGATTTTTTTTTGTTAAGTTAAATACATCCATTTTTTCTTTCTGTATGGTTAGGCATAGTCCTATCACTAACTCCTAAATTCTAAACAAGAAACTTAAACGTAAGCAGATGGAAATGGATCCATTGAGTTAACTAGTATCATGTGGCATGACCTGACCTGCTTTAACTCTTGAGCCTGGGCTTCCTCTTTGATCTTGGCTTACCTCATAGCTACTGGACTTCTGACTGTAATAAGTAATGTCTTCTTAGTCCTGCTATTATTTCTTGACTTCTATACATTCAGCACACTGGGGCCCTGACAGCTGCCTTAGCTGCACTGTTGAGGTTTTTGTTTGCTTTTGCTGCTGTCCATATGATTCAAGGTGCTGAATCTTCGAAGCCCTGGATGTGTGTGTGTGTGTGTGTGTGTGTGTGTGTGTGTGTGTGTGTGTGTGTGTTTGGGGGCTGGGAGGGGGTGGAGAGGTAGGGTGAAGTTGGGAGATGTAATTGGGACAGTGCTTGGTGTGGAAATAGCCAATTCAAGGGAAACCCTTTGTTTCCCTTCCTCATGTATACAGAGTTCCAAAATCTCCTACCGGGGCTGAGTTTGACATATGCTTTTTGTGCTACCTTAAAAACATATGCCCAAAATTCTCCAAATACAATTTATTAATCTATGAATAGGAAAAAAAAAAGTATCCTACCTGACAAGACCACTTCAATAAGATCACCTTCCTGGATATCACTGGCCGTTTTCACCAGCTGAAGGATGTTTTCGGAGGTAGGATCATGGCGAAAAAGCAGAATCTTATCATACATTCCATAGAAACCACATTCAGGGAACTGCAAATACAAATAATACAATAGTTTAAATGTCAAGATCTTCCTAAATATTTTGTTTTAAATTAAGAACAAAATACATAAATGTCAGGCCACAAATATAAGTTCATTAGAAAAGTTCAATGTATCTAGAACATTAAAAACTTTTCTTAAATGAATGGCAAAGTTGACATTGACAAAACTGCAAATCAGGAGGAAAGAAATCACATATCATCAGGGCAATAATAACCAAGTGGCTTTCTAATTAGAGAGTAAGAAAACAAGAGAATATGAGATAAGATTCAAAGAAGTTCCTGGCAGTAAGACGGTTAAGAAATATAATAGGTGGGAAGAAATGTGCATTTTCACACAATCTTTGTAGCTACCCAATAACATAAAAATGGGAGTCACTTTATTACAATTCTATTTCACATAACTGTGGCAATTTGTTTGCAAAAAAAAGAGGTCTATCTGTTTGAGCATATTCAAAAGTAAGAGATGACTCAATAAATCTAAATGTGCTCTGCATGTGGGCAGCACCATTATCTAGAGATCCTTTGACTTAGGAGAGCACCAGAGGAGGCAACCAGCTCTCCCTTCTGCTGCTGTCCCTACTACATCCCTTTTAGTTTTCATGCAATCTGTCAATCCACAGTATCATGAGCAGTGTAAGAGAAGGTACATCTGCACCAGCATGAAGGATTTTCATTAAAACAAACATCTTAGGCTAGTTTGGGATGTGAAAAAGAGGTCTTTTTTTGTATATGATTTTTTCATATAATTATTAAAGATTGTTATTTTTTAATAATGTAGGTTGATTTTTATAATGTAGTAGAAAATATTCTAAGTCAGGGAAAGAGAAAATTATCTTTATTGATTCTGGAACTGGTGAAGGGTCTGATACTTATGTCAATATATGTAGACTTTAAGGTGCTATTGTCAGGGAGAAATGTCCATAATCTCACACCTTCTGAAAATAAACACAATAAACTGTAAATTTCTCTTTCCTTTTTTTGTTCATAAAATTATGGGCTACATTCATGTGTCATTTTATATGAATTAAAAATAAATATAATCAGAACATCCTCTTTCTCTTAAAAGTCTGTGCTGATGACCAGGCTTAAAACCACTTCTGCATGTCACTTAGTAAACTTGACTTCCTTAAATTAAACACAACAGCTAAAATGATGTCACTGCTTCCACAGTGCTAATTAACAGGAAAAAAAAAAACTTAGCTCTTTTTTTTTGAAATATTTCCAATAATATTATTAGAGTACAAGGAAACAAAGGGAAAATTGAAATAACACTTCCCCACCTTACAAACAATGCCAATGCATAGCTTATGTACTATTTTTAAAATCAGGGAGATTCTGGCAAGACAACCGACTAGAGTCATCATTTGTCGGACTGTCCTGGAGGGAAGGCAGGATATCAGATAGAGGAGAGGGGAAAAGATTCGCAGCTCAGGTGCGGATCATAGAGAGCAATGTCAGAGATGGCTTGGGACCCCACGAAAAAACTGTGAAGCTGAGAAAGAAGAACATAAAGAGAAGATATTGGCAAGGATCAAACCCAGAGAGGCTGGGAGCCCAGTGAAAGGGTAAGAGAAGATTCCTCTCCCCCTCGTATACCTTCGCTGAACGGCAGGACACCAACTTTACTGAAGGCTTTTCCACCCTCCATGAGCACAGGCAGCAGCAAATACAGAACAGTGGGGTGAACTAGCAAGCCCCAGGAGTGTGGGCAGTCCATGAGGGGTACCACCTGGCAGAGTGCCACGAGAGGCTGGAATGCCAGCTTTCTCCCATCCAGACGCTTCCTCTGTTGCACCTCCCCTACCCACTGCAACCTATAAAGCAGATTGAGCTCAGCTGACCCGGAGCTGTGGCCCCTCCCCGACCTATTACAACTGCAAGTGTAGTTTGAGCCGAGAAGTTTGCCAAGGGCCATTTCTCTCTGGTGGGTGCGCATCCCAGTCTGAGGTGTCTGCAGAGAGTGACACCCACACCTCTTCCCCTTGAGGACTTGTGGTGGAACAGGGCTGTACAATTTGGGAACTCCCTGCCCATTGGCATTTTGCGTGGTCGCAGGCCAGTGGCTCAGATAAGCAAGCTGGTCTCGGTGCACCCTGGACTCGAGAGAGCAGGGGAGAAGTCAGGGAGCTGGACTCAGCTGGTAAGGGAGCTCACATGGATATATCCCACAGGAAAGTGTAGTGGGGGGCTAAGGAATGGGGATATGGGAGCACGAAATCCCCCCCAAAGAGAACCACCATATTGGATAAAGGTGTGGCATTCAGAAAGGAATAGCCTAGCCCCTGGTTCCATAACAATCAAACAGCTCCCACTCAGTTGCGCTGGCAGACTGAGTGCTGCAGCCCCTCCCCATTCATTACAACAGGGAGTGTGGTTTGAGCCAAGAATTTTGCAAGGGGTCATTTCTCTTTAGTGGGCATGTGCTATAGGCTCAGGTCCCCACAAATAGTGGGACCCTCTCTTCTCCCTCTGAAGATTTGTACTGGAACAGAAGTGCATAATACTGGAATGCCCTACCCACCAGCATTTCATGGAGATGCATGCTAGTGGGTCAGACACATAGACTAGGGGGAGGTTTGAGAGCTGGACTTGGGGGATGAGGGAGCACACATGGACTGAATTGATGGCAGTGTGCTGTGGGGGTCCAAGTACTGGCAATTTGGAGGACTGCCCACCTCTCCCCACAGAAAACTCGGCTACTGGATAAAGGCATTACGATCCCAGGCCAGGACCTTAGCACTCAAGTGTTTAGGCCCTTCCCCCATGAACAGGCCTCCCAGTTTGGAGAGTTTATCCTGACCATCGTACCAGTGGCTTTCCCTAGTGTCCAGAATAGCAACTTCTGATCCCCATGAAGGCTTTGCAAAGCTTCTCACAGTCCTGCAACCAAGCCACAAACTGCCCTGCTCCTTCCCCCACCTCAGTGGTGGCAGAGATCAAGCAACCCCCTGGGAAGTACAGGGTCTCTCCTAAAGTGTGAGCATTCAAGTACTCCACCAGGGGGACCAGACTCTACCACAGGCACAAAAGAACGTCTCAGCAGCTGGCTCTGTCATATAAACATCAACCACTGACAAGGAGAACAACTCTATGGCTCATCATAGCATCATCCAACTCAAGAAAACAGAGTGTAGCTGATTCATACTCACAAGTACCACCCCCCATATTGGAGATTAAGGTGGGGTACCTAACACAATTAACACTGCTGGGAAGAGGTGAAGACAGCATGACCGAGGCACCCTGAGAGGATCACCAAACTTGCTTGAACACCCCATAGTCAACTCAGGACCAACACTCCTCTCCCTGGCACAGTGAGGAATTGATCTTTGGGACCCGGGACAGGCCTGCAAGCCAGGCCCAGTACCCCTAGGACTGGATTGAGAGGCCAGATGAGAAAGAATCAGCGAAAGAACTCCAGAAGTATGAAAAATCAGAGTGAAAGGTCACCCCTGAAAGGAAACAACAACTCTTTATCAATAGATATCAACCAAAATGAAGATACCAAAATGACAGATAAACAATTCCAAATTTAGATTATAAGGTAGCTGAATGAAATACAAGAGAAAATGGAAAACCAACACAAAGAAACCACAAAAACAATACAGGAAATGAATAAAAAATTCACTAAAGAAATCAAATTATTTAAAAAAAAATCGCATAGAACTCCTGGAAATTAAAAATTCATTCAAGGAAATCAAAACTCAGTGAAAGTTTTGAGAATAGACTAGATCAGGCAGAAGAAAGAATCACAGAGCTTAAAGACAACTTCAAATTAAACAAGTCAGTCAAAGATAAAGAACTGAGAAACAAGAGGAATAAACAAAGCCTACAAGAAATCTGGGATTATGTAAAGAGGCCAAACATAAGAATCACAGGCATCCCTGAGGGTGAAGAAGAAAACACACAAGGGTTAGAAAACCTATTTGAGGGAATAATTGAGGAAAACATTCCCTGATCTTGCCATAAATTTAGATATCCAAGTACAAGAAGCTCAAGGAACACCTGAGAGATTCACTGCAAAGAGGCAATCATCACGACGACATACAGCCATCAGACTGGCCAAAGTCAACAGGAAGGAGGAACTCCTGTGAGCCGTAAGGCAAAGCATCAGGTAACTCACAAAGGAAAACCCACCAGGATAACTGCAGACTTCTCAACTGAAACCTTATAAACCAGAAGAGATTGGGGCCCCATACTCAGTCATCTTAAACAGAATAATGGCCAACCTAGAATTTTGTATCCTGCAAAGCTAAGTTTCTTAAGTGAGGGAGAAATAAAGACTTTCTCAGACAAGCAAACACTGAGGGAATTTGTCAAGAACAGACCAGCCCTGCAGGAAGGACTCAGATCTGCATTATACATCGATTGGCACAATACATACCCACCAGTGTAAAATCAGCCAAAAGCTAAAGCTCAGAGCCCATACATAACAGCTCAAGAGGTAAAACAGAGCAGTAAGATTCTACCCAACAGGATCCCATTTATCAATTCTTTCAATAAATGTGAATGGCTTGAATTCCCCACTCAGAAGATACAGGCTGACTGAATGGATAAAAAAACACAAGCTGAGTATCTGCTGTCTCCAGGAAACACATCTAACCCACAAGAACTCATTCAGACTCGAGGTGAAGGGATGGAAAAAAATATTCCATGCAAATGAAAATCTAAAGAAAACAGGTATAGCCATTCTCATACCAGATAACATAGACTTCAAATCAACAATAGTAAAGAAAGATGAAGATGGTCCTTATATAATAGTAAAAAGACCAATTCAACAAGAAGACATAACAATCCTAAGTATTTATGCACCTAACACAGGAACTCCATTAAAAAATGTGCAAAAGACATGAACAGAAGCTTTTCAAAAGAAGATAAACTAATGGCCAATAAACATATGAAAAAATGCTCAACATCACCAATCATCAGGGAAATCCAAATGAAAACCACAATGAGATATCACCTAACCCCAGTGAGAATGGCTTTTATCAAAAAGTCCCAAAACAACAGATGCTGGCATGGGTACAGAGAGGAAGGAAAACTTACATAATGTTCAGGGGAATGCAAACTAGTACAACCTCTGTGGAAAATAGTATGGAGATCGTCAAAGAATGAAGACCTACCATATGATCCAGCAATTATACTACTCGGTATTTACCAAAGGAAAAAAGTCATTTTATCAAAAAGACACTTGCACTTGAATGTTTATTGTAGCGTATTTCTCAATTGCAAAGATGTGAAATCAACCCAAGTGCCCACCAATTCATGAGTGGATTAATAAAATGTGGTATATGTATACCATGAAATTGTACTCAGCTATTAAAAAATGAATTAATACCTTTTATCACAATCTGGGTGGAATTGGAGACCATTCTCCTTAGTGAATTATCGCAAGAATGGAAAAACACACACCACATATACTCACTATTAAATTGGAACTAACTGAACAGCACTTACGCGCACAGATGGAAGTAAAACTCAACAGAAATCAAGCAGGTGGGAGGCGGTAGACGGGAGGGTGAAATCAAACCTAATGGGTACAATGTCCACTATTTGGGTGATGGGCACACTTATAACTTTGTCTCAAGCAGTACAAAAGCAATCCATGTAACCAAAACATTTGTATTCCCGAAGTATTCTGAAATAAAAAAAAAATCAACTTCATTAAAGTATAATTTACATGAAATAAAAATGGATATAAGTATATAAGTCTATCAGTTTTGACAAACATCAATACTCATACAACCAAAATCACAATCAAGCCATGAAACATTTTCATCAACCCCAATTTATTGCTATCGATGGTATCCACAATATTAACTTCAGGCACAGATCTACTTTCTGTAACTGTAGATTAGTTTGTCTGCCATAAAATTTCATACAAATGAAATCTTACACTATGTTCAATATGTTCTTTCCTGGCTGGCTTTCTTTCTTTGCTCATTATGAAGTTTTTGAGATTCATTAATATTAAATACATATTCACTTGAGGTTCATCTCTTTTCAGTACTTAGTAGTATTTCATTAAATTGATCTAGCATAAAATTCATTCACCCACAGATGGACACTGTGGTTTTTTTTCTATTTTACAGTTATTACAAATAAAAATGCTATGAACATTTATGTACACGTGTTTCAGTGGGCATATGTTTTCATTTCTTGTGGGTAAATGCCTAGGAGCAGCATTGCAGGGCCATATGATAAGTGCATGTTTGAGCTATATATCTATCCTTATGAGACTACCACATTATATTTATCTTTGCAGCTTTATCCTAAGCCTGAAATTCAGATAGTATAAGCTCTCCAATTTTTTTTCCTTTTCAAATTGTTTTGGATATTATAGGCCCTCTGACTTTCCATATACATTTTAAAAACACTTTCTTGATTTCTAAAAAAAAAAAAAAATGCTGTGATTTCTCAATAATATTGCACTGAATCCATAGATTGATTTGGGAAGAACTATATTTTAATAATACAGAGACATATATTTTGTTATAAGTAAAATACATCTTCCTATTTATTAGATCCTTATTAATTTGTTTCAACAATGTTTTCAGTGTACAGGCCTTGGACATATTTGTTAAATTCATCTCTACATATTTGGTATTTTTATGCTATTGTAAATAGTTAATTAAGGTATACCTAACATACACTAAAATTCACTTTTTTTAGTGCATATTTCTTTAACTTTTGGAAAATGTATACCATAACCATATCCCATATATGCAGTATACACACCACCATAGCCAAGATGTGGAACAGTTTCATCACCCCCCAAAATTTCTCTATGCCCATTTGTAGTCGAGCTGTCCTCTGACCACCCCCAGCCCCTGGCTACCACTGATCTGTTTTCTGTCCCTATAATTTGATCTTTCAAGAATGTCATATAAGTGGGATCATACAGTACATAATCTTGAGTCTAGCTTTTTTCACTTAGATAATGAATTTGAGATTTATCTACATTTTTGCATGTATCCTTGGTCCCTTCCTTCTTATTGTTGGGAAATGTTTCATTACACTGCGCAAATGTACTACAGTATATGTAAGCATTCCTCCCCTGAGGGACATTTGAATTAGTACCAGTTTTTGACTATGACAAATAAAACTGCTATAAATGTTCACATACAGGTTTTTATGTGAACCTATTATTTTCCCAAGGTGTATGGCAGGTATCTGGATAAATTTATAAGAAACTGCCAAACTATTTTCAAACTGACCATGCCATTTTGCATTCCCACCAGCAATGTATGAGGGTTTCGGTTGCTCTTCATTCTTGACAGCACTTGGTAATGTCAGTTGTTTTTGTTTTAGATATCCTAAACAGGTATCATGATATCTCATAGTTTTAATTTGCGTTTCCCTAATAACTAATAATGTTCAGCATCTTTTCATGTACTTATCTGCCACAAACACACACACATACAGGCACAGTGATCAACTCTTTTGCCAATCTTTTAAATTGAATTGTTGGTTTTCTTATTAAGTTTTAAGAGTTATTTATATATTCTGGATACAAGTGGTTTATCAGCTACATGTTTGGTAGATATTTTCTTCCAGTCTATGTCTTGTCTTTTCATTCCCCTGACATTGTTTTCTGAAATTTGCAATTTATACAAAGCTCAATCTATGAAGAATTTCTTTATAGATCACATTTTTAGGTTAGTGTCCAGTAAGTGTTTGCATAATCTAATGCAGTACAAATTTTCTCCCATGTTTTATTTTACAAATATTATTGTTTGGAGTGTTACATTTTGGTCTATGATTCACTTTGAAGTCATTTTTGAATAGGATAAAAAATATGGATCAAGGTTCATTTTTTGCATATTCTAGAAGATTTATACAGATTATTTCTTCCTTAAATGTTCAGTTCAATTCTCCAGTGAAGCCATGTGAGCCTGGATTTTTCTTTTCTGGAAGATTAAAAACTGCATATTTAATATCCTGATAGTACAACCAAAATATAATGCTATTTTTTGCCTTAAACAATTAACTACCTTTAAAATAAATTTTAAAATGATGTGTTTGCTTCAACAGCACATACACTACAATAAATTTTAAAATGATTTAAGAGAGTAGTGAAAAAAATTCAAGAAATTTAGTTCTTGGACTGGGGTAAGAAAATAATAGTTGGAGAAGAAGAGAGATAAAACAGCAAATTGTTTCCCTAAAGAATAGCAAAACTTTATAGAGATTTCTAATTAATGCTTTGTCAATGTCCTCCTGACTTGTGTAGTACAAAGTCAGTCAGGAAAACTGAAGAAGGGGCTTAGGGGACAAGGATTCTGCCAGCTCATTACAATTTCGGTGCAGTCTGGCCTTATCCATGTCTCTTGCTTTCTTTAAGGTCATCTCAATATTCCATTTCTCTCTGGTCCTGTATTGCTGACATTTGACATCACATTCTATGTTGTGCCTCTTTGTAAAAACATGGATATAATGCAATAATTTGGTGTTCAAGTAAGGTATGCTTGTCTCACATTCTAATTATTATTATATTACCTTTGAAGGGTGACTAAGGAAACACTATGAAAAACAAGAATAGGCAAAATAGTATCAATAATATGCTACACACATTAAAGCTATCATTTAAAGAATAAAGTTTTAAAGTGTTATAAATTTTCATTAAGATAATATGTACAATATATAAATAACTAAAGTATGGATATCTTGTCTCCCACATTCATTCTGTTTCATAGACAAGGCTCTTTTCTCTTCAAGCCATTCAGAAACAGGTTGTGGAGCCCTACGAAGTAGGTCACAGATGTGAGCACAGAGGTCTAGCCTCTCAGGACAGTTGTCATGGTAGCAGAAGCTGAAGGTTCAATTTTTTTTTCCAGATTGTTCGTTTTATTATTAGAAAGAAAAAATATATTTGTCTATGACTGCTAAGAGAAAAATCTTTTGTTGTATATAACATAATATTCTGCTTGGGTAGAAACTATACACAATAAGATTTATCGAAATCATGTTTTAAAATGATTCCTGGAGATGAAAAGTGTAGTGAAACAATGCCTGACATCCGAAAAGAGAACATATTGGGAGAAAACACTCACGAAACAACATTTCCTAATTTGGTCATAATCATCTGTTTTTACGTGAAGGTGTGTGAGCTTTGAAATCTGAAAACCCTCATTAAACTAAACAGGTTTTCAGAAAGGCTCGGAGGCTTGTAAACTCAGCTGGAGCTTATTACAAGATCAGTTCTGTGTTTCTCAGGGGCTTTGTGGTTGTGAGTGCAAACATCTCAGATAAGTGACTTCAAGCTCTCTCCAAGTTTGAGTCTAACAAAACTGGCCACTGTGAAAATATGGCCAACAATCCCGGCACTGGTCCTAAGCTCTTTAATTCTACCCGATGCTGGAAACCTCTGTGCCGCTGTGTGTATCATTTGGCATTTTTGACCACAGAGCACAATTTACTGTTACATTTCACTATAAATTCATGGCTGGCCAGACAATGTGCTCCAGAGTAGAATAAATACATGTTTTAATGAGTAGCTGAAATGCGACCTGGCCAACGGGAAATCTAAGGAACAAAGGGTGCTTTTCCATAGTTGGAGCCAATCACAAAAGGCGAGGAACAAGCAATACTAAAAACAAATTAATCCATGACTCAGTCAAGTGGAAAAAAAGAGAAAGAGAGAGACATGGCCCAATTAGGAAATGAAAATACTCTGCCAGTTTACTATTGCTAAAAGGGGAGGATTCAATGAAAATCCTGACATTAAACTATTCTGATCAATAACAGAATATATCAGGCAGCTGAATATTGCACTCTTCTCATCAAAGATGATTCCCAAGTCATTTTCCAAGAACTCTTCCTGTTCACGATAATTAGTGCCATGACTGGTCACCCTTAATAAGCAAAGAGACTAAAAAGGTGCTATCACTTCCTTACTTGGCCAAAATACCCCTTAAATGTTGATCCAGGAGTAGAGAGACAACAAGGTCACAGTGTGATCAACTGTTTTAAAAAGACTACCTAAAATCTGGGTGAAAACGTCTCCCAATTCCCTTGGCGGAGTCACACCTGAGTGGTTCTAGCCTCCAACTGTAAAGAGCAGGAAAGGATGGACAGTTGAAGATTGTTCAGAAAGCAGCAGATCCTTAGGTCGACTGGATCGTGCAACAGAGCCAAGACAGCAGTCATAAACTTCTATTATTAACTTTTGGCAAGTAAATAAAACCATCCCCTTTTTAATCATCCTCACAATTTTTAAAAATTGTCCAACATACTAAGAAAATTTAAGTATATCAATGAAGAAACAATAAATACATTAGTGAATTGAGTGATTATCATGTACATAGCAGCTATAACAACAAAGGTTTATTGGAATGGCTCAAGCCCACCAAAAGCATGAACACTAGAGGTTCATTTAGAAGCACAAGTTATAAAGTATAAATGAAAGGGGAAAAGAAAAAGTGAATAATTTATATTATTTGAATGCATATTTCTGAAGTTTGTTCAAATTTGGGCACAGGCTTTTATTTGGTGATTTCATGTCCTCAAAGGGAGGCACATGAAAAGAATTCCACACTATGACCACATAGCTACGTGTCTAGTTTCTGAATGTAATATTGGAAACAGAAACCAGAAAAAATAAAAATCTTTCCTCTTTCCTCATGCTCTTCCTCCTTTCTCCCTCCCCCCTCCACACTATGCCAACTCTCCACCACCACCACCACCACCACCCGCCCCCTGCCAAGCCAGGCAGAAAATAAACGGTGTCCCATTATAGAACAACCAAAAACCACCACCAAATTCAGGGCTTTACTATCTCTCCTAGTGGCAACTTTTATTATAGATTCTTGGTTGACTTACTGAGCTCTCTCTCCAAAAGATCTGATTCATAAAGATAAATTTGTAATACCTATTTTCATGAAATATTCTTTAAAACCTTTAAAAAATTCCAGTTTCTGAAATGATGAAGACCAAATGATAATTATAGTATTGAAATAAAAAGACTCATTACATTCCCAAGTCATGCAAAAGAGCAAAACTGTCCACTGTGGAGCCAGTAACATGCTCATTTTCCATTTTACTTCTCTATTTTCTGGGCCAAGGGAATGCTGTCCAAATGCGGACAACTGGCAAACAATCTCACCCCTTGCCTTGCTCCCTCTTAGTCTTTTCTCTCACACCAGCACCTGCAATCACATGACTTTCTGCTCCACAAATCCAATGCTTCCTTTGAAAAGGAATGCCTGACACCAGTGTCTATCAATTTCAGAAATCTTCCAAGTCCAAATTTAGAAACACAAGTCACTCTAGTTAGTCCTCCTCTCCCCACTGTATTGCCAAAAAGTCTTCCTTTTCTCATTCAAGACAAGACTTTAACTTATTCCACTCTTGCTTTCCCAAAGGCAGATCTAGAATCTGACCCATGGACTCTCTTCTGCTTAGATCTCTCTCTCTCTCTGCCACTCTCCTTTATATTAAGTTCAAAATCCCATTGTTTAAAATATCATTTTCATTCATAATTTTATATCTGGACCTTAATTTTACCCTCTATTTGAATTACACCAGAAACAAAAAATAGGAAAAGATATCTGAGAAAAAAAGGAATACATCCCATCAAAGAGAAGTCTGCTTGGAATTTTTAGAAAATAAAGTTTATATTAAATGTGAAGTGGCTATCAGATTCTAAAGTTGGTTGTATTGCAAGACATAGACATCATATAAACTGACCTTCCTTAACCTTTTTGGAATAAAGCTAGACTATTCTCACGATTTCTTCTTCCTTGAGCATATAAATACATTGATGTTTTGTATCAAATATTACTAAAGAAGTCTAATAAATTATATGCGTGTCTTTAAGGCAACAAGATAGCAGATGTGACTCAGTGTGATGCTTGATTGTTGGCAGAATATTTTCTTCTGTTTTAATTTGTATAACATGTCATCTATTAAAAAGACAAAAACAATAAGAGATGCCTTAATAAATCATTAGCTCTAACACAGCAACTTCTGTGTATAGACTTCCTAGAGGTAGTTTAAATCATTATTTTGTTGTATATAATTTAAGTTTTAAAATAAATGTTCATATCAAGCAATTACAGGTGGTAACAATTAATGAGAACCTCACTATTATTGTGTAAAAACATATTATCCTGCATTATACCTTGACAGATTACTAGTTTGTGATAGCTATTAAAAGTCTTAGTAGACGCACTGAAATTATTCCCACAACAGTAATTAGGTATGTGGATGTGCAGCTTGGAAAGAAAAAAAAAATGTATTTCACACTCTTTGTCTCACTCTGAATAAAACTGTCACTATAGCATATAGTAGATTTTTTTATATTTCATAGGCTACATGTTTATTACTTAATAAATTAAAAATAATGGATGCATATACTGGATAAAATGAAGAATATAACAGAAACTAGAAAGATTTAACTAAAAGTTAAGAGTCATTAACTTTAAAGAAGAAAAACTTCCAGAGATTATATATTTTGTTTTCTCATTTTAGAGATGAATAAATCAATATCCAGAACATATTAAGGAATATATTCAAAGGGGCAATGCTAGGTGGTGTCAGGTCAAGGGCTAGAAGCTAGTCTCCTGGATCATACTTCTTGGAATTTCTCCTCAGTTCTGCTTCTCTTAGAAAGGAAATACAGAGAATGGCCAAATGTCTAGCAAACAGTGATTCAGAACTGAAATCCCTGAGCACTTTTCTTTGCCAGAAAGCCCTGAACCCAGGCTTACAGGTTTTAGATTTTGAATAAAGCCAAGTAAATGACTTAATGAGCTTTGTAGCAGCTGTCCCTGGCAATCTGTAGTTTTTACTAGATAGACAAGTCCTTAAAAGGGTGGTGGCAGTGGGGTGGCCCACTAAATGCTTGCTGACAACAAAATGGACAGCTAACAGCAACAGAAAAACTGGTTAGTGTCACTAAGACAAAGATCAGTCTTACACGTCCCACACTCCAAAGATTATTGCATTATAGGAGAACTATAATTAATATTTACAGAATTATTGGTCTCATAGATAAAATAAACATTTACACAGTCTTCAGTAACACATTTTTAAAAATTTCCATTAAATTTTCTAAAATAAAATTGGAAAATGCATTCTTCTTTCATTTGGAAAATTTGTACATCTGACTACCATCTTCACTATCATTAATGAAGATAAACAAAGGGTAAATATTAATACACTATAGTTTGCTTTTGTATTTCAAATGCATGAAGTATAATTTTCAAGTAAATTTTAACATTAACATATTTATACCAATGACCAGAAAATGCTAATACTAATAGCACAGATTTGCAGCAAAGTACATAATCCTTAAAGATGGCACTACCTCAAGTAGTTATGGGACTACATAAACACTTTGTCCATTTATGAAGATTAGTTAAAAAATATCAATCTTCAGTAAAATAAAAACCATCTCCTTTTTAATTGTTAGCATCAAATTCTAAAATGTCTGATTTTTATTAAATTTATTTTATTCTAGGTAATTTTCTTTAAAAGTAATAATTTGATGGCCAACAATATATGAAAAACTGCTCAACATCACTAATCATCAGAGAAATGCAAATCAAGAGATACCGCCTCACCCCAGTTAAAATGGCTTTTATCAACAATACAAGCAATAATGAATGCTGGTGAAGATGTGGAGAAAAGGGACCCCTCATACACTGTTGGCAGGAATGTAAATTAGTACAGACCCTATGGAGAAGACTATGGAAGTTTCTCAAAAAACTAAAGATAGTATTATCTGACCCATCAGTTCCATTGCTGTGTATATATCCAAAAGGAAGGAAATCAGTATGTCAAAGAAATATCTGCACTCCCGTGTTTATTTACTGCAGCACTATTCACAATAGTCAACCTATGGAATCAACCTATGTGTCCATCAACATAAAGGAAATGTGGTACATATACATAATGGAATACTATGCAGCCACAAAAAGAACAAAATTCTGTCATTTGCAGCAACATGGCTGGAAATGAAGGTCATTATATTAAGTGAAATAAGCCAAGCACAGAAAAACAAATATTGCCTGTTCTCACTCACATGAGGGAGCTAAATAATTGAACTCATGGAAATAAAAGAATGATGGTTACCAGAGGCTCAGAAGGGTAAGGGATAGGAGGTGACAAAGAGAAGTTGATTAATGGGTACAAATATAGAAGAAATATCTAGTGTTTGATAGATCAGTAGGATGACTATAGCTTACAATAATCTATTGTACATTTCAAAATAGCTAGAAGAGAATAATTTGAATGTTTCTAGCATAAAGAAAAAACAAGTATTTAAGGTAACGGCTATCCCAAGTACACTGACTGGATCTTTAAAAATTATGTGAATATATTTAACACAGGTACTCCAAAACAATGCACACATTTTATGCATCAATAAAAATTGTTTTAAAAATAAATGACAAAAATAAAAAGGATAATTTGATAGATCTAAGTACGAGTAACCACCAAGAACATAACAACAGTGGAGAAGTGTACAGGAGAAAGGAGAATTGCCTGGATTACACCCTGGTTCAGAAACACAGGAATGGAAATTAGAGAGAAGAGTTTGGAAGTAAAGCACTTTTTTTTTCCTTACCAAAGCTACCTGAATGATATATCACAGGGGAATAATGAATTAGGTTAGACAGTGCCTTTCCAAATGAAGTTGAAAAGCTGACGCTATAAATCCAACAGTCATGATGAGAACTCACTCACCTGCATCATCACAGCACGCATATAACACACACTCTTGCTCTCAGGAGAGAGAGGTATAAATACATTGTGGCATAACACAAGTACTCACAGTCATTCATTCACTCAATAAATGCTGAGCAAATACTCAGGCACCGCATCTCTAGCTAGAGATATAATGATAAACAAAACCAGACAAAGCCCCTTATTCTCATGAGACTTAGGGTATAAGTAAGCAGAGATTGTCTAAGCAGTGGGATACAGGCAAGGGAGACAGATGTTACACAGGTAATCACACAAATGAGGGTATCATAACACAGTGTGCAAAGTGTTATAAAGAAATGGAGTATCATGTTATTATAAAAGAGCATATAACAAAGGAATATGACCTAGACAGGGAATTAGGAAACACCTCTCAATGAAATGACATTTCAGCTTAGATCCAGTGCTCAAAAGCAGTAATTTCAGATGGAAGGTGGCAGAAGTGCCAGGCAGAACAAGCACTTGTTCAAAATCTTATGTGTTCTTTGTTACCCTTATAAATAATGGTGCTATATCTCCTTTGATTCAGTGTAAAAGAAAAGTATTACTGGCTCTCACATCACCATCCCTTCACATCTCATTGTATTCCACACTGGGTCCAATGCCTCAGCCAGGATCTGCTTGGTAGCTCTGATACCACATGAAATTGCACAAAGTAATCATTCATTTAAGAATTTGAAATAAGTCTGGAAAATGTGTCATTATATTATGCCATAACCCTCTTGAAAATTCGCCATGTATGTTATCATAATTAATGCTTACAAGGAATGTCCTTCCCAATATTTCCATATTTTTCACATGTTTGTATATGTGTGTGTTATATATCATATGTGTGTATATGCATGTGTGGATTCATACACATATATATCTATATTTTCTTGTTTGTTTATTAATTGATTGATTGCCTCTTAGGACCATGGCAGAGATTAAATAAACAAACGCATATAAAGTAATTACAATAAGGCCAGACCCATAGTAAATGCTTTATATGTGTTTGCTGTTGTTATTATAGGTAACCACAATCTTTACTCTGTGCTTGTTAAAAAACTTCATAAGGAACGACTCAGCCACCTACAACAGACACACTCAGTGGTTTGCTATTTCTGCTTGGCTCTCATCGCTTCAATACAGCTCACGTGATTTCCAATTGGCTCTACTCAGGTCCCAAAAACCAAAAAAAAAAAAAAAAGGCCAAAACCTAAGGTTTTCTTAACTTCCATTTTATGAATTTTCTGATACATATACTCATTATATCTGTATAACTTATTTTTCTTCAAAACTAACCTATATTTGGTGAAGAACAATAGTTAACTGATTTTCAAAACTCCCTTTCTTATATTTATCAATATTAAGACATTTTTGCATTAAAGTACTGTTTTAGGACCAAGCAAGGGCCATAGAGTTGGATGTTGGCATTAAAACAGTGGAATTCCATTGTTCTGACTGTGCTGTTAATGGTCCGTTGGTTCCATGGATAAAAATCTCATTTCCCGAAAGCCAAATCCCCAAGGAGCTGGTGTATTTCTTTCTTCTTTGTGCTGATAAGCAGGCAGTGCATCTGATTTAAAGGATCAAAATGAAAACAATTTCTCTCATTTACTTTGATGTTCCTCAAGATAGGAAAGAATTTCTCCTCCCCATGTAAAATGCTATACAGCTTCTGGAAAAAATGCTGCAGTATGTAGGAGGGTCAGGGGAAGCCAAAGAAAATAAAACCACCTGCCACACCACCAGAAGTAATGTTTAACATTTTGCCCTTTCAGTTCGCTTCCAAGTGGCCAAATGTCCTCAGCTGAACTGACAGCCAACTGAGGCCAGGCTTTGGCCCCACCTACAAAGGCCTTTGGAGCTGGTCTTAAAAGGATTATCTGCAAAGGTTCTATGGACATCTGTGATGACTTGGGATCTTGATTCAGGTTAGTAGGTCACAAAGAAATGTACTGTATTTCCAGCAAAACTGACCAAGGGTCTGTTGCCATCTCTCTTAAAGGCAGATATAACTTACAAAGACTAAATTTAAAGAATGGTGAGAAGGAGCAAGTACATTTAACAATGAGAGGCTGAAATAAAGGATGAAATATTAAGAAAAAAATCTACATATCTTCATATTCTCTGATTGAATGTACAGTAAAATTGAATATAAAAGTGCAACATTATACTGTGACTTTGTATAAAATAGCTAATTCTTTCATTTTTCATATACACAATTTATAAATATATATGTATGCTAATATGAAATAACTTCAATATTTTTAAAAGAAATACAATGGTAGCTTATCTGCCAATAGCTATACTAATACCTTGTGACATAAATTACTTCAGTACAAGTTTGTATTTTTATTTTACTGGGTTTCTGGAGACACAGCAGTAATAATATAGACAAAGAGCCCCCACCTTCATGAAGATATAAGATATGCTCATTGTTTTCTCTGCCAAAAATTCATGAGTTTTGTGGAGTTGCCACAGGCAATCCCCAAAAAGCTAACTTCTTGACATTCTTTACCCTGCTCCCTCTGTTATTTTTGTAATCCTATTTGCTTATAATCACAAAACAGTAAAGGAGTCAGCGTGGGAAATGTTTTCAGCAAGACATTTTGAGAGAAGTTCCATTTGCCTTTAAAAGAGAGCAGAACTAAATCTTGAGATAAATCCAGTTTACAACTGAGATATCTGAGAAATCTAGGCCATATGAGTAGGTCAGTAACTGGAAGTTGTCAAAAATCTTTACTATATTCTAGAAACAACTGGGAGTTTAGAAGTTTGGCTGCATGACTATGTCGTTTCATCTAGACTCAGTCATCGCACTAATTTGAATTAAACATGGTATTTTATTCACACACACACACACAGAATCAACTGTAGCTTGAACACAGAGAACCAAAAGTTGAGAACTGAAAGAGGCGGCCTTGCAAAAATAACAGGCAAATCCCGAATTCCACAATTTCCCCAGTAACAGTTAAAGATCAATCCTATGAGTTCTCTCACTAACAGGTACCCTGCAGGAGTACCCTGTTTTGCACAACTTTTGAAAAGAGCTGAATGAATGGAAAAGAGATGTAAATCTTCCTCTTTCAAAATTGTTTTTTTTTTGGCATCTGCCTGTATAGAGTTCCTGAGTAAACAGCAGAAGCAGCTACAGCCTCGACCATATCTCAAAGGCAGGGTCACATCTCCTGTCATAATCGCTTCTCCAAGGAAAGGCAAGAACCAACACTTAGAGTTCGACATCCTTGCAGTTTGTGTTATCCACCTGCTGCCACTTTGGTTATCAACTGGACAGCCATCACTATTTTTTTCTCTTCATCCCCCTTAAAATCAGCAAGTTGCTTGGCCTCACTGCTGGTATCCCCTTCTCTGTTTTTGGGATGCCTCGCCATCTCCCTGCTCTCTTCCCCCCTTCTCTCTCTCTCTCTCTCTCACGTGCACGTATGCATCCTCTCTGTCCTTCTAAAGGATAAAATAAACTTGTTTTACTTTCATATCTTAATCTCTGTGTGAGCAATCTTTCTCCACCTGTGCTGTAAGCACCTACTTGGCTTTCCACCCTCACAAGAACCAAAAAAAAAAAAAAATGTCTCACTCTAAATTCACAGAAAATAAAATTCATTAGTTGAGACCAGAACATATTAAGAATCAGAATATCGTGCCTCACAAAACTTCAAACGCAGCAATCAACCTTCAGGTTGCTGACAAAATATTCAAGATATGCTGCATTCCAAATTTCACCCCATTCACAGGAATACTCCCCACAAGAAGTATCTGAGCTCCCTGCACACACTCTCACTCGAATGGACTTCAGGCGGCTGCCCAGGCTCTGCTCTCAAATCCCTCTCTCCAGGCTGCCAGTCAATGGCCTTCACATGGCGGATTCTACAGGTAACTCTCAACCCCCACAGACTCACCTCAGCAGCATTTCACCCAGGTGATCACTCCCTCCCTCCAACAACACACTTTCTTCTCCAGATTCCAGAATAGTCCATTCTTTTGGTTTCATTCTTACTTGACTGGCTGTAACTTTTCAGTTACCTTTACTTACTCTTCCTGTTCCCTCCAACCTCTGAATAGATGCTGGAGTGTTCAGGATTCCTTCTTCAGAAAGTTCACTTTCTCTGTTTATCATTTCCCCAGAGGACCTCATCCAGTCCCTCAGCTCTAAATATCCATATATGCAGATGACGCAAATTTCTATCTTTATCATTGTTTCCTCCTAAAACACAGATTCATTTATCTAACTGATGTTCAACATCTCTGCTTATAGATATATATGTGTGTGTGTGTGTGTGTGTGTGTGTGTGTGTGTATCAGAACACTTAATTTCCGGATCCCCACTCCCTCTCCTTGCTGGCTCCTCATCTCAAGAAATGGCACTAACATCCAGTTGTTCAGGTTGGATGTTCAATTCAAAGATATGGAATCATCTTTGAATTTTCTCTTTCCCTGTCACTTCATATCTAATCCACCCACAAATCCTGTTGGCTCTACATTAAAAGCAAATACACTCTAAATCCGAAATCTGTCACCATCTCAACTGCTGTCTCCCTAGTCCAAGCTACAATCTCTCAGCAAAGCCCAAAGACCTGCACAAGCCCCTACTCTTGGCCCCCCACAATCTATTCTACCCAAAGGAATTGGAGTTGCACTTTTAAACATGCATCAGATCAAAGTCTTACAATGGCTTCCTTTCACACATGGAATCATCCCAAAGTCATAACCAAAGCCCATAAGGCTCTCACCCAAGCTATCTCTCCCTCATCTTCCTCTACTCTAGCCTGATTCCTGTTTTCCAAATAAATCGTAAACATTTCTGCCTCATGACCTTTGCACCTGTGGCTCCTCCCCTACCCCAGGTTTATAATATGCTTTTCCTTGAGATGTTCATGTGGCTAATTCTCCTTTTTGTTCAAGTGTCACCTTCTTAGAGAGGCTTTCCCTGACCATGCACAAGTAAACTAGCAGCTCCTCTTATTCATTTCTGTTGCCCTGCTTCCTTTTACTCTAGAGAAATCATCATTACCTACAGTTCTATGATATATCTATCTTATTAAAAAACTATGTCACAACTAGAACATAAGCTCCATTAAAACAGAGATTTTTTTTCCCACCAAATTTACTACTGTATCTCAAGAGCCTGGACCAGTGCCTGGTACGCAGTATGTGATCAATATATAATGTAATGTTAAATGATTGAATAAATAAGTCAAAAGAAATGAGCTATTTTACATCACAAAGTAGTAGAGAAATTAGAAAAGTATTTTTTTAACATTACCAACCCAAACAATACTAAAACAAAGTCGTGACTTCTCAGTGGAAATTTTAGACTCTCTCTACCTGAAGACATTTTAAGAAAATGGTATCTAGCAATCTATGGGTTTGAAGACATGATGCCTCTTCCTATTTCAATTCCACAATTAAAAGATTTTAATGACCTGTATTTACTGGGACTGTCTGTTCCCCTTTGGCTCTTAAAATAAAAACAGTCTTTATTTTTAGAAATCAGGATTTCCTTTCCCTGCAGAGGTTACAGCCCAGACACATTTGAACACCCAAATGTTTACGATGACTTTGGCAAACTGCTCACACCAGAGAAGCACGTTTCCCCCGCGTAGAGCCTCCAGGTCTCTGAGGACCTAATTCTTGTCTTCTGTGCCACTGTGGGAATTTCCTCTGTTGCTTTAGCAGAGTGTCTTGACCTTATCACTACTAGAAAACTTTAGTTAAGCAAGGAAACCTGATATGCTTATTCACAGAATCAATAGATAACCACATGATCTTGGCGCAGTTCACCTAAGTTACCAACTGCCACAATCCACCCACCCCCCTACACTCTTCTCAAGAACCTTCAACCAGCAAGCCCAGCTGCCCCCTCGGCCTTCATTCTTACTGTTCCCATTGCTTGGAATGTTCTTCCACCTGCCAGTCCACTGGCATACACCTTCACTTGATTCAGCTCTCTGCCCAAACATTATATTATTTATCTCACTGTGTATATGTATATTATTTCTGTACTCACTAAAATGCAAGCACATGAGCAGTGACTGTGTGTGTTTGGTTCACTGCTGTATACCTAGTATCCAGGAAAAGGGCAGGATCAGAGCAGACACTCAATAAACAGTCGTCAAACAAATGCTCAGCAAATGCTAGCAGATTTTCATCATCCCCTCCCAATTCTGCACATTACTCACTGAATGAATTTTTATTTAATTCAGACTCTATTAAGAGCAGACTATTTTGACACCTACTTTAGAATATGATTTCCTTTCTTAGTAATGAAATTATTCACTTTATTGATTTAGAGAATATGACTGGAATGTAAACAAATATTACTCACAGCTAACAAATAATATATTTCATTAATTTGTGAATTGACATACTTTAGGCATCCACGATTTTGTTTCTTCACTTCTCTAGAATAATTTCCTATTTTTTTTTCTACAAGAATTGCCATTATGCTATGAATATTTTCAATGTAAGTAGCTTTAAAGAATTACATTTTTAAGCTGGATATGGTGGCGTAAACCAATAGTCCCAGCTACTCAGGAGGCTGAGGCAGGAGGATCACTTGGGCACAGAAGTTTGAGCCCACCTTGGGTAACATAGTGAGACCTCATCTCTTAAAACAAATTACATTTATAAAAATTACGATTCTTGTTAAACACATATACCAAATGCACTCCATATACTTTATGTAACATGACTTTGGGCAGTGTGAAATGTCATTAAAGAATTATTATTTACAATATTTTCCCCATAGAAAAATCAATAGAAAATATTCTGATTCTAATAATACTTAGAGATACAGCTATAATTTATCAAATATATAATTTTCTATGATTTTGAATTTCAAAATATTTGGGGAAAATAAATTTAAATCTCTACAACCAACAAAAATGTGTGCTAAATGAATTACATATGGTTAAATAAATGAATCAGAACAAAATGTGAGTATATTTATCTGATTAGGGAAAGTCCTTTTGAATCTATAAGCAAGAAGCCCTTTGGTTCAAGGAGGCAGATGAAGCATAAACATTAATATTTCATCTCCACCACTGACACAACAGTAAAGTACAAAGGGAATTTAATCCATATCATCACTGAACATGGGAGTGTAGAGAGCCATCAATGGACCAAAACTTTTGACAACTATCAAAAAGATGGAAACAGATCACAGAGGCCCTCACCTCTCCTGTGCCCAGGTTTACCTGAAGACCCTGTCTACCATTTCCCTCCGTGGAAGCGTCCAGGAAGCAGGGACCTTGTCTGCATCATTCACTGCTGTCCCCTCAGCACCTAGGACGTGTCAGGCACACAATAAATGCTCGATACATATTTAGACAGCTAGCAATAGAAAATTTTAAAAATACATTAAGATGAATCATTTTAATGTACTATACCACCTTTAAATCCAGTGCCTATCACATAGTAAGTTCTCAATACACTTTGAATGAAAGAACAAATGAGTGAATAGTGAAACACGAAATGCTTACTGTTGTGAGAAATTTGTCCCGAGGTTCCAGTAAGTGAAAAAGAAGATTATAAAATAATAGATAATGGAGTCCTTATTTTATTAAAAAAATGCATTCACAGAAAAAGGACTTGAGAAATAAAAAATATCAACTATAAATATATCTAAGTTTGGGGTTATAAAAGACAGTATTATCTTTTATGCTTTTCTGCATATTTCAAACTTTCCACTACTTATATGTAATCTTTTTGTAATTAAGGATAGGGAAAAGCTATCATTCACCAGAAGGAATTAGTTCTGTCCTCTTAAGAAGTACTATGCTACCACCTCTCCCACTCTCTAGCCAGCCAGCTCCTACCGTCTTACATGCCCCATTCTTCAAACAACCATGAAGCAGATAAACATGGAGGGTTGGCAGGCAGGTAGTTATAGAGACAGGCAAGAACCAGGCTATGAGTTGTTCTCTATCTTCCAGGATAGAATTTTTATAACCTGTTCACGTTGGAAGATTTGCAGGTATGTACGTGTGTCTGTGTTGGGGATGGCACATCGGGGTCACTCTTCCAGTAACTCATTTCCTATCAGCATTTTTGGAGTGCTTCCTCCACCCAGCACAGTCACCAGAACCAAGATGCAATCATGGGGAGAACATGGCCAAGGCCAGGCAGAGCAGGTCAGACACACTTAGCTCAACTGCTAACTTAATGGGTCATTACTGCCCACACTGGGTGTCACCTTCCTTACCTCTATGTCTAAATCATGTGGCTGTCTGTAAAGTTGTTAGTACAGGGCCTGGCATACAGTACAGCTTAATAAGTAACTTTATCATAATTATTATTAAAGACAAGGAGATGGTATAAAATCAATGACTGACAGATGAAACTCTGTACCTCTAAACCCTTATTTAATCTCAAATCCAGTATTTATTTTCCTCCCATGTGCAAGGCTGCTTTAACAAAATACAACTTGCTAGCAGAATTACCTGGAGACATATGCCATACAAACACAAACATTTAAACAGCAAATAAATACATAAATAAATACATAAATAAATAAATAAACAAATAAATAAATAAATAAAAGAAATTAGAAGAATGTGCTCAAGATTATGATAAAAGAAATGTAAGACAAATATCACAAGGCAGAGTCTGATGAATACCCAAAGGAAATATCTCCTCCTCTCACTGTCTGGAACTGCATCACAGTTCATTATAAGGCTCCTTCAGAGGTGTGATCAATATTTTAACAAATGCAGAACAAGGGAAGCCCCATAAGAGAATCCATTCATTCCAGTAAAGCAAATTTCTATAAAATCATCTATGGATTTTTAAAATTATAAGTTTTTAAAAATTATAAGTCTACCATAACTCCAAACATATACAGTAAGCCCTCACTTAATGTCATGTACAGATTCTTGGAAACTGTGACTTTATGTGAAATGACATATAACAAAATCAAATCTACCATAGGCTAATTGATACAGAGTTAAGTTTCTATACCATATTTTTGGTCACAAAAACATCACCAAACTTCTAAATAAAGACCCAAAACACTTCTAGCATTAAAAATTCAAATAAATGTGAGATATATATATATATACTTAAGAAAGATTAATAAAAATAAGTAAGATAATTATTTATTCAATTTTTCCAGTTCAGGGTTGTGGGTGGCTGCAGCCTGCACCCCCTCACCCCCTCAACTCCCCCCCCACCAGCTATGCCATCCCATCTCAGGACACACTCACACCCCCACGTTCACTCTGACTAGGGCCATTTAGACAAACCAGTTCACCCAACGGGCACATCTTTGGGATATGGGAGGAAACTGGGGTACCCAGAGAACACCCCTGCAGACACGGAAAACACAAACAGTGGCCCCTGGCTGGAAATCAATTTTTCCCCCATCAAAGTTATAATGAAATGAGATTGAATAAAACAACATTATTTGAGGACGTATTGTACTTTTGTGTCAGGAGAGTAAGCAGTGTAGCACAGGAGATACTAGCAATTAGTCAGAAAAGTTTATCTTCCTATTCAAAAGACATGCGCGCCTCGCCCCACACATGATGGTGGATATTTATTATTGTCTTTCTATATCCATTTCTCTTTCAGGACTGGCATTTCACTTTTTGGTGGAAAGAATTACTATTCCATCTTTGGTCCATTGAATGTTGAAAAAAAAAAAAAAGAAAGAAAAAAAATTTGTTCTCCTATGCTAAAGGGGCAACAACATGGCCCAAGCTATGCACACTAGACTCTGTCGTGCCTCTAATCCTTGAGCTAAGTGACACAAAGACATGAGACGGGACACTGACTGGACTTTTGATCAACTACAGGATCATATTTGTGAGTCCTTTCCAAACACTGTTAATTGACTATGCATAAGCTATTCCAATCCCTTCTTTGAAAAAGCCTGAAAATTGCTATTCCAGCCTCCCAAACTAGGGGAAGCAATGTGATCTCGTTCTGGCCAATGAGACACAGGGGTAGTTTACTGCTGGCTTCTAGAAAGCTTTTTCCTTCCTGATGAAAGGATATGGCATGCAAATTAAGCACTCTCCCTGCCCTGGCCCTCAGATGCCTCTGCCTTTATTCAGGTTATAAGGATATGAAGTCTAGATGTTGGCAGCAATCTTGTGACCAAGAAGATAAAGCCAAGGGAATCATGGAGATACCAACCCAGCAAGGAAAGCTACAGTAAGGGTTGGAGATGGAGTCAGGAGGTAGATTTCCAAATACAAGCACTTTTTATTTGCAATCCTTCCCATGAGTGGACAAATATTGCTTAAGATATCCATGCTTTCTGAAATATGTGTACCAACTAGAAATAGAAATCAGGTAACACTTTCTTATATGAGCCTCATTTTTAAGAATGCATGAGGACATCACCAACTTAATATGATAAAGTCAAAGGCCAAAAAATGTTAGTTGACATATGATTAAAATTAATGTTTCCATTTATGTGAAATCACCAAAGAACAACCTACAAGCACTAAAAAAAATGTAAAACACTATATTTAGAAACAAATGTTTCTGATTTCCTGGATTTTTCATAACCTTTACTTTTTATTGCTAAAATATGTGCATTAAAATAAGATCAAGGAACCTAGTAGTTTATTCACTCCTACCATTTTCCTCCCCAAGTCATATTAGGAACAGAGTGTGGGAGGTGTGCAGGGTTAGCCTATAGGCTGAGGAAAATCAAGCTCTTAGTAGAAAGAAATGGGGGCAGAGGCTGCATGACTGGGACAGGAAAAACATAAATAACAAGACAATAGATTTTTTTTAAATATATAGACAGAAGGAGAAAAAAGACAATGGAAAAAGCAAGTCAATACAGTAAAAAAAAAAAGTGCAAGGACAGAACAAAGAGATGAGACTGAGGGCACAGCACAATTAAGAGGCAAAGAAACAGGAAGAGAAAAAGAGACAAAGAGAGAGATAAAATCACAATGAAACAAATTTTACCAGAGATAGAAATTTCTGCTTGAAACACAACGAGAATGTCTGGCTTATTGTGCCATGATAAGTACGTCCGTATCCACTCTCTACAAATGCTTGTCAAACCTTTGTCTTAAACTCAAGTACGTAGCCATTTTCTCCACATTTTGGGGGCCCCAGTCCTTGGATGGCTGTAAATTTAATAATAACTATAAAAAAGTCAACATCATATGCCTTAGGTGGTTTTTCACACAGTATTCTTATATATTCTGCCTATTAGAGTCTACTTTTGATGTTCTGGTTTTCTTGCACATTACTGAGACAATGCACAACTTGGCAATTTATGGCCAGACAGAGGCCATTCTGCTTTCTTTTGGAAATGATGTCTATGCTTCCTACTTCCCTTGACATATGTTTTTTTTTCTCTCCTTTATTCCTACATTTCATATTCTTTCTCTTCCCCAAGAAGATGTCATAATGTATTTCATTTGTATCTTTGTATGGGTATGCATATGTTTTGATTTATATAAATAGCATTATGCAACATGCCACTGTTTTCCTTTTGGCTTTTGAGAAGTGTCCATGTTGCTATATGCACATCAAATACACAGCTTCTACCTACTGCATAATATTCCTCGGTGTCTACTATACTTTACTTATCTGCTTTTCCAGTGATGTCATCATAACCAGATCTCTACCAACTCGCTGCCCCTACAAACACTGCGGCAATGGATACCCTCATGTAGGCTTCCTCATAGACCTGTGTGAGAAACTTTTAGGGGTCATATGTACTCCAAAGTGCTGAATTACAATATTTGTATATTTAATTTAACTAAATAGTGCCAGATTATTCTCTAGGATGACTGAAACAGTCTACATTTTCACCAGCAGTGCCTAGGCTTCCTCAATACAAAAATCTTTGTCAACATTCGGTATTATCCAACTTTCTAATTTCAGCTTAATTGGTGACAGATATGTCATAATTCCTTTAGTTTGCATTTATCTAATTACAAAATAATTTGAAGTTGTGGGCATTAGAGATTTCTTCCTCTATAAATTAGCTGTTCATAGTCTTTGCCTAATTTTCTATTGGGTTGTTTTCTTTCTCTTGTTAATCTGTGTTTTACATATTTGTCCCTTGTCAGATTTTAAATATTACAAATATCTTCACCCATTGAGTCACATATTCATTAATGTTGCCCATGGTGTCCTTTGATGAGCAAAAATCTTATAAGTGATGTCATTGGTTCATCAACTTTTCATTTTATGATTTTTGCTTTCAAAACTTTAAGACGGCCTTCTTTCCTCTCCATTACAAAGACGGTTTCCTAAATTTTCTTCAATTCAATTTTTAATTTTAGCTTTCATATTTAGGTCTTTCATCTACTTGGAGTACACCTTTGTTTACTGTATTAACTAGGCATCAGTTTTATTTTTTTCCAAAATCATCTACTAATCAATCCATCTGTTCCCCATTGATTGTGGTGCAACTCCTTATCATATATAAAATTTTCCTGTATATGTAAGTTTATTTATGAGTACTTCATTAATTTGCTTCAGTCTATTTTTCTGTTCTTATGCAAATAAAACACTTTTTAAAAAATTTACTATGATTTGGTATTATGCCTTAGTACTTGATGGCCAAAACCCTCTGCTTTTCTCTTCTTGAGGTTGATTCAATTATTTGCAGCTTTTTATTCTTCCATAAAAATTGTGTAATAAATTTAGTATATTTTTATCCAACTGAAATTGAGATCAAGGTGAATTTAGGGAGACTGCCTGTTTTTTATGATATTACATTATATCATCCCCAAAGCATGGACTGTTTCTTCCTATACACATCATCTATTGTTTTTTTAGAGCTTTAATGTCCCACATGGACATCTTGCATAAACTAAATTATGTTAATTTCACAATACTTTATACTTTGTGGTGGTGTTTGTTTTTTCCATCATAATTTGTAGCTGACGATTCCCGGTATAGAGAAATATTAGTGATTTATGAAAGTTGATCTTGTATCCAAGACCTTGCTTAACTCTTTTCATTGTTTTAATAGTTTGTCTATGAGTTCTGTGTGTTCTTTAAAGATAGGTGGTCATTTCATCTGCAAATAATGAGAGTTTCATCTCCCCAATTCTCATCCTTCCATTTATTTTCTTTTTCTTTTTTTTTAAAGTGTTTTCCTTTATCTGTTTTGCCTTTTTCCTTTTTCTTCCATAGCTTTAAAAATATGTACTAACTTTCTCCATAAAATACAATGATTTCTACATGTTTCTTGTACATCACATTTCTCAAATTAATTGTATACCTTCCTATTCCTTTTTTCCCAAAATATATTTTTCATAAGAAGGTGCCAAAACTTTGAGCCAAATGCCAAGTCAATAAAGCCAAGAGATGAACCCTGGTGACACTGAGTCCTGGAAGAAAATAAATTCTACCCCTGGTTGATAGGTTTTGTATACCACGAGAGTCCCTCAAGAAACATTTTACAGCTGGTTTCTGTCATCTGTAATCATAGAATTTCTAAAACTTTGTTCCTCAACTTGGCCTGTAAAATGGGTCCTCCTTGGCTCTTTGTGGGTCACTGATCTCTTGTTCCCTAAAATGCTGCCCTTCTTCTAGCTTGAGGGAAATTGTTGACTCCATAGCCCTTGCCTTGATATCTTGAGTTCCCATTTTCTACTTGTTTTCACATATGCTGAGACAGAGCATCTTAAGCAGTAGCTATGGTCTCACTTTCAGACCTTGACTTCCTTTGGAACTTGGGAACAACCAGCTTTCTTTAGCTTTCCACACAATCAGCATAACCCAGACTGCCCAGGTCACAGCGTCATTGATTTACAGAATCAATAGAGGTTTACCTATTATCACACACATTTGTCACCTAATGTCTATAGTCATACCCCAGTTGTGACACACCTGTTTCATAAGCCTAATGAGAAACAAGAAAAATTATAACATGTTTATATATAGTAATATCTATCACTATATCTATTATACATAGGCATTTTTCCTCTAGTAAGTTCTGGCACTCTCAATACCCCATTGAGTTCCCAGAACATATGATATCATTTCAAAGACATATGACAGAAAAACAATGTTTAGATTTCCAAAAGTGACACAAACTGAATTTTAACTGTAACAAACTGTTGTACCAAGCTATGTTTAAAAACTTTACATTTAGAAACAATGACACATGCTGCCAAAGTCTGTTTGAAGTGTTCTTTCTCCGTACTATGTATAAAGCTTTCTATGTTCTTAAATCAAATTTATTCAGTGATGAAGGTATATTCAAGATTTTCAGGATTTGTGTGTGTGTGTAAAATTTTAAAATATGCATGTGGTAGTTCATTTCTACAATTTAATTTTTAAGAATAAAAATAATGTTTAAAAAATACTAATCACATAGCTAGCTCTTTGAAATACTAAAATAAAAATCAAGACAAAACTTCTACCCAAACCTGCCCAATGTCTATCCTTAATATCTCCTGATGGAAACAGAACCTGTGTGGATATTGGGTACTCAAGTGTTTTCAGGAACTGTGACATTGGTCCCTCCTATGCTTCAGTGTAGGTCAGGGTCTTTACTGCATACTCAGAAAGTTTGAGGTCCTGTAGACAAAACTATGTGAGCCTGCACAGGGGCAAAACAACAGTGGTAGCCGCAGACTTGGGGGATGTGGTGTTTCAGAAATTATCTGAAAGGCCCAGGACTCCTCATAAGGGATTGTCCTTTGAATTAGCTATTCATAAGATTTATGAAAAGGGCAGCGTGCACAGGTACCCATGTCTCTGTTACTCTAACGTCCTCTAGTAAAACAGACTATTTGTCTTTAAAATCACCTATACCAGATAAACTCCGTGTTTTTAATTTTAGATTTATTTGTCTAAGTAGTTAAAAGACTAAAAATCATTTAATTGTAACCCAAAGTTTTCAATTATATAAAAAATAATAATTGTAATACATATGCTAAATGAATCAATCCTATGTGAATGATTCTTAATAAGTATTAGTAGAGTTAACACACCATGTTGCTAGTAATTGGAACAGCTCCATATCCTGAAAGAATGAATAACTGAAGTCTGTTAGCTGTTTCACCATTCTCACAGCTTGCACAGTGCCTGGGCAAAATGACAAGCATGCTAAATCCTAAGGATCTAGTATGAAAGATATTTCCAGTTTTGAAGGAGTTCAGTCTAGTGAGAGAGCTGGAGAACCACGCGGTATCTGCACAATGATAAAGCTTGATGCAAGGTGCAAAGGAAACTCAGATAAGGGGTACCTAGCCCTACTTAAAGGTTACATGGGGAATGTTCATCTAACCTGAGGTTTGAATCATGAGGTGTACCTGAGTAAGAGACGTAGGACATGTGCAAAACTACAGCATGCCATGTGAATGACTGCCAGTTGAGTATGGCTAGAACAAACCATATTTCAGAAAAATGGAACAGTTCTTGATTACCACAACAAGGACTTTTCATTTTATTGTGGACACAAAAATTATTGATTTGTTTTTTTTAATAGAAACATGGCCTGATCATAAATGAGGTTTTCCAGAGACCAGCATCAAGGTAATGAGAGTGAGGGTGAGAGGCAGCAGTCCAAATAGGAAGTGTTGAGGGCAACAAATGTAATATGGAGGGTGGAGTATGCAAAGGGAAATGACAGAGGACAACATTCAGATCTGGGGCTTGACCCACCAGAGAGTTCATGTTGACAGTCTCTAAAACTGGGACTACAGGAAGAGCAGACTTAGGGGAGAAGATGAGGAGCTGTTCTAAGGAGCTGTGAAATGCCGGGACGCGAGGTTTCCTGGGTGTGCCTCTCTTCTGATTGCACTGCTCGGAAGCCAGTAATTTTCTGCCAAAATTATAGTTTCCTATGGGGTAAATAAAAATCCCTCCCTAGCAAGAGAGATGGATTAAAACACAGAAAAGGGAAAGGGGGAAAAAAGACTACTTCAGTGAGTGCAGTGCGCAATGTGGAAGAAAAAGAGGGAAGCAATAACCGCAGAAAGTGGAGAGAGAATAATTAGCAGCAGCAAGAGTGAGCCAAACCTTGGCAACCGCACAGACGTGACCTCAAGGCAGCTACAGCAAGAGTTTCCAAAACGCTTTTGACCCAAAAAACCCTGAAAGTAAAACTTCCAGCAGTGGCTGACAGTGTAGCACGAAGTCAGAGACCTCAGGCACCTCTTGTAGAAAATGCCTGTTCTCTCCCCGAGGGAGCCAAATAGAAGGAAGAGCAGGGCATATCGCACTTGTCTTTTCACAGATGCAGACAGTTGGCAAATATATAACCAGAGAAGTGTAACTGAAATACCAAGACTTACATCTTATTCATAAAAAGTCAATTCTTCAATTGAACTGAGAGCACGAGAGGTAAACTCCACACAGGTGTTAGGTTTAGTCTACACTTTATTTTTTAAATAATATTTTAAACTTTCACATAATTGCTGATTCCTCTTCAAAAATTAAAAAATAGGGCCATATAAAGCCCATCTTCCTCCATGGCATCCAAAGCTGAAATTCAGAGAAGCCTCCCTCTTCAGATCGAGAACATGAGAATTTTGGAGCCTCAGACTATCACTCTTGAAGAGAAGAATCGTCTTGTTGCATCAATTATTTTCTGTACTGAAATTATATTCATTGGATATAAGCACATTCACTTCCAGTGGAAATAATTTTTAAATATAAGAGTTTCTATACTTAGAACTCTCAGTTTATAAAGTTTCATACGTAACAATAAAGCTGTCCTCCAAAGCTAATGTTTCAACATTCTACAAATGGTGTTAATGACTCTCTTGTGGTAATTTTTGATCTAAGCATCACAGGATTCCTTACTATAAGGAGACTGCTGGGTTCTGCTGGGTTTGCACAATCACAGTTGACACATGATATTGAAAGTAGGTGCAAAGGCAGCGAGTGTGGAAAATGTAGTAAGAAGGGGCATACGATTGGGATTCAAACCAAGGAACAGAAAAAATGCCAAAGACAAAATGTGGTATATGTATACCATGGAGTGCTACTCAGCCACAAAAAACCATGGTGATCTAGCACCTCTTGTATTATCCTGAATAGAGCTGGAACCCATTCTACTAAGCGAAGTAGCCCAAGAATGGAAAAACAAGCACCACATGTACTCACCATCAAATTGGTTTTAACTGATCAACACTTAAGTGCACACATAGTAATAACATTCATCAGGTGTTGGGCAGATGGGAGTGGGAGGAAGGGATGGGTATATTCACACCTAATGAGTGCAGTGCGCATCATCTGGGGATGGACATGCTTGAAGCTCTGACTCAGGTGGGGCAAAGGCAATATATGTAACCTAACCATTTGTACCCCCATAATATGATGAAATAAAAAAGAAAAAAATGCAAAAGAAAAAAAATAGAGTAATTTGGAATATTCCAAGTACACATGGAACTCACCTGAAAAGAGCATGTGAATCACCTGGTATGGAGAAAGTATGGGACCCATGCAATAAATACTAATTAATTTAAAAACAGCAATCTTTTTATTAGTATGAAAGTAAGCTCAGTCATTAAGCTGGTCATATTCATAAATGTGTTAAGTATCTTCACACTTTAGATAACTTTCAACACTGCCATAACGTTAATATAAAATGTACATGTTCCAGAAGCCACCACAGCCTGGGTAGCAACTGCATGACCGGCCCTCCACATCCTGGCAGTAGTTTAAGGGTTGTGCAATGTAGGGACTGATACCCGGAATAAGTTTGGGAGTCATTTTATACAATGAGAGGGCTTCTATTAAAATGTGTAATACTGTACTTTGAAGCAAGAAATATGAGAGCTCACCAAGCACATAGAACATGTAAGAGCCGCAGCATGGTGGTAGAAATTGGTGGTGTGTGCTGAAAGGGACCAACCTCATCTAAGTGAAAAGCTGGTGCGCTGTGGCAAAATTCATCAACTGAAAATGCTTTTTAAAGAGAGCACTCCTACAGAAAATTCTGTACATATATTTTTCTTATGACTAAGGAAAACTGCATAACAGTCATTGGCAAAATATTTTCTATTTACAAAATTAATGTCAACTTTTTCACATTCAGAGGTTTATGGTCAAAAGTTAAAATAGTCTGGCCAACCATACCCTTAACTTTAAAGAAATACAGACCTCCCCAAAGTTATTAAATAAGAGGCCATTGTGTCCAGTTAATGGGCAAGAATCACTGTTTACTATTTTTGTATGATGGCAGTTTTCAATAGCTCTCTTATTTTTCCTCTCAATAGACAGCATTCCATTCAGTCTACCCCAAATTCCCTCTTTACTTATATTGGAGAAATTGTTCTACATTCTAGTTTGCATAGTCACTGAGTTATGCCAATAAAAGACTGCACATAGTTCAGTTCTGCTCACACCAGTGGTTCATTAGAACAGCTTCAAGATTTCAAATTCACTGTCAGGTGATACTTAAGTCTCACCACTTGGAATTCTCTCACCTTCTTAAATATGTCAGTTAAAATGCATATGGGTGAATTATTTATAGTTTCTACCTAGTAGCATCATTCTACCAGGCCTTATGACACAAGTCATTCTGCTTTGTTCTTCAGTCTTTCCAGATCCTTTTAAACACATATATTGACCTTGATAATAACTAGTTTCTCATTTGTTTATGTTTGAGTAGTTTATATTTATACAGTTATGTAGTAAAAGTTTATCCTAAACAAAACTGTTACAGAATCGGTGGTCCTAGGCATACCTTTGTTGGCTAGATTTCATAATGCTTCACTTTTAATTACCATTTGACTCTCTTATGTTAAGCAACCAGTATTAAAATCTTTCTAACATAGAAAACACGCTTCCTTGACATCTTAAGTGTATTTTGTTAAACATAATTAAGATTTCGAACATTGGCTTAAGGTCATCATAACGAACATCAATAATTACCAAAGCAACACCATGGAGCATCAAAAGCACGGCATTTTATAAAGCCCTGGGCTCAAGGGCCAAATTCACCAAGTTACTTGGGACTGTCTGAGCCTTGGATTACCTTACCCACAAAATAGGAATAAGAACACATTTCTTGTATGGTTGTTGGGATGACTGAATTAGATTATTAACAGCACTCAAACACCGTAAGTCTGTGTCATTCATCTGGGAGGCTGGAGTGTTCTCAGAATCTGCTGAGAGAGATGAGACTTCCACCTCTACTCCAAATAGCTCTGAACTACTGCGCAGAGTTCTCGTGCCTGATTTTATTGTCTATTTTCCTGTGCTATAAGATGATGCTATCATTGATATCATTATGTTAGCCAGTGGCCTAACAAAGAAAAAGAGAGCACAGGATACAATTTTTCAAAAGGATCCTTCCTGTGTAAAACAGAAAGAGTTCTCCCTCTTCCTGCTGTAACAAGAGAAGAGCATTTTCCTAAAACAGTGAGATTCCTGAATGAAGACTAGGGAAGCAGAGGTGCTACAAACTGATCTAAGGCAATTTGGCCAATCATAACTGTCCAATTATTTTGATAAACATACTGCTAGCCTCAGATAATCAGAAAAACATGTTCATAATGAAATCAAGCCCTAGATTAAACTCAGCCACAAACTCAAACGTGTATTAGGAAGCAGGCATAAATACACTGCCATGCCACCTGTTACTACAGACTCTCCAACTCCCTTCTCTTTGTCTTTTTAGGCACTCCAGTCACAACTTTGCATCGAAGAGTCACCATTTCAAAAGGATCAGCTAATCTTCTGATCACATCAGAAGACAGAATGTTCCTTTGAGTGGACCCATTGGAATTCTTGACTTAGGTGCTCTACTCTGAAGGTGTAGCTGTTCTACTTGAAAGATTCTTCTATGCCTCTCATGCAGAGAGAGGATAAAGAGACCTGCATTACTCCTAAAAAAAACACATTCATCTCAACATTGAGAATGATTTCGAATATGTATGTCACTAATTAATGAATTTTCTACTTTGTACTTATATGGCTTTTTTTTTTTTTTTCCCAAGAGACGAGTTCTCACTCTGTCACTCAGGCTGGAGTGCAGTGGTGTGATCATAGCTCACTGCAGTCTAAAACTCCTGGGCACAAGTGATCTTCCTACCTCAGCTTCCCTAGTAACTGGGACTACAGGCATGTGTACCACACATAGCTAATTTTTTTTTTTTTTGTAGGGATGGAGTCTCACTATGTTATTTAGGATGGTATTAAACGCCTGACCTCAAGCAATCCTCCTGGCTAGGCCTCCCAAAGTGCTGGGATTACAGGCATGAGTCACCATACCCAGCCTTATACGGCAATATTTGAGGTATTCTTAGTGACCACTTTGAGACTGCAGACTCTCACTAAGGTTCTTCTTATATTGCTGACTATGCCTATGGTGGAAAGTAAGTTTGTGCATATATATATATATATTACTATCCATACTTAAGTATTTTAAAAGTAAATGATAGCTTGGTAATAGGAAGGAAGACAGGGGTTTGGGATTACTGTTAATTTTGTGTTCCTGGTGGTAGGTGAAGCACAGAGAATGAGAGGCAGCTCTTGTAGTCTAGAGTGCTGTTCCTGGGACTTCAACAGATGTTCATTGAACTAAGGAGTTGGCCTGAGTCTCACAGGAGCCACGGAAAGGACACTGGACTTACAACTGAGCACCTAAGACTCTCCTTTTCACTGGTGTCATTCATTCTGCTGGCTGCTTTTGCCTCCCTCTTTCCTTTCTCTTCTCTCTTAGTCTGTGAATCTGCACAGAGCAAAGAATTGGATGCAGCAGCTCCTACTCTAGTTAGGATGTATTGTCTGTTTGATTTTGGCTCATTTTGGATCCAAATGCAATCCAGGCAGCCTAAATTACCCCTCCCTCCTCTAATTTGTTGGTTCTAATCTGCTCTAAATTTGTAAATTAGAGCAGTCTGTATTATTTCCTTGTGTATGTATACACACATACATACATGCATATATGTTTGTCTATATAAAAAGAGAGAGATTATTTTTTACAATGATATTTCAATCATTCTTCAGAATGGAATCACCTGGGGAGACTTTTAAAAATAGAATTGTTTTATCCCACAGATATACTGAATCAAAATCCCTGCAGGGGCGCTCAAGCATGTGTATTTTGGAAGGGGAGTGGGAGTCTCTATTAGGTTCTAATTTACACCCTTGGTGAACAACCACTGAAGAACCGCCAATTTCCAGGAATGAAAAACTAGGTTTTCAGACAAATCTCCTTCCACTCGGAAAAAAAAATCTAAAAAAATGCTAGATAGTTATTTTAAAAATAAGTCTCTTTAAAAGCATCAAAGAATTTACAAGACAATACAAAATTATCAAGTCAATACTGAAGGAAAAATTGGAATCCATAAGGTTATCTAGCATAGAAGACACCTTTCCATAAGTCCCTTTGTGCCACTATAACAAAATACCTGAGACTGGGGAGTTCACAAATAACAGAATAACAGTTCTGGAGGCTGAGAAGTCCCAGATCAAGGGGCCTGCAGCTTTGATAACTGGTGAGGGCTGCTCTCTCCTTCAAACATGGAACCATGTTTTGCATGCTCACTGGAAGAAGGGACAGAAGAGGAGAAAAAAGGGACTAACTTCCTCTGTCAAGACCTTTTATAAGGGCACCTAATCCCACCCATGGGGGTAGAGTCCTCATAATCAATAACCTCCTAAAGGCCATATTTCTTAATACTTTTGTACTGGAGATTAAGTGTCAACATGGATTTTAAAGGAGACAAACTCAAGCCACAGCAATTGCATTTGCCAATTCTGACAAATTTCAAAAATTCCTGCAAATTTGAACTTTTGTCCTCATGGCCTTATTAGTGAAGGGTGACTGAGACCAAAGTCCCAAGCTGGCAAAGGGTAGGAAGGGTCTATTAGAAGATCACCCTGGCAGAAGCAAACATAGATTCTTCTCGGAATCCAAACTTAAAGTCAGGGTACAGGTGAAATAGAATGGATTTGCAGCCCAGATTCTCATTATCAGAATCCTCCAAAAATAAAAAAAATTCCAGCTTTGAACTTGATTGGTGCTAGACTCAAAGTGTGTCCAGATGCCTACCAGAAGCAAATATAGATTCTCTCTACCTTCATTCTAGAACTTAATTAAATGTACTTGGAAGCCAAGTCATCTTCTATTAATTACTGCTACTTTTCTAAGTGCTCATACAGTTTTATAATCTCTTTTGAAATTCTGCTAAGGTTTAAGATTAAATTTACTAATCAGTATTTAAATATACTTCTATTACCCCTTCTGGAAAATCTTTAATTTCTTAGAAACTATTCAGCTCTTTGAACTTGTAAAGATGACTAATGATGCTGCCAAGATTCCCACATGTAAATCTGAACTCAGGACTGAACTACTTGATTGCCTGTGGGTTCACTCATTATTTTCACATCTCTTAAGGCATAAAATTCCTCTTAGCCGGATTTGTTTTACCTCTAGATTTTAAAGCTCTCTGTCCTTGATTAAAAATATTTTTTTTAAAAATTGTTGAGTGTTTGCTTTCTCTTTGCCATCTAGAAACACTATATAACAGACCTCAAACATAAGCCTACCTTTTCCATGGTCTTTTTACTCTGAAACTAGTTTCAAATGCCTTTTTTTGGCGGATGTTATATATTTCACATTACTCTATGCTTTAACCTTTCTGAAACCAGTTTTAAAGACATTCTCTTCCCTGTAATAATCATCCCTGGTTACGTGCTTGTTAGGGTCAGCATGATGTGGACTGTCCAGCACCTGGGACCCCAAGTCACTTGTAATCCCTGAACTCTACATTTCCTTCACCCATCACCACCACCACCCAAATATTCTGAAACTAAATCAAATACCAGCTAATAAGACAGAAACTGAAAGTGTTGTAGCAACTTATACAAATACCAGGAAATGACATCAACAGATAAAAGACCAAAAAAAAAAAAAAAGATAGAAATACAGGTCGTGGGGAGCTTCCCATATCACCAACAGGACAAAACCAAAGCATTATAACATTCTCTCTAAGCACTGCTTTGGCTCTATACCACAGATTTTGGTAAGTTATCTTTCCATTTTCATTTGTTTCAAGAAATTTTTTAAATTCCTTCTTATTATCTTCATTGACCCAGTGGCCAGTCAGGAGCATGTTGTTTAATTTCCAAGTATTTGTACGGTTTCCAAAACTCCTCTTGTTACTGATTTCTAGTTTTGTTCCACTGTGGTCTGAGAAGATTCTTGATATGATTTCTACTTTTTATAATATGTTGAGACTTGTTTTGGGGCCTAATATCTGGTTTATACTGGAGAATGTTCCCGGTGCTGAGAAGAATGTGTATTCTGCAGCTATCAGATGAAATGTTCTGTAAATGTCTATTAGGCCCATTTGGCCTATAGTGCAGATTACATTGGATGTTACTTTGTTTTTATGTCTGTATGATCTGTCCAATGTTGAAACTGGGGTGATGAAATTCCCAAATATTATTGTATTAGGGGTATAACTCTTTAGCTCTAGTAATATTTGCTATATATACACAGGTGCTCTGGTGCTGGGTACATACATATTTACAGTTGTAATATCCTCTTACAGAATTGATCCCTTAATCATTTTATGATGGCCTTTCCTTGTCTCTTTTTATGTATTTGACTTAGTCTATTTTGTCTGACATAAGCACAGCTACTCCTGCATGCTTTTGGTTTCTGTTTACTTGGAATAGTTTTTCCATCTCTTCACTTTCAGTCTATGTGTGTCCTTACAAGTAAAGTGAGTTTCTTATAAGAAGCTTATAGTTGGGTCTTTTTTAATTCATTCAGTCTGTATCTTTTAATTGGTGAATTTAAACCATTTACATTTAAGGTTGTTACTGACAGGTGAGGATTTATTCCTGTCATTTTGTTAATTGTTGTCTGATTATTTTCTATATCCTTTGTTCCTTTCTTCCTCTTTTATTATTTATCTTTACAATTTGGTGGGGTTTTGTATTGATAACATCTGACTCCTTTCTCTTTCCTTTTTGTGTATCTTCTCTACTGGTGACTTTTGTAATTCCATGTGTTTTCATAATGGTAAATATCATCCTTTTGCTTCTAGGTATAGGACTCCTTTAAACATTTTTTATAGAGCTGGTCTAATGGTGATGAATTCCCTCAGTTTTTATTTCTCTCAGAAACACTTTATTGCTCCTTCACTTTTGAAGGATAGCTTTGCTGGGTATAGTATTGCCTGGCATTTTTTTTCTTTCAATACTTTGACTGTATCATCTCATTCTCTTTTGGCCTGTGAAGGTTTCTGGTGAGATATCTGCTGTTATTCTGATGCAGATTCCTTTATATGTAATGACGCTTTTCTCTTGCTGTTTTTAGAATTCTCTCTTTGTCTTTGACAAGTCTCTGTTTGTTTGATAGTTTGACTATTATATATCTTGGAGAAGATCTTTTTGGGTTGAATCTGTTAGGGGATTTTTGAGCTTTCTGTATCTGAACATCTATATATCTTGTAAGACGGGAAGTTTTAGTTTTTATTTCATTTAATAGATTTTCTATGCCTTTGCCCATCTCTTCTCTTTCTGGAATCCCAAAATCTTAATATTTGGCTGCTTTATGGTGTCCCATATGTCATGTAGGCTTTCTTCACTCCTTATTCTTTATTTTTTTTTTAAATCTGTTTGGGATATTTCAAAAGAACTGTCTGCAAGTTCAGAGATTTTCTTCTGCTTGATCTCGTCTATTGTTGATGCTATCAAAGGTACTTTCATTTCATTCATCAAATTCTTCAGTTCCAGGATGTCTGTTTGGTTCTTTTTTATGACACCTATCTCTTTGTTGAATTTTTCATTCAGATCAAGAATTCTTTTACTGATTTCTTTGTATTATTTATCTGTGTTCTCCTGTATCTTGCTAAGTTTCTTTAATATCATTATTTTGAATTCTCTTTCAGGCACTTCATGGATTTTCTTTTCTTTGGACTCTGTTACTAGAGAATTGTGTGCCTTTGGAGGTGTCATGTTTCCTTTCTTTTTCATGTCTCTGTGTCCTTACATTGATATCTGCACATTTGGTGTAGCAGTTGCTTCTTCCAATTTTATGGATTGCCTTTTGTTGGGAAAGACTTTATCCTATAGATTTATCTATAACATTGGTTGGGTAGGGTACTTTAGCTTTGATTCTGAGTGAGTGCAGTAGTGTAGTTTCTATATGATTTCTTTGGCTGCAATCAGTGTTAGCTGGGTCTGTGAGTTCCTCGGTGGCTTAAGCTGTGGTTGTTAGTCGAAGCTGTGCAGAGGCTTTACTGGTAGCAAGCTAGGCAAGCTGGTCCACAGGCCCCTGGGTGGTGCATGTGGGGGGGCACCAGTGCAGGCAGGGTGGGTAGCCTGGTCTAAAGGCCCCTGGGTGGTGTGTTTGGATGGGCACCAGTGGAGTTGAGGCAGGCTGCACAGGACAGTCTCCAGGTCCCCAGGAGGCAAGTGAGGGCACCAGTGGTTGGCAGGGTAGGCCTGTTCTTATGCACCTGGACAGCATGCATGTATGCCAGTGGTGAAAAGCAGAGCAGGTCTATGGTCAGGCCTTCAGATAGTAAGCTTGGGTGCTGGTGCCAATAGGCGAGGCAAGTAGGTTCTCAGGCCCCCAAACAATGTGCATGAGTACCAGCAGTAGCAGATGGGGCAGGCCTGTCCTCAGTTTCCCCAATGGTACTTGCAGGCACAAGAGGCAGTGGGCAGGATAGATTGATCTCCAGGATCCCAGAAGATGCACCTTCACTGTTTATTTAATAGTAAAGATGGAAACTACTTAGAAGCATTACCTAAATAAACTGCATTTAAAGAAGAATATCGTAAGAGTTGTTAATATATAGCTAATGATATATGCTTGGCTGAATGAATAACTTATGACAAAAAGGGGTATATATGGATATACAGTCTAATTATTATTTTGTTTTTACAAAGCCAGCTATAAAAGAAGATTCATAATTTATTCAACAACATACTGACCATATGCCATAAATACCACCAAGTCTTTACTTCTGCTTCAAAAAAAAAAAAATTGATGCCTCTTATTGATAAAAGCATTCATGAATTGATTGAGTTTAACAATCCCTGGAATTAGCCATCACAAAAGATTTTTTAATCTGTTTTAACCTATATACAACATCACAATTTCCCAATCTCCATGCTAGTTTTCAAGCTCCTATCATATTTCTGTTCAGTTTTCTTATTTAAATTAAAATGATCCCTACACTAAATATCCTTACTGAGAACTTCAAACCACTATATAATAGGGGCTTTATTGCCCATATCATAAAACTATTGTTATGATGATACATTATTCATTCCCTCACTCAACAAATTATATTAAGCTTTAAGTATATGCAAGGTCCTATGAATACGACATTATTTAGTTCTGCATTTTAAAGAGAAGATAGATATTAATGTACTAGTTATGCAATCCATTATATGACTGCAATAGTCACAAGTGTTATAGAGAGGTGAACAAGATGCTATGAGACCACATAAAATGAAGTTTGACTTAATTTGAGGAAGACGGATGGAAGAAAAGGCTTCAAGAAAGGCTTCTCTAAGAGTTACTGTGAAAATTAAATGCTTTAAAAGCACTCAGCCTGGAGCCTAGCATATATAGCAGCCACTCAATGAAGTGATGATGATGATGATGATGATGACTATGACAATGACTGCACAGTTAAAACTATTCATCACAAGATCTTTTCTAGTCCTCCAGACCAGGCATGTTTAGAATATGTTATGAATAGGATCAGATGTTTCAGGAACAACTATATGCTATTTTTTGGGTTTTTTTTGAGAATAACAACAAAGGCCATTAGATTTGGTAACTGTCTGTTTCATTGTCCTCAACTTGATCACAGAATCCGCTCATCAGAGGCTTAATAATGTGTGCCTCCCCAGACTATTTCTGGCTCCCCTACTCCACATACGTTATTTGAGATCCAAACGGGAGTTGTCATTCTATTTGCCAGGGAACAGAAGGGCTGGGGATGAGTACAGACAGCTCCAGCTGAAATTAGGTCTCTCATTCTTCCAGTTTGCATGAATCCATTGAGAAACTTGGCATCATTCAGCTGTTCAGTTCTGCCCTCCCTCTCTCCACATTCCTCAGTCCTAGCTCCTCTTCAGTCTGGGCCATCTCAGTGAGGCCTAGCTTCACCAGTCACTTGGAGAATCTACAATCTGATATTCTATTCACTTACATGGGTGGACAACCAGGTGACTAAAACAGGGTAAAGGTGGCTTCAATGCATACGTAAAAATAAATATGAACTAGTGTATAAACCAGTTCTTAAATATACACAGCAATGTTTGCACTAAAAGAGAAACTATTGTTTGACCATTTTTTTCCCTTGTAGTGGAAGGTAAACTGTCTCTGATTTTCCCCCACCTTATCATTTTGGCATTTCAGTTTAATAAAATGGATTGGGACATAAACAATTACCAAGCAATGCTGTAGATGTTTTCCTATGTGTTACCTTGTTTAATTTTTTATCCACTTAACCAAGATATAGCTGACATAAAGTATACACATTTAAAGTAGACAATTTGATAAACTGTGGCATACGACCATACCACTAAAATTACCAGGTAAAGGACATATGCTTCATCCTAAGAAACATATGCATGATCACTCATATTCCTTTATACTCCTTCCCTTAGCACCTCCCTACACCCCAGTTCCAGGCAACCGCTGATCTCCTTTCCTTCAGTACAGATTACACTGCACCTTCTAGAATTTTCTATAAATGGAATCATATGTACATTGTTGTGTATAATGTCCTTCATCCACGCTGATATCAATATTTCATTCCTTTCATTAACAAATAATATTCCCTTATACAAATATACAGCAATTTATTTACCTGTTAATGGACATTTGGGTGTTTTTTCAGTTTTAGGCTATTGCAAATAAAGCTATTTTAAACATTTGTATACAATTCATGGTACAGACAAACCATACCAAGGTATGGTAAATTTCTCTTGGGTAAATACATACTCAGGAGTAGAACAGCTAGAATATATGACAGGCATTTATTTAACTTTTTAAGAAACTGCCACACCATTTTCCAACGTGGTTGTAGCATGTATATATCCAAAAGCAACGTATGTAAATTCCAGTTCCTTCACATCCTCACCAACAATGGGTATGGTAAATCATTTTAATATTAGCCATTTTCAAGGTGAACCTTGTTTAATTCTAACTCTATGAAAAAGATATATGATCCCCATGTCACAGATCAGAAAAGTGAAGCTCTACCAATGCTATCCTTCCCATAAGTTATAAAAAATCTCTTCGAAGTACACAAAATTGTATTCTAATATAAAAATATAAAACTTACAGAAGTTAAATTTTTTGATATGTAATACTCTAATTGAACATTCTTATATAGATTTATATCACAGTAAAATTAGCACGAGTGAGTTTTAATCCCAAGCACAGATTTGAATATGAAATATTAAAACAAAATATTTTTTTATAACATCAGAAGATCCAAATTTTGTACTACAATTCTCTAGAGTTAGGCAGGATGAGATATCATCTTACTAAAATTACCAAATATTAGTAACATCATAAATATTTTACATACCAATTTATCTCAAATGTTATCATGAATGATTCATTTGCAGAGAAGAATTTTATTCAATATTTAAAGTTTCCAAGGCCAACACTTGGCACAGTTTGTGCTTGTGAAATTTCACCTAGGATGCTAAAGTTTGGCGAATATTATAAATAAGTCAACAAAAATGAGGAGGAAATAATTTTGCCACCTTAATGACAGCAGCAGCCAGGAAAATTGCTAAAATGTCATAAGTGCCAGAACATGGCATTGTTGGAGAACTCGGGCAAAAAGACAAGGTTTATTATCTATATGGAAACTTGCAACTCACAAATACCTGGGCATAGCAATACTTGAGAAAAAGCAGTAACATGATGCAATCTAGACAGGAAAAATAGTTCAAATTCACTTAGCAAGGTTTTAGTAAAATAGCCAATATTAAAGTACTGCCAATTTGAGGCTATTGCTTTAAAAAGCCAAACATTCCCCTAATGTTCACTGGATGAAAGTGATCTGATCACAAAATAAAATGCATTCAAAAACATATGAGGAAATGTAATGGCAATATAGAGATAACTACAAACCAGATTCTTTTTTTAAAACTTCACACTCACATCATGAAAAAAATGACAATCTGAAGATTATTAGTGCTGCTAAACTTGGAGAAAGTTCTTATGGTTAACATAAAAGCAAAATATGCATAAATATACAAGGATAACAAAAGACTATTTTTTACTTGTAGGAGCACTGTAATTTTATTTAAATGGTAGGTGTTTCTGTAGAACAGAGAATGGAACTGCTCTTAAAAAGTCATCCAATTCTATATTTCATATATAGTAGTCATCTTTAAACTGTTGGCAAGAAAAAATGTCCACAGGAAAAAATAAAAGTGGAAAATTATTTTAAAATCATCCAAAGTATAATAATCACAGAAATACATCATCTGTTCCTTTTTTTTCTTTCTTCAGGTAAATGTGACATACATTTTCCTTAAAGAAAACAAAAGCCTCTACCGAGAATTGATTTGTTCTAAGATATTGTATACTTAAATCCTACATTCTATAAAGAATATCACAGCTATCTTTTCAATGTGTGTTCTATGAGATGTTGGGAGGTAAACACACTATTTGGTTTGTACTATTTGGTTTCTTACATTTAAATATGAGCAATGTTCAAAAAAATCATATGCATGAACAGTGATTATTTCTGATTCAAGTAGGAAGAGACAAGCACAAGTTTGGTCTTCCTTTTTTTTTTTTTCAATTTCTTAAGCTTAAAAAGAAAATGAAGCAGGTCTCTAAAACTCTTCCATATAATTCTATTGAAGCAGTGGATTTTAAATCATCCACAGCTGCTGTCTACCCACAGAAAAGGAGATGTACAATTTGACTAGAATTTTCTTCTCTAACACGTAGTATTATTTTTATCCCATGTATAGGTGTATTTTTGCACTGACGGTAGAACTAAGGAGAGACAATGAAACAAGCAAGCTAGGAGAGTACCATTTCTGAATGCAGCAATTCAGGGGCTATGAATTTACTAACATCCCAGTGTTTCTTCCAACACAAGCAGATCTTCACTGGCCGTTTCAAATCAAGCGTATTAGCAGAGCGCAAATTTGTGCTGTGCATGGTGATTAAGTTTGTTTTGTTGCCATAAAATGCAGACACATTAATAGATATTTTTGGTTTGGATCCCACCTGTAATTTAAAGTTAACATGCTAGTTTTATGAAAGGAGGCTCAGAATTTCAAAAAGTTATTTTAGAGTATTTTCAAGGTTTTATTTTAAGCATATAAAATAAGGGCAATGGTTTATAATGTACATTAGAGTATATATTATAGTAGAGTATACTTTAGTATATAAAATTATTATATTCTTTTTAAAGTATAAAATATGCAACAATTATTATAACTAAAAATGTCAATTGGTGAAATAAATAAAGACAAATAGAAATGTAAAGTACCCCTGTCACTAAATAATACCTATAAATTATTAGGGTTTTTTTTTTTTGGCCTTTCGTTCGCCTTCTACATACAGACTCTTAGATATTTATAATAATTATGTAGATAAAATGTTGTACACAGATTTACTTAGTTCAAACACAGTCTTTCACGGCTATACTGTTATCTTCATAATTGATATAAAAAATTTAAATATAGAACTGGGTTTCTATTTGACTTCTTTTTTAAAAAATTTCAAAATATTACAGGGGTATAAATGTTTTTGGTTACATGGATCACTTTCGTTATGCTTGAGTCAGGGTTATAAGTGTGCCCCTCACCCAGATAGTGTTCACTGTACCCATTAGGTAGGTTTTTGCCCATTCCCTTCTACCCCTGCCCCCTGTTTGATTTCCACTGACTTTTACTTCCGTCTGTTCACATGTGTGCTCATTAGTTAGTTCCAGTTTATAGCAAGTACATGTGGAATTTGTTTATCCACTCTTCAGACACTTCACTTAGGACAATGGTCTCCAGTTCTATCCAAATCGTTGCAAAAGACCTTAATTCACCCTTCTTCATGGCTGAAGACCGTATTATCATCTCAATAGATGCAGAAAAAGCATTTGACAAAATTGAGCACCCTTTCATGATAAAAACCCTCAACAAACTAGGCACAGAAGGAACATATCTCAGAATTCTGACTTCTTGATGTTATGGAATACATATTTGTATAGGCAGATCTCTCTCTCTCTCTTTCTCCCCGGCCCCCTGCATCTTTCTTTCTCTCTCCCTGCGTATGTGTACCTGTCCATCTGTCTGTCTTTGCTGCTATATTTTATTTTAGAGTTATTTGCTTAAGGAAAAATCACAAAAATAGAAGCCAAAAGGTAGAATGATAGGTATGATCACAGTTTGTAATCCTCTCAATATCGTAATAAATTCTTCTAATTTATAATACTAGCAGAAATGTGTGAGTTCACACATATCCTTCCAGATTCACCAAAAATCAGCTTTGTAATTTTTAGTGATTTAATAATTTAGTAGATGGACAGTAGTACACACACAGGTTTTAATTTACATTTCTATAATATTGCTAAGTTGAACATTTTTCCTTTCAACTTTTATATCTGTGTTTTCATTTATACCAGCATTTGTTTTCATTCTCTGAACATCTGTCCTTTGAATATGAATCTTATATGTTTTCATTAATTCTCTAAATGACATCCATATCAATTATCTTGTCATTAAATGTATCAATAGTTCATCAAACTACTAAATTTGTTGAGATTCTAAATATAGAGAAAGCCAAAAAATGTCATACCCAAACCATTTTGCTTTTGTCTCTGTTTACATGTTTATTTTTATATATTTGAAATATACTTTATATTTATTTACGTACATATATTTAATTACATTCAAACTATTTTATGTATCAAATGTCATCCTGTTATTAATCTAATAAGCTATAGGGAAAGTTTATCTTCCTCTGTACTCTTACCTCAATTTTGCAACAATGTATATTAAATAACTGATGTTCCCACTATATGCTCACCTCATTTTCACATAATAAATACTAATAAACATTTATGAAATCTTTAATTAAATATTGTCTTTTCTTTAAAGGGAGTAGTATTAGTGTAACTTAGAGGATAAATAAAGATTTTGGTGACTCGAGGGTTGAAATGAATCAGTCTGAAACTGTTTTCAAATCAGAGTTCTTTTCCAGTGTGAAATTATAGCAAAATTGACCAACTAAGGCATAATGATAACTACAATAATTTGGAATATTCCAAACTCCAGATATTAAAGCAATCACATAAGGCACTTAACAGAACACAAAATGTTCTAGGATGCTCATCATTATGAAAATTTTGGATATTTTTGAGTCCAAAAATACAAGAAGTATTCTGTGGACTACATACTTTAGTTATAAATTCAACTTTCAACTTATTTAAGCAGTTTAGTTAACTGCTTATTGGTATGTAGGCATAAAGGACAAACTTTACAAAGGAAGGCAAGCAAAGCAAACATAATTTCCTACAATCACTTTAATTGCGTTAGCTGGTCATATTAGTATATGTGTTTATTCCTTAGTTATAAATGCTATACTCTTCTTTTCATCTACTGATACATAAGTAACAGTGACAAATGCATATTTGTTGCACTCTTCCAAACAAGCAAATGATTTCTCTGACTAAATGATATCTCCCAATAGGATTACATGGCATATTATATTGGCATGAATTAGTTTGTTAGGTAGATAACATTAAATATGAAATAGCAATCAACAAGTATGCATAAAATTATTTAAATGTGTATGATCTGCTTTCCTGAATTGAGTGATTCTAGCTTGTCTATCTTAAGTTAAATTTCCTAACTCCTGAATATGGAAATTAGTATGAATGTTTAATTATAGCAATATCAAAGTTTTTTAATGTGTTCTTTAGTTATTTATCACCTTATAGACTGCTCTTTCTTTTTGGTGGAAGATGCACCTGTCTCTCATGCTCTGGGGTAGTCAAGTATGATGAAAACCAAACACTGACCGTGGATAGAGCAACTTGGAGGTCACTGTTGAACCTGACCAGCATCCTAGTGGAATGGTGGGGACAAAAGCCTGACTAAAGTAGGTTTAAGAGACAAAGGAGAATTAGAGACAACATGTATAAACCTGTTGAGTTCCACTGCAAAGGGAAACAAAGAATGTCAAAGAAGCTAGAGGGGCAAGAGAGGTCAAGAGGTGAGAAGGTTTTTGTTGCTGTTATTTGTTTTTTAAGACAAATGAAAAATTGTAACAATTAATTCTTTATAAAGTTCCCAGACAACATATTCCCTTAATCCAATTTAGAGCTCTAATGAGGAAGTCCATTAAGAAATGACTGGGGCTAAAAGGAGGAAAATAATTTTACCTTGAAAACTTTTGATTATCAATTAACCCAGACCTGTTATCAAAGTGATTAAAATTTACAGGGACTCCAGCTACATATCAAAAGCAACAGCCAAGTGCTCTTTTCCCTTCCCTAAATGATACTGGGGTAGTGGGAAATCCCTGAAGGAAATGACTCCAAGAACAGGTGAAAACGCAATGCTGTATCAGGTGTTTTTTAAGGAGGATATTAGTTTGCCTCCTAAACAAAGTGCATGTAAGTGATGGATTAAAACCTCTGTGGTGATAATTATTTGATTGGTCAAATGTAGTAAGTTTAATTCAATAAAATAGAGCTGTAGAATGATGTTATTGTCTATCACTGGTTCAACTTGATATTTAAAATGTGCTCTGGATGGAATGGTTTAAATGTCTGTCTGAAGTATCATAATTATTATACTGTTAAAACATATGAAATATATAAATATGATCTGATTCTGCTCTAGCCAGACCCTTACAACAACTTCTCACTAAGTGAAAAGGTTTCCCAGAACACCCTAAAACTTTTTGAAAGGGGCTACTGTGAATTGATCAAGATAAATAATTAATTCAAACTACCCATGGGGGCTACAATCGGTTGGTGCAGACCCTCCGTTCTCTTGAGCCCAAGGAACTCTGAAGTACTTCCACTCCTGGACGTGGAGAGACACACACTGGAGGAGCAGCCACTCATCCAGCTTAGCTTTCCTGTTCCTCCACCTCAACCTGCCCAAAAAAAGCTTTCCTCTTTGGGAAAACTTTATGTTTTTGAAGACATGTCTGAAATGAAAATTTGCCCCTATATTTTTTTCTTTGAGAATTGCACTTTTCTGACAGCAATATGCAGTTCCACGCAGTTCCACCCACTTCCCACTGCTTTTCAGACTTATGTGGCAGAAGCGCCACCAAAATACACATACATATTCATAAGCTGTCTGAAGCATTAATTCCACACATGGCAATGTATACTTGCATCTGTGGTTGGAGCTTCTAATTTGCAAAAGCAAATATAATGTGTCTAAAAATCTTGATGAGTGAGCCTTTCAAATTCAAGCCCAGAACATTAAGGATCCATGTATACATAATTTCAAGCAGCAATAGGCTAAAGTCTTCTGACTACCTAATATAATTCTCTCCAAGTCAGTGTCACTATATGAATATGATTACTGCCCATGTTAATTTCTCTAATTTTCTTCTTACATCTATTTCAGATTATAAATATTCATAATCAAAGTAAATAGTGCCCCCCCTTCCACAAGTGTAAACTAAATTGTACTTGCTATAAATCTATTTTCTCCTATTCTAATTTATGAAATGGCCAAGAAAAATGGCTTGCAATATTTTTCCAAAATAAAGAAATAAGCTAACCTTTTTTTTTTAGTATACAATGGTCTATTGGTGGAAACTTTGACAATAAAAAATTCAAATAATCTTTCACATCACAGACTTTCTTTTCTTTTTTATATAATAATCTCACCAGTAGTTGAGCTTATCTACTCCCCATTCTGCCCTTGAGTTATAATTTTGCCACAGTAGGATAAAAAAGCAGATTTCACTTTTACTCCTCCTTCTTGGGTGGGAGTACCTCCATGATTTGGCAGCTGCTTAAGTCAAGAAAAGCCCTGGTTTGCTAATTCAGGATTCTTAAGTAAAGAAATTTGCACATACTAAGTGTTGGACAAATAAAGAATTAAAGGATTGGCATCAACCTAAAAGTACAAAAATAGTATGCAGAATCATAGTTATAGACTTGCTAATTTCTTGGCAAATTTCAATATGACAAAAATTATTAAAAGGTGAAAACCTCAGTTAAACAAGTAATTGTTTTAACATGGTTAAACAAATGATATTTTAATGAACTGACTTTGTAAATCTTGGTGAAAGAAAACAAATTGTTCTCCACTAATATTTTGGGGAAAAAATGACAAATTACTTTGCTTGGATTTTGTTGTTGTTGTTGTTCATTTGAGTTGATTTTATTTATCATACCAGTGGTTCGAAACAGGCACCTGAAATTGCTGGGGGTTTCCTGAGGAAAGCATATAGCCATAGTTGAAGTTTTGTTATTTATAGCACATATTTTCTTCTTATAAAAGGCTGCATTAGCAAGAATTAAAAATGTTTATTAACTAATCTTGCAAATGAACATAAAATATTTAGAAGCCAAACAACTGTCTCTGGTGGAACTATACAAAATGTCTTTGGGGGAGCTATTTAACAGCAAATATATTTATCTTCCAGTGTTCTCAGTTGCCCAGTGTGCACATTCCCAGCTGACACTCTGCCGTCTTGTTTCAGTTCTCATACTCTCAACAGAGGAAATGTTCTTTTCATGGTCTATTTAATGCCACGTTTTTCACATTTTGTGCATCTTGTTGGTGATTTTGCTGCTGAAAAGGACCCCCAAACACAGTGCAAAAGCGCTGTCTAGTGTTCCTAAGAGCAAGAAGGCTGTGATGTGCCTTATGGAGAAAATACAAGTGTTAGATAAACTTAGTTCAGCCATGACTTATAATGCTGTTGGCCATGAGCATAATAAATAAGGTACCTTTAAGCAGAAACACATAAACAAAATTATGTATTGATTAGTTCAGAAAAATGTGAATGTGACAAGAGGCTCACAGGAACTACCCTGTATTTCTCCTTGGAGAAATGGTTTAGTATTTGCTAATTAAGTTTCAAGGTAATGTTACAGAACAAAACTATTTCAAATAATGAGGACAGACTGTATATTTCCAATCAGTTTGGCTGTGATATACCATCCCAAGGAGAGGCGGCATTGGACATAAAGCAGGGCACTCACATTTGCTTAAAATTCTGTTCTCCCATTTGTCCATTTCTATTTAATAAAAATCTGTATTTTAGACTTTAGGGTTTATAAGAAGGTTAACTCTTATTTATAGCAAACAAAAAACTTCTATGGATTGACCATTATGACTTCTGGCTTAACAGTGAAATTACTTTTTTACTGAAATCCAAATTCCTAAAATCACTACTCTTTTTTGTTTTCAATGTCTTCATATTTAGTAAGACCATATTCACGAAAATATCTGACTTGGTCTACCTTATAAAACCCAAAAGTAAAATTGTGAACACCACAGTCTCTACACATAGACACACGCTAACATTAAATTAGAGGAAAAAAAGGGTTGGTTGTTGTAGTTATTTAATTTTCTTGAAATAAAAACCTTTAGCAATTTTAGAAATTGCTAAAGACTTTCCCTGGACAGCTATAAAATGAACACCTTCAGGTTGTTGCAATCCTCTATTTTTTCAGTCACTTTCAAAAACAATCCAATCTCTCATCCCTTCCCTTCCCTCTCCACGCTTGCTCCCTACCTGATAAAGACCCTTGGAATCTCCCTATAAAAAAAATCAAAATATGCTGTATATATTTTAAACTTTAAAATACTTTTAATTTGAGAGTTTAAGATAATGCAATAAATAATTTTTGGCATAATATTTTGTCTAATTGTCAGAACGTGTATTAGTCAATCAGTTGGAATTCTGATAAAGAGGACCTGATAGCGTATGTATGTGTTTGTGTGTGTGTGTGTGTGTGTATGTGCGTGCATGTGTGTGTGTGTGCATGTGTGTGTGTGTGTGTGTGTATGTGTATATATATTTATATGCCTCATGCCATTGTGAGGGCTGGCAAGTCTACAATCATAGAACAGGCAGACAAGCTAGACGCTCAGGCAGGAGTGGATGCTGCAAGCTTGAGGCAAAATTTCTTCTCAGTTTTTCGCTCTTGGGACCTTCAACTGATTGGATGAGGCCCATCCACATCATCGAGGCTAATGACTTTACTTAAAGCTTACTGACTGTAGATGTACACAATGCCTTCACAGCAAAACACAGCTTAGTGTTTAACCAACAAGTGATCACCACAGCATACCTGAGTTGGCACATACAAGTAACCATCACAGTACCTTAAACCATACAGCTGCCTCCAATAAACACCAATAAGCAAAAGGGGAAACGAACCAATTGAGGCAACAGTCCTAGTCTCAAATTCTAGCTGCTTTACTAACTGTATAGTATTTAAAAGGTCACTTTTCTTCTCTTAACCTCAGAATGCTTCTTTAAAAAAAAGTGGGGGGTTTTAACACTTACCTTTTGGTGATACTGTATGGATTACATAAAGAGCTTAAGGAAGTCAATGAGGGGCACTAACTGTGTTATCAGGGTCTATGTCTTCTATAATCGTATTCCCTGCCATGTAGTAGTATTTCATAAATGGAAGGAAGGAAGGAAGGAAGGAAGGAAGGAAGGAAGGAAGGAAGGAAGGAAGGAAGGAAGGGAGGAAGGGAGGGAGGGAGGGAGGGAGGGAAGGAGGGAAGGGAAGGGAAGGGAAGGAAGGTTGGTTGTTTGAAGGAAGGAAATAAATGAATAAATAAGTAAATGAAGAAACGAATGCCAAACTACATTTCTGGAAAAAACAAATTCACTGTCCTTGAGATTACAGAAAAAACAAACAAGACTAAAAACTAGTCCCTGCTTTTAAGCAATTTAGCCCTGACTACTAAATAAGGCCACTTTGCAAATAACCATAATACAAATATATTAAGAAAGAAATACAGAAGGAAGTGAATACATCTAATGCATTTAACAACTTAAGATTTCTGGTGTAAGTTCAAACAAATGGCATACTCTGGGACTATAAAGGATCAAAAACAAACACGTGATATATGAGATCAACCATCCGAAGATTCAGGCACCATACTAGATGGCTCTAAATGTGGTTTTATAGACCTGGATTACTTTACAAATTAATTGATAAAGATAGGGAGTTGCTAAATTTAAAACAAAGTAATAAAGTGGCATCTCTAGAATGACACTGTTAGAATGGAAAACATTGTAAAGGAGAACTGTAATTCAGTCAGTTGGTGCGATGCATAAGAGATTGGAACCTGAGGTATCCATCAGTGCTTACATTAAATTATCCAAGGAAAAGAATCTTATCAGGTGACCCAATAAAGCAATGAGGTTTTCCCATAACCTAGTTGGAATATCCTTCAAGACCAACCAATTCCTTATGTTTCAACTCTGAGCCAATTTTGCAACTTCCCAGTTTCTCAATCTGCTTTGCAGGCATCTTGCTGTGGAGAGCCAATACCCTAGAAAAGTATATCATTCACTGTGAATTAGTAAATAGGCATTCTAGTCCATAAGAATATTTTTGTGAGGTTTATGAGCCTACATTTATGTTTTAGAAACTACAGCAGTTCTGGCTAGACAGAAAAAATAAAATTTCTGGAGCTTAAAATTTGAGAACTAGAAACTGTATCTCAATGAACCAGTCATGAGATAGGCCAGCTAACCAGGTATGCACAATTTTTCTCTCCTTGTGCCTCCCAAATGCTGGACTTTGCGCTTACCTGAGTGTTAAAGGCTAAAAGGACCCAGAGGCTTCAGGAAAAAGATAAAAAATATTAAGTATGTCAATGGGCAGAAATTATGAAAAGACCATTCAAGAGGGAGAGAAAAGCACAGGTAAGGTCCAAAGATTGAGAAATACAATGTACATATGGACTAGAATAAATAGTGTGATTTTGATAGCACAATAGGTTCATCCACAGAAAGACTGAGTAAGAAGATTGTAAGGTAAACTGTGGCCATTTTGGAGAATTTTAAGTCACTGGATTGGAAAATTTCTTTTGTTTACTGGCAAGGGGAAGCCATCAAGTTTTGATTTTTTTTTTAAGCCAGTGAATATTAGCATAATTAACTTGTTACAAACATAGTGGATAACTTTGAGGGAGAGACTGACCCATGAATTTTATTGCAACAGCTTAAGTAGGAGGTAATAACAATCCAAGATAGAAAGACAGTTGTTATAATAAAAACAGAGGAGGGCAATGTGAGACTCTAAGGAAAGGATAATTGTTGGGATTCACTGAGCATCTAATCTGCTATGAAAGGTGAGGGGTGTGGAAAGGTTGATGCATACTCTAAGGGTGGTAATTCAGAGAACAATAATGCCCTTTTGTTTTTTAATTATCCATATGCTGTTATATAACTGTTATATAACATCATTTTACATTAATGGCTTGAACTTCTTAATATCATTATTTAACATCTGCAACTGGGTTCATTATTTAAGGTCAAATTCAAAATTTGGGTTCATTATTTAAGGCCAGATTCAAAATTTGGCCTTAAAGCCCAATCTGTTTATCTTTCTTGCCACCCTACAACCACAGTGAGCTGATGATTTTCCAACTGCTTGAACCATAAAAACAGATGTATGCAAAAGGCAAGAGGATAATCTAACAATATTGTTGTGCAGGATTTACAAGAGTACACTACTCCAAAAAGCAAAGTTCTCCAGCTAATAAATATGGCACTTTTAGTACTTTCCTGACAGCTAACATAGATACCAAGAATCTTAATACTAGCCTGACTTTCCTGTATGCTGTCTACGCCATAAACATGTCCAGCACCTCCCCTTTCCAGAACCTTGTTTCAACAAAGCAATATTTAGAAAACAATAAGAGCAGTGGACTCTCAGCAAGTAATTCACTAGTAGTACAAGAAGCACAAATGTGCTTCTTTGTGCTACCTTACTCATACACAATCCCAACTAAAAAAAAAGCATTCTAATGTTTAAAACAGAGTTACCACAGCAACAAAGTGAACAGTTAAAAAGCAATGAACTTAATCAATGCAAGTCATTGTTGGAAAGATTATCCCTTGAGACAAATCTCTCACTGCTAAGATTATTGCTATTTATCTGAAGTATTTTCTGAAAAGGTAAGAATGACTGACTGAAGGCTTCAGATCAATGAGGTGTTTTTTTTTCCTTTCAATGAGCTAAAGCTCCCAGTAGACCTAAGCTGCACTTTTAATCATGACATTAATCGATAACAATTACACCCAAGAGAATGCCAACATAGGTTTTCCAGGAAATCTCATAGGGCTTAAAAAGTGCTGTACTTGTAGAAACAGTCAATATTATGTGTTACAAAACAGAATTCAGGTTGGTTTCTTCCTATTTCTCTAGAGCAGAATTATGGTGCTCCAGGCCCAGAAATGTTAGCATAGTGCTTCTCAAACTTTAATGTGCTTAAGAATCACCTAGTTGTCTTGTTAAAATGCAGATTCCCGTTCAGTTGGTCTGCAGTGTGGCCTGAGATCTGAATTTCTACAACCTCCTAGGTAACGTCCAAGCTGCTGGTGAGCAGACCACACCCGAAGTAGCAAGACACTGGGCTCCATCAGATTGGTCAGAAAGAGTAAAAGTCATACACATTGGTTGAGGGATACTTACAAAAGAGGGATTTGACCGTAAGAGAGAGATTTTACTTCTAGATCTTCCACCTCAAGCTGCCCTCCTTGGAAAATAACAGAGAAAAATGGCAATACTGAACTTACCTCAAAGAATAGCACTTCCTAAGTGTATTGCAAGGAACCCTACTTATCTGAGATACAAATAGGTCTTGCCAGAAAAATAAGATGCTAAGAAGAGGCCAAATGGTCATATAACTGAGTTAAGCAAAATTAAGTAACAATAATGGCTAACAGTTGTTAAGCACTCAGTATGGCCCAGGCCTTGTTCTAAATACATAATGTGGAATAACTCATTTAATCCTCACAGCAACTCTATGAGGTAGGAACTATGTTATCCCTATTTTTCAGATGTGGAAAGAGAGCAAGGAGACATTAAGTCACTTGTCCAAGGTCACCACGCTAGTGAGCTGGTGAGTGGTAGAGGCAGGACTCATGCCCCGGCAGGCTGCCTCCAGAGCACCGGCTCTGTCCTCTGGAACATGAACACATTTCAGTACTGATGGGAAGTGTGAATCACCACAAGGTGATGTAAGGACTTGTAAGCTGCCAATGAAGAGAAGAGAGGAAACTTTAGAAGTTAGGGCAAGACAGAGCACAAGGACAAGCTAGAGAAGGGAAAAATTAGCAAGTGGAAGTAATTCTTGGTGAAATAACAGATTTAGAACAGTGTACTATAGTAGTGGAGACATCATCCACCCAGACACACATGGGCAGAATTAAGAGTAGTCTCAGCAAATAAATGCCCAAAAGAAAGCAAGTCAAGTCACAGATCTCACTGACTGCTGGAGAACACAAACAGTTTCTTTCCACCTAATATACTAAGAAAGCTCAAGACAACAAAGCCATGACTATTCTACATTAATTACCCAATTTACAGATTGTCTAGTGCCCTTGCTGGATCTCTTTCTTCTTCCTACAGGATGGACTGGACATTTTGCTTCTAATTAGCAACTCTGTGAAAGCAAGTAGGGAAAGCCCAGTCAGTTTATTTCTCTCTCATTCTGGGATTTGGCAACAGGTTTGGGAGAAGGAGGTTAAGGATGTGAAACTAATGATGAAAACACATTCTTATTAATCCTAGATTTCACAGAACCTTCTTTGCCTGGCCTTCAGATTGCTGGAGAAAATAAATACATTGAGTGGGTCCGATCTTAAATATGTAGTCTGAATCAGAAAACAGGCAGCATAGTATACAGAGTGTACTTCAGGTCAGGCAGAACGATAAACAAAGTAGTTGTTTTATTAGATGAGCACTGGGAAATGGTTCAGACTGTTCAGACAAGCATTAAAACAAAAAATTGACCTTGGAAACATCTAAAGTTCACTGATCCTTAATGCAATATATATGCAGAGATGTGCCTAGAAAACTCTAGTGCTAACTTAAGGAAAAGAAAAACCTTAACTGAAGACAAGGGACTGGCTTTAAGTATCCTGAAATGATCAGATGAGTAAAGGCATTTACAAGCACCAAAATGGGCATACTTCTTTCAAATGAAACAAGAGAGGTCCTCTGGCCTCCAAAATTGAAACACGTCATGCAACTGTGCCAGGCATACCCTGGAGATACTGTGGGTTGAGTTCCAGACCACTGTGATAAAAGCCAATATCACAAAAAGCAAGAAACACAAATTTTTTTGTTTCCCAGTGCATACAAAAGTTATGTTTATACTATACTGTAATCTATTAAGTTTGCAACAGCATTATGTCTAAAAATGCCAATGCATATGTCTTAATGGAAAAATACCCTATTGCTATAAAATGCTAACAATCATCTGAGCCTTCAGCAAGTGGTCAGTTTTTGGCAGGTAGAGAGTCTTGCCCCAATGTTGATGGCTGCTGACTGATCAAGGTGGTGGTTGCTGACGGTCAGGGTGGTTATGGCAATTTCTTAAAATATAACAATGATGTTTGCCACATCAATTGACTCTTCATTTCACAAAAGATTTCTCGAAGTATGTGATGCTATTTGACAGCATTTTGCCCACAGTAGCATACCATGGAGTTCTACTCAGCCACAAAAAAACTATGGTGATATAGTACCTCTTGTATTATCTCCTGGATAGAGCTGGAACCCATTCTACTAAGTGAAGTATTCCAAGAATGGAAAAACAAGCACCACATGTACTCACCATCAAATTGGTATCAACTGATCAACACTTAAGTGCACATACATTAGTAACATTCATCGAGTGTTGGGCAGGTGGGGGGGGATGGGTATACACACACCTAATGGGTGCAATGCACTTGAAGCGGGATGGACACACTTTAAGCTCTGACTTTGGTGGGGCAAGGGCAATACACGTAACCTAACCATTTGTACCCCAGTAATATGCTGAAATAAAAAAACCCCACAAAATTGTACTCAATCCTCTCAAACCCTCTTATTATGTTATCAACTAAGTTTATATAATATTCTAAATTATTTATTGTCATTTCAACAAGGTTCCCAACATCTTCACCAGGAGTATTCCATCTCAAGAAACCAGTTTCTCTGCTCATCCACAAGAAGCCACTCCTCATCCATTCAAGTTTTATCATGAGATTACAGCTATTCAGTCCCATCTTCAGGCTCCACTTCTAACTCTATTTCTCTTGCTCTTTCCACCACAACTGCAATTACTTCCTCCACTAAAGTCTTGAACCCTTCAAAATCAACTATCAAGGTTGGAACCAACTTCTTCCAAACTCCTGTAAATGTTGCTATTTTAACTTCCTCCCATGAAGCATAAATGTTCTTAGTATCTAGAATGGTGAATCATTTCCAGAAGGTTTTCAATTCACTTTGCCCAGATTCATCAGAGAAATCACTATCTATGGCAGTGATAGCCTTATGAAATGTTATTTCTTAGATAATAAAATCTGAGTGTCAAAATTATTCCTTGATCCATGAACTGGAAAAGGGATGTTATGTTAGCAGGCATGAAAACATTAATCTCCTTGTATATCTCCATCAGAGCTCTTGAGTGACCAGGTGCATTGTCAATGAGCAATAATATTTTGAAATATTTTATGAATAATATTTTGAAAGAATCTTTTTTTCTGAATTGTAGGTTTCAACAGTAGACTTAAAATATTCAGTAAATCATGCTATAAACAGGTGGGCTGTCATCTAGGCTTTATTGTTCCATTTATAGAACACAGGCAGAGTAGATTTAGCAAAATTCTTAATGGTTCTAGGATTTTCAGAATGGCAAGTTAGCACTGGCTTCAATTTAAAGTCACCAGTTGAATTAGCCCCTAATAAGAGTATCACCCTGTCCTTTGAAGCTTTGAAGCCAGGCATTGACTTCTCCTCTCTAGCTATGAAAGTCCTAGATGGCATCTTTTTCCAATAAAAGGCTGTTTCATCTACTTGGAAAATCTGTTGTCTAGTATAGCCACCTTCATCAATTATCTGAGCCACATCTCCTAGATAACTTGCTGCAGCTTCTACATCAGCACTTGTTTCGCCTTGCACTTTTATGCTATGGAGATGGCTTTTTCCTTCAACCTCATAAACCAATCTCTGCTAGTTTCCAGCTTTTTTTCTGCAGCTTTGTCACTCTCTCAGTCTTCATAAAAATGAAGAGAGTTAAGGCCTTGCTCTGGATTAAGCTTTGGCTTTAACAATGTTGTGGCTGATTCGATCTTCTATCCAGACCACTCAAACTTTCTATCAGTAATGTGGCTGTTTTGCTTACTTATCATGTGAGTGTTCACTGGAGTAGCACTTTTAATTTTTTTCAGGAACTTTTCCTTTGCATTCACAACTTAGCTTAAGTGATTGGTCCAAGAGGCCAAACTTTGGTCCATCTTGGCTTTTGACATGCTTTCCTCACAGAGTTTAATCATTTCTTGCTTTTGGTTTAATGTGAAAGACTTGGAACTCTTCCTTTCTCCTGAACACTTAGAGGGCATTGTAAGGTTATTAACTGGGGCCCAATTTCAATGTTGTTATGTCTCAGGGAATAGGGAGGATTTAGGAGAGAGAAATCAACAAGCAAACGGTGGAGCAGTCAGAACACATACAACATTTATCAATTAAGTTTGTAGTCTTTTTTTTTTTTTTTTTTTTTTTTGTTTTTTTGAGACAGAGTCTCACTTTGTTGCCCAGGCTAGAGTGAGTGCCATGGCGTCAGCCTAGCTCACAGCAACCTCAAACTCCTGGGCTCAAGTGATCCTACTGCCTCAGCCTCCCGAGTAGCTGGGACTACAGACATGCACCACCATGCCCGGCTAATTTTTTTCTATATATATTTTTAGTTGGCCAGATAATTTATTTCTGTTTTTAGTAGAGACGGGGTCTCGCTCAGGCTGGTCTTGAACTCCTGACCTCGAGCGATCCACCCGCCTCGGCCTCCCAGAGTGCTAGGATTACAGGCGTGAGCCACCGCGCCCGGCCTTAAGTTTGTAGTCTTATATGAGCATGGTCCTTGATGCCCTCCCCGTCAAACAATTTCAAAAGTAACATCAAGGATCATTGACCACAGATCACCATAAAGATAGAATAATAATAAAAAAGTATGAAATCTTGTGAGAATTATCAAAATGTGACACAGAGACAGGAAGTGAGCACATACCGCTGGAGAAATGCCTTGGACAGACTTTCTCAAGGTAAGGTTGCCACAAACCTTGAACTGTAAAAAAACGCGTTATCTTTTAAGTGTGATAAAAGGAGGTACAGGAGGTATACCTGTACTTATTCTTCACAATCACTTCAGCACCTCTGTTTGTTAGGTTCTAAGGTGAAGTAATCTAATTTTGTTGTGCTAGTACTTCAGTCTACATTTACAAACTTTTCAAATATTTTAATTTTATCTAAATATTTTCCATCAGCACGTTCCTTTTTATAAGAATCCTTCATTGTTCCAAGACACAAATTATACTGCTTTGAATTCCACATGAAAACATTTTAGGCCTATTTATGACTGGATTTCAATAGACATGTATACACATGTAAAGCAGTTTCAATATTACCTAAAAATACATTTCAATAGGTCTTAGTGTCTTGATACTAACATGGCACTTAAGAAAATGTTTCCAGGTGGCAGGCACCTGCTCTAGCTTTGAAACAATAACCCCAAAACCTATAGTCAGGCACCAAAATGGGGAAATGCAACAAACTATATATTTCAGCACCTAGTACTTTTGGCAGCTCATTTGGAACTGGTTATTGCCAGCTGGGCATTTTGCCATTTCCTTGAGGCAAAATTAAAGTGGAAGATGCAAGGGTTTTATTGTAATTTTCTACCACATATTTATATCATTATGGGTTTTGTTCTGCTCTAGTCCCCACACAGTCTCACTGAATATCTTCTTATTATGTCACTGAGATTTGCAGCAAATATACGATGATGCATGAAAACAAGTGAGCACTGTGTATAGTAAATGATTGCTGAAGATAACACTATGCCTTATCAGAAAGGGCTACATAATTTGCAGGGCCCCTTGTTCAAAAAGCAGAGGGAAAGTGCCACTAAAGGTACTAAAATATCAAGCGTTTTCCTTTCTTCCACAGCTTCTTCCTCAACCTGCCATAGTGTTGTTTGTTATTTAACGTGATCCCTCACGCACTGGGGTACTCTTGCAATGAGTACAGACTTTCTGGGGTCCCCTCCCCCCATGTGCACACCCACAGTGCACACAAACTGCCCACTCAGCTAAGGGCTGAGTTCTCCCTCCCACCAGCCGCTAGAACAATGCTCTGTGCACCAACTAGGGAAGTCAAGCCAGGCATCTCCCTTCCCACACACAGCCCTACGGCCCCAATGCACAGGCAGATGGATGCCCCTCAGGAGCAATCCTACACAGGGATGCAGTAGGCATCTAGATCAGGCATGGGTGAGAGGCTTGCCCCCCTGAGGCATCCACTGTGGCATTCCTGGATGGGGCAGCCACATCCATGCCCTGTTCTGAGACCTGTAAGGCTCTTGCTCCAGATCTCGATCCTCCCTGCCAGGGGCTGTGGATACCAGCAGTTGTTGGGCAGGGGCAGGGAGGAAGAGGCCAGGTAGGGCTTGGGGTCCTGGGAGGTGGGGAAGCGAGCAGCGGACAGCCCAGAGAACCCATTCCAAGGAGGTGGTCGCCTGAACCAAGGCTTCAAGTCGTTGGGCGTGCTCCATTATTCCACTGGGGCTTCACTTACAAAACACGAACACAAACATAAAATTAAAAATTTCCAGACAGCAAGCTCAGAGCATTAAACCCCAAGTGACTATTGTCATCGATGAGTGATGAAGCCGGGCTGATGCACATAAAAATCTAAGGCCTGTGCTTACTTCAGCAGACATAGTAAAATTGGACAATAGAGAGATTATTAGCACGGCCCCTACACAAGGATGACACATAAATTTATGTGTTCTTTATTTTTATTTCATATAACTAAATACACAGGCACACAACAGAAAACACATAAAACTGAAAAAATTTGAGTCAACTTGGGGAAAGATGGATTGTAACCATGTCAATTACTTAGTTGTGATACTCTATTGTAGTTTTGTAAAGTGTCATTGGGAGAAAACGTGTAAAAGTTACCAATGATTTCTCTGCATTGTCTCTTACAACCACAAATTGTAATTATCTCCATTAAAAAAAGATCCAAGGCCTATTAAATGGACACATACAACATACAGTAAATCATTAACAAAACTACCTATATCTGGATATATTCAGAATATTAAATTGAATATAATTTGACTGATATGATATAAAAAGCAATCCTTAAAATAACTTACTCGAATACAAATTCTACAAACACTATGTGAACCATGTTAATTCCTCCTCTCAGGAGGAATGTGTTCAGCTGTATTTCTTGTTGAAACTTCTCTCATCTATTACAGATAAAATGAAAACATGCATTCTAGAAACTACAAAAATACTGTAGAAACTGAAGTGGTCTATGCAAAAGCATGCCTTTATTCATAAAAGGGGGAGATAACTATATGTAGAAAAGCCTGAATCAACATTAAAATTAAATTCTTGCATACGGAAAATTAATCTATATACCATTTAAAACTGGAAGTACATATTTGATGCTAGTACAGTTACTTAATTTTTATATACAAAAGACAAAACATCTTGTCTGTCAGATACTGAAACATTGAAAGCATAATAGGGACAATGAATTCTCCAGGCTGAGTTCCCAGAGGACCTCAGCCGGATGAGAATTCCACGTTGCTTTTTAGGACTGTGTATGTGAGCGAATGCCCAAAGGAGATCTTTCTTGTCACCATCCTAGAGAAAGGGTGTGGCCAAGTCTGTGGGGCCTGGAGACAGAGACTATACAGAGAGCACCTATTTCTACTTAAACTGTAAAATGAGGTAATGGAAGAAACTCGCTTAACACCACACAGCCAAGCACATTGGAAACACTCAACAGATCTTAGCAGTTAACATCAACAACAGCAGCATGCTCCCACTCTGATCTCTCAAGTGCTTAGCAACAGCTCTCAATGTAAATAACGTATCCAGTTACTTTATCTACCATTTCTTGCTCTGTCAGAAGATGCTCACAGCCAAGATCAGCCCACCTTTGGTTCTAGCCAGGACTTTGCAGAGACCTGAACTGTGTAAACAAAGAAAGAAGTTTGGGATCCAAATTAATTTTGCCACTGCTAACTCTGTACTTCTGGGTAAACACTGGGCTGCTCATTAGCAAAACGGAATTTGAATTTCAAAGATGAATGAATATTCATTCATTTTGGGTAATTACATACTAAGGCATTCAAAATACATTTGTTGAATGAAAGACTGAATTAATGAATGGATATGTGCAGACTTCTCTCCCACCTGGCTTTTTTTTTTTCTCCCTCTTTACTAGCTAAATTCCCTTGCAGCTTCATTTTAAAGTTAAAATATCAAAGTAGAAGGGAAGGAACTGCAAATAAAACAGCACTTTGCTCACGACTTCTTCGCTTCACTGTATTGTTCTGTCCCAGTACATAATTAATCATTGCTGGTACCAGTTGGGTGTGAGTGTGCCAACAACTCTATGTCACAGTTGCCAGGTGTGGCAAATTACTGCATCTTCCTCTACACAAGCTTTGAGCCTGGGAGTCTAACAGAAAGCACTTAAGAACCTCCCGAGGCAAGAGAGCAGCGTTGGCTGACTATCAATGTCTCCTTGCTAGTGGTGCCCTAGTTCTGTTCTGACAGTCTCATGTTCCTATGGATTCCTGCGCTCCTGACTGCGCCAGCGTCCTGCCCCATCTGGGGACTTAGGAGTTCTGAACAGCTCACCTCTTATGTCCGTATGTGCCCTAACCGCAGTCTGCACACCTGACTTCGACACACTTTCTCAAAGGTATATTCAAAAGCCTCTCCACACAGCTTAGGCTCGGATCCCAGGCTGGCTGCTTGCCCTGTCTAGAGGATTCCCTGCTGCCTCCATTGTTGGCACCGACACAAATGCAGCTTTGTATCTACTCACCACAGAAACCTTGAATCTGTTCTTTTCTCTCATTGATTCCTTAGCACTCGAAACTAAGCTAATTATATTTCATGCAATTTAATTAGCTACATGCAAAATTTTTAATGACTAAGCAAAATACAGGCAAGAGCCAACTTGAACTGTGTCACCATACAAATAGTGTAAAGGATGGTTTAATATTTAAATAAGTTGTAATTTAAAAGGAGATGACAAAATACCTGGCTTAATATAAATGAACAATACAGAGTGTTTTGTGTTGATCCTTCAAAACTAGTTTTCTAAATTGTGCCATTAAAATTAACTGCAGTTCCAAGTTCTCTGGTTAATTCAAGCTCTATTTGAGAGATTTCTCACTAACTTTAAAACTAAAAAGCTACTAAAAAACGTGCACTTCTTAATTACCAAACAAAAATTACCGCAGTTGACTACACACTATAACATTAAATAATTAATCTCGATATGGGAAAACTGCCATTAGAAATATCTACATTATTTAAGATAAATCAAGCATACGATAATGAGTTATTTCTTTCTAATCCACTAGTACATATAGTTAACATGAATACCATAGTCTCATGATTTATACACTTCCAACATATTTCTCACCTCTCCATTCCAGAAATTCAGAATGTACCCAGAGGGAAATTGTTGAGAATAAGATGTTAAACATGACAATGAGAGAAAAAATCCAAGTATAAAATACATGCCTTTGGCACAAACTCAGGTCTGAATATGAAAAAAAAAAATAGAAAATGCGTAAGAAATTTATTAACAACAATCTAACCATTAAGAAATCCTGGAACAATTTACAGAACTATGCAACGGAACATTCACTAAGAATTCAGCTTAACACATCTTATAACATCCACTCTGTCTGGATAATGGAACGTGTCTCCTTGTCTCAGGGTTTTTCCTAAGGGACCATTAAGAATGTATGGACTTTACAAGTCTAAGCAGACTCAGTTCACTAAACACTTTCAACTGTGCTCCTCACACAGCACAACTCCAGCCCCATTTTTATTTTCTAGTACGCCTCACAAATTATAATAGCACTTACGACCATCAGTTTAAATGTGGTGCCTCTTTTCTACATATTAAAAATATCATTTCTTCATTAACTTATTTCTACCTTCAGTGTAGGTATAAGAAAAGGGAGAATTTTAATAAACAGAGTGTAGTCATGTCAAAAGTTAATCAGAATTCCTCTTAGAAAGTTTTTATCAGCAGTTTATAGAAATCAGTACAGAGAGGAAACCAGGCTTCTGGAGCTACCACCCCTGCTTAATAGAGGAACTATGTGCTGCACACTCAGGGAGGACAACAGAAACTAGGTGGTGGAGTGTCGATTTTCCTTGTTTTAAAAATATGTTTTATGGTTACTTAAAACTATTGTTATGAAATATATATAACATAATTAAGAGAATTACCCACAAATGCAACATTTAAATTGTCTGGAAAGTTATTTGCTTTTTAAGTTCTCATCATATGATGTCCAACATATGAACTTCTTTTAGTTGTCTACTAACCTTAAGTGGTAGGTGATTTTTTTTCTCTTAAAATATATCCTCAGTCATATCATTAATAATCATCAGAAATTTACATTTGGTGACTTTGCCCTCTATGAAGATGTTGATTTAGGGCTTCTTTAGCTTTGCTGACAGTTTTATATTTCAATGGATTGTAAAAGTTGTCATCCAGGATATTATCTCCTCAATAACATAAATAATCCATTCCATGTAACCCTATGATTACTAAAAATTATGGTCTCCACATATGAAAGGCCCCAAATTCCTTGAGTCCAAGAGATCATGTTTTCTCTGTTGCTGCCTTCAGTATAAAATAAACTACCAGTGACCTACTAGGCTTCAAAAATGATTCACTTTAATTACACTTAGATGAAAAAGACATTAAGGCCTGAAGGACTACAATAAACTTTCTAAATATATATTTATATACTCTACTTTTTATGCTAGTAGAGTATTTTTTTAAGGGTGATGACATATTTCCTTAGGTCATCCTTGGAAATACATTTTCTTTTAATTTATATACCTGACACCTGTGAAACTTTAAACTAAAATAAACGTTCTTTGTAAGAACTATAGAGTGGGCTTCTGCCAAATCAAAATGAAGGCAGGCTGCAAGTGCTCGGAGGGTCCAGGGGCACATAAATGTATTTAACATTTTAATAATGCCTTCTCTCTACCAAGTCAACGCACAAGCATGAGTGGCAAACTGACACATTTTGACTTTAGAAAAGATTAAATTTCAAAAAAGATCCACATTTCTTCAGGGAAGAGTCTCCTGTCTCTCTGAAGAGGACCCTCTGAAGAGGTGTGAACTCTGGTTTCCACTCAGTCAAACCACGAGGAAAAAGGATGAGTGCAATGAGATTGGGAGGAAGAGGGAGATTTACTTTTATTTAGCAACACATACCATGTACGATATTATAGGTGCTGCTCTAAGTACTCTACAAATACTGGCTAAATAAATCCTCATAACAACTTTATGGGTAGATGCCATTGTGCAATCGCCATTTTACAGATGAGACTATAGAGGACAGAGACAGGGAGTAACCTGCGTGAGATCACTCAGCTTGTCAACTAGCAGGACTCCAGAGTCCATGCTGGCAACAACTGCCCTACCCTGCTTCTGCCAGGCACTGCAGGATTGGAATTCCCTAATTCTTCTCACAAACTCCACTGAAAAATCCAATAAAGAAAAAAAAAAGAAAACATTATGATTACAAAAGAAAATAAAAGCGTTTCACTTTGGCATTTTTTCCTTCTCAGTTAAAGGCAACTATTATTTTATTGAAAAAGATTGTCTTCCAAACACAAATGACAAAAACAGCAGGGAAGGAAATGCTATTTTCAAGTTTCTAGGAGGTTATCATAAACAATGAAGAGAGAAAAACAAATTAAAGTTTTTAAAAAATGGCATTTGGCGGTATCTCTTTTACCTTGCTGCCTGTGACAATTCGAAGGCACTGTGTTCAGTGGCTGGACTGAGTACCCTAAGGTGTGAAAATGAAAGATGACCATGCTTGGAAAGGAAAGAGAAGCATATTGTAAGCAAGTGTAAATGCACAGTAAGGTCTGAATGTTGTGGAAATAAGCCCAGGCTGCTTCTCAATTCATGAGTTTAGCTGAGATGGCAGAACAGATGACAAACAACAACAAACAGAAACACCATACCACACAATTCTCTCCAATAGTGGCGATAAATATCCATAGCAGTTTAATTTAATCTGATGCTAATTTACTTTCTTGTTTAACCAGTCTAAATATTTGCTATCTATTAAATATTCATGTATTGTGTTTTAATACCTTCAGGGTTTTATTCTCCAAGGAATTAATTTATAAATACCTATAGTCGAAATAGCACACTTTCCTCAAAATAACAACAAAAGCTTTTATTCAAAGACTTCATATCAATTAATTGGTCAAAATATGGGCCTGAAAGAGAATTCAGTCTTCTTGGCATTTAAGATTTCAAAACTGAAAAGAATATTTCACTTGGGGAAAAAAAAAAACTTTCACCTATTCTTTAGTACAACTATTTTGTTTGGTTTTAGTATCAGTGGAAATGCAGTAGAAGGTATTTTATTTCTTCTTGCAGTACCATAAAAAGCCTATTTATTTACCAAATATCAGCATATTCAACCTGCTTGTTTTGTATATAAACTTTTTTTAAAGAATCTGTTTTCTTTCTATGTGAAGTTTCACAAATAGTATCAATATACTCAAAGAAAATTAATTAATAAATTCAATATGCTAATTATTTGTATTAGATAATGGTAATAGCCTATTAGTACTTCAAATCCAGCTACTTGTTACTTTAAGAAAAACAAATGATTAGGCAAAATCTACTGACCCATCAAATACCAAAATTACAAATATTCTGTTACAAAAGGAGGTGGAGTACACTGTATTCTTCAAAAAGTCAATGTCATAAAATACAAAGAAAGATTGTGGAAATGTCTACATTAACAGAAGGGAAAAGAAGAAGACATAACACCAAAATGCAATACCTGATCCTAGGCTGTATCCTATACTGGAAGGGGAAAAATGCTTTAAACAAAATTATTGGCTCAGTTGATAATACTGAAATACAAATGGTAGGTTAAAGTATTTCATCAATGATAAATTCATTGAGATTGATAACTATACTCTGGTTGTATAAAAAAAATATCCAATCCTTAGGAAATGCACATTGAAGGAGACAGGTGCAAAGGGCCATGGTACATAATATCCTCAGATGGTTCTAGAAGAAAAAGTCTGAGAAAGAGAGACAGAGAGAGAACACAAATGATAAAGCAATGGGGTAAAACGTTTAGGTGAATCTGGGAAAAAAACTAGAGGAATGTTCTTCGTATTATTTTCATTGTTGGCAAATGTTATGTAAATTTGAAATTATTTTCAAATAAAATATAAAAATAACAACAATGAAAAACTATTGATCTGAACCTGCAGCATGAATTCAACCCCATGGACTGACCTCACTCTCTACAGGACAGAAGCACAGAGTCCCTGACACCTGCCCTCAAGGTACTGATATTATGTTATGACTATCACAGACATTTAAGTCTCAAAAGATGCTGGTCCACATGGAATGTCAGTTATTTCTAAAACTAAGGTCTCTCCACAAAAGCACTACTAGATATGTCCCAGTTCCTCAGCCACTACAAATTTAGGCTCCACAAGAAAGTGAGGCACATCCACCCTGAACGCAAGGGCTGCAGAATCATAAGGCCACCCTACACCAGCCCTGGAAATAAGGTTAATCCACACCAGCAAGCCAGAGGCAACACTTCCGCCTACAATTCTAGTGGTTTGACTCAGTGAATATTTATTTAGTGCCTACTATGTGCAGGCACTGGGCTCTGTGCTAGCAAGAGAAAAGATGAATCTTTGGCACTAATCTTAAGGAATTCACAGCCTAAGGAGAAAAAAGCATATAATTCTGTAATAACAGTAGAATCCATAAAATGCTGCTGTAATGAAGGTGTGTTCCAAGTGTCCTGAGAATGCTTCAGTGAAAAGATAAGACATATTTATCTGTTATTTGATAAATATTCACTCTGTCAGGAAAAGGAACCTTAAGGATGAATTAGTGTTCCCCTAGCTGACAGAAAAAGAAGTGAGAAAGGAATTCCAGGTAAAAGCAACTAATAACACAAGACAATGGCAGAGAGTCACACAAGCGTAAGGAGCTTTCACTGAAAAGTAAGGGGATCAGTGTGGCTGGGAGCACAGCATCTCCTGGGCATGTGGATAATGGGGAAGGTAAAACCAACTGGGGTCAGATCCTGAGTGGCCTTGTATAACATGCTAAGGAACCACAAGATAATTCTGTGGAGGGAATGGTAGACTAGTGTCAGCAGGATTTTTTTTTTTTTTTTTTTTTTTTTAGGAGACAGTATCTCCTCCATTGCCCAGGTTGCCCTAGAAATCCCACATGTGGCTTACCCTCCTGAGTAGCTGGGACTAAAGGCAAGCACCACTGTGCCCATCTGAGCAGGAAAATTTATGTTATGAAATTTTTCTTTTAGAAAGACCATTCTGATTGAAATGTCAAGCACAAATCATCAAGAAAAGATGGGAATTAGAAATAACAATTCATGTGTAATTCCAACAGTCCTCAAATGTTGTGATCAGAGCTTGAACTGAGACAACAACAACAAGGAAAGAGACAGACGAGGTCAAATGAGTAGGACTCAGCAACCACCCAACTGTGCACGAGGAGGTACGGCAGGGACGGAGGGTAAGGTGATGAGGCTTCCTGGCTTACACTGGGGGTCATTAATAGTGATGGGGGAAAGTGGGAAAGATGAAGTCAGCTTTAAACATACGGAGTTTGAAATTACCGTGCAGCATGCTTAGAAATGCTCAATACAGAATTTAGGATTATGAGAAATATAGTGAGGTTCAGAAGAGAGATAAGGGTAAATATAAAAATGCTAGAGTTACACTGATGATTAAATATAACATTGTTTTCTTGTATTCTGTAAGGAAGATTATGCAGATTGAGGAAACTGCCAAAATAGGTATTTTAAGATTATCAGAAAGAAAAGAAACCAAATGAAGGAAGGAGAATGAGCAGCAGTCACAGTTACGTGGTAACTATAGTACATGGTACCTTGTATATGGGTTGGGTGCCCAGTGACCACAGTCCCACCAGCATTCAATCCACTAAGGCCTATCAGGCACCAGACACGTTGCTAGAACCCGGCTATTACATTAGCCCAGTTTTCTGCTCTTTCTGAATGACACAATGACTTTTTAACTTTGAATAGAGACAGAGTGCAAGTTAAATTCTCATTCTATTCACTCTCTCCTTACACACTGAACTCTGCAAAATTAAACAAAGGACTTTATTTTAAAAGGAAGCATAATCATGGGCACACTAGAGCCTTTATAGACACTTAGGGCTTCTAAAGCAACACAAAGGAAAAAAGGTTCACAAACTGTTTTTTCAAAATAATTTGTATTTCAAAATATTAAGGGGGTACAAGTGTTTTCATTACATGGATGAATTATATAATGTTAAAGTCGGGGTTTTTAGTGTGCCCCTCTTTTAAAAATTATTGATGGGCAAAATATTATAATAAACCATTGTTAAAATAATACAAATATTCTGATTAGAATATAGCAATACCAGGCGATTCTCGGTTAAACAATAGCATCCTACACGTAGAATGCCTACAGATGCACAGCTGAGAGCATGTGTGCCCACACACACACCCCCACACACAACCTCCACAAACAGACCTCACAGTCAGAGCAACCTTTTAAACACTTTGCCTTTATCACCCACAGCGACCACCAGTCTAGTGCAATCATCTCTCCTTTCACAGAGCCTGTGATACCTGTAATCAGTAACTCAGCATAGCAACCAGGTTTTGCAACTAACTCCATGAACCAATTTATTCTGTATTTATTCTTTTTCTTTTTAAATTTTATGATTAATTTACTGCCCAGATCTTCAATGCTTTTGGCCTCCCAGGTCACTATGGAAAGCAATCTGTTTTTCTTATACAATCATTTGAATAAATAATACTCAGTTATCTGACTGGAAGTATTCATTATACGTGAGCTCCAGAAAATAATCACTCACAGATCAAGTTTACTAGCTTCAAAAAATGACGTAAGTATGATTTATACAGAATCCTTCAAATGGTTTCTTTTCTCCAGAAATTATCTGAATTTCATCCTATGTGCACTGTACAATTTTCTTTTTCCATTTTGTGAATATTTCTCTTGGGTCAATATTCACTTTATGCCTTTCTAATTCAGCAAATAAAAGCTCAGATCCAAAATGGCTTTGCTGTTTGTCTAGCATGTTAACAGAGAAATAATTATTTTAGTGCTTCAATTTGGACAGTCAAAAAGATGACCTTATGATGAACCTCCTGTAAGAGAAACAGTACTGTTTATAAATAAAATGTCATGCTGAGAGATCCTTAGCTTCCAAAGGAAGAAAGCAGTCACTCTGTTTGCAAGCAGTTAATGTTCTGCCCTTTATTTTAGGTACATAATATCTAGATTTTCATCAACATTTTTTAAAATGTTGCTCTAAGTACAGAATCCTGGGTTTTGTTCATGCATATCTGGAAACTATTTGGTTTAGGGAATATCCCACAAGCAGCTAGGATGCAATCTTTACTGTTTCCTTCTACAAAGAAAATACTCCTACAGTTCTTGGTTGAGTCCCACAACATTCCTAAAGGGACATCTGACTAAAGAAGAGCTAGACATTTCTATGAAGCATCAAATTAAAAAAAGAATTCTGCAAGGAAGTTTTAAAGTTAAGCCAAAAGTAAGTCAACTATACAAAAGACTAATTCAGAATTGGAAACAGTGCAGTAGGTTTAAAAGTCACATTTTGAATTAAACAGACCTAAACTCCAACATTCACAGGCAAGGTACCTTTAGACAAATTATTTGACTTTACTGAGACTCCAGAGGAAAATAATTGAATACACTATGTGAATCAATGAAGCCTAGCACTTGGTATGCATAGGCACACACTAAATATCCCTTTTCTCCTTGGCTTTCCAGTTGATACTGTAATAACAACATGATTAAGGAATTCTATTATTTTCCATTATGTGTGAGTGGTTTGTATTTCAATGATTACATGCCAGTCTGTAAATGAAGAATATCATAAAATATTCCATTTTGATACATGTTAAATAACCATCACAAGTGAATTCACAAGCTGTTATTTTTAATGTTTGTTATTTGTAGAGCCTATGTGTTCATAGAATAATGTAAAAGAAAAGCCAATTCAAATGCAGACATGTTAAAGTATATATTTGATTAATAGACATAAACAAGGCTCATAATTTAAAAATATACTGGGTCCTAACCCCATTGGATTGATTGTTCCAAATGACAAAAGCACCAAATGAGTGCCACACTACCTCTTCCTTTGTACCACCTAGCAAACTGGATCAAATACAAAACACTCTTTAATGGGGTGCTGTCCTCCTTACATAACCCACCAGCTAACATAACAGGGAAGAAGGTCAAGTGCCCTTTTGTATAGCTCTTAAGTAACAGGTCACAAGACAGAAAAAGGCTGGGCACAGTGGCTCACACCTGTAATCCTAGCACTCTAGGAGGCCAAGGTGGGAGGACTGCTTGAGCTCAAGAGTTTGAGACCAGGTTGAGCAAGAGTAACATCCCAGGTCTACTAAAAATAGGAAAAATTAGCCTGGCGTGGTGGTGTGCATGTCTATAGTCCCAGCTACTCGGGAGGCTGAGGCACAAGGATTGCTTGAGCCCAGGAGTTTGAGGTTGCTGTGAGCTAGGCTGAGGCTGACACCAGGACACTCTAGTCCGGGCCACAGAGGGAGACTGTCTCAAAAGTAAAAAAAAAAAAAGAAGAAGAAGAAGACAGAAACATTAGAATGAGACAATTAAAAGTTGTTAATAGAAAAGCACAAAAAAGGTTTTTAATCTTTGATTCCCAATTGTAAAGATTCCAAAATATCATATTCACATTAATAAACATTTTTCAACTTAATGATGAATAGCCACCTGCTGAAGTCAAAGAAACAGGAGCCCACTCCTAATTGGAAACAGCAAGATTGTGTGTATTTTCCATTGTGTATTTTGGCTCTCCAAACGTTCAATTTGAGAACTCTGAGGCTAAGCCTTAGAAACTCCCCCTGTTCTCCATAAGCTGACACATTCTTGGGACACTGCATGCGTTCAGTATAATCAGAATATGCACAGTTGGAATGCAATGCTTGAGGCCCTTGCATTTTTTAATCAGTTTGTGTGAATTTTAAGTGAGTTATCAGCTATGGTGAGGATATAGCAATTATGTATTTGGAAAGTTCTTAAATGGAAATAATAGGACCCAAATGTTCTAATGTTCCTTTATTCATTTCAGAGAAACAGACTCTGCCACACTTACTACCTTCTGCCAAAGTCTACAAGAATAAAACTTAGTGGTAGCCAACTAAGCTAAATAATGTTTGTCCAAGTTTCCAAAACAAGTTTTCACAATTTTCCATTTATGAAAATGAAAGGTAAGGACTATGCTTTAACATTTTGAACAACCACAATGATTTAAAAACTAAACTTGATTTTTAACTCTCCCATCCCCCTTCAAAGCCCCCTAGTCACCATTTTTTAAGTATCAGCAGTGGCAGCTTCGTGCCACCTTTCCTTATCTGCTAAATGAAATCTATCAACTGGAGGTCAATTTAGAGGTCAATATCATTTTCTGTTCAGGGCCCCATATCGATACTCAGGAAAAAAAATTTTACGCTTTCCAATTATAAAAAATAATTTGTCAAAAATATTACTCAATCAAATGTATCAAATGATCTGTCAAAAATATTACTTGAGAAACAACCTGACTGACATCAACAGAACATATATATATGCATGAAATTTATGCATTATACTGATGAAAGTATTCTACCAGATATCCTGTTAGGATAGTCTTTACTGGTTGCCAGTACAGACCAGTGATTTGGAGAGTTATGCAATCAGCCATATGAAATCTCTAGGTGGATTCCTGAGGATATGTCTTGCTTGTATTTTTTTAAAAAGTTAGAGAGTCCTGTTATTGCAGATATTCCAGCATTTGCTAGTAATGATGACATCACATTATTTAGTCCAATTGGACATTAACCTAGTAGACATCCACTTGTCAGTACATACTGAAAAAGCCAGAGAACTATCACCTCAACAGGGAATTCTTTCAGATTAATGATGTATTCTATGAAAGGACTAGAACATCCAGGCTTTTTATTGAGTATGAGAATTTTCCAAAGAGATATAAGACTTTTGGTTCAAAATCTAGTAGACTGCCAGTTTTCCTCAATTCAAAGACATGTAATATTTTCTGGTTTCCAAAGAGAGATTTTTCTCAGGTTACACGTGCCAGGAAATGTGTTAGGTACTTCCTAGGGAAATAAAACTAAAGACTCAACACAGACCGAAGGCCAAAATAATGTATAAAAAGATTGTTTCTTTATAGTGTCATGAGAAGTATGTACCAAAAGGGGACTATGTAGCAGATATAAAGTCTGAAAAAATGATACTTGAGCTGATATTTGAGAGACAATAAGAAGTAGTCATTGGTCAGGCAGAGAGTCATAGCTTTGAAAGTGTGTGTACAGGTATGCATTCGTGTGTGTGTTTTTGTTTGGGGTCACTACCAGGATACAGGAGAAGTTCACTCTAATAAAAGCAGCATAAATTTCAGTGGTGAGGATGAAGATGAGAAGTAGACAGTTGCTAGATCATCCAAGATTGTTTATAACAAGTTTATACCATGGCAGAGACCTAATCCCTAAAGAGGCAGTTATTAAAAGAATTTAAAGAGGATAGTGACATGGTTTTAATCATGCTACATAGAGTAGAATTTTTAAAACTGGACTGTTTATCAGCTGTAACTTTCCAGCCCAACAATATTTTGTCAACATGGTGGTGGTATGTGAAAGATATTCTTTTCCATCCAACTGTGTTAAGTATGAGAAACATGGCTATGTTCTTCATTTCCTTCCCCTCCACCAGGAAGGTAAGCGGGTCTTTGCTTTCTCTTGTTTTTTTGGGTTTTTATTTTTCCCCACCAAAGTGAAAAGTAACACCTATGCTTGGGTTTTGTTCTCTAAACATTATGCTAGGTCTTCTTAGAAACAGGGGATTCATAACAGTCATCAAACATTATTTATGCCACAAATGGTAGCTCATGAAATCCTTCCAGTCCATCAAGGTAAATATTACTATCTACTCTTTTGCAAAGGCAGCAACTGGGGCATGTGGGAGTTATGGTTAGACAGCAGAAAGACAAAAACTGGGATGTGTTCTCAGGACTCTGAATACAGACAGTACAGCCTTTCACTGGTGCTCCTTCACCGGGCCACGCTTCCTTACAGGCAGCCTTCTCCTCCCTGCGTGGTGCCCTGCGAACCACACTACTCAAAGCATGGGTCAAAGACCAACAGCAGTCACTTCACCTGGGAATATGATAGATAGACAGAATCAAAGGTTCCTCCTCAGGCCTACTGAATCAAAATTCAGATTTTAATAAGATCCCATGGTGATTCATTTGCACATTAAAGTTTGGGAGGCACTACCTTAGAATATAGCCAAAGTACTAAAAAAAAAAAAAAATTCCACACTGGTGTAATTTCCCTGATTTCCTATTCCAGGGTGGAATTATTAAAATATTATTGAGTGGAGCAATAGGATTGCTTTGGGGAAAAAACTAGATTTAAAGATCTTACTCTTACATTCCAAACAGTGGTGCTATCATTTGGTTCGACACTCACCTAATTATCCACAGAGTTCTTCTTCCTCTGACACCTCCTTCTCTGTTCTCTATCTTCCTCCCATGCTATCTCCTCCTTTCATGTCTTTGCCACTGCATTTCCTTGGCCTCCTTTTGGTTTCCCCTTTTCTTCTCATTATGATTTGATATCCTTCTATTCCTCCATTTATTGTACTCTCTCTCTTTTTCTCTCACTCCAGTTTCATCCTTGCGATTCTCTTACCTAACAGTAATAACAAGTCACATTTATGATTTTATTCTCCTTGACTAACACGTGGCCTTGCTAGTCCCTGGATCTTTAGGGGGAACAAAAAAGTTCTCTATCTCTGAATTTACATACCCTTAAAGAAATTCAATAGATAATAGAGTAATACTGACCCCAGATGTTTAAAACACACACACATGCACTCATACGCTTCATCATATAAATCTTAATCAGAGATAGGACCAAACAAAAATGTACTAAATTAGATATAAACACCTTGAAACCATCTGTGGAGGTTTTAAAAGTGGTCACACATTTTGCAATGCTCCCTCACTGAGAGGTGAGGTGTGTATCGCTTTCCCTGAAATCTGGACAGGCTTGTAATTGCATGAACCAATAGAATGTAGCAGAAATAACAGTGTTTAACTTCCTAGGCTACTCCTTAAGAAACAATGGAAATTTGGATCTCTTGCAACTCTCTCTCTTGAGAAGCTTTCTTTCAGCAGATCCCTCTTGGAACCAGCTGCCGTGTTGTGAGAAGCCCAGGCCACACAGTGTGGACATGGATGGGCAGTCCAGTCGACGTTCCCAGCAGACCCCAGTCTTCAACCATCCCTGCCCACAGGCCGGATATGGCAGGGAAAAAGCTGCAGATGATTCCACCCCACCCACTCAAGTCTTTCCAGCTGAGACCCCAGGTATCCTGGAATAGAGACTAAAAAGCACTCTGTACCCTAATTCCTGACCTACAAAATCCATGAGCATAATTTAAAAATAAGCTGTTTGATGTCAATAAGTTTTAGGGTGATCTGTTAAACAGCAATAGATATTGGACTAGGTCCATCGTTAAAAGAAATAAAATGCATTACAACATCTTTTGTGTATTTCAGCACCAGAACTTCCTTAAGTTCCTTAAGGATATAAAATAAACTGCCCTATACAAACTTAATAGAGAAGAGTGTCACAGTGTGCTTTTAATTTTTACCTTTTTTAACCTTCTTTTTAATGATGTGCTTTTTAAATCATAAGTATTTACAACAAAATTTGTAATGTGGAGGAAATAAAAAGGTTTGTTTTGTTTGCATGTTTGTTTGTTTATAACTACTCTTGATATAATAGGAGACCTTTTTTTAAGGAAGTGCCCCTAGGCATGAAGCCCATCATAACATAATATTTTCCACTAACACAGAAACCTCACATTTAAGAAAAACAGAACCTGTTCAAGTTGAACTTCCCCACTTAAATCCTAGCATTATGCATACTTTGAACCAGATGTTCCTAGTCACGTCCTACTTCTTTTTTTTATTTCACTAAGTTCATATTTGCTGCTAAAATATTTCTTTTAAACTTTCATTTGCACATCAGGGAAAATAAACAAAACACAAAAATGAAAGACAACTGATTCACTTATTTTCTCTAGGCTGACAGATTTCACAGAAAGTGCTTTTGTAATAAAAAATATTAATGAAGTAGCAATGTTTTGTGCAGACATTTGCTCCTCTGTCTACTTCATTTATAAATACATTTTAATGAGGTAATAGAGACTACACAGCTCTGCAAGTGTTCCTTTTTCTAACATTTGTTCTGAATTCAAAGATTAGAAACAGCTAATCTGCTGCATTTTGGGGGCTGGTTTATGAATATAGCATTTAAAGCACATTGTTCAAGCATCTGGAAAGCTAACATCTCATAAATAGCCCATCCTCCCAAACATATGATTAGACAATAAGGGTAATCTGAAATTTGTTTAAAATCAGTAGCCATGAAGTAGATACAGTGTACTACAAATTGTCCCTCCCTCCCTCCCTCCCCACCCTCCACCCCACCCTCCACCCCAGAGTGTGTATTGAAACATAGCTTAATGGGCCTTCGTTTGCCAAGAAGACATTCAGAGTGGAGTTTGTCTTTGTACAATTAAATTATGCACATTGTCAAATCTTCTCATTTAAGAAATCTATATTTTACTGAATTATATCTAAGAATTAAGGCAGGTCTACTCTGGAGGTACATTGTGATTTCTCAAACATATGTGCATGTATTTATGTGTGTGTGTGTGTATTTCATCAAAACAATCAGCAGACTTAATAAAGGGTGTGGTTCAAGTGGACAGAGTCTATCTTCTACTCAATAGTTAGAAAAAAAAATCACATATAGCACAACTGGGAGTCATAAATATACCAAGTATTGTAATACCCTGGAGAAACTTATTATCTAAAAGAAGATTCTAAGAAGGAAAATATTCTTTATGATTAAAGTGTCCCATAATTTACCTTTTCCATGATTTTAAACTTTAAAGCCATGCCCTTAGTAGCTAAAATTTATTAAATGATAACACCTGTCAGGCACAAAGCTAAGTGCTCTACATGGATATGTTATATTTGCCTTAATACAACCCTATTAAGTAGGCACTACTTAATCCCCGTTTTACAGATGAGGAAACTGAGGCAAAGCTTATTTACAAGACAGGTCAATTATCATACAGCTACAAAACTTAAAGAATTTTTAAGTTTGGAAGAAACATTTAGGATGGCCTAATAAAACTGTCTTGTTTTATAAATGGGGAACTGAGGTGAGGACAGTTTAAGGTCAAAGTTAAGTTAGTAGCAGAACAAGACCTAAACCCAGTTCTTCTCACTCTCAGTCCAGTAGTCATTAAAATGTTTTTTATTTATCATTCTGCATATGGGTTTTCAATTTTTGACTTTTATTCTCTCCATTTATATTCATCCTTTCCTAAATTTGCTGTATATTCTTCTAGCTCATGCTTTAATCATTCAATCATTAATAATTTATTATAGGTTCCATAACCAATATATATAGGATTATTTTGTTTATAACAATGTGTTATATCCTATAAGAATGTTGCTTTATCACTCAAAGTTATGCTTGGGGGACCTGTCCATGTTAATATATGCATATATATCCAGGTCATTATTTTTAATTTTTAGTTATATCTATCCTACTAATATACCATAATATTGTCTGTTTAAGTTGTTTTTGTTTTTCCTTATAACAACGCTACAGTGAATATATTTACACATATCTCCTTGGGCTTATTTGCAGACGTGTCTGACTCCATGTATGTGTGTATTGGTATAGGCGTATCTGTATATTACTTTTCCAAAGTGATTGCACTAATTTACACTTTCACCCACTATATAGATAGTTCCCACCCCACCACTATCACCTTACCTTCTCTGATGCATGATATCATCAAAATTCTCAAATTTTTGTTTGTGAATAAAACTCTCATTCTTATTTCATGCATTTCCCTGAGTACCATTAGGGCATTAATTTTAATGGTTTATATTTTCTCTTCTTTAAATTCATTTATCATTCACCCATTTTTCCATTGGCATGTTTGTATTTTTCTTATTGATTTATAAGATTTCTTTCTATTTGTCTGTTAAATATTTTCTTTCAGATTAACTTGGCCTTTAGCTTTGTACATAGCATCCTTTATTATATAGGAACTTTAATTTTGAGATAGTAAAATTTATCTACTTTTTCTTCTTGTTTAGCACAATATAATCAAATTCATAACAGCATATACGTTTTTCATCCAAAATGTTTAGAAACATGCACCCTTATTTGTCACTTCCTCAGAGAAAATTGAGAGAAGAAAAAGAATTGGACTAATTCCTTCTTTGCAGTAGGTAAAATACCTCAAAGTGACTACTTAAATCCTTGGATACCATCAGTAAAATTCAGAATCCATTTTGTTTTAAGTGAATTTTCCTTTCATTTTATATTCTTTTAAGTTAAAATATTAAACTATTTATAATTTGTATTAAAATAACATTATTCATCTTAATAAGACTCCCTGTAACTTATATGATTATAAATATTATCAATTGGCACATTTGTGGTAGTTTATTTTATTCCTTTTGCACTTGGGTATCACACTTTGCATATGCATCCTTCTTTTTTGAAGTCCATTTTTTTATTACTGAGGTAACCTTCATATTTTTAAGCTTTCAGAGAAATTAAAAATACAAGCTGTATGTGTAATTGAAGAATAGTACACAGGAAAGGAGATTATGGCCAGGCATGAGGCATTTTGGAAGGTCAAGGCGAAAGGATTTCTTGAGACCAGGAGCTTAACACCAGCCTGAGCAAGAGCGAGGCCCTGTCTCTACTAAAAATAGAAAAAATTAGCCTGGTGTGGTGGTGCACGCCTGCAGTCCCAGCTACTCAGGAGGCTGAGGCAGGAGGATCACTGAAGCCCCAAAGTTTGAGGTTGCAGTGAGCTATGATGCCACCACTACACTCTAGCCAGGGTGAGAGACAGAGATTTTGTCTTAAAGGGAAAAAAGAAAGAAAGAAGGAAAGAAAAGAGACTATGGGGGCAAGTTCAATTTTTCCTATAATTTATTAATTATAAAATATTTCTTTAAAAATATATGTTATCTCAAAAGTATAAGGGTAAAAACCTATGTAATTTTTGAAAGGTGGCACATAATGAATGTTTATCCTGTCCTCAATTATTCTTTTGGAAATCATGTGAATGAGCAAATAGTACTTTAAGTAGTTCTTCACACCTAACAACTTGCCATTAGTTGTGTGCCCATAGGTAAATCACTCAACCTCCTTTTCCTTCTGTGTAAGATAATATAATTAAGGCAAAATAATCATCAAAATTCTATTCCTTTATAATAAATCTGTTAAACTACTCACACACAATCTATTCTCAAGGGCCAAAAGAGCATTTGCAGGAGCTATGAAACTAAAATTTCTATTTAACATTTAGCTACTCAAAATGGTATGGACAACTTCCCTTCTTTAATATAGCTACTGAAATAAAAACCATTACTCACAAACCAAGGGCAGTATGCTTCAGAGGAAATGGATTCTGATGATATCACACGGATATTTATTGTTGCTTCCAGAAGAGACAGAATTGAACAACCTTTCCTTTCCCATCAAGTAGGAAACATTTCAGTATAAGAATATTCATAATGTAGAATTCCACTTTACAATTGACTCCATATCCATTTTCTAAGTGATGCCCAAAGAACTTTGCTTTGGTTGATTTATCTTCCTATACATTGAAATTGCTATTTGTTGAATTCAACCAATTTCAATTTCATATATAAAAAGTAATCCCTTTTACTCCTCTATTTTCTACCCATCATACCCATTACTGACTAGATAGTAGTGGGTTTGAAAAGAAAAAAAGAAAAAGAAAAACTCTCAAGAGAGCAGCTATTCAAACCTCTCAAGGCAAAATACAGAGCAAAGGAAGACAGCTCACTTCCTAAAGAGCATCCTTCTCAATCTTCCCCTGATGGAGATCCTCCCTATAGATTTCCTATGGCAATAGGCCTATTCTTCCTTTAAAAAATAATTATATGGATTTTAATATTAAATTATATGCATTCATAAAACTTTAATTTGTTTTAAACTACACAAATATTTTCAAGCAGGGTGTCTCAGTAAAAACACTGTTAATGACTTATGTCAAACTGGCTCATTGTTCTGGTAGAAGAACTCATTAATCCAGGTTTTGATTTGGGAAGAAATATAGCTGTGTCATTGATCTAGTTGTTATTGTTGACATACTATTATCTAACTTCCATTTTTCCTTATTTGTTTAAAATAGTCCTGATTTTTTAAAAACTGATTTTTCCCCTCTAAAATCATTCAGTCTAGTTTCTTTCATATAGCACAAACTTCACTGATATTTCAATAAAATATTTTTTTCATTAGCATAAGTCCTCACATATAACTAAATTCTGGGTTTAGCTAGCCCTAAAATTTGGAAACAAAGTGAATTAACAAAGACAATCATTTAATTATTTAATGATTGATTTTCCAGTTTATAGATAATTTACATATAGTCAATTTTTCTCTCACTGCTTTTTGTTCCATTTCACTAAGTATTAGTGGCACTATCTTAGAAAACATTTATTTAAATGGCAATCACAATAATAAACTATTAACATTTATAGAACAATTATTATGTGTTAGGCACCGCGCAAAGCATTTAACAAGGATAATCTCATTTCATGTTTATATATCCTATGAAGTAAATATTATTTTCCTCATTTGGGGAAGAAGGAAACTGATTCATACATGTTAAGTAATTAGCCAAAGGTCCCATAGATAAAGGTGCTGGAGCTAATATTTGTATGCAGGCAGTGAACTCCTGAGTCAATGTTTTTAAATGCTATGAATTACTACCTTCCATTACATAGCTGAAGAGATCTGAGTTACACAGTATTGAGCACTGCTTATTCTCTGAGGAACTAATATTATCCTTTATATACATGAGTTTACAATCTCATACATTAAAATTAACCTACAAAGAAATAAAAACAAATGTAGGAACACTGATCAATAAGTAAATTTGATTAAAAATGTGTCATGTACTTAGGCTGTGAATGCTGTTCCAGTGCGCTGAAAAAAATAAATTTAACTTATAGAAATAGTGGAGCAGTTAAATAAAACAAGCTCAAATCACTTCATTGCTTTTACTCTAGCAACTTGGTTGTGTTCATGAACACTAATATTAACTTCCATTTTATATTCTATTTTCTGCCTTTATTGGCTTGAATAATTAAAAACTGCATGTCAGGTACACTTTTTGCTTTTTCATTAAGTGAAAAACCCCAATTACCCTGATTTGATCATTACACATTATATACTTGTATCAAAATTTCATATGTACCCCCAGACATGTACAACCACTATGTATCTACAATAATTAAAAATTTAAAAAATCTTTTAAGTGCAAAGTACCCTTTACTTCAACAGGCTTAACAATGTAGACCTAAAGAAATTACGTATTTTAAACCAATTCTGCTTAAAAACTTACCACTTCTCATTCAAGAAACGTGTCCCCAGTTTCTCTGAAAGCTTGGCATTTCTGGGCTTTACTATTGAACAAATTATTTTAAAATGCAGGTATAATCAATAATACATCCTTCCTGTGGTCCAGGACCCCTTTTCATAATTCATGTCATCATAAAATCCAATAAAACATATTAAAAATAAAAATGTATAAGAAATATTTAAAAAGCATGAACTAAGTACCACACAGGAGATTAGAAGAAAAGGAGGACTCCCCAGATAAGACCGTCAAGACAAGCTTTACTGAGGAGGAGGGAAGTATGCCAAGCTTTCATGAGAACATGACTAAATTGAAACAGACTGGAGGAAAGACGGCAAACACGAGACTGATTGGAAATGTCAAATACATACAGCCAGCTGGAAAACAAAAATGTGTGCAAAGTTAACCAGAGCTGATTTGGGGGCTGAGGTCAGACCAAGCTTTTGGTACTCTATTTGGTAAATCTTGAGGAGTTACTGAAGAATTTTTTCTCCTCCTTATACATGAAGACAGAGAGACACCAAGAAGAATCCGAACAAACAAGCCCCACCACAGTTTATTACATTAGATCATGCCCATTGTGGGGTTTTTTTTTATGTTTGATTTTTTTTTTAATTTTTTTAAATTTTAGAATATTATGGGGGTACAAACGTTTTGGTTACATGAATTGCTTTTGTACAGTTTGAGTCAAACTTGTAAGTGTGTCCATCACCCAGATAGTGAATGTTGTTCCCTTAGGTATGAATTTACCGATCCCTTCTTCCCCCATCCCACCTGCTTGACTTACGTTGAGTTTTACTACCATATGTGCACATGAGTGTTGATCAATTAGTTTCAATTTAGTAGTTAGTACATGTGGTGTTTGTTTTCCCATTCTTTTAATACTTCACTTAGAAGAATGGTCTCCAGTTCCATCCAGATTATTACAAAAGGTATTGGTTCACCATTTTTTATGGCTGAGTAATACTCCATGGATTATATGTAACATTTTATCAATCCACTCATGTATTGATGGGCTTAACCTGGGTTAATTCCCCATCTTTGCAATTGTGAATTGTGCTGCAATAAACATTCATGTGCAGGTGCCTTTTTGATAAAATGACTTTTTTTCCTTTGGGAAAATACCCAGTAGTGGGATTGCTGGATCAAATGGTAGGTCTACTTTCAGTTCTTTGAGGTATCTCCATACTGCTTTCCACAGAGGTTGTACTAGTTTGCAGTCCCACCAACAGTGTAAAAGGGTTCCTTTCTCTCTGCAACCACACCAGCATCTGTTGTTTAGGGACTTTTGGAGGAAAGCCATTCTCAGTGGAGTTAGGTGATACCTCATTGTGGTTTTGATTTGCATCCCCCTGGTGATTACAGACATTGAGCATTTTTTCATTTGCTTATTGGCCATTAGTCTATCTTCTTTTGAAACACTTTTGTTCACGTCTTTTGCCCACTTTTTAATGGAGTTGATTTTTTTCTTGCTGATTCGCTTGAGTTGTTTGTAGATTTTAGTTCTTAGCCTTTTATCAGATGTATGGCATGCAAATATTTTCTCCCATTCTGTAGGAGGTCCTCTATTCCCTCTACTGATTGTTTCCTTGGCTGTGCAGAAGCCTTTTAATTTAATCAGGTCTCATTTATTTATTTCTGTTGCTGTGATTGCCTAGGGGATCTTCTTCATAAATTCTTTGCCCAGGCTGATGTCTACAAGGGTTTTCCCAACATTTTCTTCTGGAATTCTTATAGTTTCATGCCTTAGGTTTAAGTCTGTTATCCACCGTGAGTTGATTTTTGTGAGAGGTGAAAGGTGCAGATCCTGTTTCAGTCTTCTAAATGTGGCTTATCCAGTTTTCCCAGCACCACTTATTGAATGGGGATTCTTTTTCCGAGTGCATGTTTTTTGTCTGCTTTGTCAAAGATCAGATGGCTATATGAGGATGGTTTTATATCTGGGCTCTCAGTCCTGTTCCATTGGTCTATGCCTGTGTTCTTGTGCCAATACCATGTTGTTTTGGTTACTATAGCCCTGCAGTATAGCTTTAAGTCTGGTAAAGTGATGCCTCCCAATTTGGTTTTTCTTGTTTTTCTTTTTTTGTTTTTTGCTAAAGGTTGCTTTACTATTCAGGGTCTTTTACGGTTTTGTGGCCTAAAATCTCTGTTTATTTGTTGTAAACAATGTAGAGTGAGATATGCAGAGAAAGGAAAACTAATCTTCTAAAATGAATTAAAGATTTCAGAAAAATGAAAATGATTTAAATAGCATAAAGTAAGGATTGAAAGGTAGGATGGTAAGAACATGGTTGAGAGCACTAAGAATAGACACCATGGATTTTATACTTGGGAGCAAAATTCTAGAGGAAAAGAACTTGTGTGCTTAAATATTATTTCCTCGAGGGAACTTTCCCTATCCTCTTGGACGAGGTCAAGCATACTCTTCTACTTTCTCATAGCATGAGGTAACTTTTCTTTCATGGCAGCTACTGCAGTAGTAAGTGTAATTATTTAATGACAGTCCATCTCTCCTATATACTTTTATTCACTGATATTCCCAACTAAATCATGTATCATGGCAGACAGAGGAGCTCAATGCATTAAAAATAGAACAAAATTAAAAAGTTGGAATGATAGACCATTAGAAGTATGAAAAATAAATGGCATTCACATTATTATGTGAGAGCAAAAAAAATGCAACTTTTGTTATGCTTCCCCAGGTGAAAAACAGACAACAGAACTGAAGAATAAGATTATTTGTTTTCAGCTCCAGAGAAGTAGTATATTTTCTTCATATTAATGAAGCAGTCAGCTAAAAACATTTCATTTTTAATTTCACTGTTTTTAAAATACTTTTATATCTGATGTCTTGTTTTTATATTCTACTGTAAAGGAGATATGAGTAAGAATTTATACCTGCTTTATTAATTAAAACATAAAAAGAATGATATTGAAAAGATACTAAGGGAACCTACTTTACACGTCCATAGTATGAAATAAAATAAGCTTTTTAATTTTTGACTCCTAAACTGACTTCCTTTTGTAAATTTTACTTAATATATGTTTTTGAGAGGTAACTGAAAGAAAACCCTTGACCTATACTATAGCCATTTAGTAAGAAATTCTCAGTGAAGAGTGGCAAAATAATTCAAACTATTAAAATGTTGCTGTCTTTATCAAAGTCAAAGCTGATTTTGCTCTGCAAAGCCGCCAAAAGAAAATGCTTGAAGAGTTAAGGTAGGGTTACATATGGTAAAAAAATCTTCTAGAAATGGTGCGTCAGGATAAAGTTTGTAAGTCAGGACACCTCATATTAGAGATTACCAGCTAAAACCAACTCCGTCCAGGAGAAGTGGCTCCAATCAAACTTAAAGCCCACTTTTCTCCTTTCCATTTTTTTCCCAAAGGTATCACTTGGTAAAAGCTGTACTCAGTTTATGAGGTGCTAGTTATAGTATATTAGACTAACTTTTGCCATTTATAGTTTATTCTGGCTGACAAATGCATTTAATTTGGCCTGTTTAGTGTATTTTCAAATAATTTTTAATAAAAATATTAAAATGTAAATAATGGAACAGAAAGTATGTTTTATCTAGGTTTGAAAATTGACTGTTCATTCTTTTAGTAAATGTAGAATTGTAACCTAATTACAGAGTTAACACATAATTGGGTGAGATAAAGATCCCAGAAAAGGTAGGAAGTTGGTATAGTGGACAGGCTATTGCTCCTGGAGTCAAATGACCTAAATTTGAGTTCAACTTCTTATCAGGTGACCTTAGGAATGTCATTTAAATTATTTAAGCCTCAGTTTCCTTATCTGTAATGAGAGAATAAAAAGACATACTTCAAAGGGCAAGAGGCAGTATTTTAAAAAGCACTTTCTAAACTGTAAGTGTTTAAATATAAATAAGATATGACTATTAAGTGAAAAGGCATTTGTAATACACACATATCTTAGAATTATATCAGTAACCTAAATTTAATTTCTAGAGTTATAGCTATAAAAGTAGTACCTCTCTGTGTCAGCTCTAGGTAACAATTTCTCAGATGACATTTGAGCTCAATGAGTTCAAGTTTAAATTAACATGATATCTCAATGTATTGTTTCTTGGGTTGGTTGTAACAAATCTGAGTACCCTGGTTTGACTTTTTCTCTTGCAGTTGTCACTATTAGGAGATAGATCATCTATCCTGCCTTATGTTAAGAAAAGTATCTTCATGTCCCCTTCTGAGTTTTAAAACTACTTCTTGCCCCTACACCCTTTTGCCCTTATGTTTCTAGGAATGAAGAGTTGATTTGACTAGTGCTGAATTGTAAAGAAAATTTTCTAAAAACCTACAAGTACCCTTCAATACATTTGATTCAATTCAAAGTTGGTTTACCCATTTAGATATATATGAAAAATATTAATTATAAAGTGTTTTGAAGAAATAGAGTATGTTATAGCCAATCATTTTAAAAACCATATTATTTTCTGAGCATTTTCTCCAACTGAAAAATTGCAAATCTCTTTGTAGGTCTTGAATGTTTACTACCAAGTCATGTAACTTTATGGTTTTTAGTAATTAGTCACTAAATTCCTTTTTCCATCTTTGAATTCTTATCATGATATCAGGGTTATAAAATAAAGCTTATTTTATTTTACTCATTTACCTATGTTAGGAGGTTGGCTATCTGAATATAAAAGAGTTATTACTATCAGGCTTTTAAATGTGGTTTATAAGCAGCTGCGATTTGACTATTGATGGTATGATTTATTTTGCAAATTATCAAACATTTAATGTGTGAGTCTTTCCAAGTAGAGAAATGATTTATTATTTTATAACAGATAGTATAAACAATGACCTCTAATGGCCTGAGACGTGGATTTGACCTGGCTTTTGTCACTAGTTTGATAGGCATGGCCTTTCTGTAATTAAAATGATAATAATCAATTAGGAAAAAAAGGATATTGTGCCATTATTCAAATAGAGGAGACTTCTCTAATATTGGAAGCAGATGGTTCCAGGGAAGTGACCTCCAGACATTTATATGAGCAGTATAAGTGCATTTGTCTAAATACCAATATTTTTTCCTACAGAAAAAGAAATGGGAAGATCTTACAGTTCTGTCTACATGAATTGGTTCAGAGGTCTTTTGAAGAGAGGGAAAAAGAGTTTAGGGTACTGGAAAAAAAAATCAGGTAAAGCCATTATACATGTGGAATTTTCTGCTTTTGGTGCAGGCAGAAACTCTTTGAACGTGTGCCATTTAAAAAAAAAATTCCCAACGGGCAAGTTAGGACAGTAACCAATATCCTGACAAGTGATGTCTAGTGTTTCAAAGTGATGAGTGGATCATTATTTAAAAGGAAATGATCACAAGCTTCAAAAGTAATCATGTACAGCGGTGGTGGGAAACAAGAAGTGGAGAACTGAGTGAGGGAGGGAACTGGAGCAATGCTCTTAAAGGCCTAGCATTTAAGCCCAAAGTTCTTATGGAGACTGGAGGCATCGTCTATTCAGTTCCGTCATCCACTCATTCAACAAGTATTTACTGAGCATCTACAATTGGCCAGACACTGTTTTAGGTGAGGACTACAGGAGTGCCAAAACCTGTTTGTACTCTTATGGAGTTTATTTTCTAGAGGGGAAGACCGATAATGAATTATAAGGTGACATGGTGATTTGCACTCAGGAGAAAACCAAACTGAGATCAAGGGAGAGAGCTTAATCAGGTGGCTGCCTTATACTGGCTGGTCAGAAGGCCTCCCCTTCATTTATTCATTCATCTATGCATCTGTTCATTTATTAGTTTAATGAAATAACTGCCAATCTTTAGACAGATTTAGTTTTTGCTTTCAGTGGATCATGTACGTGAGTTGTATGAACTTAGAACTCATTTTCATATACAAAAAAGTTAAACAACTGAAGTTAAGATTCCTAGCTGGCTCACAAAAATCTCTTTTAAGCCATCTTAAAATTTCACTGTGATACTAATGATACGAGATTGCATTCTGGTTCTTGGGAGGAGGAAGAAACCAAGGCATAAGAGGGAGAATGGAGAGAAGACGCTTTCCTGGATACCTGGCAGCCATCTTGTGGGCAGATTTCTAAGTAATCTGGTTTTGGTTTCACATTCTTTTGTCAGGCTTTCAACACCCTAGACTTTCCTTATTTCCCTCATTACTGCTTTGTTTGTTTGTTTGTTTTAGTTCTCCCCTCCCCTGCCCTCCACCAGCCTGCTCTACTCTTAGAAAATGCTCTGTGGCATTCCAGTGCTTTCCTTCTCTTGTAACTGAGGGGAGCAGTTTGATTGAATTACTTCTCATAAGTGTATGAATGGTGTATAACGTTAACATAACCCTAACCGAAACAAAGGAGTTTGCATCTTCTAAAGAGGATACTTGAATCACTAAATGCTGGGGCTTTCAACTGTCTAACAAAGCGAAGAGAAACTACTCAGAGTGTGGAGCAACTGCTGCAGGCAAGAGGCTGCTGGGGCAGGAAGGCCCACACTGCCTTTCAGTCTCCGTCCAGGTAACACAGCCTTGCTTTTCACCTTGTTCTCTTCCTCCTGTGAAAACACTGGCGTTTTCTTCTCTGATGGCTCTGATGCCAGTAAGGGAAGAGAGGCAGAACAGGGACAGAAGGCATTTTTATTTTCTGCCTTTTATAAGTTGGGTGTTCATAAGTGAGGGGTAGTGTGACAGAGTTTACGATACTGAGGGTGGCAGTCTGGCCTGCCACCATGTGTAGGTGTGGAGCCAGGAACAATGACACTAACAATGATAATATTAATGACTATGTTTTCTGACTAACTGTGCTAGACATTTCATGTTCATTTATGATATCATTCGGTGTTTACTACAGTCCTGCAGGGTGCACAGTAACACCACTCACAGATAAAGAAGGCAGGGTACTGAGGGGTTAAGGTATCTGCCCAAGGTTACACAGCTAACAAGTGGAGTTCAGATACAAACATGGGTTTGTTTGATCCTGAAGTCTCTTTTCTCTTCCTTACTATTATCCCAGAAATAATGATTACAGAGGAATTATCTCCTTGTTAGACGTGAGCTCTGTTAACTCAGGATCACCAAGTGACCCCTGATGTTCTGTATGCCGAGGCAGATGGACTAGACCACAGAGAGGACTGGCAGCGGAAGTTCTGGTTGAATCATTTTTGCCATGTTAGCTCACCAGGCTCAAAGAGGTGCTCAGGCGTCTCTTCCTATCTCAGATACCTGAACTGCAGCAGGCCTTTTTTTTGGGCCCTGTGTGCTGGAACTCTGCCCTAGACTTGCAAGTACCTGGGCTCCTTTCCTCTCTTGAGCATTTAAAATAGAAATGTGAACAGTCAATTAGCACATGGAGCTGACAACTGTTGGTCCTTCTCAGGATCAGTATTAACAGAGCCTATTGCTGCAGATTTTGGAAAAAGTTTTATCTATTATTCACATCCTTTAGCTATTTATATTTCCTTCTCCATGGGGACATTTTCACTGTTTACTTTTATTCCTTATAAAAAACACCTAATGAGAAATTTATATTTTTAGTACCTTTGTTCTTCTACTCAGGGACCCTGACAGATCTTTGGTTGTAGTTGTATAACCAGTTATTCAGGTATTTCAACTATGGACTGCATTAATTTTTTTTCTTTTTTTGAGGGGGTTAAGGAATGGGCTGGGTTGCTATATTTGGAATGTAAAATGATCTGCTTGTCTTATGTGAAAAACTCCTTGCAGACTTGGCAAAAGGGTTTGTTTGCCTTTGATTGTATAGTATAGGCTGACAGCTACTTTTTGGTTTTCTAGTATTTTCCAAATGGCCTTTACTCCCTCTGGGATGTGAGGTATTGGAAGCTGAATTCTTCATATGGTGCCACCCTCCATCCAGATGCACATGTTTTAGTGAAGCCAAAGCTGAAGGAATAGAATGATTCCATTATGATGGATTTATATACAGTTTAAGATATATCCTCTATTATCAAAGATGTTCCTTTCATAAATGTAGTTTTGTATCTTAAACTTCATCACCAGTGAAGGCAATGGAATATAACAGAAAGAACTCCAATACAGGAATCTAGATGGCCCATGCACAATTCCATATCTGCCACTGTCTAGAAATGTAACTTTTGATAAGTTCCTTCAGTTTGTAGGCCCTGGTTTTCTAGTGTATAAATTAAAGCTATTATTAAGATGGCCTTTAAGTCTATTGTTCAGGTCTCACATTCTGTAATCCAGGGCTAAAATACAGTAGCGTGCAGAGAAGTAAATTATAGGCCTGAAGAAATAAGTCTGTCTCTCCCTTCAATTTTGTCAGTTTTTGCTTCATATATTTTGATGGTCTGTTGATAGGTGCATAAATGTTTATAATTGCTATATCTTCTTGCAGAATTGAACTGTTTATTAACAGGTGATATCTCTGTCTCTTTTAATCTTTTTTGATTTAAAGTCTACTTTGTCTGATATTAGTATAGCCATCTCTGCTCTCTTTTGGTTACTATTTGCATGGACTATCTTTTCCCATCCTTTCACTTTCACTCTACTGTGTCTTTGCATCTAAAGGGAGGCTTATAGAAAGCATATAGTTGGATCATATGTTTCTATCCATTCTGCCGGTCTCTGTATTTCTGACTACAGAGTTTAATCTATTTACATTCAATGTAATTATTCTTACAGACATTGGCCTAGGGAAACAATTTATGAAGAAGACCCCAAAGGCAATCACAGTAACAACAAAAATAAATAAATGAGACCTGATCAGATTAAAAAGCTTCTGCACAACCAAGGAAACTATCACGAGAGCAAACAGACAACCTACAGAATGGGAGAAAATATTTGTATGCTACACATCCAAAAAAGGGTTTACAACTAGAATCTATATAGAACTCAGGAAAATCAGCAAGAAAAAAATCCAACAACCCTATTAAAAAGTGGGCAAAGAACATGAACAGAAACTTTTCAAAAGAAGACAGACTAAGGCCAATAAACATGAAAAGATGCTCAACATCTTTAATCATCAGGGAAATGCAAATCAAAACCACAATGAGATATCACTTAATTCCAGGGAGAATGGCCTTTATCAAAAAGTCCCAAAACAATAAATGTTGGTGTGGATGTGGAGAGACAGGAACACTCATACACTGCTGGTGGGACTGCAGACTAGTACAAGCTCTGTGGAAAGTAATATGGATATACCTCAAAGAGCTACACGTAGAACTACCATTTAATTTTTAGAATTATAAATATTACTCAGCACTGTAGAAAATTTAAAGAACACAGAAGAATCTTGTGGCACCATTAGGTGTCTTCCTAATTCTCCCTTTCTCCATTAATTAGGAAATGCAGCAACAATAGCAGTTAGATTGACATGCTGCACCCATGTAAAGACTGTATTTCTGTGCTACAGGGGGCTATGTCCTAGCCAGAAGTATTGTGTGGTCTCTATGGAAAATCAGCTTAACAGCAAGGGGGTGCTGTTCTTCTTCCCCTTCTACTCCATCACGGTGACCAGAATGGATTAAAGCTCCACGGCCATACTGGACCATGATGGTAGAGTGCTGTACTAGAATGAGCCTGGGTCATTGATGGCTTTGCGAAACCTTGATTCCAGTTCTAGGCTGCCACCTTCCAGACTTTTTTCTTTTTTAATGAAGAAGAAAAATAAACTTCTGTCTTGCTTAAACTACTATTTTTTTGCAGGTGATTATCTGTTATCCTGTTATACAAGGATAAAAATTACTTTCCTTCTTCCAGTCTTTGCCTATGTCTATGTATCTGACATACACACATGTACATACCGTACCTATCCACAAACTCACACAGAATTTAAGCTAAACTGTTTACAGTGCACTTTACTATATTTATATATTTGTGGCTCAGAGCATATCCTCATTATTTTCCCATATTATTAAAATGATTTTAAAAATTTTATGTCTACTTAACATGTATATATGCCATAATTTATTTAATTGGTCCACTATTTTTAAACAATTATTTTGTTTTATTATATAGCAGTCTTTTCAAAAATTTATCCTAGGAATATTTTAATTCATATTTTAATTTACTGGGTGTATGTCGTGCCAAAAGCTCTATTTAAACAGCACATGCAACTTTCACTTCTCTAAAAGCTCTTTCCTCTAAGAGAGAGGTCCTAGCTTTGCTATACCTTCATTCCCCTCTAGTTCCTTGCACTTGCCTCTGCTATAATTATTTATTTTCTTCCATGTTTCCATCACTCACCCTTGAGAAAGGTCTAGAGCTGAGTTCAGTCTACTGGCTGAATACTTGGTTCACTCAGTTATCCCAACCCCTCCACACAGCAGCTCCATAGCTTTTCTAAGCTTGAGATTCCTTAAATGTAAAATAGGTTTATTTTTCTCACTGTTACTATTCTGATGATAAATGAGATTATGCTTATACATTGGTTAATTCAGTAGAAGACCCAAGATTGATCCTTAGTAAATAATCTGTTGCCTTCAAGTCTTTGCTCAAATATCGTCTTTTCAATGAAGCCTGCCCATCCGTCAACTGTGTTTAAGTTGCAAATAACCCTCACCCATCACTCTTACTCTCTTTCCCCTAAAACATTTCTCATTTTCTAACATACTATATAATCCATTTATTTATTATTAGGTCTATTCATTGTCTGTTACTCCCCACCAGAGTGGAAACTCCACTGAAGGCAGGAATGTTTATCTGGTTTTGCTTACTGAAGCCAAGTTCATAGAACAGTACTTGACACATAGTGGGCGTTTAGTATTTGTTGAATAAATGTGTTCATTTAAGATATTTTGTTACTTCTATATGTGCACGTAAGTGTTGGCAATGTATGTAACCAAAGTGTTTGTATCCCCATAATGTTCTCAAATAAAAAAATAAAGTAATATCTTTTAAATAAAAAAATATTTTGAATGGATAAAAATGTTTGAGTCACAATTTACAGTTTTCATTCTGTAGCTTTAGAGACTCTATGAAAACCATCTATCTATAACTTCTCCAGGCTTCAGAGGACATTTTTCAGGCTCTAAAGCCTGTCCTTTGTCAACATCTGTCTTTGCCCAGTCATATAAAGGTATAGCACATATAATTATATACACTATATAATACTTGATAATGACAATAAATGATATGTTACTGGTTTAGGTATTTATGACTATATTTTACTTTTATTTTACAGTGTACTTCTATTATTAAAAAAAGTTAACTGTAAAACAGCCTCAGGCAGGTCTTTCAGGAGTTATGCTAGAAGAAGGCATTGTTATCATGGGAGATGACAGCTCCATGTGTGTTCCTGCCCTTGAAAACCTTCAGTGGGACAAGATACGGAGGTAGAAGACAGTGATACTGATGATCCTGAACCTGTACAGGCCTAGGGTAATTTGTGTTTGTGCCTTAGTTTTTAACAAAAAAGTCAAAAAAAAACCAAAAAAATTAAAAATAAAAAGCTTACAGAATAATGATATAAAAAAAGAAAATATTTTATACAGCTATACAATGTGTTTGTGTTTTACGCAAGTGTTATTACAAGAGTCAAAGTTTAAAAAATTAACAAGTTTATAAAGTTACAGTAAACTAAGATTAATTTATTACTGAAGAAAGAAAAATTGTTTAATAAATTTAGTGCAGCCTAAGTTTACAATGTTTATAAAATCTATAGTAGTGTAGTAATGTCCTAGGCCTTCACATTCAGTCACCACTCACTCACTGATTCACCCACAACGACTTCCAGACCTGCAAGCTCCCTTCACGGTAAGTGCCCGTAAGGGTGTACCCTTTTTAGTCTTTTATACCATATTTTTACCAGTACTTTTTCTATGCTGAGATATGTTTAGATACACAAATACTTAATATAGTTCTACAGTTGCCTACAGTATCCAGTACAGTAACATGCAGTACAGGTTTGTGGCCTAGGAGCAATAGGCTATAACATACAGCCTAATGTATATGGGCTATGCTATCTAGGTTTGTGTAAGTACACTCTAGGATGTTCACATAACAGCAAAATCGCCTAACAACACATTTCTCAGAATGTATCCCCATCACATACAACCCATAACTGTGCTTTGCTCAGGTATTTATGACTAATTGGTAGATCAAGCCAGCTTTTCCACACTTTAGCATAGATTACAATCACTTGGAGGCTTGTTAAAACAGGTTTCTGGGCCCACTCCCCACCCTAGCGTTTCTGATTCAGTAGGTCTGGATTAGGGCCTGAGGATTTGCATTTCCAACAATTTCCCTGGTTCTTATGCTGCTGGTCTGGAGATCACACTTTTGAGAAGCACAGAATCAAACAGCAAAAAGTTAGAAATTGGTAAGGAGATAGAATATTGTAACAACAATTAGCAAACGTGATCTAATGGATACATATAGATCCCTGCACCGAGTAATTAGATAATAAACCATATTTTCAATCATACAGTGAATATTTACAAGGTGGACCAAGTACTATGGCATAAAGCCAATTCAATAAGTACCACATGTTGATATATGCATAAAGACACCGTTTTTGATCATTGTGCAGTTAAATTAAAAACCAATAACAAAAAGCTAAATAAAAACTTTTTATATGTCTAAAAATTATTTTTATAAAGCCCTATTCTTCTGTATAATTTCTTGGCAGGTTTATATAGGGGTCCTCAAATCTGTCTATAATTTTAATTCCTTAATACATAGAGATCTGAAGCACATATGGAACAATGATAAGAAAGAACAAATTGGGATGGCGGGTCCACTGATGTTTATTTTATTCTACTCTGCAGTTTTCTGTTTAAAATATTTTTAACTTAAAAAAAAAGATATACCCATGTATGTGAACTTTATGTGGGAGGGCAAAATAGAGGCATTTTCCTATATTTAAGGGACCAGAAAATTCACCACTCACAGAACCTATCTGAAAGAGTTATAAAACCAGAAAAGCCTTAGAATCCATTTCATTTCACAAAGCATTCTTGGGTCTTCTCCTGTGAAAACTAGTCTGTGCATGCAAATGGAGTTTTGTGCTCTGCGGGTCTGTGCTCTGCTGAGAAACACACATAGCTTCCAAAAGCCCACAGCAATGAAGGAACAGTATTTTCTAATGTAGTACAACACTGACTAGTCAAGAGTGTTTGAAAAATCGGGACTGATAAAGTAAATCTGGCATATCCCAAATTAAAAAGCTTTTTACGGCAATGCTTCAAATTCAGTCAAATCTTTCTAAAATATAAGTGTACAGTATTCTATATGTGTTTGTGTCACAATAAGTACAATGAGGAAACCTTAATGAATCTTACGGATGATTGAGAATCAATGTTTTAGTGATGATTATTCACACGAATTACTATTGTTGTATATACTGCTATAATTAATGACAATAGTTTACATCTGATTTTACTTATATAAGCTTAAGGTATAAAATGTAGACCTATACTGAATTTATCCCTGAAAAGCCACTGATTATAAGTGCCCATTTAAAATAAATCTTTTGTGCTACTATATTTCATCATAATTTGTCTTTTTTGAAAATAGATTTTTAGTTACTCAAGGGTTTATACAAATGAATATTCTCTGAATACACATAAGAAAGCTGAATAAGCATCCTTAGTGCTAATGGCTAATATTTATTAAAAAATAGCTGGTTGAAAGTATAATGGTTTGCATATTATGAACTGAATTAATTTTTTTTTGAGGTACACCAACTGTGTACTTCATGCTGCAGCAAAGCAGGGAGACCTAAAACTAGTGGATTTTGTTTGTTTGTTTTTCTATTAGTTTTGGAAATAGTTTAATTTTGAATTCTTTAAAAAGGAACACTATGAAAAAGAAGTGTACTTAGTTGCCTTTCACTTCTTTTACAGTTAGTATACTTATTGGAATTATTTATGGTTCATGATCCCTTTTTATCAGTTTTTAGGGCCAGTTAAGGTCTTAATCCAGTATGCATATGAAGAAAGATATAAAGATCTTTTATTGTGCAAGGAACTAGGTGGAATTGTTTTAACTATACTTACCAGCAACTAAGCCAGAATCTAAGCTAACCATCCCAGGGACAGGTCTAGGATTGTGACTTTATTATGAGTTTTAGGAATACTTTGTGGAATCCTGTGGACTGCCATTTCTTCCACTAACTTCCTTCCAACTTCCCTTAATCTGAACCCTGTCTAGTTCACTCAGCTCTGGACTTCCTACCTGTCAGCCTTTCCATTGGCCGTAAGGCATGCACGTTCCATTGCTCACCCTATAAGGGCTTCATGATTCCCACCTGCTCCACTGACCTGAAATTTGGATCCTCTGATGTGACTGATCTTTTTCTCAGAACCCTCTCCAGTGGAGGCTGCTTTTCTCGCTGCCTCTGATTGATGGTAAGGAGGTGTTGGGAAACCTCTGTTCCCAAGGGCTGGGGCCAGACTTTGGTTATGTGATTCCTCAGCAGTTGTAGTTCCCACTGCCTACTCAAAGTAGCTACTCACTTTGTTAGTGTGGTCTGATGGACTCTGAAGACATTGTTCCAGCACCAAAGGTTGCCAGCATCAGCTTATAGCTCTCTTTACCTGTCGCTCACCATTGTTCTTGAGGAGCACTACACCTACAACATGGTTGAACACCAAGCTCCTCAATACCAGTGACTTTTTAAGCCCATAACTTTGTAATAAACTCCGCAGGTCCCATTCTATCTCAGTTATATTAATTTTCCTAGTTCACTGCTATGATTTCAGACTTAATGTTTAAAAAATTTACAATAGGCAAAGCCTCTCAGGCTCTTGCCATCCAGCCATGATTTGTCTTGCTCCTCCTCCCACCTCAGAAGGAACAGAGATCAAGCAACCACCTGGGAGCTACAGCGTCCCTGCTAAAGCTGGGGGCATTCGTGTGCCCCACCTGGGGGACCAGAGCTTACCAGTGGCACAAAAGACCATCTCAGCAGCTGGCTCTTCCATGCAAACTTCAATGACAGGGAGAACAACCTCGTGGCTAAGCATAGCACCTACCACCTCAAGCAAACAGGGAGCAGCTGATCCACACTCACAAGTACCACCCCCCATCCTGGAGATTAAGCTGGGGGACCTAACTCACAACACATTGTTGGGAAGAGGCGAAGACAGCAGATCTGATATAACCCGAGAGGTTCATCAAACCTGCTGGAACACCCCATAGGCAACTCAGGACAAGCACTCCTCTCCCTGGCACACTCGGATCAATCTTCAGGGACCCAGAGACAGGCCTATAAGCCAGGCCTAGCACCCCCAGGCCTCGACTGAGAGGCCAGATGAGAAGGAATCAGCAAAAAAACTCCAGAAATATGAAAAATCAGAGTGAAAGGACAGCCCCAAAAGAAAACAATAACTCCTTACCGATGGATACCAACCACAATGAAAAGACTGAAATGACAAGTGAAAAATTTCAAATATGGACTGTAAAGAAGCTCAATGAAATACAAGACAAAATAGAAACCCAATACAAAGAAACCACAAAAATAATGCAGGAAATGAATGAAAAATTCACTAAAGAAATCAAACTATTAAAGAAAAAAATAAAACTTCTGGAAATGAAAAATTCATTCAAGGAAATACAAAATACAGTGGAAAGCCTTAAGAATAGGCTAGATTAGGCAGAAGTAAGAATCTCAGAGTTTGAAGACAATTTGTGGTTAAGTAGTCAGTTAAAAAGAAAGAACTGAGAAATAAGAGGAACAAAGCTTACAAAAAATATGGGATTTTGTAAAGAAGCCTAACAAGAATCACAGACATCCCTGAGGATGAAGAAGAAAATACACAAGAGTTGAAAAACCTATTGGAGGGAATAATGGAGGAAAATTTCCTTGGCCTTGCTAGAAATCTAGATATCCAGGTATGAGAAGCTCAAAGGACCCCTGGGAGATTTATTGTGAAGAGACAATCATAATGACACACAGTCATCAGACTGGCCAAAGTAAACATGAAAAAGGCACTCCTACGAACAGTAAGGTGAAAGCATCAGGTAACTTACAAAGGAAAACCCATCAGACTAACTGCAGACTTCTCAACTGAAACTTTACAAGCCAGAAGGGATTGGGGACCCATGCTCGGACTTCTTAAACAGATTAATGGCCAGCCTAGAGTTTTGTATGCTGCAAAAAGTAAGTTTCTTATATAAGGGAGAAATAAAGACTATCTCAGACAAGCAAACACTGAGGGAATTTGTCACAACCAGACCTGCCCTGCATGAAGTACTCAGAACTGCATTATACATGGATCAGCACAATAGACACCCACCAGTATAAAACCACCCAAAAGCTAAAGGTGAGAGCCCATATATCACAATGGCTCAACAGGGAAAACAAAGCAATAATTTCTACTCAGCAGTATGAACAGAAATCCACCCCACTTATCAATTCTTTCAATAAATGTGAATGGCTTGAACTTCCCACTCAAGAGACATAGGATGGCTGAATGGATAAAATAATACAAGCCAAGTATCTGCTATTTCCAGGAAACACATCTAACCCACAAGGACTTATTCAGACTCCAGGTGAAGGGATGAAAAACAATATTCTATGCAAATGTAAATCAAAAGAAAGCAGGTATAGCCATTCTCTTATCAGATAACACAGACTTCAAATTAATAAAAGTAAAGAAAAAGATGTCTGTTATATAATGGTGAAGGGAACAATTTAACAAGAAGAAGTAACAATCCTAAATATCTGTGTACTTAACACAGGTATGCCCAGATTCATAAAGCCAACCCTCCTTAATCTAAACAAAATGATTAACAGCAGCATCATAGTAGTCAGGGACTTCAACACCCCACTGACAGAAGAAGACAGATTGTCCGGGCAGAAAATAAACAAAGAAACAAAGGAATTAAATAGGACTCTAGAACAAATGGTCCTAACAGATATTTACAGAACATCCTACCCCCAAATTACTGAATGTACCTTCTTCTCATCAGCCCATGGAACATACTCTAAGATTGATCACATCATTTGGCACAAAACGTGTCTCAACAAATTTAAAAAAAATAGAAATTATGCCATGTATCTTCTCAGATGACAGTGGAATAAAATTAGAAATCAATTCCAACAGAAACACTCAACTCTACAGAAATTCATGGAAATTAAACAACCTACTGCTGAATGATTATTAGTCAGGGATGAAATTAAGGTGGAAATCAAAAGATTCTTCAAACTAAGTAATAAAGGGGACACAATTTATCATAATCTGTGTGATTCTGCAAAAATCCTAAGAGGTAAATTCATAGCCTTAAATGGCTACATCCAAAAGACAGAAAGATCACAAATCAACAAACTAATAAATCATCTCAAGGAATTGGAAAAGGAAGTACAAACCCCTCCCAACCCAGAAGAAAAGAAATATCTGAGGTCAGAGCAGAACTAAATGAAATCAATAACAAAAGAATTATATAGAAGATTAATGAAACAAAAAGTTGGTTCTTTGACAAGATAAATAAAATTGACAGGCCTCTTGCTAAATTAACCAGAAACAGAAAAGAAAGGACCCTAACAAGTTCAATCAGATATGAAAAGGGAGATATTACAACTGATGCCACAGATGTATAAAATATCATCTCTGAAGACTATAAAAATCTCTATGCACATAAATTTGAAAACGTTCAGGAAATGAACAAATTCTTGGAAAAACACAATCTCCCTAGACTTAGGAAGAAATAGAATTGCTGAACAGACCAATATCGAGTAATGACATTGAAGCAGCAATAAAAAATCTCCCAACAGAACCCATTCTACTAAGTGAAGTATCCCAAGAATGGAAAAATAAGCACCACATGTACTCACCATCAAATTGGTTTCATTGATCATCACCTAAGAGCACATTTGGGAATAACACTAATCGGGTGTCGGGCAGATGTGGAGGTGAGGAGGGGATGGGTGTATACCTACATAATGAGTGCGATGCGTACTCTCTGGGGAATGGACACGCTTAAAGCTCTGACTTGGGGGGGGTGGCGCAGGGGAGCAAGGGCAATATACGTAACCTAAACTTTTGTATCCCCATAACATGCTGAAATAAAAAAAAATCTCCCAACAAAACAAAGTCCAGGACCAGATGGTTTCACAGCCTAATTTTATCAGACCTACAAAGAAGAACTGGTACCTATACTGCAGAAATTATTTCATAACATTGAGAAGGAAGGAATCCTCCCCATCTCATTCTACAAGGCCAATACCACCTTGAAACCAAAGACAGGAAAGAACACAATAAAAAAAGAAAACTACAGACCAATATCCCTTATAAATATAGATGAAAAAATTATCAATAAAATCCTAGAAAACCAAATTCAACAGCACATCAAAAAAATAATCCACCATGGCCAAGTGGGCTTCATCCCAGATATGTAAGGATGGTTCAACATACAGAAATCTATAAATGTGATTCACTGCATAAATAGAAGCAAAACAAAGACCATATGAATCTCTCAATAGATGCAGAAAAAGCATTTGACAAAATTCAGCACCTTTTTATGATAAGAATTCTTAACAGCACAGCTGGAATATACCTCAAAATTATAAAAGCCATATATGACTAACCCACAGTCAACATCACACTGAATGGGGAAGAATTGAAAGTATTCCCATTTAGAACTGGCACCAGACAAGGTTGCCTGTTGTCACCAGTTCTATTCAATATAGTGCTGGTAGTCCTAGCCAGAGCAATCAGGCAAGAGAAGGAGCAAGGGTATCCAAATGGAGAAAGACGAAGTCAATGTATCATTCTTTGTTGATGATATGATCTTGTATCTAGAAAACCCCAAAGATTCTGCCAAGAGTTTCCTGGAATTGATAAATAAATTCATCAAAGTCTCAAGTTACAAAATCAATGGACACAAATCAGTTGCATCCCTATACACCAAAAACTAGTCAAGCTGACAATCAAATCAAAGACACAATACTTTTCACAATAGCAACAATGAAAATAAAATACCCAGGAGTATATTTAACCAAGGAGGTGAAAGGCTTCTACAGGGAGAACTATGAAACACTGAGTAAGGAAATCACAGAGATGTAAACAAATGGAAAAACATATCATGCTCATGGATCAGCAGAATCAACATTGTTAAAATGTCTATACTACCCTGAGTGATTTACAGATTCAATGCAATCCCCATTAAAATATCAATGTCATTTTTTTTGAGATCTAGAAAAAGTAATTTTACCACACAGAAAAGCCAAAGGGAGAGTGCAAGTGTGAGTATGTAGGTAGGTTGAGGAATAATTTGGGACCTAAAGTTACTCATTTTGAAGATGACTTTGAAAAGAGGCAATCTAGTTAAAATCCCAAGAGCCTGGGATTGAGGTAGAAAGGGCAGGGAAATAAAGGAAATAGAGAAGGAATGAGTTAACAAGCTACACGGTCAAATAATTATATTTTTTCCTCAAATAGCTCTATCTTTAAAGAACTGAGAAATCAGGGTAGTCTCTTCACATCTTAATCCATTTTCTGTATTTTTCTAGGTCACAAGTCACATGTGCAAACATCTAAAACTATAAAAATATATACAAAACTGCTACCAACTTGTATCTATGATATTATCAATTAGTCAGAAAAAGACTTACTGGGCATATGATAGTAATAGGCAAAATGCAGGGGAGCTAAATAACAAAGAATGGCAGGCTCAATTGCATAATGAAGATAATGTAAGCCTCATGAGGGCAGATGACTGTGTTTGTCTTATTCATGGTCCCTTTATAATTATCTCTAGCCCCCAACCCAACAGAATAGGTCCTGAACAAACACCTGCTAAATGAATGGGTTTTTTAAAATGATAGGAAATCCAAATGGTTATAGTTTTCTATGGTTTGAATATCCTCTCCAAAACTCATGTTGAAATTTGTTTGCCATTGTGATGCTATTAAGAAGTGGGACCACTAAGAGGTGATTAGGCCATGAAGGCATATATCCACTAATGTTATTGTCACAGGAATAGGTTAGTTACCACAAGAGTAGGTTGTTAAAGCAAGTTCCACACCTTCTTGTTCTCTTACTCTTGAACTCTCTTGCACTTCTGCCTTCTACCAAGGGGGGATGAGGCAGGAAAACTCTCACCAGATATCAGCACCATGCTCTTGGGCTTCCCAGTCTCCAGAACTATGAGCCAAATAAATTTCTGTTCATTATAAATTCCCCAGTCTGTGGTATTCTGTGATAGCAGCATAAAAGGACTAAGACATGGTTGCTTTAGTTATCTGTGTCTTGACATTTGCCATGTCTCTGTGTCACCATGTTTCTGGCAACAGCAGAAAAATCCCAAATTCCACTTACCTGGCTATCTCCAGATTACCTATTACAACAAACCCTCTGCTAGTCCTGAATTTTAGTGACCAGAACTATCCTTTAATGTCTGTGTATCTGGGATACAATAATAACCGTTGATAATTAAGACATAAGAAATTAAAGGTTTCTTTTAACCTACAAAGGTTATCTTGTGCTCAGTACTCTTTGAACATAATTTAATTTTTAAAAAACCAATAATTTTGCATAATCCAAAAATTAAAATGAACAAAAAGCACTGTTACTCAGCAATGTTAAATGATGATGTTTATTATACATTAATCATACTGAATGTTCACATGGCAAGATAAAATGATACAGAAAACTGGACATAGAAATTTAGAAACTATTAATATATTGCTGATATTTTAGACCAAAAAAAAATCAGCCTTGAATACCTCAACTATGCCATTTAGAGGCTTAACACATCTCGCTCCATCAGTTTTTTTACTGAAATAACAGGTAACACAATCATTTTATACGCAAAGTAGTCAAACGGTTAATTTCCTAATTGGCTGTGTATTAGCTCCACACACCATTTCATACCATGTGGTTGGTTTTTACTTAGCAGCTATACATGAGAAAAAATTCTCTCTTAATTTTACATCATCATATGTTTTTCCTATGTCTTCCTGGTCTAATACACTCCATTGGGACAGGATATTACAAAGACATATGAGTAACTATTATGCACCCTAGGTGCTTAAGTCCAGCTGAGAAAATAAGATGTGCAGGAGAAAGGATAAAATACAATGGAAACACAGACAAAAAGAGGCACACACAACTCCACAGGTTTAGGAGAGAGACAGATGACATAAATCAGTAGGGAATGAGAGCAGTGCAGAACGAAGTGATTACAAACTACTTCCAGGAGTTGAGGTTTACAAGATGAACAAAGGAAAGGCATAGAGTAGGACTAAACAGTGTTTAGAAGGCAGAGGTAGGAAATTACTAAATGACATCATTGGGGAATGAAGTTAGAAAAAGAAAAATATTGTGGAGGGTTTTACCCTGTGGACTTTGTTTTACAGACAAGTCTGGGGCACTTGAGGACATGCATTGAGGCTTATATACCAAGTTCTCAATGAAGCCCAACACATGGTAGACAAATCTAGCAACCCTTACTTCACCTCTAGTTGACCTTGGCCTCTTACATCCATAGTCTTACACCCAAAATTGTCCTAAGAACTGCTGTACACTTAAAATCTTCAAATCTAATCTGGCTGCAATCTTCCATCATTCTGCCTCTCTCAAACTCTCATTCCTACTATACCTTCTCCTCAATCGGATAGAAACTTCAATCCCATGAATTTGGCATTGTCTTCAATTCCCTCCTGACATCATTCTCTAGTGGGAAAGACAGAAAATAATAAATATATACTTGGAACTGTGAATGTGCTATAAGGAAAACAGTCTAACAGAAGAGAGTTAACGGGAAGGCCTATTTTTATAGTGTGGTTGGGGAAATACTCTCTGAGATGTGACATTTGAATGTCACTTAATATAAGACATAAAGAAGGATAAGGAACTGACATTGGAAAGAATCAGGGAATAGAGTGTCCCAGCCACAGGGAATTGCAAAATCTCACAGTGCAAAGCCTCAAAAGAGAAAGATCCTGGCTTATCTATACACAGAAAGGCAGCCTTTGTGGCTAGAATTCAGTGGGCAAGGTAAGAAAGAGAACGAAATAAGGTTGGAGAGGGTAGCAGGGGCCACATCACACAAGACTCTGGGAGCTAGGATGAGGACTTCATAATTTATGAAAATTGTAATGGGATTTCACTGAAAGGTTTTAAGCAGGAAGGTAATATGGCCAAATTTGTGTTGTTAAGATGACCACGGCTGTGGCACAAACGAGTGGTACAGAAGGAAGATTGGGCAGGGGGGTATCTGCAGGAAGGTTTCTGACACTTCGCTTAGTATAGATTTTGGCACATGGCAAATGTCCCAAAAGTAGATGATAGAATTAATGAATAAATGATCCAACAACTCTTGAACCTGGAAGAGTCAGCCAAAAAGTAGTTTTAGAATGACTAGCCTGGCAATGTGTTTTAGACTATAATCGATTGGGACTGGTGCTAGTCATAGGCCCTGACTTTTTGAATCACTAAGAAACATTCTACAGTTGACTATGCTTTCTGAAAATTTAAAGTCAGCATTTATAGGCTTTCCCCATTCCAAAACGGCAAAACAGAATAGGGATCCTTATGAAAAAAAGATTAAATTGGTCTGTGTAAGCTGTTCCTCGAGTTTAATAAGAGTCTTTTGTTTGTTTATCTTATGTCTGGCCAAGTGTGTTTGTGTGTGTGTATGTGTGTGTGTAATGCATGTGTTCCGAAGATGCTGAAGACTGATGGTCAATCAAGAAAAACCCATGCTGAAATTGTTAAGAGCTGGGAAGTGAGCCAGTTTGCAATCACTATAGGAACTGCTTGAGCAAAATTCCTTGTTGCCACTCTGGTAATGAGCATTCCTCAAAGGATGCCACTTTGCATAGTTTAGTCCTCTCTGATGCAAAAGATGTCTCTTCTGAAATCAGTCTGAATTGTTTTAAAAAGGAGTGTCAATAAAATTAAGCTCAATCTATTCACTGATTTTAAGAACAATAAAAATAAATAGTGGTCTTTATACTATAAGGAGAAGTCTATCAGAAATATACAGAGGTGCATACACTTAGAGGGATTTACCCCTGAGTCCTATCTTTGCTGCATTTTTTATTTAGTTTTCATGGAGTTACATAATAGAGGAATGGGGTGTGAAAAATACACTAATTCCTAGTAAGAATTTTTCCTCAGAAATAATGAAGAGAAAGAGGTTTTCCTGGAGTAAAGTGTAGTTTTTCAAAAATACATAGTTTTTAAAAAGTAAAAATTGATAGCACATAAATTCACATTTTTTTTGCTTTGCAAATGTTTTCATGGAACAATGAAACTCTAGACACAGTAATATCAATTTATTATTCTTGTTCCTATGGAAACATGCATTCCATTTACTGAGGCCAATCGATATGGACACAAGTGCAAGGCAAATATACTCAGGAAGAAATCATATAATTTATATCTAGTACATACTGTGCTCACAGCTATCAGAAATAATAGCAAAAAAAAGAAACTTTTAAGTCACTGTGGAATGTCCTCTGCAGTTACTAGCCACTAGTACCATTCTGAAAACATAAAGCAAAACATAATCCTACATTTTAGAATTCTACATTTGGAATTTGGTGTGTGCAAACAAACATCAAACACAGAAAGATGAAGGCTGAAAACAAACTAGATCAAACTCTTATTTTAAAAAAAGAAGAAAGAAACACTTATGCTGAACATTGCCTTGTTCAATATATCTCAGTATCCAAAAATGAATAGGAATCTCATAAATAAGGTCATATAAATAAGAGTACATAGTACCTTTTATAAGGTTGTTAGCTACAAAGAATTAGATAAAAGTATAAATATATTAAAATCAATCAGCAAATATTTGTTGGGACTCTACTACATGCTAACCACTATGCTAAGATCCGTAACAGGAAAAAATGAATTAATTTATTTTGACAAATATTTGTTGTGCAGTTATGTTGTACCATATACTACAACAATCATCAGGGGACATAAAATAGATAATATCCTTCTATAACAAAACAGAAACTCTTTGCAATATAATTTACAGGCAACACATGCTACTGAACTATTACAAGATAAGATGAAAAATGGGCCAAATGAACAGCACAGACACTTTTTAGAAGAGAGAACATTCTGGCTTAGTTGGTAAGAGCAGTTTTCACAAAAGAGTTGGAAATTGACTTAGGCTTGAATAATAGATGGAGACAAATGGAGAAGTAAATGTAGCTGACAAAGGTGAATGCGATTGACAAAGGTCATAGGAATTTATAAAGCCAGTTTGGGCTGAGAGTGTAATTTTAAGGAGAGTGGAAACACTGACTGAGAGATAGGCTGTGGCCAGGAAGAGAAATGTCTCTTGCAGGGTAAGGGTTTTACTCTGGAGGTCTGAAAATGGAACTAGAGAGAGTTGGTGGTTGCAAAACACTGTGAATGTCATTATGTGAATTTCACCTCAGTTAATTTTCTTAATGTAGATGATGATGATAATGATAATTATTATTATTGTTAACTGCAAAATACTGGAAACATCTAAACTTCCAACCATGGAGAGACTGGATAATGTTGGAAACTCCATATGATAAAAGCTGAACATTCTCTAAATATAATAAGGGAATATTTAATGACATAGGAAAAGATTCATGCATATTGCATCAAAAAAGCAAATCCCAAAACAACTTACCATATTGAATCTATAATTAAAAAAGACTGGAATTATGTAGGCTAAAATGTTAAAAAATTGTTAACTCTGAGTGTTAGGATCATGAGTGATTTACATTTTCTTCCTCTACCTTATTTTTTATAACAAACATTTAAAAAGTTATTTTCAAGATGATTTTTATTAGAAATGTGTTTCCATATAAAATAGAGAATTTTATTCAGTATAGACTCATTGCCAATAATAGAACTGAGCAAGATGATTCATGATGTTTTTCTAGATAGAGCCAGGCATAGGATAACAGATTTGTACACAATATGCTACTTTTAAGTGGCAATTTAAAACATTTGCTAGAATTAAAATGGGCTTTAGGTGAATAGCTTATTCCAAAGCATATGCAAATTTTCAATGATTTTCTTTCTTTGTTTTTTTAATCTCATGATATTTATTCTCAACTGCATCCTAAAGTGACACCATGAAAATTAGCCAGTTTCTATATCAATTTTCTGTTTTTAAAACCCTGTCAAACCCTACTGAATAATGATTCCCATATGGTCCATAATCTTCCTCTTTTCCTTTTGAACTACAATATTTGTTATTTCCTTTAAGAGTTGCCACAGGGATGGCTCTTCCTCTCAAAAAATGAAGTTCACTATCATTGCTCATTTCCTCATTCTTAATGATCCTCCTTGAGTATGGTTAACTTATGGCATTACAATCATCACCTCCAAGTGATTTTCACTTTGCCTTATTATTACCAAGGTGGGGCAAAAATAAAAGCAATCAGGTGAAACCCTGGGTTCAGATTTCCTCCATATTTCATGAAATCGATCAAACAAATTCCCAGATTATATTTCACAGTAAGATGAGCAAAAGCACACCTCTTCAGCTGTAGCCTCTTTCCTCATGCATTCATGGATGCCAAAATCAGAACCTACAGTTCGGGAGCTGCACACAGTTGCATCTTGTTTTGAGTTTTTGTTTGCAAACTGTCAGTAAGATCAGAATAAATTGCATGATATGCAGTCCAATATGTATATTCTTGAGCACATCTCAATGTATCCACCAAAAAATATTCATAGCTGCAGGTGTACAAAAAAAAAGGCAGAATTATGGCTTGATTTGCCTTGATAAGCATGGCAATTTTCTGTACACTTTTCATAAAGTGCTAATCAATTTCAGCTCAAAATAGATTGAAACACCCAACAGATTGCTGCCATAGTCCACAAATGTTTGTCATTCGTAAGCTGTGGCAATAATGTGAATTCAGAGGAGGGAAACTGCAACTGAACTATACCTTGTAAAAATTCCTTTCATTTGCCTTGTAATAGCCCCTGAAGAAATGTTAAGAATTATTTTTAAATCACATATGTTTGAAATTTCCATTTTTTTCTTGTTACATCTAAGAGTATTGGTTGTCACATAGTAGTATTACATATCTATTGTAAGTATGGCCATAGACCAATTATATTTAGAACTCATTATAATAATGACATTTAGGAATCGGAGATCGTATCTATAGTAATCAATATTCCTCTAAAATAAATTATAGACTTTAAAATATAATTTAAAATTTTGGAATTGAATCATCACAGACTTCCACCATAAATGACTTTCTCTGTCAATATATTTAATCTTTAAATATAGTATAAATTTTTGAAAATACTTTGTCAATATTCCAGTCCTTCCATTGCTGTTACTTCACAAACACTTTGAGATGCTAATATTCATATTAGTACACCTTTTCAATTAGTAGTGCTCTTGCCATATGAATCACTCATCTGCCCAGTATGTTTTGCCAAACACAAGTGCCAAAACTTCGTTGAGGACTGTCATACTCCTACACAAGGAGTCTCTGCTCAAAACTGAACATAGACTTTCCCTTTTGTAAGTGTGAGCAACAATTGGTAATGACATTCAGATCTGGATATGAAATGCTCTCTATGGAAAGTAGGAAATTAAATGAGAATAGATAACATTTCAAATTTTCACACCTTCCTCTTCTAAACTACAAAAGTGATAATATAATTTTTTTAGGATAAAAACTACACAATTTGACTTTAGAAAAAAAGAGTACTTAAAAGTTGTGACTTTAAGCAACTTCTGTGATCACCATCTGCCAAAAATTTATTGCCAAAATCAGAGGCAGGAGAGTGCAGTAGACACAGGCTCTGCAGTCAGAATGCCTGAGTTCTTACGTTGAACCTGCCATTTAGTGCGTGCCCTTGAACAGGTGGCTTGCTGTCCCCATGTCTCAGTTTCCCCATCTATAGGAAAAGGGAATCATAAGCATAACTAACTCAGGATTACTCTGAGGATTAAATGAGATAATATGTGCAAAGCTCTTAGCAAAGCAGGTTCTAGTCAATGCAAAATAAGTTAGCTGCTCTTACCATCATCATCATTGGAAAGAGCAGTTCTAGAACTACACAATGAGTACAGTAGGAAGTACTCTTACCCTGCTTCATGGGACTTGTCCATTGAGTGCTTGTTTCTAGGTCTTGTGTCACATATATTAATTTACTTTCCAAAAGAGATGATAACATGTTTGGAAGTGAAGTCAGCTCTGCATGAGATGGTAAACCACTGGGCCCAGAGCTACCATCTACTAACCCTGTTAAGACAGGGATGAAAAGGTATGAAAGATGTAAAACACCCAGAGAATGTGGTGTGTTCTTGACTCTCCTACACAAAAGAAAAATTGTCATCTTCTGTTTATTCCAGACCTATTAATATACAGCAGCAGCTGGATTCATTGAAAAACCATTTCCATGATCTTATTCTCTTCACCTATTTATTCTCTGGAATTGAGCTATATAATCACCTCTGTTCAGCCATTAGATTTTTCAGAAGCCTCTGAGGAAAAAGTTTATATGTTCTAACCTTAACAAACTGAATTTGATGTTGTTTCAGGAGATGAAACTCTGTTTCAGGAGATGAAACAGAAACACAATTCAGGAAAAACTTATTAATATACTTAAAATATAATGACAAAAATACATTTCAGGCTGGGCGCGGTGGCTCACGCCTATAATCCTAGCACTCTGGGAGGCCGAGGCGGGTGGATCGCTTGAGGTCAGGAGTTCGAGACCAAGCCTGAGCAAGAACGAGACCCCATCTCTACTAAAAATAGAAAGAAATTATCTGGCCAACTAAAATATATACATAGAAAAAATTAGCCGGGCGTGGTGGTGCATGCCTGTAGTCCCAGCTACTCGGGAGGCTGAGGCAGGAGGATCGCTTAAGCCCAGGAGTTTGAGGTTGCTGTGAGCTAGGATGACGCCACAGCACTCACTCTAGCCCGGGCAACAGAGCGAGACTCTGTCTCAAAAAATATATATATATATATATATATATATATTTCAAATCATAATTCCTAGAGCCAAAAAGAAAAGAGCTGACTGCTCTGACTCCCAAGTCATTTACTATCTCCGCATCAAATATCTTCTTTTCTTTCTTCCCCTTTAGAATATTTGTATTTGGCACTTGCTATGGAGCAAATGAATGTAAAAAAAGCAGTCAAAACAGAAATATATTCAAGTGAATTCACGCTATTAAAATATACATATGTATTCAGAAGTTGTTTTCCTGAGATCACACAGTCATTTGCCAGTTTCCCTGTGACACATGATTAGATTTTATGTATTTATGTTTTTCTTCAAAATGCCAAAACATCAGCATAGACAACTTCTGAGAGAACCTATCACCATATTCACTTTTCAAAGACAATTTAAATATAAGTCCTAGGTGAGGGCTGCAAACTCTCGGAAAACACCGCTTTACAAGTAATTTTGATGCTGCTTACACTACTATTCCCTTGTAATTACAGGCACTCCTTCAAGAACAAACTTTTGGAACTTTAGCTAGCTATTAAGTCAAAACTAGATTTTGCAGGAGGTTTGACTGAGTCAGAAAAACCGTCATATTGCATGTTTTGCAGAGACCAAAGCAAGATCACTACCTATATAAAATGCTTTTTACATAATAGATATTCAACAGGCATTTGTGAATTGACTTGAATAAATAACCTTCAGTACAAAGGACATTTGTTTTAAATATTCATTTTAAAAGTACTTTAACATACAAGATTCCTTTTAGCCATTTTTTCATCAGCAGTTTACACAAGTAGGGATACATCCACCCCAGAAATCAGCAAGAAAAGCCACTATAAAAGGGGAGAAAATACTAGAGATTATGTTCATATTAATTTTAATCTTACCTTATAAAACACATATTGTATATTTTATAATATATAAATTCTATTAATAAAGTAGCACGGGTATATAATTACAACAATACACAGGAATATGTGATCAAATTTGTTTTCACCAACAGTATGTGTTCAAGAGCATGAAGACTACACAAAATGGAAAATTCTTCATTCATAGATCAAATCCATGTAGTCATTTTATATATTATTAAGATTTATTTGCTACAGTTCTGAATTTTTAGCAAATGTGACTGTCCTACGTATTAATATATATTTCCATTGCTTAGTAAAAGTTGCATGTGTTTTGAATAATCAGACTTTTGTAATCTCACACATTTCAGCTTTGAGCCTTAGTTGATGTTCACAAAGAAAAAACTGAAAATCAATGATGAACATGGTAATTCTATTAATTATTTATACTCGTAAAGATCTTACTCTGATAGATGTAATGCACTTAGGCAAACCTCTAAACTTTCCTAAGCCCTGGTTTTTACATCTGTAAAATGGAGATAATAACGCCTTTCCCAGAGATACATAAATCGGAGGGATAAAGTCCGCAAGAGGACAGAGGGTAAGAATTCTTACCATTATTAAGGTCCAGGAATAATATGTTTAAAAAAATGCTTACAAAGTGATGTTAATAAAAAAGGAGTAAACTAAATTGTGCCTATGACACAATTAATATGTGATTTCATATTGTGTATGTATATGGACAAAGCCTAGTAATATGTATAAACATATGAAAACATATAATTTATTAGATGACAAAACTGCATATTTATCTTTTCTCATTTCTGTTATTGTGGTATAATATTGTTTGTGCTATGCATTTTAAATGAAAGTTATGACAGCCTTGACAATAGAATTATAAGAATTAATGATTATGTTAAATGTTCAAATCATATGTTTGAAGATAAGCAATTTATCTATTCACCAAAGGCAAATAACAACTTAAGCTGGTTTCATTTACGCACTGCTGATGTCCATTTAAACAATATTATGGAGTTTACAGTATCATAAGGGGAGGTATTAAAAAGCCTTGTTGGTTTGCTATTTGGTATTTTTTTTCTTTGCTTATCTGTAAAAATAGTAACTAGTTACTGCTATAATATACTTGCTTTAATTATTAATAATATATAATTTCATATTTCCCTAGTTAACACTTGCTCTCATTTTCTACAACAGCTTTTTTAAATCTTCTCCAAGCTCCTCAACTTTCAAATACATCTATCTCCTCCTACCATTCTCCTATAGCAATAGTAGTGGTCAGATTATCAGAACATTTGCATGTGGGCTGATTCCCTGAACCCCAATTCCAAAACGGCAAGGTGAAGAGAGCCAAGTGACACCAGTATACACAATGACTTGTTACAAGAGAAGAACCCTGACTGAGAAAAGAAAACTTTTATAACCAGCAGTGAGTACGCCTGCCCTTTGTTCCAGAGGGAGACACGCAGTATCTCTATCTTCCAAGAGTAGTGTCACTATTCAAACACCCTTGAACTGACAGTCTTCAACAAAGGCAATCAGTGCCTTTGCTTGCAAGACACACAGAAATACAAAAGACCCATAGAGAATTGTCTCCCTACATATGGTTCCACGTATATGTCATTTTTGGAGAGGCAAAACCATGGGGATAAAGAACAAGTCAGTGCTAACCAAAGGTCAAGAGTGACAGCAGGGTGTGACTATAAAGGAACAATATGAGGGAATGTGGGGGATGAGGAGGTGGTGATAGAACTTTTCTATATCCTGATTTTGGTGGTAGGTACACAAATCTATGCAAGTATTAAAACGCATGTAACTGTACAGTCAAAAAAGAGTAAATTTTACTGTAAATTCACTTTTAATGTAAAAATAGCACAGAAAACAAGAAACAATAAACAAATGGAACTTCATCAAAGTTCAAAACTTTTATGCAACAAAGGACATTATCAACAGAATGAAAGACAAACCATAGAATGGGTTTGCAAAGAAAATATTAGCAAATCATATATAAGGTCAGGTTCTAGTATCCAAAATATTTTTTTTTAAACTCTAACTCAACAACAAAAGACAAAACAACACAATCAAAAACTGAGCAAAGGACTTGAATACACATTTCTCCATAGAAGATGTACAAATGAATGCAAAACACATGGAAAGATGCTCAACATCATTAGTCATTAGGGAAATGCCAATTAAAACCACAAGGAGGTACCACTTCACACACACTAGGATGGCTATTATATGAAAAACAATGGAGAAGAACAAGCATTGGCAATATGGAGACTGGAACCCTAGTACACTGCTGGTGGAATGTAAAATGTTGCAGCCTCTATGGAAAACCATTTAGCAGTTCCTCAAAAAGTTAAACATAGAATTACCATATGATCCAGCAATTCCACTCAGTTATCTGCTGACAAAGATTGAAAATTTGGATTCAAGCAAATACTTGTACAACAGTGTCCATAGCAGCGGTATTCGTAATAGCCGAAAGGGAGAAACAGCTGAAGTATCCATACATCAATGTATGAACCAATTGCAGTATATACAGACAAGGGAATATTATTCAGCCATAAAAAAGAATAAGCCCTGATATGTTCCACAACATGGATGAACCTTGAAAATATTATGCTAAGCAAAACAAACCAGACACAAAAGGACAAATATTGTATGACTGTATGAAATAACTAGAATAGGTTAATCTGTGGAAATAGAAAGATCAGAGGTTACCAGGGCCTGGAGGAAGGAGGGAGGAGTGAGTTATTGCTTAACGGATAGAATTTCTGGCTGGAGTGATGAAAGGGTTCTGAAACTAGATAATGGTGATGGTTACACAACACTGGGAGTACACTTAATACCACTGACCTGTACACTTAAAAATGATTAAAATACAATAAAAATTTTAATAAAATACATAAATATTAAAAACCTCCTTAAACTCAGATTCCTCTCCAGTATAATTCTTTCTACTCTACTCTCCTCTTTACAGCAAAAATTCTTAAGAAGTCTGTCTTCACTCATAGCCTCCACTTCTGCTAACTCAGCAGCCCTCTTCAGCCCAGCCCAGTCCCTCAGCTCTCCCCACTAGCTCTCCACAAAGGACACCATCCCGCTCTTTCTGTTATGCCCATGGACTACTGACTCACTCCAAAAATACCCTGTTCCCTTGGTTTCTTGAAATGACACTCTAGGTTTTCCTCCTCCCTTTCTGATCCACTCACTACTGCTCAGTTTTGCTTTTTAGTTTTATTTTATTTTGTTTTTTCTGTTTTGGGGTTTGGCTAGGTTTGGTTGTGGGCTGCTCATTCTCTGTTACTTCTTTAATTGTTTTCCTAATGTTCAATTTTTTGGACCTCTTTTGGTCTCATCCCATGGTCTCTCATTAGGCTTACCCATCCCCTCTTCCAAAACTTCAATTAAAATGACTGTGTTTCCCAAAACCTCCTCTTCCTTTATTGTTCTTATCTAGGTGAACTGCTCCATCATTCAATCAAAGCCATATATCATCCTTTATTTTTCCCTCTTCTTCCTCCTAAGAAATTATTACTTCTTCCATTAAGTCTTCCCCAGAACAGAAATCTTGTATTCCCAAAATTTTCTATTTTTACCCATCGGGCACTCTTTATATGCTCCTTTCAGAGTTTTTATGGTCCTTTATTATAATTTTCTGTTTCCCTGTTATTCACCCCCATCTGCAAATGCAAACGCTTTTAGGCTCTTTAAGGACAAAATTTAACTTATTCATCATTATACATCAGAACTCAGCTCAGTCCTTGACACAAGAGTAAGCAATCAATAAATATTTGAATAATACCTATCTCTGAATTATGAATAGATAACCATAAAAGCAAAGGATCTCTCTTAAACACATATTTGGACCTGGTGATTTCAGCATATTAGTTAGCTTTTAATTATTCTACAAATAATAAATTATGACAACCAATGTTTTCTACCAAAAATAAATAAAATAGCACAATTTAGGGACCAGTGACCTGCCACTGAAACTTCTGTTATGCCCACTGACTACTGCCTCATTCCAAAAATATCCCATTCCCTTGGTTTCTTGAAATGACACTCTAGGTTTTCTTCCGTCCTTTCTGATCCACTACTGCTCAGTTTTGCTTTTTAGTTTTTTTTTTTTTATTTTTTTTTTCTGTTTTGGGAGTGGTTTGGTTTGGATAAATTTGGTTTTTTATATGTTTGTTTTCTTATTAAGGTTATTAAGTATAGAATATCCAATTTCATTAAGTACTAAGTTTGACAGTTGATATCTCTGACATTTCACTTTGACACTTCTTTTTTATTATTATTGTGAAGGTACATCCTCATTCTTCCAAACTCATGTTTTGGCTTGTGATTGTCTTTCAGATTTTTTAGAGTACTTTTTGTGAAACCATGGATAAGTCAAAAATTAGTGTTACTTTGGAACATGAGTCCTGTCGTGGAACCAACGCAGAGCAGCCAGCTAGATGTATTAACAATGTGCTTGGGAAGGATGTGGCTAATGAACACACAATACGTTGATGGTTTGAGAAGTTCCCTTCTGGAGATTTTACTCTTGAAAATAAGCCACGTGGGTGACCTGAGACCAAGGTAATGATGAGCTGAAAGCTGTAGTGGAAGCAAATTCATCTCAACCTACGCATGAATTAACAGCAAGGTTTGACATTACTATTCCAACAATACTGGACCATTTGAAACAAATCAGCAAGGTAAAGAAGCTGGATAGATGGGTACTGCATAAATCAAATGAGCATCAGATCAGAAGAGAAATCATCTGGAAGCTTGCCTTTCTTTGCTGTCACAACATAAAGGCGAACCATTTCTACACCGTGTTGTTATGTGTTAAGAAAAATGGATTCTTTCTGACAATTGCAAGCACCCAGCACAATGGCTGGATAAAGATGAAGTGTCAAAACACAGTCCAAAACCAAATATTCATCAAAAAAGGCTAATGATGTCTGTTTGGTGGTCCAGTGCTGGTATTACCCACTACAACTTCACAAAACCTGGTCAATCAAGTAACGCGGATGTCTACTGCTATCAACTGGACAAAACGATAAGGATGCTTGTGATTAAGCAGTAAAGAGTGGTCAATAAAGACAGGCCAATCCTCCTGCAAACAACCACATCCTGCAAACAACCAACGCTGCTCAAGCTACAGAAGCTGGACTTGGAAACTCTCTGTCACCTACTGTATTCACCAGATCTTGCCCAATTGACTACCACTTCTTCCAGGCTTTGGACTACTTCTTGTAAGGAAAAATATTCACCTTTTGAGATTTCATGGCCACTTGCTCTCCAGGCTTCTTCGCTGCTGGCATAAGCAAGCTACTGTTAAGATGGAAAAACTGTGTTGATAGTTTAGGTGCATACTTTGATTAATTGTACTGCTTCTCATTTGAGATATGATAAACTTTTGATTTGAAATTGGACATTTCATATTTAATGGCCTAATATATATTTTCAATTGATTCATAATCATGTATTAATATTATATCATAACTCTGTTAAAGGCCCAAAGAACAATCTTAGGTATCTATTCTGTAGAAACAATTATGGCTAAAAGTACATTAGCTCCAGTCAAATTTACTCTAACAATTTGTTTTCTCTCCAGTTTCTTTCCCTTCTTTTTAGTTGTAGTAAAATACATATAATATTAAATCTACCATCTTAACAATTTTTAAGTATACAGTTCAGTAAGAAGAGTATTCACATTGTTGTACAGCCAGTCTTCAGAACTGTGAAACTGAGGCTCTATACCCTTTAAACAACAATTCCCCATTTTCTCTCTCCCCAGCTCCTGCTAACCATCATTCTACTTTGTTTCTCTGAATTTCACCACACTAAATACCCTCACATAAGTGGAATCAGACAGTATTTGTCTCTTTTTTGACTGGCATTTTTAAACTTAGCGTAATGTCCTCAAGGTTCATCCATGATGTGTAACATGTGTCAGAATTTCCTTCCTTCTTAAGGTTAAATAATATTCCAGTGTCTGCGTGTGTGTGCGTGTGTACCACATTTTGTTATCCATTCATCCATCAATGAAACTTGGGTTGCTTCCACCTCTTAGCTACTATGAACATCATCTCCAGTTTCTTTTAGTAACAGAAATTTTAAAATGATATCATAACCATTAAAAATAATGAACAAAAAGTTTTCAGAAAAGAGAAGTATTTTACCATGTGTATATTTATTACTTTTTCTCTATATTTTATTTTTAGATGAAATTTTACCTTTGTGACTCACACTTTCACTAATAGGCATATGTTTAACACAGTCCAAACATCATGTCAGTTCTAAAAACGAATATTCATTCACTTTAATGACAAAGTAGCTCTTTTTAGCTACATTTAGAAGGAGCTTACTTTGGGAAAAAGACTTGTTTACTTATTTCTGAGTTATATTTTATAGACATACCAAAAAATACTTTATTTCATGCATGAATGTATAAACTAGGACTAGTCCTTTGGGATGTACCTGAGATTTCCCATCTAAATTTGCACAGTCCAGAGACCCCCAAGATTAGGAACAAAGACAAGTAAAAGTGAATAAATTGAGAACACAATTCACAATTATGAAACTTCTGCAATCTGTCTTTACTCGCTGCTCTCAGATGCATCATTGTCAGCATCTGACCCCGTTAGGTGGCTGATAAGAGGATTTTGAAGGCCAGCAGATTTTATTTTTAACCTCCCCATATGGTTGACCTTCTCATTTCAATGCGAGCATCATCTGCAGAGATGATCATCAAATGGTAACTCCTACCCTAAAATGTTTTGAGTAATTTGGTCAACTCAAAAGTGATGCTCAGTTAAAGAACAATATGTGCAGTGTAATTTCCTTTTTACTTAAAAGTTTGTACATAAATGTATTTTAAAAGGTCTGCAAGGCTACAGATAAAAATATCGAGAGTAATTTACTGACAATGGGATTAAAAGCATTTTTTCAAACTATATGCAATGTTCTGCTTATCTAATGAATGCAATTTTTTTTTCTTTTTTTTCTTTTTTTTTGAGACAGAGTCTCACTTTGTTGCCCAGGCCAGAGCGAGTGCCGTGGCATCAGCCTAGCTCACAGCAACCTCAAACTCCTGGGCTTAAGCGATCCTACTGCCTCAGCCTCCCGGGCAGCTGGGACTACAGGCATGCGCCACCATGCCCAGCTAATTTTTTCTATATATATTTTAGTTGGCCAGATAATTTCTTTCTATTTTTTTAGTAGAGACGGGGTCTCACTCTTGCTCAGGCTGGTCTCGAACTCCTGACCTCGAGCGATCCGCCCGCCTCGGCCTCCCAGAATGCTAGCATTACAGGCGTGAGCCACCACGCCCAGCCGCAATTTTTAAAATAACTTTTGCCAGTAAGATTTTAAATCTGTTAAGTTTTCTAATGTAAAATATATATAATAATTAATATCTCAAATTTAAAACTAGACTAAAACATAGAAAACAAAGTTAATAACACTTTACAAAAACATACAAACATATACTAACATGTTAATATTTCAAGTTCAATATTAGCAATACCAATGATCACAACACATTATGTTACTATATTTCTCAAAATTAAAAGGAAAACAAGTTATTTCATTGGCAACTTGTACTCTACAATTTTATACCCTGATGAACCTTCAAGATAAAGACAACAAAGATGATTTTCCATGCATACAAATTTTACATATAAAAATAATATAAATTATTCATCCATTCATTCAACAAACATTTAATAGACACCTACTTGCCCCAAAGACAGATTCAAAAATATATCTTTAAGAAAAGGAGATAAGAAAGCCAATCTCATCACATCATGGACTTCAGTCAAGTGACAAATGCAAATGTGAGGATATTATTAGAGCATAAAAGTAGTTCACTGTGAGTGGAAGGGAAGAGGCCAGGGGTGGAACGAGCAAGCACAGAATTCTTCCCTGAGAAGTCAAGAAAGCCATGCCCAAAAGAGGCGAGTAAGCTAAATCTTGAGAATAGTAAAAAGTCACCTGGGGTTGAGCCCAGGGGTGGCATGGGTGACTTGATAATTTTCTATGCAAAGGGAATGAGCTAGGCAAAGGCATAGAGGAAAAACTGTTAAAAATGTTATTCATTGTAGGCTCTGTTCTTCTGTCCCGAGAAATTAAAACATGTAGCTTTATTTACTTCTATGAGATGAGATTTCAGTGGATACTGTTATTCAAAAAGGCAAAACATTGTGGTTTTGATTTGCATTTCCCTGATGATTAGAGATGTTGAACCAAAACCACAATGAGATACCACTTAACCCCAGTGAGAATGGCCTTTATCAAAAAGTCCCAAAGCAATACATGTTGGCGTGGATGCAGAGAGACAGGAACACTCATACACTGCTGGTGGGACTGTAAACTAGTGCAACCCCTATGGAAAACAATATGGAGATACCTTAAACAGATTCAAGTAGACCTACCATTCGATCCAGCAATCCCATTATTGGGCATCTACCCAGAAGAACAAAAGTCATTCTATAAAAAAGACACCTGCACCCGAATGTTTATAGCAGCACAATTCACAATTGCAAAGATGTGGAAACAACCCAAGTGCCCATCAATTCACGAATGGATTAGTAAATTGTGGTATATGTATAACATGGAGTATTACTCAGCTATAAGAAATAACGGTGATACGACATCTCTTTGGTTCTCCTGGAGAGAGTTGGAACCCATTATATTAAGTGAAGTATCCCAAGAATGGAAAAACAAGCATCACATGAACTCACCAGAAAACTGGTTTCCCTGATCATCACCTAAATGCACATTGGGGAAGGATACCAATTGGATATCAGACTGAGGCGGGGGGCGGGGGGGAGGATGGGTGTATGCCTACATGATGAGTGCGTTGCGCATTGTCTGGGGAATGGTCATGCTTGAAGGTGCTGACTCAGGGAGGTGAGGGGTGGGGGGGAGGGGATGGAGGTATGACTACATGGTGGGTGCCAGGCGCACTGTCTGGTGAATGGACACGCTTGAGGCTCTGACTCGGGGATGGACAGGACATGGGCAATATATATAACTTGAGCTTTTGTACCCCCATAATAAGCTGAAATAAAAAAAATGCCTTTTTTTTTTCCAAGCTGGCAAAAAAAAAAAAAAAAAAGGCAAAACAATGTAATTCTTTTGACATTTATGGTCTCCTACTCATCCAGAGAATACTATTTTAAAAAAACAAAACAGCTGGCTCTTCATTCATGTTCTTTTACAGTCCCAGTTACTCAGTACTTAGAACTACAGCATGCACCAATTATAGGATCAAAGAGCAAGCTTAGATATTTATCCAAGATAGTTTATAAAAATAATTATAACTAAAAAAACTTTTCATCTCCTGGCAAAACTTGAATAATAACAGCATTTAGCAAGGTTAAGGGGAATTCCTCATTCTCTAAGAAGAGGAATTTAAATCAAAATATACTTTTTTCTGTTACAACGGTTGCAGTGTGTTTACAGAATATTTGAGCTATGAGAAAATACTTTCTGGTGTCCATACAAAGCGCCATCAAGCAACAGTGCAGTGTGGCCAGCAGGAACTTTAGGACAGGAATTAAATGAGGAAAGGAGAGGAAGAGATATGCTCTCCACTTGGACATATTCTTGCACAAGGAAAATCTTACAATAAGTTCTAGCTACTGATAAACACTGTTATTCATTACTATTCTAGAAGTCAATGGAATTTTAGGGTGTACCTGGTATGTTCAACAGTTCAAAAGGCTTCCGTGCCCAGGCATTTTTTATGTTTAGCACTAGATGCCAAAATTGAAATACTAAAGTGGAACATAAAGGATTTCCATTATCTCTAAACATAGATACATCCAGACCCAGGTAGAACATGAAAAAATTCAGATGAAAGTAAGTGTTTCCCACTCTCTTGCCCTTTCTCCCCGAGCCAAATAAAACAAAACCAGTTCCACTAAATTAGTGGCAATGTATAACAATCCAGATGAAGAACTTAATGTGTTTAAATGAACAAGTTTATTTTCAAAGATCACATTTGGGACAGAGTTCCTAGAAGCATGCTCAACCATGTAATGAAAAAACTTACTCTGCCTACCACATCTGCTGACACCCTTGCAGCCAATTCTCTTAATATAATAAAACATACAAGCCAAGAAATATAAGGTAGTCAGTAGGATGTAACCACACCTGTTTATAAATGTACACTCAATGAGATAGTCTTCAACAAATTCTATAGCTATTTTGCACCAAAACAAAAGGTGGACTGAACAATTAACTTTTGTTAGTTTCTCCTCATCATTTATATTTAATTTATCACTGTGTTTATCATCCAGATTGGTATGTGATGGTAAAGAAAACAAGAATTATAGTAGTTCTTCCTCCTTTGATGGTAGGTGCTGTCATTTTAACACAAATGATTGACATTTGACATCAAGCAGTTTTCCAGAAAGGAACTTGTGTACCTCTCAATGGCACATCTGGTAGCTGCAGATGGTGTGGATTAGCATAACTTTTCTATTCATAATGTACCAAAGTATAATGCAAAATAAGACTTATGCCTGATGTCAGTTGTTTGTTCTTGCAAACATTAATATATTAATAAAATCTTCTATAGATGGTTCTAAGGCTTTCTTTCAGCTCAAATTTCAGGAAAAAACTCAGAGAGCAATCCTGACTTCCTGACTTCCCTGAAGGTAGCAGTGAATTAACCTGCAGGAAGCCCACTGTCACTATTGCTCTCCCTTCCTCTTACACAAAGATAGTCAAGACTACTGCAACAGGGTGCAACAGGTATACAACGGAGAGTCAACACCATGCATGCCCTCTATACTGCATAAAGATTTGATCTCTATCACATGTGTATGTGTATTCAGTCTGTCCATGTTACTGATACAACAGAAGCAATATTTCTTTCAAATAAGCATTTACAATCTACCTGCAGTGTGAGGACAAGAATACTAAGGAAAAACTTACATCCAATCTGTAGAAGGAACAGCACTAGGCTCTATGACAGATACAATGATATCTAAGGTATAGGGTTCCTCAACTAATTTAAAATCAAGAAGAATAAAGAATTCACGTTATTAATACACAGTCATGCACTGCATAATGACGTTTCAGTCAGACAGATCATATATATGACAATGATCCCTTGAGATTACAATACTATATTTTTACTGTACCTTTTCTATGTTTAAATATGTTTAGATACACAAATACTTACAATTGTGTTACAATTGCCTACAGTATTCATAACAGCAACATGCTGTACAGGTTTATAGCCCAGGAGCAATAGGCTATGCCACATATATAGCCTAGATGTATAGTTTGTGTAAGTACACTCTATGATGGTCACAAGTTGACAAAATCACCGAATGACACACTTCTCAGCATGTACCCTCATCACTAAGAAACACAGGACTATATAATGTAATACGTCATTATTGACATGAGCCCCAATCTGTAAAAGACTTGAAGCAATGTACAAATGCCATATGACTAGAAAAACATAGTAATGCAAGGTGGCCTACAGAAATACATATCTTTTCCATGAAATGGCTGGGAAGGCACCATGAAGGGAAGCACTATATATGCTTGAGACCTGGAGCATAGGTTGTATCTTAGTAAGCAAATATGTTCAAGAAAAGAAAATTCAGACCTAAATGGTATAATTCATGGTTAATAGAACAGCAAGTCACAAGCGGTATTTGAGGAAGTTTGTGACATCCATATTGACCAACACTGTTGACATAGGTGAGTAATGGAAATAAAACTCCACATGGTAATGACATAGAAAAAGTAGAGGAGTATTGGAAAGACCAGATACACCACACAAATCAGAAATTCAGCTCCTAGTTAATGCATAATTTATTATTATTGCAACACTAAGTTATTTATAGCTCACCTAGTTCCAAAGGCTCTAGTATTTATTTATACCTACTCAATCTTGTTTCTAAAATGATTCAAAAGTAATTCACAGAAAAGCATACAACTTTGAACAAGGTAAAAATAACTTACTGAGTAAAGCTGGGCAAAGGCAGCTGTTCATTACGTAAGAAGTGATGATGACCTAAACCTTTCAAGCACCTATCCTCTCCTAACCCCTAAGCTGTATTCCCAACCTGTACAAACAGCCAAGTGTTCCATGTTTGGGGTCTCCTTAGATTATGAAAATTAGCATCTATGGTTCCTCTAGTCCTTGAGTCCTTGATACTATTTCAAAAACTCATTTTAAGTTTAATGGAATGTAAAAATATAAATACTATTAGCCAATATGATTAAAATGATCATTTTCAAAGGCAATTATGTTTCTGATCTAAATTAGAAGAATCATTATTCCCGAACCAAAATTTTGATTAAGATTTGTAGTTTCAATAGTCTGTACCAGTGCTTCTTCAGGTAATACTTAACAACTATTAGTATTAGGGATAGAATGTAGTTCATGAAAAAAATCTACATAAAACAACAGCTAACATCATTACTTAATAATGAATAGGGAATGAGTATTCTTCAAGAACTACTGTTTTCACATTTTTAACTTTTTTCCTAAATTTTTGACCGAAGCAATAGACATGAAAAAAATAAAGGCGTTATGTATTGAAAATATATATATAGTCTCATTATTTGCTGTATAATTGCATCTTTAAATAGAAAATAAAGCCTCTGAAAGACTACTATATAAGTGGTTATTTTCTTCTTTGCCAAAAAAAAAAAACAAGATAATGTAATTCTTCCTCTCTCCCTACCAATCATCAGCTATGTGATCATAAAAAATTACTTCCCCTCAGTTTCCTTATCTGCAAATACACACCAAAGTGCTTAATATATATTATGTCATTTTCTCCAAGAAAAAAAAAAAGTTATTAGAAAATCAAACAAGAAGCCAACATATCTAAGTGGCTTAAGAATAAATTCAAGCAAATCAAAGGAGGATTTTCAAAATAGGGAAAAGGTTATAATTTAAAAGCTATGAATGCCAAATGAGAATTCCATCCTTCATAATTGCTGTTTTGAGCATTTAGAAAATAATGCACTCAGGGATGCTATAAAATGGGTTCTTGTCTAGCCTAGTCTAAAAGATACTCAAAGACCATTTCATTCATCTGACAAGAATTTACAGAGCATCTATCCTATGCTATACACTCATCTGGACTCCAAGGATACAGAAGGGAGCAGAAAGGAACAGTGACCTTGTGGAGCATATAGTCTGATAAAGGAGAGAGTAATTAAAGAATCACACCAATAAATGAAAAATTACATTGTGATAAGACAGTAACATGATAAGTGCAACACAAAAAAGGTATAGGAGTAACTCATTTTATTGTGCTTTGCTTTAGTACATTTAACAGATATTACATTTTTTACAAATTGAAGTTTTGTGGTAACCCACATTAAGTAAGTCTATTGGTGCCATTTTTCCCAACAGCATGTGCTCAGCAGTCCTCAACCTTTTTGACACCAGGGACTGGTTTCGTGGAAGACAGTTTTTCCACAGACTGGGTTGGGGGTGGAGGGTGGATACTGCCACCTCAGCTCCACCTCAGATCATTAGGCATTGGATTCTCATGCGAAGTGAGCAATCTGGATCCCTTGCATGTGCGGTTTGCACTCCTATAAAGGTCTGATGCCCCAGGTGATCTGATGGAGGGTGTGTGGGGGAGAGGGCAGGGCGTGGCTCCAGCAGGGATGGAGTGATGGGGAGCAGCTGTGGGTGCAGGTGGGGCTTCACTTGCTGGCCCCCCACTTGCCTCCTGTTTTGTGTCTCACTGCCTGGCAGGCTGTGGACCAGTGCCGGTCTGCATCCAGGGGCTGGGGACCACAGCATGTGCTCACATCATGTTTCTATGTCACATTTTAGTAATTGTCACAATATTTCAAACTTTTTCATTATTATTATATGTGTTATGAGGATCTGTGATCAGTCATCCTTGATGTTACTATTGGAATTGTTTTGGAGTGCCATGAACCACACCACAAATTTAATCAATAAATCTGTATGTTCTGGCTGCTCCACTGACCAGACATTTCAACATCTCTCTCCCTCTCCTTGACCTCTCTATTCCCTGAGACACAACAATATTGAAATTAGGCCAATTAATAATCCTATAATAACCTGTGAAAGGAAGAATCACATGTCTCTTACTTTAAGTCAAAAGCAAGAAATGATTAAACTTAGTGAGGAAGGCACGTCAAAAGCCAAGACAGACCAAAAGCTAGGCCTCTTGCACCAAACACTTAGCCAAGATGTGAACACAAAGAAAAAGTTATTTTCCTCTAGGAAAAAAATTAAAAGTGCTACCCCAGTGAACACACCAATGATAAGAAAGTGAAACAGCATTAGTGTTGACAGGAAGAAAGTTTTAGTGATCTAGATAGAAGATCAAACTAGCCACAATATTCCCTGAAGCCAAAGCCTAATTCAGTTTCAAGGCCCTAACTCTCTGCATTTCTATAAAGGCTGAGAGAAGTGAGAAAGCTGCAGAAGAAAAGCTGGAAGCTAGTAGAGGTTGGTTCATGAGGTTCAAGGGAAAAAAGCTATTTCCATAACATAAAAGTGCAAGGCGAAGCTACAAGTGCTAATACAGAAGTCACGGAAAGTTATCCGGGAGATCTAGCTAAGGTGATTGATGAAGGTGGCTACACTAAACTACAGATTTTCCACGCAGATAAAACAGTCTTATATTGGAAGAAAATGCCATTTACAACTTTCATCGCTAAAGAGGAGAAGTCAATGCCTGGCTTCAAAGCTTCAAAGCACAGGCTGACACTTTTGTTAGGGGCTAATACAGCTGGTGACTTTCAGTTGAAGCCAATGCTCATTTACCATCCAAAAATTCCTGGGACCCTTAAGAATTATGATAAAATCTACTCTGCCTGTGCTCTACAAATGAAACAACAAAGCCTGGATGACAGCACATCTGTCTACAGCATGGTTTACTCGGTATTTCAAGCCCACTTTGAGACCTACTGCTCAGAAAAAAAAAAAAAAAAAAAATCCATTCAAAATATTACTGCTCAGCACCAATGTACCTGGTGACCCGGTGACTCTGATGGAGATATACAAGGAGGTTAGTGATGTTCTCATGCTTGCTAACACAATATCCATTCTGCTGCCTATGAAATAAAGAGTAATTTTGACTTTCAAGTCTTACTATTTAAGAAATACATTTTGTAAGGCTATAGTTGCCACAGATAGTAATTCCTCTGAGGGATCTCTGGGCAAATCCAATTGAAAACCTTCTGGAAACAATTAGCCATTCTAGACACCATTAAGAACATTCATCATTCATGGAAGGAGGTCAAAATATCAACATTTGGAAGTTGATACCAACCCTCATCCATGACTAAAGGATTCAAGACTTCAGTGGAGGAAGTAACTGCAAAAGTGGTGGAAAGAGGAAGAGAACTAGAATTAGAAGTGCAGCCTGAGGATGGGACTGAATCGCTGCAATCTCATGATAAAACTTAAACAAATGAGCATAGTTTCTTATGAATGAGCAAAAAAAGTTGTGTTTTGAGACATAATCTACTCCAGGTGAAGATGCTATGAACAATGTTGAAATGACAACAAAGTATTTAGAATGCTATATGAACTTAGTTGATAAAGCATTGGCAGAGTTTGAGAAGATTGACTCCAATTATGAATAAAGTTCTACTACAGTTAAAATGCTATCAAATAGCATTTCATGCTACAGAGAAATCTTTTGTGAAAGGAAGTCAACTGATGCGGTACTGATTCATTCACTGTTGTCTTTAAGAAACTGCCACAGCCACCCTATCCTGCACCAAGCACCACCTTGATCAATCAGCAGCCATTAACATCAAGGCAAGGCTTTCCACCAGCAAAAAGATTACAACAGGCAGAAGGCTCAGATGATCATTAGAATTTTTTTAGCAATAAAATATTTTTCAATTAAGGCATGTACACTGGCATTGTCTGACATATGCTATTGTACACTTAATAGACTACTACAGTATAGTGTAAACCTAACTGTATATGTACTAGGAAACCAAACAATTTGTTGTGCCATGCTTAATCATAATAATCACTTTACTGCAGAGGTCTAGAACCAAATCCTCAATACCTTTGAGGTATGCCTGTATATAAAAAGTCAAAGGTCTACAGTACTCTAGCATAAAATAACTAAGATCATTTCACTATAAAAACAATTCATTTTGGAATGGAAATAATATGCCATAGTCACCCATCCCCCAAATTATCAGAAGCGCAGAAGTATACCCTGCAAACTAACAATAATAGCTGGCAACACTCCAAGTGTTTAGGGAGTCAGCCACCAAGATGCTCACAGATATACTTCAATCCTATCTATTCTCATTGACTCTTCAAAAGACAAACTTTTGAACAAATTTGAGCACTGAAAATGTAGGAAATCACTTAAGTTAACAATCTTTCCTTGGTAATTCTCTAATGAAGTTCTCAAATTACTTGTGTCATTTCATTACACATATGAATTTCTTAAATCCCTAGATGATTATATTGTTGAAACTACCATAGCAGTCTTTTAATACTTTTGCCAATATTTTATGAAATACAGTTCTTTCCATTACCATTCTGCTCTCCTAAGATAAAGCAAAGAGCTACTAGTTTCTGGCATGCTCAGTTATTTACAGTGTTTTTATCTTTTTTTCAATGTTGAGAACTTCTATTAATCCTCCCAATCTGTTAAAATTAAAGCAATAAATCTCTGGATGGCATCTTTTGAAAGTGAAAGACTAATCAAATAAAGAATTTCTAGATTCAATTCCTACCCATCACATACTAATTGTTTATTCTTGAACAAGTGAGCTAAGGCCACTAATCCTCAATTCCTCATCTACAAAGCCAATCTTCTAGGAGAAATAAAAAAAAAGTAGCACAGTACCTGACATAATAAATGTTATCCAAAAGCACATAAGTAGATGATACATTGATAGATTGGTAGACAGATAGATAAGAAAACTCCTGACTTGTACAAAATGAAGGTGCGTTAGGCAATAAGCTTAGAACATTCATAAATACTTTCAGGACTATAACAGAACTGAAACAAGTGTCTTCACTTTTCTCTTTTTTCCCAATAAAATTATTAAACATAGTATGTTCCAGGTATATTCCAAGGAAATGGAATCTTCCAATACAATAACTCTTGTAAAGGGAAAAACTGCCTGCATAGCATATGATGCATGAAACTGCACACACTGAAACAAAGGCAGAGGCACATGCTTCTCAAAAACTCAAGGGATGGCAACAACAGCCTAGTTAGAGCAATAATCAGAAATGGAGTGCCTTTTTTGTTTTTCATATAAAGCAGAACTACCATGGATGGTGACAACCTCCATCCAATTCAGCAGCACAAAGCAAAAACAGTTGAAATATTTGGTTAGATACCAGTTTTCCCTCTCCTCTCTCTCTTTCTCAGGCATGCAAACGTGCACTATTTCACTATTGTAGGCCATCTTCCAAAGTCATGATGCCTCCTCCTCCTTCATCTTCACATTACAAATAATCTACTCCATTCAAGCTCTATTCCAATGCTTCTTCTCCAGTGAAGTCTTTCCAGATCACTCTAAATGAGTAGGATCTCACTCTTCTATGACTCTCCAAGGCATGGTCTCTCACAATCTGCCTTCACTACTGGATGGTAAACTTTTGGGTTCTCTTTGCTTGCCATATTTGTGGTAAATTTTTAAACAACACATGCACTTTACTCTTCTTTTATCCCTTAGAAAATATGCACTGCCTTAAAAACTGGTACTCTAGACACATTTGTGGAATTTAATTCCAAAACAAAATTTATATGTAGCTAGCTATTTACAAACATATATGCATAAATAAACATAACAAAATAATCTAATCTAAATTTATCTTTTGTAAAAACTTCCAGCAGTCCCCAACCTATTTGGCACCAGAGACATGGAAGACAATTTTTTCCAGGGGGTAGGGGGGAGTCAGAGCTCAGGTGGTGATGCGAGTTATGGGGAGGATCGGGGAGCAGCTGTAAATACAGAAGATGAAACTTTGCTGGCTTGCCCACTGTTCACCTTCTGCTGTGCACCCCCCCCAAGTTTCATGGCGGGGGGTAGGGGGTAGGAGGGCAGCAGCAGATCATTACAGCCGGGGTTGGGGACCACAGTTCTAAATGATTTCCCTATTCACCTCTTGACATTTCCAAAAGACTGTCATCAAATGTTTAAAGGCCTACCAATGCTGATGACTACGTCTCTTAATTCCATGTCTTGGTATTAACTGTAGTGACTCCACTGGCATAAATTAAGATTTACTTAGTTTCATCAAACTGTATGTCCTCTTAATATATGGGGGATGTTATATCACACATTTATTACAATCAAAAATTGTCCAGATGTTTTTCCTACACATAGCTCTTCAGCACCTTAATTCTTTCATTTGAGCATCCATGTCTGTACACACAACCATTCATCCTTTCATTTAAAAGCACATCCACGTATTGAGTGTACTACCTGCACAACTACAGAGTGGGTATTAGATAAGTAATTCTTAATTGAGTTTTCATTTTTCTTTTAAGGATTCAAGTTTTCCAAACACCTTAGCCAAACTGCTGAGGAAGTTCCTCTTTGTATCAAGAACAATCTTCTGTGCTTTTTCCACTAAATGTGGAATTATTTCAGGGCCACCCATACAAAAAAAAGAAAGACAAAAGAATATTAGGCATAATCTTTTTCAGGAGTTTGTTTTGCAGTTTCCATGTTGACAGACCTCACAATAAAAGTCTTACACAAATTACCTTCCTTTCAGTGCCAAGAATAACTTACTGCTACACGCTCTATTACATACATGCCCCAGCCTTCTATCTTACATTAACTTGTGGAGAAGGTAGTGGCTCGAGGCAGAATCATCTTTTCGGGTATGCACTTGCTTCAGTGTGCCAAAACATAGTACCTTTAGACTTGGTACCTTTAGAAGTGGACCCATCAGAATGAGAAGTTATACAGTGGCCTGTTGGAAATCTAAAGCTGATTATTATTAGAATCAATAAGTATAAATATGAATAGCCATTCATTGAAAGGGAGGTCACTAAAATTCTAGGTGGCTTCATTCATTGCTTACAAATAAGAATCTGTCAACATTTCCATTAAACACATCTATTTCTAGAATGTTACAGCTTCAAAACTTATGTTGGAATAGAAACCCCATTAAAAATATCCAACAAAGGCTATTTCTTCATAAAGTTAAAAATAAATTTCACTTAGCTCTATGAATTTGAAATACTCAGTCAGAATACCATATGTATTTCAATAATGTATCTGTTTACTTGCTTCTGAAATGGCTATTGATGACCCCCTCAGGATACAATTCAAACTTTTTTAAATGAATCGATAAGATAAAACCGGGTTATAATACTCTGAGAGAGTAGCAGAATTTCATTTTTTAGGAGAAACGGTAGAAAAGTAAAATTTCTCACAACAAAAATCTAAAAGATCAGATTTCAAAATATTTAATGCATATAGGAGTAGTTCGTTACTGACCAAACCAAATTTTCTTATTTAAAACTTTAATGAGGGTGTTAATAACCAAAGTTATTCTTTCTAAAATAAAAGAACATTCTTCATTTCTAAAATAACTAGAATTATTATAATAGAGGAGGGTTTTTTGTTTTCAAATCTTATTAACATCACTTTTTGTCTTCACCCACATATTTGGTATCAAAGCTTTCCTCCCTTATTTCTTTTGTTAAATATAACTTTGTTCATAATTAAAGTTAGGGGAAAAAGTCAATCATACCAGTCACCAAAGGTTTAATAAGCATATGTAATCAAAAACATATATATATATATATATAAACATTTTCAGCCTTAAAATTAAAAGATAAGAAATATTTTGTGGATATTATTTTCGTTAGCATGTGGTTCTCAGGGCCTTGCACAGTATTGCTGGGCCTGAGCATCAGTAGGAAAGAATGCAGACACCTGGGTCCCAGTTCTAGTTCTAACTTTGAGTTCTAGTTTTGCTCCTCAATATGACTCTAAACTAACATGTTAAAATTTCCTTGGTAATTACTGAAAACTACCTGTGAAGCTATCTTCACTTTCTGAATGCATTTGCCACGCAGCTAGTGAGTCCTCTGCCGGTACCAAACATTGCTTCTGAGGCAGAGATTTAAAAGATAAACACAAACTTTTATATCTTTGACCTCATAGAGCCTAGAATCTAGCAGAGAAGAGAAACATTATGCAAATAGTTACATGAATATTTATACATCGTCACACCACCTGCTACAAAAGAAACACCGAGTGAGAAATGGGAGTGCGTAACCAGAGAAGGTCTCTCTAAGGAAGTGACATTCAAATTGAGACATTCAGGATGAGCAAGCGTGAGCCGCATGAAGCAGAAGGGAGGTGGAAGAAAAGTCGTCCAGTCAGGAAAAATCAGAGTATGAACCCAGGGAGGTAGGAAGGGCTCGGGAAATATAAGGAACTGAAAGGCAACCATCAGAGCCAAGAGTGGGAAAAGAGGTGAGATGAGTCTCCTGGGCGGAGCAGTCAGATCACGCACAGCCTTCCTTACAGATTATTGTCCATGTCCTGGATTGTGGCCTTCATCCTAGGTGCAAGGGGAAGCACATCATCCTCAATGGAAAGCTAGAAGCCAACGGAGTTCTGGGGATGTAGTCTGCAGCCTCCAGGGGTACAGAGCAGGGTAGAGAATGGCAGGCAATGGATGGAGGGAGGGTGCCGTGGAGGATATTCTAGAGGACTTCGCTGAAGGGTTTTACACAGCGGTGTGCTTTGATAAGACCTACATTCATTAAACTGATAAGAACAGATACTACACTTGATCTTAGCCAAAAGGCCGAGAAGCAATAAGAAGATTTACATTTATACAAAATTCTCTGCTAAGTAAAGGATGGATGAGGATACTTGCATTACAGCAAAATCATGATTTCTAGGACCATGGGGTTAACAGTGCAGATGAACAGAAGTAAATAGATTTGAGATACAATTTGAAAACACAGTGGAAAAGACTTGGTGATATGGTGAAAAGGAAAAAGAGAAAGTGGTGTTGAGAATGACATCTCAATTTCTGAAATAAGCAAGGGCAATACTGAATCACCTCTGGATCATGTGCTGTATGTACTGTCAGAGGAAGCACAAAAGCATTCTTCACTGAGTTCGAAACTTGATTTCTTCACAAGTCTTTAGTAAAAATAGTTAACTAAGAAATTCTATTCTATCTCTACACATACGATGTTAAAACATGTACATTCAAATAATACATTTAAATTCTAAGCCCCAAAGAAGAACTTTGGTAACTCTGAGAAGTGGATATCCTCTACCTCAACACCACGTTTACAAAATAAAAACCTTCATTTATATTGTGCTTCATGGATTTCTCTCTCCACCTCGACTGCTCGCTTTCATACAAGCCACCATCATCTCTCATCTGAATTCCTATAAAAGCCCCTAACCAGCCTCCCTGTTCTCACTCTCACCTCCAGTCTAGGCTCTACGCAGCAGCCCTGAGTGACCCTTTAAAAACTGAAATCAGATCCCACTACCCCTCCTCTCAAAACCCTACACCAGCTGCAGTCTCACTTAGAGGGAAGGCCAGAGTCCTTCAGTGGCCCACAGGCCCTTATGCGCAACCTGACCCTGGCCTCTCTCACCTCATCCCCTCACTCCCTCCACTCCAGCCTGGCAGCCTCTGCTGTCCCTCAGACACTTTAGGACTTTGGCACTGGCTGTTCTCTCTTCCTGGCACTCTTCTCACAGATGTCTACATGTCCACATGGCTTTTCCTTCAACTAATTTGACCCTTTGCTCAAATGTCACCTTCCAAAGATGCCCATCCTGACCACCCTGTTTAAAATTGCACCCCACTCCCAACTCTACCCTGCCCCACCTACAGCAGCCCCAGTTGTCCTTACTCATATTTTTTTTTACTTTTACCCATTGCATTAATTATATTTTATGTAATTTGTTTATTTACTATGCTTATTTTTCATTGTTTATTTCTACCCACTAGAATGTAAGCTACAAGGGAGCAGGGATTTTGTCTGTTTTGTTCACTGATATACCCAAGTGCCTAGAATAGTATCCAGTACATAGTAGGTGCTCTATATATTTATTTGTAGAACAAATGAACGAATAAATGGAGGACAAAGCATTACCTGATTGAATCATGCCTACAAACCCTGTAGGGTAATATTCAAATAATTATCACCATTATGTAGGTTAGAAAACAGCACCTGTAAGAATTTAGATGATTTTCCTATGTAGTTAGTATACTAAACCAGAGCATAACTCCAGATTTATTGACTCTTAACTTCAGTAAATCCCACTTTTCATTGTTTCCCAATTGTCAGGTTTTTAAAGCTTCTACATGCACACATGCACACACACACACATTTCCCATCAAGACTGTTAGCCTAAACATAGGTTCATTTTTCCCTACTACAAATAGTATTTGCTTGGGTGACAGGAGAGGAAGTGGACTTCAGTAGTTTTCTCTCCCTGATAATCAGTGAGCTATCAGGCAAATAAAGAGAAAGGATTGATTTCTAACTCTATCAGCAAAAACTTCAGATGTGGTTATAAAGCTGGGAAAACACAATTCAAAGCAAACAAGACGTGACAACCAAGTAAAAGTACATAATATTATGGTGGCCAGGACTTAATTACACAAAATGGTTTAAAATCAAGATGTTCCAATTTTTCATGAGAATTAAACAGATAAATCAGGGAGGGGGCAGGGACCTCTTTGCTTTCCATCACCCCAAGTGACATGCAAAAGAATCTTCTTATAAGAGCCTTGGAAGAAACAAGCCAAATAAACTGTTACCTTTAGCACAAGAATGGGCTGGGAGACAGATATGGATACAAAGTATGACAGAAAATAAGGAGACCAATATTAATCAATTATGTAAGTTTCCTAAATATTTTTTTCTTTTAAAAGTAAAACATTTTCTCATATCTACTTATAAAAATTTATCAATTTTCATATTTTATAAAAAATTATATATATAAAATTAAAAACACTTATAATCCTATCAGCCAGAGTAGAGAAAACCACTTACAATTTTAGATAAGCTATCTATCTAGACTTCTATGCATGCAAACAAATTTTATACATGTTTTAAACACCTTTTTTACTTAAGCATATATCAGAGACATCTTTCATGTAAATAAAAATATTTTTTCACATCCACATTTTAATGTTTGCATAATCTTAATTATGTGGACATGTTTCATTTACCTACTTCCTTATTGTGAGATATGAGTTGTTTGCAATTTGCTTCCTTTCATAAACAACTATGCAATTGATATTTCTGTACATATGATTTTGTCCACGTGAGATTTTCATTTCAAAAAGTTCAAGAAATGAAACTCCTGGATCAAAAGGCAAGCAAATTTCCAGGTCTTTTAATTCATATTCCAAGACCATTCTCAAAGGAGATTTCAAGTTTAAACTCATATGAATGACACACAAGAATAGTCATTTCCCCCACACCAAGTATTATTGTTTTCAACTTTGCTGATCTGCCAGATGAAAACTGATCTCTAAAGATGTTTTCTGTGCCTTTTTATTACAAAATTTTACATGCTTATTGGCATGATCATCTTTATATATATAATGGCCTTTTTCTGTTCCCCAAATGCACAGAATTAAAATTACTAGGAGTGAGTCCCAGGAATCTGAATTTTAACATACTTCACAGATGATTCTCATGAACACTCAAATGTGAGAATAGCTAACCCATATACTAAATGTTTACATTGCTGAACAGCTTACAACAAATTTTGGCTTACATTGTCTCGATAGATCTACACAATAAGCAGGTAGAGCAAGAAGATCAGCAGATACTTTCAGAAATTTAAAAAGAAAAAGACTCAGAGAGGCATAGTAACTTGACAAAGATCACAGAGCTAACACAAGAAAGAACTCCTTTCATAATGCTACAAAACAGAGACAAAAGATACTCCAGTTTCAACAATGGTAAGATGTGAACAATTGTGCATCCTAAGTTGGAAAATATCTAGTAGACACCTATGTGACTCAGGCAGGTCAGAGTTAACCTTAGGATTAAAACTTAACAGGTAGGGAAACATTATATAACTTTTCTATGTTTCAAACTGATGTTTTTAAAAAGAAATTAAAAAGAAATACTCCTATTAGGCGAGTGTGGTGGCACATGCCTGTAGTCCTAGCTACTCAGAAGGCAAGAGGATGGCTTGAGCCCAGGAGTTCGCAGCTGCAGTGAGCTACAAGTGCACCACTGCACCCCAGCCTGGGCAGCGGAATGAAACCCTGTCTCAAAATTAAAAAAAAAAAAAAAAAAAAAAAGCAATTCTTCCTAGCTGTGAATAGATAAATAAATAAACCCATGGGTGGAAGGAAGGAAGGAAGGAAGGAAGGAAGGAAGGAAGGAAGGAAGGATGGAAGGAAGGAAGGAAGGAAGGAAGGAAGACTCCCATAGAGAAAACAGAGTACGTACTGGGTAGGAAGTTGTGGTCCAAAGCATCCACTTTCTACATTGACAGAACCCCACAAACAGTGGTTACCTTTTGAAAAGGGAAGTATTCTCCATGACCAGAGCACAAATGCCACATTTAGACAATCCTGTATATTGCAGGGCAGTGGTATCTGGTGTGGAACTATGATCCAGTGGAAAAGTGTTTTGAACACTTAACAGTTAATGGCAAATAGCCCTTTGTCATTAACTATGCAGCTTTGTTATTAAATCTTTGTGTCACAGTTTCCTAATCTATAAAATGAGAACAATTCCAGCCTGATAGAATTTTTATAAAGATAAAAAGAAAACAAGAAACAAAATAGATAAAGTGGTTATTGTTTTTTAAAAAAAGATATGATTAAGAATTAGAGTTGCATTTCTGAAAGACTGACTTACTCATTTGGAAGAAATTGGTTGCTTCCGTATGATCTCATAGAATTTTTTTTTTTTTTTGAGACAGAGTCTCACTTTGTTGCCCGGGCTAGAGTGAGTGCCGTGGCGTCAGCCTAGCTCACAGCAACCTCAAACTCCTGGGCTTAAGCGATCCTACTGCCTCAGCCTCCCCAGTAGCTGGGACTACAGGCATGCGCCACCATGCCCGGCTAATTTTTTCTATATAGATTTTTAGTTGGCCATTTAATTTCTTTCTATTTTTAGTAGAGACGGGGTCTCGCTGTTGCTCAGGCCGGTCTCGAACTCCTGACCTCGAGCGATCCACCCGCCTCGGCCTCCCAGAGTGCTAGGATTACAGGCATGAGCCACCGCGCCCAGCCAGAATTTTGAAAATTAACCTAACTGTTTAGTACACAATAGCTATAGTAAGCAATCATACAAAATAGGATCCCAACAAAAACTCTATTAAATCATTCAAGAAAAGCTGCGTTATCATTAAAGAGGTTGTGATGTATGATTCTCAGGAAAAAAAAGACCTTGCAATACTCAAACTATGTATCAAGTTTGTTCTGGAAGGCACTTCATACAAAAACAGAAAACTAATAATGCTTTCCTTTCTCCAATAGATGAATTTAAATGTTAAAGTAATGGAACATACATTGGTCACATATGCTGTATCACTAAAGGCTAATCTACAATACTTTAAAATCTGGGGAAAAAATATAGGGCTTTTTGACAGATTGGTAAATTCTTCAGTGGTACTCACTACCTTTCAGTAAAAAATAAATTTGGAATACTAATGTTCAAGAAATAGCAGTTAGCATTTTCTTATATTGTGGTGCTTCTCCAAAATAATCTTGTTATACTAATACAGAGCTCTCTATGTTTCTTGAAATGTAAAAGAAAATGTTTTTATTTCTGAAGGCAGTGATACATCCAGCTTTTCAATTCCACGTTGTGCACTTTTACACTTATGTATGTTTTTGCACAGTAAGACAAGAAACTGAGGGACTGTATGTATAATTGTTATGATGGTCACTAAATATAATAATCATCTAAGCTGGAGCCAGCAAGAGGTACAGTCTACTTTTTTTAAAAGACTGAAAGAATTTCAGTACATTTTAGCCAATAATCCTAGGGAAGCAGTCAGTGGAGTGGTCTATGGAGCGCCTCAGGAATGAACGGGCATGGTCTTTTTTTCCTCTTTGTATATCAACAGGTCTATTTGTGCCTGGGGCAACAAAGATACATTTCAAAATTTTTATTGAATAAATAAATCCCACATTATTCAAATATTTTTGCTTTTGATGAATAAGACATAACATATATCACATTTTGTGACTTCATTTGGCTGTTAGACTTTTCAAGACAAGGAAAATCATCAGTTATCCTTATCATTACATCTTCCAACACAACTAGATTGATAATTCTAACCAAAATAGAAGCCACTGTTATTGCTGCTCATGTTCATTTTGTTTTTAATTCAGCTGTCTAAGAATTTGATTAAATTGGCTCTGATCCCGTCCTGATGATTACATCAGTTGTGTCCACAGATACAAACTGCCTGAGCCTTCCTTTGCTTTTTAAAAGTACAGACATTTAAAAATATTTCTTTATAAACAAAATGAAAGTGAGATAAATTTTAAAGAATCAATCAATATTAAAGGCTCCTATCTGGATGCTATTTAAAATACAGAAGGCAGAAAATTTCTCTGTGGGCTGGCAAATATTAATACTCATCCAGAATGTTGATTTACAATATCTCAATCACTGGAGTGTTCTGGTTTAATTGATTAATATTTATAAAATGTTCAAAGTGCTAATTCTCATATTTATGATGCAAATATGAAAATATTTATATCAAGGTTAGCATTCGCTATTTTGAGTTCAATCTACAACTTACTAAGAATCAATACACACACCAATAGAACACAGTTTACATCAAATAAATACAATATTTTAGTAACACCAAATTTAGATACATTTGTAAATAAAGTGGCAACATTTCTTCATGAGAAAGTTCCAGAATTCATTCATTATTATATAAATTAATTTACTAGCTTTCAAACCCTGTCAAAAAAATTTATGACCAATTTCTTTTGTATAATACACTTTATACATGGGGAGGTTGTTTATGTAAAAGAATATATCATTTAGGATTTTGCTCATACCAGCCTTAACCTGTAACCTTAATAATGTTTTATGAATGAATCTGTCATCATAGCTAACATGGACTGACTGCTTAGTGTACAAGGCACTGTGTAAATGTTCTTTAGATGTTAACTCCCATCATAATCCTTTAAGATAGTTATTATGATGCACAGATATTTATTATCCCCATTTTACAGAAAGGCAATTGAGAAATGAAGTAAACTGTCCAAGATTACTCAGAAAGCAAGTGGCAGAATCAAGAATCAAGGCAGGCTTCTCCTCTTACCTATTCCCTTACAGGGTTCACAGTGAGAACCAGTATTAATTAAAAACCCTTGGCTTTGTTAAGGAAAAAAGAAAAAAAATCTTTATAATAAACCTACTATAAAGCAGTTTAAAAAGTAAAGCATAAAAAGTCCATTAATTCTATGTCTTCAAATCCAAATTTATACTTTAATCAACTTACACTTGCATCTGAGCAGTAATAATCAATAGCACGATAGCAAGAGTAACAGTAGAAAATGTCAAACTTTCTCAATCAATACTGTCACCTTTTTATAATGCTGCTGGGCCCTTTTCAAAAATGTTCGCTCAATCCATATTTCTTTTGATACTTGCAACAAACTTTGACTGTAAGAAAAACAAGTGTTGCTATTTGTGCTCAATGAGATAGTGCAAAGATGAGGAAATTCAGTATCCAGAAGTTAGGAAACTGCTGGGGATCCCAAGGCTGTTTGATTTTATACCTCCAAAGCTTAGAATGGAGCTTGGCACATAGTAGCTACTCAATGTACATATATTTAGGACCATAACCTGGATCTTCTACCAGTATGCCAGTGTTCTCTTTCCACACTATCATATTGTCACTCTTCTCACAGGGCTCAAAGTATGTCTTAGAGCAAGATGCAAGGTAATTGTGATTTATCAATTTTCATTGTGAGAAACTCTGATTCAAAATACTGTACATTATGTCTCCTGAAAGAAATAGGTAAAAATATATTTATCAATAATATGACTTATGAAAAGTATGCAATGCCTTCTAAAAAATGAGGTCAATATAGGAAAGCTAAAGCATCAAATTAAGAATTGTTTAGCTGAAGTTGTAATTTCCTTCAGAAGGTATTTTTGAGGATGGGTCATTCATTATTTTTCAGAGTTTTGTATTGGGCCACAGAGGAGGAAATGAAAATTTCTTTCCTACATGGCTGCTCCAAAGATTGAATGCGAATGTGCTCAGCATAGAGTCCTGCTTAATAAATGTTCATTTAATCATTTGAAATAAGTCTGATTTAAAATGACAAAATAAAACTTATACACATAGATTCCTTTAATTCTCATATGACCCTGGCTTTTCAACCACAATTTTATATTAGTGGTGTGTTATTTAAATTTAATTTTTAAAAGTGCTGCTATCTTTTCCTGATTACTTTTATTAACATGCATACTATAAGAAATTTAGGGAAAAAAATAAAATCATTTGTCTTACCCCAAACCAGATGTAACCACTGTTAGGATTTGTGTTAATTTGTTCATATTTTATCTTAACTAAAAAAGGAAAAAAAAATACAAGGGTAAGGACAAATGAGACAGAATTTAAAATCCATGCTATAATATCCTATACACCTATCTGGGTCCCAAATTTGGATCTAACCATTAGGGTAGTCAACACAAGATCCAAAAATGTTAGTTACACACTTCACACTGTCAATGAGATTAAAAGCATAAGGAATAGCTGAAGAGAGGGACAGCTATTCGTGGAATTAAACTTCAACAGGAAATTTTCCCCCAGGTTCCTCATATTATAAAAAAACAATCATAGTGTCGTAGGATCATACTGTCGAACCCTACAGTCCCCAACCCCAGGGCCACGGGTACTGGTCCACGGCCTGTCAGGAATCAGGCCAAACAGCAGGAGGTGAGCAGCAGGTGAGCCAGCAAAGCTTCATCTGTATTGACAGCTGCTCCACCTTGTTCACATCACTGCATAAGCTCCACCTCCTGTCAGATCAGCAGGGGCAATGTATTCTCACAGGAGCACAAACCCTACTGTAAACTGTGACATGAGGCACCTAGGTTGTGTGCTACTGATGAGAATCTAATGCCTGATGATCTGAGGTGGAGCTGAGGCAGTGATGCTAGTGCTAGGGAGTGGCTGCAAATATAGATTATCATTAGCAGAGAGGTTTGACTGCACAATAAATAAAACGCACTTGAATTGTCCCAAAACCATCCTCCCAGCCCTGTCCATGGAAAAATTGTCTTCCATGAAACCGGTCCCTGGTGCCAAAAAGGTTGGGGACCACCGGCTGGTCTAACCAACCTAGAAATGGGCTAATGGCATCACCACAAGTAATTCTGCAGTTCACTAATGCAATGCCTTTGGCACACAACCCTTCAAAAAACTTGATTCAGGAAAATATTTTAAAAGATCTGGGAGAATGGGCAGAATGTATGTCCTTCAAGCAATTCCTCTTACAGGAGATTTTTCTCACATAATAAGATACTACTAAGTAACAACTAACAGCATATTGCCTGGAATTTAGTTTTTCTTTGTTGCCAGTTAAATAGAGAACCACATGTCCCACAGATAATAAAACTGTAAAATGTAAGAAGCCTCCCAAAGCCAAGCACCTAAATACAAGGCATAACCCTGGCAGAGAGAGTACTATTGCAATACCTGGAATTTCTCCAAAACTCATTCTGAAGACTCTCCACACCCTAGATTAAAAGTTAATCCTAACACTTAGCTTTAAAATAATCAGAAGGAAAAGGACAAATGGAGTGACCATTGAGAAATAAGAAATTAATTATTGATGAAACAAGATTGTCTATATTTTGATAATTTTGAAGCTGAGTATTGAAGATGGATATATGAAGTCCATAATTAAAAAATGAAAATAAAAATCTAGTAAAGTATCCAAAAATAACCTAACTCTATACAGCACTAGTCTTAATGTACTCCTTGAGATAAATTTATCTTAAAAATAAAGGTACCAAGAAACCTAAAATAAATATACATATATTGCATATAACTATTTGTATTTTATATATACATATATTTACTTATATAATTTTTATATATATAAATACACACATATAGAATATGTTTGCTTCCTTTAAACCAATTAATTATATACTTGGAAACATTTGCCAACATAATAAATTTAGATTTTAAAAAGTTTATGTGTAGCCATCTTTATGGTAATGATAAAATTATCAGGGTCAGCCTCCAATCTGGGTCTTATAATTCCAAATAATAAAACAAACATATCCATCCATAAAAGAACATTTTCTTTTTGGTCTTCATAACAGGCATCCAGCTCATTAAAAAGTATCATCAGATGATTAAGGAAAAAGTTAAAGGAAAGAAGCAGTATTGTATTTTCAGATTTATTAATGCACCTGGAAATGTTTAAGAAGTTTCATATATATAGTCTGATAGTTAAATACAGAAACTTTGGTTCCAGATGCTTAAATTTAAATCCCAATTCTGCCACTGCCTATGTAATCCTGGGAAATTCTTTCTGTGCCCCAATTTCCCCACTTTTTATGAGGGTAATCTGCCTCTTGGGTTCTTTTGCATATTAAATGTGATAAATATCTGGGTAAGATCCTTAAAGGAGTATCTAGTATACTAACAGCTGATAAATGTTAGGTATATTATGGATAATAATGGCAATCAAATTTCTATAATTATTAACTAATAATAACTAATAATTATCAATAGCAATGCATGATTTTAACTGACCTATCAGAAATTGATTCCTACTGATGTCTATGACAACGGTCCCCCTACTGGGCAGGTTCTGATGGAGCTGAAATAATCAGGGCTACACACTGAGTTTAAACAGCTTTGTTCACAACTAATTATTACCCATAGATTCAAAGGCCAAGGGGAGATTATAATAATAAAACCTGAAAGCAATCTAATATTATCCCCGGTTAAAAGAATGGTATCTAAATGCTGACATTCCTAGTGTAAAACCACTGGCCTAAAATACCCAGATTTAGATTTTCAGTTGGAAATCAGTTTGGACAAAAAGCCAATGAATCAATAATCCATGGGGAACTCCTGGCCAATTTTCTTGAAGACAGTTTAATTGTACTCTGGATCTGCTACAGGAGTGATGGTGCTTTCTAAACTGACTTTCAGGTGTATAACCACAGGGATTACTAAGCTGTGAGATGTACCCACCCCCCAACTCAAAGAATGAAAAAGTCCACCTTCAGGGAAGTCAGAGACAAAACTCTTGAAGGAGAAACGTGGGAAAGTCACACTTCACTATTAAAAGTTTTGCAACTTAACCTGCTTCCTAAAATTTGATCAAGTATCCCTCCAGGGACTCAAGTCTTCCATGTCCTTGCACCCCAAAGAATGTGAGGGACTTATGGGCAATGATCCAAAAATGAACAGGAGGAATGCTTTTCGTCTGTCAAGAGCCCTACTCTTAAAATGCCTGGATAAAAGATACACTTGATGACTTTTATAACCATTTGCCAGTGGGCAAAACAGATTCCTTTGTGAAAATCCAATTTGGGATAACCCCTCTTCTCATCAGCTTCTCAGTTCTTTGTAAATTCTTACCAGGAAAGAAAACTGACTGTCCTTGTAATAAGTATGTTAGAAGCCAGTTTTGGAACAATACTAAAATCACTACTGTTCCACCCCCCATGAATGAGCATGGAGGTATCGCCCCTGGGCTAGCACCAAAGGCTGGGAGAAGCCCTCCCTCAGGAGTAACTGTAGAAGTTACACTCATTTCAGGTTTGCAGCACACAACTGCCCAAAATACAGTGGTTATGTATTTTGGGAGACCACAGATTCCTCATTCAAGAACTGAATGTTATGTTAACAAGCAACAGCGTTCCAGAAAACCAAATATGATATCCACCCAGAGGAGCTTATAACTCTGGAGAAAATCAACTCATGAGTATCCATGAGACATTTAAGAATGTCTGGGAAGGCTTAACACTGCATGAGAAAGTAAATTATGAAGAAAAAAAGACTAAAACAGCAAGGCAGAAAATTTAAAACACAGGAGGTGTAAATCTGGGTTGTCAAGACTAAAATCAATGAGGAGAAAATTAAAAAATTAGAAAAAGAATTTTAAAAATCTCAGAAAATAAGAAATGCACACACGTAGAAATGGATATAGATACACATAATTTAACACCTGCCTTCTAGTATACAATAAATATTGAAAGTATGAATAAAAATGATTTTAAAAAATAATCATAATCTTAAGTCATTTAAAAAGCTGAGATCTGGCTTAGTAAGAAGTCCAAAACATAGTAATTGAGATGTAAAAAGTAAAAAATTAAAGTAACTAGGGTTAAGAATTGGCAGGAAATAAAGAAAAGGTAAATGTTTTTAAACTGTAATCCCACTGACTCATATCAAAGCAGGCAAACTAGTGACTATTAATTATTCAAAAAGTTCCTCACTGGAGGCCACTCAGCTGAATGTTCCCTGTCAGCCCACCTGAGTTTCTCAAATTCATTTCACAGGTGAGTGTGAAGCAAAAAAAAAAAAAAAAAAAAAGCTGCAAAGAAACTTCCACCTAACATTGAGTGAGTTTACGTTATTTTCTGATGTTTTTTTTTTTTCCTCCAAAGACATCATTCTTTCCGCTGCATCACTGTCTCTCCTACTACCACTGTATTTTATATGTCAAGCTTTTTATTATTTGCATAATTATGTTCTTAAAATCTGCAGGTAAATTAGGCTGAGATTTGACAAGTAAAACATTGAAGTGTCTTTCATAATATTTCAACTAGGTATCCACTAACGACCATAAAAGACTCCTTCTGTTCCGAAGATTCAAATCAATTCAACAAATATTTATTCAGGCTCTACCATAAAATGTGTTCGGGAAGGAAGGCTTTCACTAGCTTTAAATCTTTGCCCTAATTAGATGAGAGGAACACCAATGCCTCAGAAGAGACCCAAATCCCAGGGTTTTTGTCTGTCTGTTATTCCTCAAATAACAGTCCAACATTCTCCCTAAGTACAACTTATCTCCCAAAGCATTTTTAATTCACTTTTAAAAACAATTATTTAAATAACAATTATGGATCAAAGGTAGAAATGAGCACTTATTAGAAAGCAAATAGCATACATAAAACAAAAGACTTAATTTGTATACACATGGACAGCACAATTCTGTTTCTAGGAACATAACCAGAAAATAATGAGACAAATCATTCCTTCAATCATTCAGCATCAGGCACTACTCTGGATACATGAGATATAACAGTGAAAAAATAGGCAAAGCTCCCTACCCATATGGTGTTTACACTTTCATGTGACTTACACAAACTTTTTTTATTTACCCAATAAAGATGATCCTGAATCTTTGTGTATAAAGTTTTCTCAGTCAAAACATATTTCAAATTACCAAAGGTAATTCTACAGTATTTAATAAGCAAAGGAACTGTTATTTTTGCAAAAGATAGGACTTTGGATGGAACATGGACCTATCATACTTGTATCTCTAAAAACCTCAGTTTTTTGTACTTCAGATTTCTAAAGAACACTATAAAGTAGAACAAACTGGGTAAGAACAAAATGGTGTGAATTTGACTTTTAAGAAATTATCTTATGAAATCTTCTTAAACATTTATAGGAATGTATGTTTTTCAAACTGTTTTCTTAAAGATTAAAGTGAATTGTGATACATAGAAAAAATATCAGGCCAGTTCTTATGAAAGAAAAGCAGGAAAACTGAAAGTGTAAGATCATGCTTTTAAAGTTTATTATTCATTCATTATGAAATTGTTGTGAATTTGCTAGATATATTTCATATATAGTCTATTCAAAAATCCATCTAAGTGTTGGCTATTAAACCTAACAGTATTTTTTTTCTGCACTTTGCTACTTATGTCACTTGACTTTTCTGTGTAAAGACAAAGCAAAGAAAAATCCTATGTACTTGTACTTTTCAAACTGAAAAGAGAAAACTATCATTATAATTCTGAAATAAAAACTGCAATCTAAATTAATCTTAGGAATTCATTTTAGGAATATTAATAGACAATATCAAAAGAAGTTCAAATAGATCTTATAAATATAAGCAGAAAAAAAATGTGCCACACCATATGTGGAGGACATTTTAAAGTAAAACAAAAAGAGAAAGAATTCTAGATTTCCAATAGTAGGGGACAAGTTAAACATACTGTGATAAATCCATGTACCAATTGTATTCAGACCTTAGAGAGTGGTGCCACGAGTGTTCATTTATTCACAGGGAGAGATGTCAAGTCAGAAGAATGATCTTATGAGTTGTGACTAGGTTGGATAAAGCCCCTGGAGCCTGCCAACATTCAGTCATAAACTTAACATGTGTAAGAATTATGTAGCCCTAAGAGAAAAAATATGAAACTGCAGAATTCCATTGAGTTTAAGTCTGTAGTGTAGACAAAAAAAGATTTACCTATCTTAAGAACTAAAAAAATTCAAAATCCAATCACATTATCAATCAAGGAAGGAACTTGAGACTAGTCAGCACAAACTGGTAATATATAAATGGAATCCACGGATGTGGTATATATAATTACCTCCTTTCTCGAAGTGATGGAATCACTGAAAGAAATAGGGTTCCACAGAATTTATCTACACTTGTGACAAAAATCCAATCTTTGTCCCAGTTAAAAGCATTAATTAGTGTTTATGCAACCTTAACCAACCCAAAAACACAACTGCAAAATTTATATGGGAAGGGAACTCCAGAAGTTACGTAAAAATCACATCATTATTTTATGGGAGAAGAAATATCTTTCAAACATGGGAAGGTTTGAAATGAAATACAGAAAAGTTTCAGAAAATCAAAACCATAACTAAGTACTTTTGTATTTATTAGGTATATATAATTAAGTAATTGATTTGGCTTATTTGTGTGATATTGAAATAGTGAAGAACTTTACCATATTTATATGTTTAATTTACTGGATGTATAAGAATTACTTACGAACATCTAAAGTTTTATAAAGCAATAGTCACACCTAATGGGTGCAGTGTGCACCATCTGGGGGATGGACACGCTTGAAGCTCTGAGTTGGGTGGGGCAACGGTAATATATGTAACCTAAACATTTGTACATCCGTCATTTGCTGAAATAAAAAATAATAAAAACAGAAAAAATATCTTGAATTTTGAAATGCAATTTAAAATGTTTGAAAGCATTTAAATAACTGAGTTTGTAAAGGATACCATAATTCTTCAAAGGCTCTTAAATGTGGTTTGTAAAATCTGCCAGACTTATTAAAAATATATATTTTTAAGTTCTACTAGAAAGATTAAGAACTAACATCTAAACTTTAATAACTTGAATATTAAATCTAGAACCAAAATAAATCTCTGAAGTCTTTTCTTCACATTAAAACTATCCCCATAGGCACTGAACATTTTATATTTAAAAACTGACATGGAATGGCATAGTCTCACATGAAAAGAATTCTACACAGAAATGATTATACAAAATCAAGTTCCTTTTCAAATGGCTTTAGACCACTGACTTACATTATTTTTCAGGAGCCAGAAAATGCAACATTATGACTTCCAAACCTATTTCTTAACATTACTTTGACAGTGTATTCATCAACAGAAACCAAGTATAGAATAATAAGTATAACATTTATTTGCTTCATATAGGCTATGCCAAGAAAATATGAGCTACAGCATATACACTATTATTTTGGGACAATATAATTTGCAAAATTTTCTCATTTGCCTACTTATTTTTTTAAATAAAAAACAGGTTGTCTAAATAATGAAGGGCATTTGTTTACAGCTGCTCTCTTTTTTTACTAACCGTATTTTCTTCAGAGAATACAATAAAGTACAACTTGAAACTATGATAGTGTTATCCTTCTGCATCTAAGTGAGTATATTTTGCCTTTATGATAGCTCCCAGGGGTGCTGAAGCTTCAAGGCATGCCATTCTGTTCACTTACTTGAATTAATAAAGGTAGTATGAACTATCAGAATAGTCAGTTATTTGCTTTTTGATACAAACATGTACACATCTATTGTGGTATCTTGATTTATTTACACATTGGTTAGAAAACAGAGCTAAAATTACTTTAGATACTACATTTAAAGCGAGATCTAACCAACTGGTTTATGAAATCTATTCTAAATGCTGGTTGTCTTTTCATCTTTAAGTTATACAGAAACTTGTGGTCAAAGGGGATAACATTTTAAGCTAAGTAAGGTTTTTATCTGTTTTTGTTTTTAGCTTAAACCATTTAGAAAAGTTACTCAAAATAACATGGTTAATATATGCAACCTGATGACTAGTTCTATGAAATAAATTCTGTAACTTTTACTTTTATCTTTAAATGTACAGGACTGTTGGCCAAAAGGTAATAAAATGTCTGCCCTAAGTAAGGTTTTTCTTTCTTATTTTGTGCATTATTTTTACCTTAAAACTCCATAGTTTTTATCAGTGAACATACAATTTAAAAGAATTTCAGGACAATAGGCATAAACTGATACTGTCCTGGATAAGCTGGGCACATGGTCACCCAATGTGACTCAGTGTATTATATCAAGTCATCTCTATTAGTCCATCCTGACTCTATGTTCACTTTTGCTCCCTATTCTTCCCAAAGAAATGAAAAAAAGCAAAGATCATGTAAGATCCAGCTTTTCATTCTTTGAAAAATCTATGCAAGCTGTTGGATTTATGTAAATATTCTGAAGATCCATATCCTAGGTAACATTCCACATTAGTAGATGAAAATAACATGTCACAAAGGCTGTTCTGAAGCTAATCAATTATTTATCAGCACTGATAATTTGTTAAAGAAAAGCTCCTGTGTCCTACTAGCTAAAGATGTTCAAGATAAGGCTTAGAAGGGCAAAGTACTTGACTAGTAGACATCCAGTAAATTTAGATTTCTAGTATAGCTGGACAAGTCTGCTGTCTTTTTGTTAGCAAAAGACCACCAGTAAGTCATGTCAAAAGATAATTCTCTATGCAATGAAGCTTCAAAAGTTCCAAATATATCAGAGAAAGTCAATATTTCAGGTACCTTTCTAGTCCATTAGGAATAAGTACTTTATTATATGCTGTGTGGCAGACATTCAGGGCAGGAATCCTTAGAATTTAATTGAATTAATGGATGTACCTTATGTCAAAGCATGTCTATCTATATATACAAAACTACATTTTTTATGGAGGTAAAATATGCATGTATAACTTACCATCTTTACCTTTTTAAGAGTACAGATCAGTGATAATAAATATGTTAAATACATACTTTTTTTTTGCTTGGGCCCTTCCTATCTCCCTTCCTTCCCAACTTTCTGGTAACCATCAATCTAGTCTCCATTTTCATGAGATCCACTTCTAGCTTCCACATATGAGCGAGATAATGCATTATTTGTCTTTCTGTGCTTGACTTATTTCACTCAACATAATGTCTTCCAGTTCCACCCATGTTGCTGCAAATGACAGGATTTCATTGTTTTTATGGACAGATAATATTCCATTGCGTATATACCACATTTTCTTTATTCATTGATGGGCACTTAGGTTGATTCCATATTTGGCTATTGTGAACAGTGCTTCAGTATACATGGGAATGCAGATAACTCTTTGATATACTGATTTCCTTTCTCTTGGATATATACCAGGTAGTGGAATCACCGAATCATACAGAAATTCTATTTTTAGTTTTTTGAGGAACCTCAATACTGTTCCATGGCAGTGGCTGTAGTAATTTACATTCCCACCAACACGGTATGAGAGTTCCCCTTTCTCCACATCCTCACCAGATACAAGCCATTTTAACCAGAGTGAAATGACATCACATTGTGGTTCTGATTGGCATTTCTCTGCTGATTAGTGATGTTGAGTATTTTTTCATACACCTGTTAGCCATTTGTATGTCTTCTTTTGAGAAATGTCTCTCTATATTTTTTGTCCATTTTTTTTTTTTTTTTTTTTAAAGCAAAACCAAGTTTTATTCAGGATATATATAAGATCTATTCCACAGAGAGAGTGGAGGTCAGTTCTCCTTGCTGAGGAGAGCTGAACCTTTGTTTTCTAATTTTTTTTTTTTTTTTTTTTTTTTTTTATCGGGGGAAGGACTTTAATCAACAAATTTTACAGCTGGTGGAGTTACTTTAGCAACAGCAAAGCGAGAATTTTTTTTTTTTTCTTTTTTTTTTTTTTTATTTTATATATATATTTTTTTTATTTCAGCTCATCATGGGGGTACATAAGTTTAGGTTATATACATTTTCCATGTCCCACCCATCCCCCCGAGTCAGAGTCCCAAGCGCGTCCGTTCTCATTCTCCCGACAGTGCACCTGGCACTCATCATGTAGTCATACCTCCATCCCCTCCCCCCCCCCACCTCCCCGGGTCTGCACCTTCAAGCATGACCATTCCCCAGAGGGTGTGCAACGCACTCATCATGTAGGCATACACCCATCCCCTCCCCCCACCCCCCATCCCAGTCTGATATCCAATTGGTATCCTTCCCTGATGTACATTTAGGTGATGATCAGGGAATGTTTATAGCAGCACAATTTACAATCGCAAGGATGTGGAAACAACCCAAGTGCCCATCAATCCACGAATGGATTAGTAAACTGTGGTATATGTATACCATGGAGTACTACTCAGCTATAAGAAATAACAATGATACGACATCTCTTTGGTTCTCCTGGAGAGAGCTGGAACCCATTATACTAAGTGAAGTATCCAAAGAATGGAAAAACAAGCATCACATGTACTCACCAGAAAACTGGTTTCCCTGTCCATTTTTTAATCAGATTGTTTATTTCTTTGCTTTTGAGTTGTTTGAGCTCCTTATGTATTCTGGTTATTAATCCCCTGTCCAATGGATAGTTTGCAAATATTTTCTTCCATATAACTACATTTTTATAAAGCCTGAGGACAGTATAATTAGTCTACCAGGGAAGTGTTATCCTAAGCCCTGCACACAGACAATGCAAAGTAATGCAAGGCAATTCACAATTCAAATTGACTAGCACTACCAGGTTGGAAAGAAAGCCTCAACCTGGCTTGTGATTGATCATGGACAACAAGTGGGAGTAAATTTACCTTAAGGTGGGTTCATTCATAACTGACAAAAAGTAAGCACACAAATAAAATTTATAAAAAGAATACACATATGTATTTGCAAAGCTTGACCCTTAGCAAAAGGACAACCCAAACACAACTTCTTCTCAAATGAAAGCAACCACTGAAAGGTACTTTTCTTAAGGACCCTTAGTTTCTCAGAATCTGCTCAGAATCAGTATACTATTCAAGAATGATATACTGATTTACACTGCTAGCTAAAATTCTCGATATCCACTAATTTTGAGCCACAATGATCTATATATGGTCTTATCATAATCTATTCTTCCAAAACACTTGTGTCTACATCTTGACAGAAGGAACTATTTTGAACCAACTTAGGCCCAACTGAATTACATAACATAATTAACTTTTTTAAATTTTTGAAAACCATATTAACAATTAGACATATTATGGATCATATGACTCCTCAAGGGTGAGAAGAGAGTGTCATATCTCTCTAGTAGCCCTAGTATCACCAATGAGAGCTCATTTCTAAGGTTCATTACATTAATTATCAATGCCAGAATTGACGGGAGGAGGGCGGAATCTTGCCACAGATAAGAGAATCCTTGTAGAGGTGGTTTCCAAAGTGACTAGAATTCTAACTGTCCACTAACTGGGATGTGAATTCCAGATGAGGGATGCCTTCCAGACTAAGGAATTATTTAAACTAACAAGTGAATAATACCACACTGTCAAGGCTGAAGTGTTTTTAAGTAAATTTCAGTCAAAATAATAGGAAGATTAAAATCCGCCCCCCACACACACACACAATCTAATAATTCCAAACTCTTTGTACAAATCTATGGCCATTCTAGCAAGTGAATAAAGTATTGGGGGGCAGTGCTTTTTACTTAGTAGTTACGTGATCTGGGGTAAATGATTTAACCTCTCTGACCTTTAGTTTCCTCTTCCTTAAGATGGAAATAAGATGACTACTGCAAAGGACTACTGTGAGAATCAGAAATGACAAATGAAAAGAAGCTGAGATAAAGACTAGTACATGTAGTAAATGTCAGGAAGGTTTTGTTCCTAGAGGCTCCCCTTTGCTGGCCACTGTACCATAAGAGAAGCTGCCAGCTTAAAGTCCTTTGCCACTCATGGAATATTCCAGAAAAGGCCCTGGAACCTTGTCCACCATTACCCAATGCTCCTGGGAGAAGCTCTTTCTAAAACTCTCACAGGCAGTCATCATGAAGTTGCTCGTTACAGCTCTCATCTGTGACACTCATAAAAGTTCCAAAAAGGACTACTCTGCTTGTAAAAAGCCACCTCTGAGATCTCTCCTGCTGCTATTCTTAAGTTATGTAGTGGAACTATTCTTTCTGACTGAATCCACAGGAAGGTCAGAGCTTTGCTGTCACTGTTCCTTTCTGCCCTCAGATGCCACTAATCTCATAATCCCATAGGCTTTGCCTGTTGTAGCCTGCTCAAGTCTATTCACCACCACTGATTCAAAGTTATCACAAAAGCTTAACTGACATCATTCCCCAGCTCTTTCCTGCTTTTCAGGAAGGTGGAAAAGCTACACTTGTTTGGTCCAGTGGTCTGTTCTGAGGGTCTAACTGGACTAACCAATCTCTAAATAATTATAGCTCTGTTGGTCACACATGTTCTTAGTTGCAGCTTTCCACATCAGGGACATAGACCAAACCTTTCAAGCACACGATTATAAATATAAAGACTCTACCAATTCTGCACCACAGAACTATATAGATGGCTCAGAATGGACAGCAGACTTCACCTTTCTGTAAATTGAGGAATATTCTCATGTCCTACCCTAATAATTTGCTTTCTGTGGCAAAGAAATCTCACTTGGGTGTTTCCAAATTCCTCCTAGTCCCTATGCCAAAAGCTCCTTTACATTTGTCCCTCCCTGAAGTCTATCCATGATCTTCTAGCACTCTGAGAAGAACGTAGCCACATTTAGTTATGACAATTACTCCCTGGTCCCACTCAAGAGGTACTACCAGACCACAAACCTATCATTTCTCAATAATCTCTGTGAGGAGTTAAAAGAAGGGAGGAAAATGTTCACCTTTGGTTGATAAAAAGCTTCAGAAAAAGTATCTTAAATAAATATCTGACCAAATAGATGACCCAATTCAATCAATTAAGTTCTCTGGAACTTAACAACCTGAAATAGAACTGAATCTCTGATTTCTCTCTGGCTATAGGTATCCACTCAAAGCAAATAAATAGTTCCATAATCATTCAGTAGTTATTATATCATAATATGACTGACTCAGATGACCTAGAAAAAGGCTTTGATGTTTTGGTATGTACAATACTGACACTTTAAAAATCTTCATTAATACTGTAACCTAATGGATTAAACTTTCTTAATGGTTAATGAAAAATGTTTTGATTCTTAAGAATATTTGAAATATTTATCAACATAAATGTAGCTGAATAAATTTCAAGCAAAAAAAATTCTTCCTCTAAAGTTGACTTAAACCATTTACAAAAAAGAAGCAAGCTCATTTAGTGGTGCATGGATTTCATATTTGAACAAATTGCTATATTATTTGAAGTACAAATATGTTTTTGTTTGTGATATACCCTATTAAATCAGGTTTTGATTATATTCAGATTCTTTTTATTCCATTGTTTATGAAAAAGGAAACAGATACAATATGAAAGGAAAGAGACAAAGATTTTTATTTAAAATGGTGCATACTCGTTTAATTGGATCTTAACCATCTATTATTTTGTGTTCATCTTTGTATACTGAAGCAAGTTTCAATTGTTAAGGTATGGCACTTCATACACATACCACAGTTCCTCCAATACCTCATTAAATGAAATAATAAAACAAAACACAACAGAGACCTTACATACACTGATGGAAAAGTATGTCATAAACTGAAGAGCATGATTATAACAAATTTACACACCTATAATTATTTTTTAATGTAAAAATGGGATTTTTTTAAAGAAAGAATATACTGCCTGACATACTAAACTCTCGATAAATGTTAAGTGCTTTGTATGCACATATTATTTCATCCTTTTTGAGACAAGTGCTAGTAGCCTTTTGAAATAGATTCTGTCCTCATTTTACGGAAAGGGAACCTGAAGGCTGGATAGGAAGCTAAGTTAACAACAAGAAAGAGGCAAAGCCAAAAATGAAAGCTAGGATGGCTTCCTTCCCAAATCCTGTGGTTTTAAGACTTTTACATGGATTAGTCCTACTGTTGTACAATTGAGGTAGCAATTTAAATTATAGTTTCTCCCTATATTTTTAAGAGTGATACTGAAAAACTGAGCCAGAGGATAATGAGGTTACTGAGAGCCAGATCACATGGCTGAAAAAATAAGTCAAATATCTAATAATTTATCACAGTGGACCCCTCCGATAATGGGTTAATATACAAAACATACAAGGAATTCAGATGACTCAATAGCAAGAAAACAAATTACCTGATTAAAAAATGGGCAAAGGACCTGAATAGTCATTTCTCAAAAGAAGACATGCAAATGACCAACAAGTATAAGAAAAAATACTCAATATTATTAAGCATTAGGGAAACACACACTTGTTAGAATAGGTTTTATAAAAAGACAAAAGATAATAAGTGTTGGCAAGGAGGTAGAGAAAAGGGAAACCTTGTACACTGTTGGTGGGAATGTAAATTGTTACAGCCATTATGGAAAAGAGTATAGAGGTTTCTCAAAAAATTAAAAATAGAACTACCATATGATCCAGCAATCCCACTTTTGGGTATATATACAAAGGAAATGAAATCAGCATGTCGAAGAGATATCTGTACTCCCATGTTCACTGTAGCATTATTCACAACAGCCAAGATATGGAAACAACCTAAGGGTCCATCAACGGATGAAAGGATAAAGAAATGTGGTATATGTATATATGCAACAGAATACTATTCATCCTTAAAAAAGAAGGTAATCCTGGCATTTTCGACAGCATGGATAAACTTGGAGGACATTATGCTCAGTGAAATAAGCCAGGCACAGAAAGATAACATGATCTCACTTATATATGGAATCTACAAAAGTTGAACTCATAGAGCAAAGAGTAGAATGGTGGTTGCCAGAGGCTAGAGGTAGGGGAGGGATGGGAATGGGTAGAGGTTGACCTAAGGGTACAAAGTTTCAGTTAGACAAGATGAATAAGTTCTGGAAATCTACTGTCCAGCATGGTCACTACAGTTAACAATAATGTATTATATACTTGGAAATTGCTAAGAGAGATCTTAAAATGTTCTCCCACAAAAAAAAAAATGGTATGTGAAGTGACAAATATGTTAATTAGCTTTCATTAATCATTTCATAATATACACATATATCAAAATATCACATTGTACATTGTAATATATATAATTTTTATTTGTCAATTTTACCTTAATAAAGCTGGGGAGGGCAGAAGAACCTTATAGGATCACCTAGGACTACAGTGATAAAAAGGGAACTCAATGTAAGAAAGGTTATTTCAAAGTCAGAGGTATGTAAATATCAAATGCTAATTTACAGATGTGTACGAAACCACTTAGTATGATCCCAATGAATCCAAGAATATGTACCATATGTACAATTTGATTAAGAAGCTACTAAATGTCTTTTCAGATGGTACTAACCATTAAGTCCTAATGCTCAGCTGCTCACAGTGGCTGAAATACTTGCTCTAATAAGAAGTGGTGACCCTTTAATCTAATGTTCCATTTTTCTGGCCTTTTCAATTTACAGCTGGACTCTATTTCTACTTTTTAACTGTCCCTTCAGTCCTGCCCCTCCCCCATCTCACTGATTGTGTGAAGGTATCATGTGAAATAATGTCTCAAAAACCTGTATAACACGCCATTCCTAAGCAGAATTGCTATGGTACCAAACAAATACAACTGAAAAATTTAAAAGTCCAGGATGACTACAGATATTTACATCACTGCAAACAGGCAATCTCTTTACTCTCTTCACAATAAACTGAGAAATTTCTCAAGTTGAGAGAATCACCTGATTGTAGGGACACTGAGTACAGGAAAAAAAAAAAATCAAACTAAACTTTAATAACTTTGCATATTGAAGCAAGCTTCAATGGTCTCCAGGTTTAACACATCATACATATGCCATAGTCCCTCCAACTATCTGAACCAGGGAAGGGTATACATACAAATTTTCTGTTTTTCCAAAATAAATTAGACAAAATTTCAGCTAATAAAGTGTATGTTTCTTTGTAAACAATATAATGTACTAATCTACAGAGCTTGAGATTATCAGAAACACCATTTATTATGTGCATTCATACTTTTTGCTCATATTTTCATTACTGCATTAATATTTTTCATTCATTTTAAGACATATGAAAAAAGTGACTGCTAACAATTAAGGAGAGAAGCATTCTTGAAATTGTGCCTAAATATAAGCAGTAAATCCCCCTGGTTCCTCATCAATCAGTGGCTTAGTCAGAATACATGCCAATGAACCAGTGGAAGGGACATGATTTTTTTGTCCTATTCACCAAAATAAGTTGAACAAAATTCCTGTATGATTGCATATTTATAAATCTAAGTTTCATATTTGCCAACATTGCTAAGCTGCTGTATCAACCATCTGGCTTAAGCCAAATAAAAGCTTTTGCAACTTTGGAAGAAACTTCTATACAGGAAATTGTAAATTTGGACAGGCATAATAGTCTGATTATGTGTAGTTTTTACACCAATTCTCACCTTTATAACTATCTAAATACACGATATTCCATAATGGCCACAGTGGCCATATAATTAAATACTTTGTATATTTAATTATATGTTTTCTGTGTGAGACCAGAAAGTAAGCAACAGAATAACATGGTTTTCTCTGCTACCAAATAACTTCAAGAGGTACTATCGTTATTGGTTTTTTAATGGTACAAAAATATTTGGTTGACAGTATCAGAATTCCTGGGGGAATTTCTGATATTCTTATAGATAAAAAGCATTTTGAATATACGTGATCAAAATAACCACTTTCTTTGTATCTAATTTTATCAACAGAAAAAGGAAAATGATGCACTCTTTTCTTTTTGTTTTGCTTTGTTCCAACATATTCCAACATTAAGGAAAGATTCAAGAGACTGAAATCTCATTTTCAAAACCTCTCTAGAGTAATGCTGGAGAAACTGACAGGTGAGTACTATCTTTAAAAGCATCATATATTTTTACCTCTATTTTCACATTTGGCTTTAGATCTTTCCCATTAACCAAGGTGACAGTGAAAGGTCAGACGTCGAAAAGATTAATTATCCCCAACACATAAAACCAAAGCAAACAAACATAAAAAAAACCAAACAAACCTCATACTATCAACTGCTATAGGACTGCATTTTACCGACTTCTAATCCAGCCCAGTGCTGCTATCTTGACCATTATACTGGCTCCTTGGTATAGTTTGAGAGCTTATTCAATGATTACAGTCTAATACACACACACACACACACACACACACAAGTTTCATATAATTATCCATTACCCTCTTCTTTAAGAGACAAAGAATTACTGATTGCGGTTTTCTAAAGGTTTTATAATGGGACAGGTGCTGCCATGAGAGATAAATGGTAGCTGGTAGAAAGATCTAGAAGAAACTTGTGTTTGGCTTAGCAAAAATGATAACTCAATTGTTTCCCAGTAAATGTGCTTTCTCATCCCAATATAACACGTCGGCCTAAGCACAACCAACTATGATATATTCGTTACCCATCAGATGTAATAATTTAGCAAACAACCTCTAGACTCTAGCATGACAGCAAAATGTGATTTCCATAAGTCAGTTCCAAGTGCCTTCCTCCTCATATCAAGGGCTGATTTGCAAATGAACTTTTAATTTTGGTCTTTAGGACCAGAGTTTAGAATCATTATGTTACCAAACATTGCACTATTATCTACTTAATTTCTCTTTTTTTAAAATCAAATGAAATATCATTGGAATTGCACTTGCTAGTTGCAATTGAAAAAAGTTAAATCAATTTCCTGTCAAAAATAATAAAAAGCAATGAAAATATGCTTTACTTTTATCAGCAAATGGTTTTTCACTTAGTAATAATCAGATTAGTTCTTAAGGAATTCTGAGAGGTTGAAATTTCAGAGGCCATTTTAAAACATAACCACTTCTAAGATATGCCCTGAAATGAGGGTAGAAAAAAGATAATGTCACCTGGGCCTTACAGCTATATTGATTTTTAATATTATAATTTTAATTATATATTGATATAAGAATAAGATAATATATATTTCTTTTGTTAACAGGACAGTATGCTAGTCTATAGAGCTTTAGATGATCAATAATGTCATTTAGTATGTACATATTTACCAGATGGTATGTTTAATACTTCACATATATTATCCTTAAACCTCAAAGTAATCTTAAACTAGTCACAGCCATACATTCAAAGACTTATAAAATTTTTTGTATTCTCTAGTAAAATCATTAATAGCCATTCATCAATAAATTGGTGAAGACCTATATATAATCATCTCACAAAAATAATAATTGGCAAAATCAAGTTATAAATCTCCCTTAATAGTTATGACAGGAGTCTGTTGAAACTGAACAGCACAGTCATCAAGTATGGTCTTATGGGGGAAGTTTTTAAACTTTATTAATAATGTTCCAGTCCTCACTACCACCACCACCATACACATTGCAGTTTCATTCTTTCAAATTTATCTCAATTCTGAATCTAAAACCCCAAATTAATTCATGTATTTGTCAAAACATCCAAGCCCAAGGATTGTAAGGTTTAATGCCTTTAACTTCAAAATGTCAAAGGCCATGCTTGCAAAAACTATTAAGTAATATATACCTATAAGAATAGGTTTGCTAATCTGTGCATTGATAGAAAAATACAAAGCAGAGTTTCTCTTTTGGGTTGTGAGATATACAATGAGGCCACACTTTTTACAGCCTGCAGTACAAAATATAAACCAGTACTTTGGCATCCAGAGGCTGTATGTGGACAATGAGGCTCTTAAAAATACATTTAAAACAACACTTAGACACAGATAATATATTACATATACGTACACATTACACATATGGTACATATATTTGTATATAGTATTTAACGCCAAAATATAATCCTGTTACACTATTAAACTTGAAAAGAACATTCAATTTTAAAAATGCAGTATTAAAATTATATTACGTAAGAATCACATAATGAAATGACAAATTCCGTCCTTCATCAGTAAATCAGAAATCAGTAGACACACAAAGATGGCCAAATATAAAACTAGAATAAAAAATATACACCTACGACACAAAGACTGTCATTAGCTTAAAGCAGTTTGTTTCGGAGCACCTAATTACTTCCAGCTTTATCAATCTATATAGAAGTAGAGTAGCTAAAATTAACAATTAAAAGGAAAATGACACCACTACTGTTAAGAAAACAATGTACAATTAAGACAGTGAAACAAATACAAGCAAAGTAATGCTACTTTCAAACCAAGGCACTAACCTTTGTTACTCCTTTAGGGAGCTATCTTCTATATAATGTCTCACTTTTCAATTTCTTTGGCCGGAAAGATGATTGTGCAAAGTGAAATTATATGCCAGCAGTCTACAGATGCTCTACTCCAATTAAGTAAATTCAATAGTAAAATATTAGTTGTCTTTCCAATAAGATAACAGCAAAGAATGAATAGACAGTCATATTAATTGCATCACACATCCCTAAATTAATACTGCTCATTTAAAAAAAAAGTGTGTATGTGTGTGGGGTGTGCTCGTGTGTTTGCGTGTGTGTGTGTGTGTGCTGTGTGTGTGTGTGTGTGTGTGTGTGTGTGTTAATAGACAGATAATGTACTATGAAACCAAACTAATTCTTCCTTTGGAATTCCTTCTCAGTCTATCAAGGTTCCTTTGATAGTAGAAAGTAACAGTGTTTCAAACTGAAGTCAAATATTGTTATCTTTTTACCCTCCTGAAAACAATAATCATGTATACTAACAGAACATATGTGTTTACATACAACCAGCCTTCGATGTTACATGCTTGCAAATTAAATAAACATAATATAAATAAAATCTTAGATCAATACTTCAAAAAATGGAATTAATAACATCTCCTATATTCGTACATTGTTACAAAAAAAGCAAGATCTAAACTAAAAGATGGACGAAACAATTCTTTAGTTATATAATTCAGTAACATTTAGGGTACATTATCTTAAAATAAAAGTATTTTTGTTGACTTATCAAATTTTTAAGTATAATCACGTCTGCTACTTTTTAAAGCTGTATAATTAAAGAAAAACTATATTCTAAATTCTAAATGATAATCATTTAAAGAAGCATTTCTCAAGGATAGCATTTTTCTTAATTCAGCCCTGTACACCTCCATTGCTCACCCCACAGAAAATGTCCCATGAATGTTGCTGAAATCAACTGAACTTGTCAGCTAATATTTCTAAAGATTTAAGCTAGCAGGATCTGTGTTAGTATTTAGGGAGCTCTTAAACAAAGTAGATGAAAAACCCCTTAACACATTTTAAAACAATAACAATGGAGGACTCAGAAAATCAGGAGAACCTCCCGCTGTAAACTCCACATGCACGTCTCCAGCCTACATAGTAAATTGTAAATGATTTCAAATTCTCAGCCTTCTCCTGAAACATCCATCTGCCACTCCCATCCCTGTCATCCTCCCTCACAGTTGATGTCATCACAAGGTACTTCAAGAAAATCTAAAACAAAGGACAAAAGAACCTCCTTCCACTTCCTTAACTCCACACTAACACTCTATGCCATACCTACTGGCCACAAAGCAAAGAGATTCCTATTACCCAATGAGGGAACTTCAGCCCTCTTAATCTTGTTTCTGCCTGGGGTAATAATGTATTCTGAAATGGATTACAGAAGATAAATTGATAGAAATAAAAGGTCCTCTGCCTAGATTCACTATCTACTATTTATTTACAGTATTCTATACATAAATAATTCCCTGACTCTCATCTCTAAATCTAACCCCATCTTTGTTATAATCTTTAAAAAAAATCAAAGTAAGCAAGATCATTACCCTATGACTATTCCAAACAGAAACTTTTCAAACTTTTCTTTGAGCGACAGAAGAACTACTAGAATAAATACAAAAGAGAAGGACTCCCTTTATAAATCAGTCACCAGGGCTGATGATTTTCCCTTTCCAGTATTTCTCCAGGTCTCTCCCCCAGAGTCTTGGCTCAGGTTCTAAGGAGCTCATGACTGAACTCCAGTGTTCTTTTTGCCATAACATTTTTTGGCATTCTAAAACATCCTTCACACAGCAAATCCATCTTTCAGATGTCCTTGGTATGATATCTCTATGAAAAAATTACTGAAGCTTCTAGTAATTTGAGTTTATTTTAATTTCAAGGCCTTTTCATAATTGTACTTTCCTTAAATATCCTAGTCACTACCCTCAGGCCTGCTGTGTTCCACAGATGCTTCTTGCCCCTGCCCCTCTGCACTCGCATCACTCTCCGTATAACACCCCTCTTGGTAGCTTCTGAGACAACTAGAATTCACTGATCATTCAATACCGCAATCCCAAACTATGCATGTTTCTCTCCATCCTAACTTATATCAAGGAGGGTGTGTGTGTGTGTGTGTGTGTTAAAGATGTTCGAAACAAAGTCTGTCCATATTAATTTCACCCAATTTTAATATTCTCTGTCACTGTATCACTTGTTTTGAAATTTAGGTAAGTTAAAATTCTATAGAATTGCATTAGCTTTTTGAGAAATTTTATTTTACCTTATGTATATGCTTATGCAACACTTCTTGTTAATTGACTGGCTTGCATCCTAATGGAGGCTGTTGTAAACTACAGTCTCCATCACTGTAAGGCTTTCAGTGCCAGGATAGTGTTTCTGTCCAGCCACAGTAGTAGTTCCATAATATGGATGTGAAGGAGGGGCATGGTATGACTTATATTGGCATTAGACAAAATTTGTTATTTTCATGGAAGTTGCAAACAATTGAGAGCTTCAGGTAATAGAAAATGTCACTCCTTTCAGTAAACAAAAATTTCTGGCACTCGTTGTTTTAGTCTAGAACTTTTACAACTTCCCAGATTAGTGATTTTTCCCTGGGGCTTTTTCCTAATGTCCCTGTGCTCACTGCCACAATTCACAACCCTCAAGGTTTAGCGAACTCTGTTAGGAATTGTTTAAAGAACGCAATGCAATTCATGATTATTCAAGTGACCATTATAAGGCAAGGCGAGTACCAGCCAGTCCTCCAGGGCTGAAATTCAGCACCTTCAGAGACCCCTGTCTCCACCCCAAACTCTTGGCTGTTTATACCAAGAAGACTGGCGCCATGGCCCCTCCCTTCCACCCTTTGCGGCCCCTTCCATGCAACATCCCTCTGGATGGCTACTGAGACAACCTGAAAATCAAAATTGCACTGTAGACTGTGGTGGGCGGGCTGACTCTCCTCCCGGGGTAGCTTGGCCGGAATAATGGCCCCTTTTCCAACCTGCCTTTGGTGGCCGCTGTCCAGAGTCCCACAGCCTCAAACTGTTTCTGGACATCAGCCCCACCACTTCAGTGTCCCACTATCAGCGTCCCGGTAAGGAAAAACAGGAAGGCTGCAACTTTCAAGTTTCACCGTTGGAAAATCTGTTTCCACGCTCATAAAGAGATGGGACTAAAGGACTGGACGGACTTGAGTGGTTGTGGTCTGGTCAGTTGTTTTCACAGCTGGCCAAGTCAATCACCCTCTCTTAAAAGCGTATTTGACAGGTGAGAAATTCCTCATCTCCCGGTCATTCCAGGAACTTCACAACAACCTGCGCCGGGAGAGGGGTCCGGAGGGGAGGGGAGAGGAGCTGAAACCGTGCTGAGCGCGTCCCGGGGGAAACTCCGCCGCAGGAAGGAGGATTCCGGCGCCGGGAACGAGCCGGTCCAGGGGCCGGAGGGAAGACAGGGAGGGAGAGCCGGGAAGTCTCAAGGGTGAGGAGGGGCGCGACGCGCGACGAGAAAAGGACAAGATACCTGGAAATGCCATGAGAAGGATGGAAATGGGTGAAGAGCATGCAGACTAGAGAGAACCCGCTGACTATAATAGGGGCCGAGGGGAGTACTGAGCCACAGCGAGTGCAGTGCCTCGGGTGCCGGTGTCCAACCCCGCCGGTGCCAGACCCTTCCGGAGGGCCGGCGAGGCTGGGTCCGGGCCGAGCCCCGAGCCGGGAAGTTGGCGCGGCGAGTGCCGGCCGGGAGGCGCCTTACCTTCTGGTCGACGATGGAGCAAGCCATCTCGCGGACGTGCGCCAGGCTGTAGTCCCCGGACGAGTCCTGCAGCAGCAGCACCGGCTCGCGGCTCAGGCCGATCTGCAGATGGAACGAGACGCCCCCGGCTGGGGCCGCGACGGGAGCCAGGAACGGCGTGGGCCCGGGCCCCGACCCCGGGACCAGCGCGGCGGCAGCCGCCGCCGCCGCCGCCGCCACGGGCAGCAGCGGGCTGGGCGGCCGCAGGACCGGAGGGGCGCTCATCGCGCGGCGGGGCGCGGGGCCGGGCAGCCGAGGGCGGGGGCCGGCGGCGCGGCAGCCGGAAAGTTTTGCAGCCGCCGCACCGGGAGCTTCTTTCTCCGAGAGCCGAGACGGAAAATAAAAACTTTCCGGAAAAGTCCCCGCGCGGGGGAAGGGAGAGGGGATGAGGAATGGGAGGGGAGGGGGAGGAGGGAAAATGGCCGAGGCGGGAGGACTCAGCCACCGGGAGAGCGGCCGCCGCGCAGGGGAGGCGCCGCCGCCGAGAAGCTGCCGCCGCGGCGCTCTCGGGGGGACGGGACGGCGGGTCAGCGCGGCCCGGCCGCCGGGCGGGGGCGGGGAAGGGGGCGCGAGGGGCGGGGAAGGGAGCTGGGGGCGGGCACTGCAGAGCCACCACCCGGCGGGCGCCGGAGCCGCTGGAGCCGCGGCCGCAGGGGCCGCAGGGGCCGCAGGGTGCGCGGTCGCCGCCCCCTCTGCCCGCGGTTCCGGGGGCCTGAGTCTCCTCAGGCCGGGACAGGACCGAGTGGCGGGGCTCCGAACCCGTCTGTTCCCCCGGCGGGGACTCCCGCTGGACCCGCTGCCCCGACTGCGGACAGAGGGGACTGGACGCACCGCCTCCTTTCCCCGGGCCGCGAGCTTCCTGGTCACCACAGTCCCTGCCACCTCTTCCAAATGCTCCAGGACTACGCACTTCTACAAGTGAGGTGACTTTTGATGAACCCAAGAATGGGTCTTACCTTTGAAGCGTCAAGGGAGGATAAAATAGCGGTTGTCCGGAACCCATCAACATCCAGGCTCCCTCTGGGAGCCCTCGGGTTTGTTGCCAAAGAGGGTCAGAAGCCAGTTCACAAAAATGGATTTAAACCTGTCTCTACCCTTTTTTTGTCTGACACACCCTTATAACCAACCCCACCTATTTCACCACGGCTCCTAAAGCACCAGATACACAACAGTGGTTGAATTCAGGAGATGGGCTCTTTTGAAAGAAAAGGCATTGTCTGCATAAGGGCAGAAGCAAAATCTGATTCGTCCTCTTTCCTTTTACCTTATTCTTTTTGCCCCTGGAGCTTCCTTCTACTTGGGAGCCTCAGAAACTGTTTTCTTACCTCCTCTATCAATCCAAAGTCTGCTTTATGTGAGTGCTGCTCCCAGCTCCACTCCACCACAAGCACCACCGTCAAGATTGGGCACAACCTGCTCTAACGTTGATAGTTGTTTCTTTTTGCTATTGTTGTTTCCGCGGGGGAGGGGAGGCTGTGGTTGCTTCCCAGTCCTTGGAGGAGAATTCTAATCCTCCCCTCCCACCAGGGTGGGTTTCAAAGGTGTGTGACTGTCCAGTTGCAGGGAGTCCCGCAACTCAGAAGGGCCTTGTTCAGTTTAATGCTCTGCAACAATAATCTGCTATCACTGCTTTGCAATTCTTAATAATTTTTGAGCTAGGATCCTCACATTTTCACTTTACAAAAGGCCAAGCAGGGTACGTAGCCAGTCTGCCTCTCATTTCACTTCTGCAGTCCCTCCCCTTACCCTGCACAAGCACATACACAAACATACCTAAACAAACCGTTGTGTATGTTTTCCTTCGTCAATATATTTTGTTTTGTTTTGTTTTGTTGGTTTTAGGTTGTTTGTTGTTGTTGTTGTTGTTGTCTTGACTTTGGTTCTGGCCCAGAAAATTGCAAGGTAGTTTCCTTTAGAGCCATGTTCCCAGGATCAGTAGTGGAGCCTGACACTACAAGGCTCCACAACTACATTGTGTCACTGCTTTAGAAGAGATGTGAATTTACTTTCTGGATTTAATGACTTGATAAGGTATACATAGGTGCTTATGTTTTCCCTGCTTAGATACTTGTGAGGTGGACAGATTCAGCAAAGCTAGGAGAATGGTGTTTTTCTTGATGAAATGTCCTTCTGAATTACCTAGAAGGTTTTATCTTTTACATGTCAGAAAATATATTTCCTTTTCTTTCAAAATTGGAATAAACTCAACATTCCACAATTTCCTATTTCCAGAAAAAGACATTTGCTGGTCACCTTACAAGAGACTTACAGAAAGCTAATTTCACTTGAAATTCAGGAGAACTGGAGATGGCATGTTTTCTAGGTATCACAACTATATGTTGAGGACTCCTCTGTTCCAGGCACTGTAGTGGCACTAGTTGTGCAGTTGTGAAGACAAGGTCCTTACCCTAACAGATCACACTGAAAAGGGGGTGGGGTTGGGAGGGAAGCAAAACAATAAATAAGATTATCTCTATATTCATAATTACAGTGGATTTTAAAAATGCAATGGTAAAGAGAGTGACTTGAGGGGAAGGAGTTAAGAAAGGGGTACTACTTTGGACTGGGGATGAGAGAAGATTTCACTGAGAAGTTTACATTTGAGCCAAAGCCTGGATGGTAGAAATGGGGCAGCCTTAGGATCTAGGGGAATAACATTCTAGGCATAGGTAACAGGTAGTGCAAAGACCCTAATAGAGAAATGTACTTGGCACTTTTAAAGTACAGGAAAAGAGGGGCAAGTGCATGAAATAAAGTCAGAGATCTGATAGAAGCCAGAACACCAAGGGTCTTGAAAGCCATGGTAGAGTTTTTATTTTATCTCAGTGCACTGCCAAACCATTGGAAGGTTTTAAACCAGGGGGCAATAAGCTTTAATTAGCATCTTTTAAAGATCACTCTCTGGCTGCTGTGTAGATTATAAGAGAAAAGAATAAAAACAGAGACAGTAGGTCAGAGACTTGCTGTTGTCCAGTCTAGAGACATGGGTGAGACTACTATGGGAGTAGTAGAGATGGTAAAAAATGGAATGATGCATTTTAGTTGGCAGAATAACTAAAAGTCTTGCTGATAAACCAGAGATTTACAAGAAATGAAAGAACAGGGGTGTCATGAAAGACTCTGAACAATTGGCCTGATGGTGGTGCTAATAATTGAGACAGAGACAGAGAGAAAGCAGGTTTAGGAAGAAATAAGATTTCTGCTTTGACCATGTTGAGTTTGATATGACATTAGGCATTCAGGTAGAAATAACATCTCGAGCTGGACATTTGAGTCCAGCGTTCAGGAAAGAGAAGAGGACCAGAAATACATTTGGAAATCACAGGTGTAGAGAAGGCATTTCAAAGTGAGATTAGATGAGACTTCTAGAGTGAGAGTGCTTAATGCATACATCAGTTAGTTATATGAGACTTAGAAAAACTTAAATGTCCTTCTTAGAAAAAAAACCTATGTGAGTAACTCCTTCTTATACTGTGATTTATCAATGGTATGAATGATTCTTGTAGGGTATTGAAAATAATTTAAGAAGGAAGCAGAGAAAGGAATTCTTAAGAAGCCTGGCGAATTAAAATTACTTTGAAAAACCTGAAATATTACTGAATGCAAGAGTGAAACAGAATAAAAAAAAAATCTTATATCCACTGGAGCTCCCAAAGCAAGCAGAAAATTCCATGAAGTTGGTCATTGTAATTTCTAGAGTAGGCACCTGAGATCTAACAGTTTGCCCACTGCTAACCATTTTTGCTAAATGACAAAGGAATGAACAAATGGATAATACCTGAAAGAAACCTAGTATATACCTCTGGTGACTTCAAAATTGTACCTAAAAAACTTGAAGGATTTGGGAGAATAACAGTGGTTTTAATCCTTTCTGAATGTTAACTTTGGAAAAGGAAAGAGGATATAGAAAGTGAATAGCTGCTTATATAAATTATATTCATGAAATGTGCTTTCATTTTCTTAATCATGGCTAACATGACAGGAATAATGGACTTCTGGCAATGACTGGGAACACCATTTTATAAAGAAGATTCCATGCCTTAACCAAGACTTCATGTAAAAGTGATATGTGTATGCAAGGGTATGCTGAGGTACTTATAACATCTTTTATGATCAAAGATGAACGCTAATCCTGTCAGGTGTTCTTCAAAAGAGGGGTGTATGTGCCAGTAATTTTGCAAGTACCACTAATTCACAATAAATAATCAGAAAGAGGGGTTGAGAATAACCTGATTTGAATGGGAGTCAGTGTATGCTTTGTCCAAATGAAATGGACAGCAGAGAAAGGAAAGGGAGTGAAAAACATATGCAATATGATGGCTGAAAGGATCACATTCCCTAGTCCAGACATTTCGCAGCTTAAGAAACTGTGGATTAGAGAAATTATATACCAGTGTGGAAATCAGAAATTTGAAGGAGAAAGTATGATTCCAGGATATCTCTTCTTTTTATACTATTGAGCACTGAAAGTTACGTGCATGAGGATAAAGAAAGATGGATGGATGAATGGATAAATAAGATTAATATGTATGTTGAACATTATTATTGTTGTTTGCTTGTTTCGGAGTGTTCACATATAATTGTCAAACCAGATTAAATAAGGATAGTGGCACAAAACTGACACAAAAGAAAAATAAGATGCAAATGGAGACATCAACCATAGACATCTGCCAAAAATCTTCTGCTAAAACCTTATCATGTGACAAAATGCTGCCTTATCTTGCTGACAATTTCATGGAAAATAATAAAGAAAAAAGTAAACTTGTAAACTTAATTTTCACCAGAAGAAAAATTGATTTGTTCTTTAGGAAAGCAGATTCCATAAAAGTCAAAGAAAAGACAGGTATGATCCTATACTCAGAGTCCCCCAAAAAGGACAGGAGGCCCTTGAAGAAAAACTTTCAATTATAAAATCACAAATGAGCCAGGTGAGGAATACAGTCATAAACCAGTATGACTGTACTTCAAGTTTTAGATAAGTACAGATATGCAAAGAAAATGAACAGAAACAGACAGAGGTATATGAGCAAGAGTAAATAAAAATAAAGGTTATTGTAAGCTACAGACAATCAACTGGCTTTTATAGGTCTATTTTATATATTAATGGTGCCCTTGGGACATGGCATGTTATACACAAGGGTTTATGAACTGCTTTTTATGAAGAATTTAGGGTTCTCCCTAGGTCCTAATGGGTAGGGTTCCAGACATCCTGCCTCACTTTCAACCAAGCAGCTCTTCTTTCATTTGCTGATATGTCAGGGTCCCACAGATTTGTTTAAAAATAAAAGTGCCCATTGCTGACAAATCTGAAATCCTTTAGTGTGGTAGAATGCAAATGAGCTTTGGGGAAAAGGCTGATCTAGGTTTGAAGCTGGATCTGCCACTTATTTTAATATTAGTGTTGTGGCTCTGAGCAGAGGTGGCCAGAGTCACACATTGGCTGTGTGACTGTAGCTGTAGCCTCAGTCACCACATTTGTAAAATCAAAAATTATAGTACTCAAGAGTTATTGTGAGCATTAAATGATTTAGTGTATATAAAAGTACATAATACGGTGCCTGCCACACATTAATCATCCCCAAAATAATAGCTATCATAAACCATATTAGACCAGACATCATATCTGCCAGCCACACCACTTACTGTGAAGTTAAAACAACAAAGAAATCAAGCCTAACTCCATTTTGCTTGGTTTCTCCAGCAAGGAATAAGGATGTAAAAAGATGGTTAAAAGGAAATTGAATCTCAAAATGAATGAGAACATTTTGAGAAACTATCTAAATAAGGGATGTGCATTCAAATAATTAGTTTCCAACACTACACTGTTGAATATATTACTAATATCTTAAAGTACTCTTGGAGAACAACAGAGATACTGGACAACTGGAGAAAGACAAATGCCCCAGTTTTCAAAAAGATTCCTAAATATACAGACCAGTGAGTTTAGCATCAATAATCATCAGAATTCTAGATAGACTTATTAAATAAATGGTTTATGAAGAATTATTAATTAAAAGGGGTAATTTTTAAAAGGAGGCATGAGTTCACTAAAACAAATATTGCTATACTTTTTGCTTTCTTAACTTCAGATTGGAGGAGAACATTATAGACATTTGGTTTATCTGAATTTCAACCAAAATTGAATTGATTGTCTCTGCTATTGGAAGACATTTGATTTGCTTTTATATTCATCAATAAGATGAAGGAATATATCCAGCTACTAGTGTTTAGCTTTAGTAAGAACCTAAAGCATTCGTTAACCTATATTTCTCTAATTTTTAAAAGCATGAGTAAACTTTAAAATTTTTCATCCAAAATGTTGAAGATTTTAATTGTATACTTTTTGCTCACATGCAAAATACCTACATTTATATTTCTATATTATATCATGTTTTTTTGTTAGACATGATTCCCTAAACAGAATTCCATCCTAGACAGTAAAAACTCTGCTGCTGTTGTAAGAACTAAAATTTGCTGGCTCCAAGGTATCATAAAAGTTGCTCCGGTTCCCTGTAGAAAACAGAATGAAATCACTACTTTTACATTTTTTTCCTTCAACTTCAATATACTCAAAAGGCTATTGCTTAGAGTTGCCAACTCTAATTGTGCGCATTGGCTTTCATTAAGTCAATCCAACATTGAAATTCAAAACCCATTAACAGCAGGACATTTATTTTTTATAAAGATACAATTCTTCTAATTCTATTTTCAAAGTCCACTGGTTCTAGGGATGCAAATGTTTGCTCCATTCTCACTGGGTCAGTGTCAAAGCCAAATATTTTCCATTATGAATATTAACACATCCCATTAGTTGATAATATTCTATAACCTCATCTATTCTCTTTAATACCTGTCATTTGGTTAGACTTTACATCCATTTTTGCAGTACATTGTATAAAACAATGAGTAAGTTTTGAAAAATTAAAAACAAATAATAAAACAGATACAATTAATCCAAGGTTACTTTTTGGGTTCCTTCCTGGAAAAATAAATTCGTGAACTGAAATTTTTTTGTGTGTGGTTTCTGATGCTTGATTTGGAAAATGAAATTTTTGAGGGGAAAGAATCTGGCAGATTTATTTCTTAGTGACATAACCAGGAAAAATAATTTTTAATGGCTTAAGAAAAAGTAATTTGCTTTTCTTGGCTTAGAAGAATTTTAAATGGAATTATTTCCAAAACTCACTTATTACTATAAAATGCATATTCCACTGCGATAAAAGCCTCCATAATTATAATGAGGTCATTCACATGGAATTGCAACCATATTTTATTTAATCATCATCTGCATTTTCTTTACTAATTCTTATCTTCAAACGTACAACCCTAAAAAAGAATAATGTTGTAAGCACAGTAAACCTTTGTCATACTTTACTATTTCAAAATCTAACTATTTACATATTTGGTCTCATATACATTTAAGCTAAAAATCTCTGCTCCATAAGTAGAATATTTACTTATGGAATTAAATATTAATTTTATATTTATTTCAACTACATAAAATCTTTCTATGTTTATTTAATACATTTTTATAAACATATTGTTTTGTTTAATTAGTTAGTCATCCAGAGTATCCAGGAAAACTTAAGACCTCATAAATTGAAAAAAGAAAAAAGCATTAAATTTTAGATTTGTTTCAGAATGTATTCAAGAAAAGGACTATGTACTTTTCTTACTGTTTTAAATGAAGAAGAACATTCTAGGGTGCCTTAACCTTTGCACTTTGCTGCCCTGGTTGAATGCCAGTCCACAAGTATAGATAATGGGATTTTAGTGCTTTTTGGTTTATTTATGCAATAACAGTTTTATCAATGCACAGCACATCTTTGCCTTTTCATTTTTTTACAATACATGTTCATCTGGATCTGACCTTCCAAATTAAACTTTTAAAAAAATCACATATTGAAATAAGTTTTACTTGCTTAGGACAAATAAAACAATTTAAGTTACCAATGAATAAGATTCATTTTAACCTTTATTTCTTCTACCAAACATATTTTCTTTGCTTTTATACAGAATTATAAATACTTCATAATTAAATGATAAATGCGTTTATGTGGTTTTAATTTATGATTCATTATCTGTGTCCTTTTCAAGACAATAAAGCCATTTTCTTGAATAGAAATTTTTTTATCAAAATAAATAAGTAGCACAAATATCTGGAATAATATGCATGATTACTGATGTAACATTTAGTTCTCAGCTTCCTCACAGCCAAAACAAGAGAAGGAAACAATTGTTTTCTATTTCTCATTGTCTGATTTTAAACAAAAAATGTACATGAAATCATAACAGGTGTTCATACTACACAAGATACATACAAACATTTTACTTAGACTCTGGGCTTCCTAAGAATGAGACTCTTGTTTTACTCACCTTTGTATCCTTTAGCACCAGAATATAGCAAATGTTCATTAATGTGCTTTTTGAATAAAACTGTTCAACTATAGTTTGAAGATTAATAATTTGCATTTTTTTCAAGATGGCAGTCTTTCATATCCATCCTGTTCAAAAGCTCAGGCCAGAGAAACCAACTGTAAATCAGACAGTTGGGACTAAGTTAATGAGGTTCCAGTAAGTTCTATTATTGTGATTTAGTCTGACTCAGGATGCCTGGCTGATTAGCTTCCCTGTCCTGATAAGCTTACAGCACTTTCTTAGGGCTATTGCTCCAACACCTATCATATAGTATTGATTTTACTTGTATTCTATACATGAGGGGACCATTTTGTAATCATCTCATACCTCTATTTACCCCTTCTGTGTCCAGAACCAAGTATTATATTCACCAAAGGTAATAGTTCAATTATTCTTTATTGAATGAGTTAATGATTTGGGCTTAAAAATGCCTCCAAACCATGGGCAACTTCACTTAAAGGTCTAGCTTCCAAAAAAATCAATTGTCTCTGCTGCAGTTTTACTTTTGGAGTAACATGTATTGTTCTCTTTTTGATTATAAAACTAATGCATGTTAATTTAGGCAATTTGAAGAAAATCAAGTCTAAATTAAAAAATGAAAATTACCTATAATCTCCTAACTCAGCATTAATATTAACTTTCTCTTTTTTCTATGTGCATGTATATGTTGGATCATATTGAAAGCATTATTTTGTAATATGATTTTTAAACTTAATGTAACAAAACATTTTTCCGAAGGCATTAAATATTCTTCAGAAAAACATCATTTGGGCTGACTGCAGAGGGTTCTAGAATATGGTTTGTGACTCCCTATGGTTGAACATGTACTTTATTTCTCTGTTTTTGCTAGCACACTTTAAAAAATGTCAATAATGGCACTATTACTTGGTCAGAAAATATACTCATAAATTGAAATAAAGATTCAGAAAATCAGTTGCAGGAAAAAATATAAATTAAGACTGATAAATTGTGGAAGGGATTGGCTCTGCTGGCAAGGATTCTATCTCAAGGCTTTCAAAATAGAATCATTTAAAGATGTGAGAAATTTCAAAGAATACATAATGGTGAAAAACATTAAAATGACAAAAATCTTAAAAATTATTTTTTAATTAGCAAGACATTTTATAGATTTTTAAAAATTGAATATTCAAATCTAATTTGACACCTCAGGAGAACATCAGTTCCGCTGTCAGAAATCAAAACAGTGATGTATGCTGTATCTGGAAAGTAAGTGATGGAATATATTATATATATTTTTTTACTGTATTTTATTATGACAGAAATTAATTAACTTGATGAAATATCACTGTCAAGTGAAATTGTAAAGTATTTGCTTTGCTGCTTTCCATTTTCCTACTAGTCATACATTTTTCTAATCCTTTATTAATTAGCTAGAAATGTAAGTGCCAATCTCATCTTTTAATGCTAAAGTATAGTACTTTAAAAATTATATGGTTCAAAAGCAGATGGATACAGGATGTTTAAAATTGATTTTTAAAACCTAGTAAAATTATGTTAAAACAAAAATTTCCATTTTCACAAACCAAACCTGGTTTTCAAACTTATAAAGTCATAGATTATTGAGTAATAACAAAATTGATAAAATAAACTAGTTTTCTAAATAAACGTAGTTTTAAAAAGTAGTTAAGCAACACAATTCTATTTGGCCTATAAAATTTGCTTAATCTCCAAATTATGTCAAGTATGATATCTAACCAATCCATGTTCTTAGGTACTATTAAATTGCATATCTACGGAGCACTTTGGCAGCCCACAGCCTTAAACAACCTGCAAAAGGATAGCTTCTTTCGAACAAATATGTCTAACATATACACACTTACATACTTGTATGGTAAAACTAAAGCTAGGGGCACTATAAAACAGCCCTCTGAGACTAATCTCAAAAACACAGAATTTATTTTTTAATGGCAGAATGATGAATGTGGTTATTATGGACTGAGTTTTGTCAGACCATGTGTTCTCTGACACAAGGAAATTAAACTGGAAATCAATTACAGAACAATAAAAGGAAAATCTTAAAACACTTAGAAGCTAAACAACACACTCCTGCCAAAGAGGAAGTCTTGAAGGAAATCAAAAATATATTATATCCAACTAAATGAAAATAAAATGCAACATATAAAAATTATAGAATGCACCTAAAGCAATGCTGAGAGGGAAATTTATAGCACTAAAGGCATATAATAGAGAAGAGGAAAATCTCAAATCTAAACTCCCAGCTCAAAAAGCTAGAAAAAGAAGAAGAAAATAAACCCAAAGCAAGCAAAAGGAAGGAAATAACAAAGAACAGAAATTAATGGAGTTGAAAACAAATAAATAGAGAAAATCAATGAAATAAAAAGTTGCCTCTTTAAGAAGGTCAATAAAATTGACAATCTAGTAAGAGTAACAAAGAAAAAGAGAAAAGATATAAATTTTTGACATCAGGAATGAGGCCAAGGATATCACAACAGACTCTGGAGATATCAAAATGATAATAAGGAAATACCATAAAGAACTCTACACACATAAATTTGACAACATAGGTGAAAATGAGCAATTTCTTAAAAAGCACAGATACTGCAACTCATCCAATATAAAACAGATAATTGAATAACCCTAAGGAAATAAAATCCACAGTTTTAAAAAGTTTTTAGACATGACACCAAAAGTATGATCCATAATAGAAAAAAATCATTAAATACAACTTCATCAAAATTAAAAGTGCTATTAAGGAAAAAAACCCTCTTAAGTGGATGAAAAGACAAACTAGAGACCCTAGAGACCGGGAGAAAATATTCACAAACCACATATGTGATAAAACATTCAAATCTACAATATAATTTTTGTATGAAAAAAAACGCTCAAACTCAACAGTAAATAATAAATCTAACAAGAAAATGGGCAAAAGATATTAAGAAACATTTTACGAAAGAGAATATGCAAGAGGCAAATAAACACATGAAAGATGTTTCAACATCACTAGCCATTAGAAAATGCAAAAAAGAACACAGTGAGATATCACTGCATGCCTATCAGAATAGCCATAATGAAAAAAAAAAATAATGACAATATGAAATGTTGGTGAGGATGCAGAGAAACTGGATCTTTCATATGGTGTTGGTGGGAATGTAAAATGGCACACCACTCTGGAAAATAATTTGGTAGTATCTTAAAAAACTCAACATACATTTATCATACAACCTAATAACCTGATGCCTGGACCCTTATCTCCCCCAAATTAAAACCTGTATGTGAATGTCCATAGCAACTTTATTTGCAATAGTCAAAAATTGAAAACAACCCAAACTTCTTTCAATAGGTGGATAGTGAAACAAACTCTGGTAAATCCATATTATGGAACACTATTCATTAATAAAAAGGAGCAAGCTATTGAAATATGCAATAAATTGGATAGATCTCAGGGACGTTGTGCTGAATGAAAAAAAGCTAGTATCAAAAGATCACAAATGGTATGACTCCATTTATAATTGAGAATGTGAATTCTCAAAATGATAAAACTATAGCAATTGAGAACAGATTAGCAGTTGCCAGGGTTAGAAATGGTGTGTAACTATAAAAGGGTGGAATAAGTAAGGGAGATCTTTGTTGTGGCACAACACATTTGTATCTTGACTGCAGTGGTGGTTACACCAATTTACAGTTGTGATAAAATGGCTCAAAACTATACACACACATTGTTTCAGTATCACTTCCTGGTTTTGATAGTGTACTATAGTTACATAACATATAACCTTTGAGGAAAACTGGATGAAAGGTATATGAGACATCTCTACTATTTTTGCAATTCTCTATGAATCTATAATTATTTCAAAATAAAAACTTGCAATAAATAAATCTATTTAAAATTGATTAAAATAGATATTTTGATAATTTCTCTTTTACTTTTATTGTCTTTCTCATTCCTTTCTGCATATACTTGAATCTTACATATGTTTTGTGTGAAGCCCTAGGATATAAGAAATGCTAAAAAGATTGATAGTAATTTTCTAAGCCCTCTCCTCATATTACTTGCCAAGACAGTGGGTTGCAATAGCAGAAATTGACTTAAGCTTCAAGAGCTGTTTCTTGGAAGCTATAGAAGTAATGAGTTAAAGAAGGAACTTCTTTACAGTAGATAAGAGTATAGGAAAAAAAAAATCTGTGGAAGCATATCTGTATGAGGCTAGGACATAAGAGGGGTCTTGCCAACAACACAAAACAAAACAAAAATAACAATAATGGTCTCTAGATTTTTCACTGTTTCTTTCCGTCTTGATAGAGTTGATAACTTTAAGAGTTTCTTTTATTAAATATTATCTTATAATTTGGGTATAAATGTAGATTGATGGCATGTCTCCAGGATTTATGAGAAGTAGTTTCAAATGTAAGAGGACTTGGTATCTATTAATAAACAAACTACAGTGAATGGGTCTATGTCTGAAGCTGATCTCCTTTTGTCTAAAACCTTTGGTAAATGGAAAGAGTAGTGATAGCTCTTAAGGAATGCAGAAAGATCAGAGATGTAGATAATTATCTGTTAGCTTTGGCATTGGTCATAATGGGGAAAGAGGGCAGGGGATGGGTTATGAGTTAGAGCAGGCAATCTGGTCAATGTCAACAATCTAAGGAAACCCAGAAATTAACTTGCTGAAACTTTTGATCCAAAATATTAGTAATTATTTTATATTAAAGAATAAAAAATTGAAGGTATTTGTCACATTATTCTGGTTTATCTCAGATTTGGAAACATCAGGACATCATTTTTCACGAGTTTTTATGGGCCTATGTCCTCTTATGGAGGTTTCCCCTACAGGTTAATAAAGCTCGCTCTTAGCTGTTATGTTCTCCTTTTGGAGAAGATGCTTTATTTATTTATTTGTTTGTTTGTTTGTTTTAAAAATTTATGTGTGGTCTCATATATTTATTTAATGTATTGAAACCTTGTATTATTTTTATTTCTTTGGATGCTCAAATTTTTCTGCATTTGGCCAGTGAGCTTTTTCCAGCTGATTCCTGTGTTCTTTTGATGTGTTGTAATCATTGAGTATCTTTACTTTCTGACACAAAAAGATATTCCAGGCTCATTCCGTCCTCTAGCCCCAGCACTGGAATTAGCCATTTCCCCAAAAGACTCTAACTCCTTGCAGTGAAAGGTAGTTACCAGAACCCAAGATCAGGGCTTTGCCTGGTAGTGCTCATTGTTACTGCTAGTCATTCCTTCTAGTCCCTCTCAGAAGACAAAGCTAAGCAATATATGTACATAACACACATATACATAAACATACACACATCCATACTTCTATTTTTATATACAATTGTAAAAACATAGAACAAGTAGTTTATATTGATAACTTCCAATCATAATCCAACATGTCAGGGTTTTCTAGACTTCCCCTTTTCTGAGTTTGTTAATATATTCTTCAACATGAGAAACTTGGTTCCCATAAACCTCCATATTTTAAATTATTTGCTCAATTAGTTTACTTTTCTTTTCAATATAACCAATCTCCCAGCAAGACTGGCTGTGTCCTTTGCATCCACCTCCAATGGTGCCACCACCATCACTCTGTGTCCTTGGCCACAAAGCCTGCAGCCCATATCGCTCTATAGCTCCAAGTGCCTGGCAGGATATACTTGATGCCTCAGCGTGGCCTTTAGCCAATGTTTGTGGACACAAAACTATGAAAGCCCTATTTCGTTGCCCCCTTTCCTTGAGTTGGGACAAACTCTGAGGTCCAGTTTATGCTCCAGAAATCCTTAAACAGTCAGCCTGAGGCTAGGACTTTGCCTAAAATTGCACTTCAGTTTGGCTTTTTCCTCTTTCCCATCCAGTTTCTCCATCATTGGTTACTCTTGGGAGCCCTTTTCAAATATGTCACTTGCATAGGAATCCTCACATTAGCATCCACTTCTGAAGAAACCCCATCTAAGACAATTTTATCATAAGGTTCTTCCTCAAGAATTCTCAGCCTACTCTTCATTCAAGAAACTCAGCACTGTGAATTTCAGAGAACCATGGCATGGAGGCACAATGCTGGAATCTGTTTTCCAGGCTGAGTTGTGGTTTCTGCTATTGTTTGTTTGTTTATTTGTTTTGTGTTGCTTATACAGATCAAGTGGGACCTTAGCGGGCACACAACCTTTTCAGACCCAGGGGCTCCCTAATCAATCAGCAAGGCAAGGCGTTGTGTGTCAAACCACTCTGATTATCGCTATGTGGGTTAAGTGCTGCTAATGAGGCTCATATTAATGACGGCATCTCCCACCTTTGTTTTCAGCCTGCAGAGTAGATGTTGCATACTTTTCAAAGATGCTTGCATCTGTTTTATGAGTTTTTAAAATCACATATTTTCCTTTTGCAGGACCTATATTTAAAAGTTTACTTCAGTATAGATATTTCATTTGTTCTGATTTAGGACCTCAGAATACTTTCCACATATATTCCTACAGGTTTTTGCCAATATAACTTGGCAAAATATTGCTTTTTTTTTTTTGTAGGTTAGCCTTTTCTTTCTGGGTTTAATTTTATAATAGCTTCTTGGAGCATGCTGGACTTTGACACTAGTTATGAGTCTAAGGCATTGAAGGGTGTGAGGAATAGGTTGCGAGGAAAATTATACCACTTCATGAGGTAATTGCCTCAGGCAATTTGCTTACACAGTTTTCAAGGAAGGCAGGAACAGCACATCAAACACTGGAGAAAAAGCTATTTCTTCTAGTAAAGGGATGTTTAGTGGATTTGAGTGTTCAAAGTATTCTAAGTTTTCAGGGTTTTCCCATTTGTCTCAATTACAATTCCATTCAAACGTCTTAACTTTCAATAAGACTCATGATACCGTTTGAATTCAACTGACGTAATTCAAAAACCACAGGATTAGACTGTGCATTTAATTTTCAGTTTCATCAGCCCTGTAGAGAGGAGAGCTAATTTTAGGGTAATCATTTTATCACCCTGGCTTTTTTACGATCTTAAGCTAGACTTTAAAACTTTAAGCCTCTTGTTTCCTTTCTTTCAAAGCTTCAGCACAGTCAGAAGTAGCCATGTCACCCAACAGCTCTTACATTCTTCATGCCTATTATACTGTTCTGAGGCAGCAACCATGCACTCCCTCACGTTCTTGCCTTCAGTGGTCACTTTATTCCAGGTGACTAAGAATACAGATGATAAAAATAAGCAACTGTTTCATTTCAGTATGCTCTGGGTACCAGTGCTCTTTTCTGTAAGACTAATTATACCCTCAGAGCTTTCAAACTCAACCTGCCAAAAACCATGACTCCCAGAAACCCATTTTCTTGAGAGTTCCTTGCACTTCTGATATAAATTATTTTATTGTTAAGAACCTTAGTTGCTAGTAACAACATTCATTCTGCCTACATTAAGCAGAAAAAGGTATTTATTAAAGATACTAGAAAGTTTATACATTCATTGAGAGTGCTAGAGGAAGAAACAGGCTAAGCTTACCAGAACAATACTCATAATCTATTGCCCACTACCGAATTGCTTCAAAAACTGTCTCCAGAGAGAAGCTACCTGCGGCACTGCCAACTCCACAGCCGCCAGAAAAAAATGCATGCTCTGCAGAGCCTTTCCTTACTTGATCACTTTCAAATTGAAGACACATGTGGATGGAAATGATTGTTAGGATCTCGTTCCCTGCCTATAATTCTAGGCACAAGGAAAGCTGGAAAATGCAGTTTCTAAATTATATCTTGGGAAAACAGAAGTCATCTTGTAGTAAATACCAAAATGCAGGTGGATTTTCAAAAGATGTGCAGTCAAAAATGACAAATGTATACTATATGTGGCTACTGTGCTTTAAATATTTCATAAAACTTTTTATGAAAATATTTCAATAGCCATACCTGCCTTTATCTCATATATTTGTAAGATAGAAATGGTTCTTTAAAAAGTAGGATCATACTTTTAGCAAAGTAACCATAGCCACAGTTTTACTACAAATATCTAGATTCAAGATGTATTGTAAAGAATATCCCCACATGTATAGATTCAACAAAAGTAATTGAAGTTTAGTTATATTGCTTTCATCCTTCAGAGTTTATAGTTGGTGGTTATCCAGTTTTCTCAACACCATTTGTTAAAGAGATTGTCCTTTTCTTATTATGTGTTTTGGCACTTCTGTCAAAAATCAATTGACTATAATTGTGTGGATTATTTTGGGGATCTTTACTCTGTTCCATTGCTCTATATCTCTGTTTTTATGCCAGTGCTATGCTTTTTTGATTACCATAGATTTGTAGTATATTTTGAAATCAGGTAGTGTGATGCCTTCAGCTTTGGGTTTTTGTTTCTTTGTGTTTTTCTTAAGATTGCTTTGGTTATTTGGCATCTTTTGTGTTTCCATACAAATTTAGAAATTTTTTCTATTTCTGTTAAAAAATGTCATTGAAATTTTAATAGGGATTGCATTGAATCTATAGATCACTATAGGTGGCATAGACATTTTAACAATATTAATTATTTTGATCCATAAACACAGAATATCGTTTCATTTGTTTCTGTCTTCTTCAATTTTTTTCATCAGTGTTTTATAGTTTTCAGTGTGCAGGTACTTTCAACTCCTTTGTTAAATTTATTCCTACGTATATTATTTTCATTTTTGTAGTTATTGTAAATGGGGTTGTTTTCTTGATTTCTTTTTTGGAGAGTTCATTGTTAGTACATAGAAATGCTGCTGATTTTTCTTTGTTCATTTTATAACCTACAACTTGACTAGATTCATTAATTAGTTCTAACAGTTTTTTAGTGGAGTCCTTAAGATTTTCTATATATAAGATCATACTATCTGCAAATGGGCCATTTAACTTCCTCCTTTCCAATTTGTATGCCTTTTATTTCTTTCTCTTGCCTAATTGCTCTGGCTAGGACTTTCAGTACTATGTTGACTAGAAGTGGAGAGAGTGGGCTTCCTTGTCTTGTTTCTGGTTAGAGGAAAAAGCTTTTAACATTTTACCATTGAGTATAACATTAGCTGTGAGTTTGTCATATATGGCCTTTATCATGTGAAATACATTCCTTACACACCTAATTTATTAAGAGTTTCTATAATGAGAGGATGTTGAATTTTATCAAATGCTTTTCCTGCATCTATTGAGATGATCTTGTTTTTTATTCTTCATTCTGCTAATGTGGTGTATCACATTTATAGATTTGCATATTAGGAACCATTTTTGCACCCGTGGGATAAATTCTACTTGATCATAGTGAATGGTACTTTTAATTGCTGTTGAATTTGGTTCACTAGTATTTTATTGAGAATGTTTTCATCTGTGTTCAGCAGGTATATTGGCTTGTGATTTTATTTTATTGTAGCATTCCTACCCAGCTTTGGTATCAGGGTAACAATGGCCTAATAAAATGAGTTTGGAAATAGTCCCTCTTCTTTAGTCTTTCAGAAGAGTTTAAGAAGAACTGCTGTAGTTCTTCAATTGTTTCATAGAATTTCGCACTGAAGCCATCAGTTCCTGTGCTTTTACTTAATGGGAGAATTTTTATTACTGAGTTAATAATCTTCTTACTTATTATTGCTCAGGTCAGATTTTCTAGTCTTTCACGATTCAGCCTTGGTAGTTGTCTGTGTTTAGGAATTTACCCATTTATTCCAGATTATCCAATTTGTTGGTGCCAGCTTGATGACTAGGGCTATGGCGGCTGACCTGGTGCTGGGTGGGCCTGAAGCCTGGGACTGTGGAGGCCAGCCCAGTGCTGGAGTGGTCTGGAGCTCATGGCTGCTGGGGATAATCTGGCCTTGGGGTGGGCTTAGAGGATTGAGTCTTTAAGGCAGGCCTGGAGCTTGATTTTGTGGAGGCTGGCCTGGTGCTGGGGTGAACCATGGAGGCTCAGTCTGTGGGTACTGACATGGAGTCTGGGGGATTGGGGGCCTGCTCAACACTGGGTTTTACTGGGAAAGACTCAATGTTTAGGTCTGAAGCAAAGTCTGGTGCTCACTTCCCTCTCCTTTCTCTAAGCGGAAGATGGCTCTCTCCACACTGTGCTGCCTGGAGTTGGGAGAGGAATGGCATGGGTATTGTAAATCTGCACTTTCTACCCTCTTCAATGCATCTTTGCTTATTTCTGTGCTATACCCAGAAACTGTAATTTCTCACTTTGTTCTCTTATCTCTCATGAAGGTATTTGTGTGTGTAGTTGTTCCAATTGATGTTTCTATGGGGAGAGAAATGCAGTAAAGTCCTATTCCTCCATCTTGCTGATGTCTGGACTCTACAGTTTTTAACCATGCCAACTGAGATGCCCATGGGTGTTACATGAAACACCAGCTTAGTAATTCAGGCATATATAGGAGCACTTCTACCTCAAATGGAATTGATGGATAATTCAAAGTGATATACCATGTGTACATGAAACTACAGGCACAAGTAAGTTTCATGTATACATGGTGCTTAATCCTGCCACACTTCTCTTTATCTATCAACCTGAAAATATGGAACTCCTTTTGGCCAGTTGACTGATAAGGGCAAAAATTGAGCCTGGTATACTTTGACTTTACAGTAAGTATTGGCACAGGTAAAAGTGTATTCTATAGCTACTCAAGGGTGATTTGAAAAGCAGCAGAAAAGGCATATCTTCCAAATGGGCAAAATTTCAAATGGAATGCTTTGTGATCCACTTTCCCTGAAAGAAGAGAAGGCCTGAGTTATGGCTCTATACTGATTTATGGACAGTGGCTAGCTGGACAGAATTTTAGGAAGCTAACAAAGAAGGTTAAAGAATAGACAGCACAGGTATGGGGAATATGTACATGGAAGACGTCTCAGAAGGAATCCAGATTTTTGGGGGGAAAATAATTCCACCTCATGTGAATACTTATTAACATACTCTGACTAAGAAAGGCTTTTAATAATTAAATAGTCAAGCTGACCTGTTTGGGGGATGTTAAGTGCCTTTTTCCCAAAAGCAATGCTGGAAGTTATGGAGATTATACAATAGCCTGGGCAATAGATATTCTTACCAAGATTGACTTATTTAATGCTACTTCTGTGTACTCAACTTGCCAAAAGAATCAACATTGAGCCTCTGATAAATTAACAAAATTGGATACACGGAGAGCCAGCCAGATTAGTTTTATTGTAAAGGAAGCAGTGATTTATCCTCACTGGGATAGAGACATTCTGCACTGGAATTGCATTCCCTACCCATCATGTTTCTGCAGCAACATCATCTATGAACTCACTGAATGCCTTGTTCACTTTCACAGTATCCCACATTTATATTTTAGGGACCTGTACTAGGTTGTTTCTAACAAAGAAACCCATTTATGTGATGCACTAGTGTCATCATGTACTGTTTGACTCAGAATTCATGAGCCTTGTAAAATGGTAGACTAGCCTCCTGAAGATTTACTTATAGGTTCAGTTGGGTATCAACACCTTGCTAGGTTGAAATGCTGTTCTATAGGTTTTTATATCCTTGGAATTAACTACCAATAAATGGTTGTATTTCTCCTATAGCCAGGATACATGTGTTTAGGAACAACAGGGTATAAGTGGCACTGGTACCTTTAACTATTATACCGACCCATGCACTTATAAAATGTTTGTTTCCTATCCTTGCAACAGTGGATTCTGCTGTATCAAGACCTTAATGCTTCTACAAGGGAACACAAAAATTATTCCATTACTTTGGAAGTTGGTATGAGAAATTTTGGACTTTCTGTGTCAATGAGACATAAAAGAACACAACATGTTGGCCATGGGCAATTGATCTTACAGTTGGGTGGAAAACAGTTTGCTTCTTTGCAGAGAAGATGGGAGAACTATTTCAGAAATCTAGAGAGCCTTAGGGTCCTTATAATAGACACCTTTGTCCAGGAGTAAAAGTTAATGGGAGATTACATTAATCCTACACAAACAAGACTACAAAAGGTAGAGCTCCTCAAAAACAAGGTTTGGATCACCTACAAGGTAAATAATCATACCCAATTAAGATTTTGGCTGAGGGCAAAGGGAACTTGGGAATGTGTATTGAAGGGTAAAAGTTGTAAATACCTACTACAATTATATGATTAATTGCAAAAAAGGAGGATACCTGTTGTCTTAATTTATTTTCTGCCAGATAGCAAAGTACAACAGATTGGACAATTTATAAATAATAGAAATTTAGGCTCATGGTTCTGGAGGCTAGGAAGTTCAAAATCAGGAGGCTACATCTTGTCAGGGCCTTCTCGCTCCATCATAATATGGCAGAAGGCATGATATAGTGAGCAAGCATGTGCACAAGACAGGGAGAAGAAATTGGACTGAACTCATCCTTTTTATTAGGAACCACTCCAGCAATAACTAGCCCACTCCCATGATAATGGCATTAATCCACTTACAAACACAGAACTGTCATTACCTGATCACCTCTTAAGGTACCACCTTTTAATACTGTCACAATAATAATTAAATTTCAACATGAGTTTTGGAGGAGACATTCAAACCATAACACCTATAAAAACCATCTTTTTATTACTTGGTGATCACGTATATATTTATATATTAACATTTTCTATGCCTACCTTTTCTAATATTTATTATATTTTATTCCATAGGTTAGAAAAATATCAAGACAGAATTATGGATACATCAGAGGAGCAATGAACATAATTCAGGTATCAGACATAGAGCTTGATAAAGTAATTGAAGAGAATTTGGGTATTTCTATTAGGAAAACAGTAAGAGTCTTTCAATTGTAATTGATAGTCACATAATATTATATTGGACACAGCCCTGATATCTGGGGCCACTGCATAAATAGCCTCACACAGCTGCCACTACCACCACTGCAGGGAGGCCCAAGCAGAGCAAACTCCTATGCCAACCTTTCTCTGTGGAGAGGAACTCACCCAGCTGTCTGCCCAAGCTTACAGCAGTGGCATGGGGACCAACCCACCACCACTCCATATAAGTATCCCCGAGTACTGACTGGTTCAGACTATGACTACCACAGAAAAACAAGATAATGCAGGAAGACAGCTGTGTTACAGGCTCTCAGTACACTTCCCATCAGGTCAATCCTCTGGAGTAGGACACAAGTGTGCCATCCAGGGACCTCTCCTTCTTTTCACTGTGTAGGACAGTTTCTAGCCCAGGAGAACAGGCACACTGCAAACTTCTCTCTCTTGAACTGAGAGAAGAGGTTTCAGATAAGAAAAAACCAGCATAAGAACTCTGGCAACATCAAAAAAACAAGCTGTTTCCATACCCCTAAAGGATCACAATAGGTCTCCAGCAGTGGACCTCAATCTAAAGGAAATTGTTGAAACGTAAGAAATAGAATTCAGAAAATGGATGGGAAATAAGATGAATGGGATTGAAGAAACAGTTGAAACCAACACAAAGAAACCAATAAAATATTTCAGGATGGCTATATGAGGATGGTTTTATATCTGGATTCTCGATTCTGTTCCACTGGTCTGTGTCCCTGTTCTTGTGCCAATACCAAGCTGTTTTAATAACCACAGCCTTGTAGTATAGTTTGAAGTCTGGTAAATTGATACCTCCCATTTTGTTCTTATTGCTTAAAATTGCTTTTGCTAAACGGGGTCTTCTCTGGTTCCATACAAACCATAAAATTATTTTTTCTATATCTGTGAAAAATGATGTTGGTAATTTAATAGGGATTGCATTGAATCTGTAGATCACTTTGGGTAGTATAGACATTTTAACAATGTTGATTCTTCCGATCCATGAGCATGGTATGGTTTTCCACCTGTTTATGTGCTCTGCGATTTCCTTCCTCAGTGTTTCATAGTTCTCCCTGTAGAGGTCTTTTACCTCCTTAGTTAAATGTATTCCTAGGTACTTTATTTTCTTTGTTGCTATCATGAAGGGTATTGAGTCTTTGATTTGGTTCTCCGTTTGACTGTTATTGACATATATGAATGCCTCTTTCACCTCTCACAAAAATCAAATCACGGTGGATAACAGACCTAAACCTTACGAGTGAAATTATTAGAATTCTAGAAGAAAATGTGGGAAAGACTCTTATAGACATTGGCCTAGGCAAAGAATTTATGAAGAAGACCCCAAAGGCAATCACAGCAACAACAAAAATAAATAAATGGGACCTGATTAAATTAAAAAGCTTCTGCACAGCCAAAGAAACTGTCATGAGAGTAAATAGACAACCTACAGTATGGGAAAAAAATTTTGCATGCTACACATCCGATAAAGGACTGATAACTAGAATCTATTTAGAACTCAGGAAAATCAGCAAGAAAAATCAAACAACCCTATCAAAAAGTGGGCAAAGGACATGAACAGAAATTTTTTAAAAGAAGACAGAAGAATGGCCAACAAACATGAAAAAATGCTCAACATCTCTAATCATCAGGGAAATGCAAATCAAAACCGCAATGAGATATCACTTAACTCCAGTGAGAATGGCCTTTATCAAAAAGTCCCATAACAACAAATGTTGGCGTGGATGCAGAGAGACAAGAACACTCATACACTGCTGGTGGGACTGCAAACTAGTGCAACCTCTGTGGAAAGCAATATGGAGATACTGTAAACAGATACAAGTAGACCTACCATTTGATCTAGCAATCCCATTATTGGGCATCTACCCAAAAGAACAAAAGACATTCTATGACAAAGATACCTGCACCCGAATGTTTATAGCAGCACGATTCACAATTGCGAAGATGTGGAAACAACCCAAGTGTCCATCAATACATGAGTGGATTAATAAAATGTGGTCTATGTATACCATGGAGTACTATTCAGCTATAAGAAACAATGGTGATATAGCACCTCTTGTATTTTCCTGGAAAGAGTTGGAACCCATTCTACTAAGTGAAGTATCCCAAGAATGGAAAAATAAGCACCACATGTACTCACCATCAAATTGGTTTCAGTGATCATCACCTAAGAGCACATTTAGGAATAACATGGATCAGGTGTCGGGCAGATGTGGATGGGAAAGGGGATGGATGTATATATACATAATGAGTTCGATGTGCACTGTCTAGGGGATGGACACGTTTGAAGCTCTGACTCAGGGGGGTGGGGGGACAAGGGCAATATATGTAGCCTAAACTTTTGCACCCCCACAATATGCTGCAATAAGAATAAAAAAATAATAAATAAATAAAATTAGAAACAAAAAAAATATTTCAGGGCATCATTGAAAGAAAGTGAAAATGTCACTAAAGAGAAAACATAAGAAAAGCTACAACTTAAAGAAATGAAACAATCATTTAAGGAATTGGAATTTCAAAATAAAGCAAAAAGCTTCAACAACAGGCTAAACCAAGCAGAAGAAAGAATCTCAGAGCTTGAAGACAAGGCTTTCAAACTAACCCAACCAGTCAAAGATGCAGAAAAAATAACAAAGAAGAATGAACAATCACTCAGAAAAATATGGCACTATACACAGTGAGCCAATATGATAATGTACTACAGTGGAGAAATCAAGGACTCCTGAAACATTTCCTTTGCTTTATATTTTCTATAACACTCTCTAAATTCATATCTCTAATTGCTAAACTTATATAAAAGAACAATAATGAAATTTCAGAGATGTCTACAACTTTCTGACTATGAGCTTTTTTTGGAGGAAAAATAAGATGAGAATATTCTTGGTCTTCTTGACCTTTGCTTGTATTTCCAAATAAATATTAGACTGTAATTTGAAGGCATCATTGGGCAATCATCACCTCCTTTAGCCTTCTTGGAGCATTAGGTAAAAAGAATACAAGCCAAAACAGTGCAGAAAATGTAAACAAATTGGATTTTTAAAATAACAACTTAGGAAAACTTCTGGAAGTTGATCAGGTCAGAATATTATAGAATATAGAAAATAAATGGAAAGAGAAGTGCTTTAGAGAACAGAGAAAGATGACTGACCCACCACGGCAGATTAAAAGTAGCCACAAATCTTTTGATAATCCTCTCATTGCTTTCACCAATAAATATGATGGAAGTGATGCTATGCCACATCTGAGCTGAGCCTTTAAGAAGACCCTTCATTTCCAGTCCCCTATCTTTTGGAGCTTTGAGCTACTACTCTGTGAGAAATATGACTACCTGAGGCCATCATGCTATGAGGAAGCCCAAAATAGTCGCACAGAGAGATAAGAGATTGATAGAGAGGAAGAGAGAGAGAGGGAGGGAGGGAAAGAAGGAGGAAAGAGAGAGGAGGAGACAGAGACAGAGATTTTACTCTAGCCCCAGCCTTTAGAGTTATCTAAGATTAGGCCTTAGATGTGGAAGAGAGGGAAGCCATCCCCTCTGTGCCTATCCAAAATCCTGATCCACAGAATCATGACATAAAATGATCATAAATTGTTGTTGTTTTTCAGCCACCAAGTTTTGGAGTAGTTTGTTGCCAGCAGTAAATAACCTGAACACCATACCATCTTCTTTAATTTATATATATTGAATAGTATTTTGTATAACAGTTTCTGGGCTTAAAGCATATTGGAATAAGTTTCTCTTAGACTAGGTTGCAATTTCCCATTTTACAATGACCAAAAATGTTTTAAAAGCCACAGAGGTTGATAATAACTTATAATGAAAAAAGGTGGATAAGGAGAGAAATTTAGAATTTGGAAAAGGAGAAAGTTAGGAAAAGAACAAGTCAAAGGGTTACTCTAAGTGATTTGTAGACTGTTTTTCCAGAGGGTCAACTAAGGAAGGGTGCCAGTGATGAATCAGAGGCCTAGCAAGCATGGCATTTAGCCTAGGAGAGGACTGAGCAGAGGGTGGTGGTAATGGTAGAATGAATCATGAGGTTCACAACCAGAGGACTTAAAGCAAAAAAATAAGCAACCAGACATCAAGAGGTAAAGAGTTTCCTGGAAAGGCTAACCCTAAAATTAAGCACTGTGATCTTTCCTGACCTGATAAAAATCTTACTGTGAATGAAAATACAAATGCTGGCCAACAATTCCAGATGTGTTTGGGAATTAAATATATTTTTGAAATTCAGAAAGTAATATATACTGTGTATTTCTTAACAACTCCATCTGGGCAAAATGTTCAAAGTGGCTCTGATTCTAGCACTAAGTGAGTCATGAAAAGTTTTCAGTTTTAAAAGCTTCTTAAATTTTATAAATGTTCACAAAGGATTATTGATCTGTAATAAACTGATTGTGGCTCAAGATATATGATGTCTATAAGAGATATACTTTTACCTGGGAAAAAAAAACCTATTGAACTTAAGATCTAAGTTAACAAAAAATATATTTGACAATTTTAAAAATAAGCTGAGCATTAATTTAGTGACTGATTATTATTCTGAAAAAAATCTAAAATTATTTCTATCAAAAATTTCTAAAATTACATATATAACAATTATTTACAGCCTCCAGCTGACTTTGCAGTGTTACTAAATACAACAAAAAATTTAAGGCAAGAATATAATTTAGATTACCTCTAAGAGTTTACTATGATAGGATTTGAACTCTCATACCTTTGGACTAAATAAGATAAACAAAAGAACAGAAAAAGGCATAAGATATGGTAAATTTCTGACTATTCTTATAAGAGTAAAAATAGTAATGAATCTTATATTTGCTTATCAACTCACACTTTTAAAAGTATTAAAACATGGTAATGTGGAGTGATGATTCTCATTCTATTCCAAATTTGTGACACTTCGCAGAAGTATGAGGTACTGTGTTTGTCAGCATTCTCCAGAGAAATAGAAAACACACACACACACATGATAGATATATAAATAAATAGAACAAATAGAATATAAATTATATAAATATATGCATTTGTATATGAAATTTATTATAAGGAATTGGCTCACACAATTATGGAGGGTAAGAGGTCCCATGATTTGCTGTCTGCAAGTTAGAGACCCAGGAAAGCTGGCAGCATGAATTTCAGTCCAAATTCAAAAGCCTGAGAACCAGGAGTGGCAATGGAGTAAGTCCCAGTCCAGGGGCAGGAGAAGACAGATGTTTCAACTCAATTCAAAGTTCCTCTGCCTTCCTCTGCCTTTTTGTTCTTTTCCAGCCCTCATCAGATTGAATGATGCCCACCTACGTTGGGGAGGGCAATATTCTTTATTCTTTTCACCAGTTCAAATGTTAATTTCTTCAGGAAATACTCCCAATGACACACCCAGAAATGTTTACCCAGATATCTGGGCATCCTGTGGCCCAGTCAAGTTAACACATACAATTACCCATCATAGTACTATACCATAGTTCTTAGGCCCATGATAGAACTGTGAGAAATACAAAACAAATATATGTCATGGACCCTAGTTCTTAATATGCCGAAACAATTAGATAATGTTATGGGGGCATTATGTAGATAAATGTTAAATGAACAAAATCAAGAGCCAGCATATTAGGCTACTGGCCAAAGACAGCCTCCTCTTCCCTTTTCAGATAAAGAAGTAAACTTGTACAAAGGTATACAACCCACCATTATCAAAATCAATTTCCTTTTCATCTGGCTGGGCCTCTGTCCATGGTGTCCTGTCCTGCCTCCAGTGAAGTCTTTGAAACATGACCAGGGAAGTCAAAGGACTTATTTGGGGGATTATTGTCTCTGGAGATGTTTAAAGAAGAACATTGAGAAACAGGGATTTAGCAGATTAGAGTTTCCATTAGAATAATTTTTCTGACCAGAACAGCCTCTGGAAGGATAGAGAGACAGAATAAACCTTATAGTCATCTTTTTTTGGTTTTGTTTTGAGACAAGTTCTTGCTCTGTTGCCCAGGCTAGAGTGCAGTGGCGTCATCATAGCTCACTGCAACCTCAAGCTCCTGGGCTCAAGTGATCTTCCTGCCTCAGCCTCCCATGCAGTTGGGACTACAGGTGCACACCACCATGCCTGGCTAATTTTTGTATTTTTTGTAGAGAGAGGGTTTCATCCCTGCTCAGGCTGGTCTTGAACTCCTGGTTTCAAGCGATCCTCCTGCCTCAGCCACCCAAAGTGCTAGGATTAAAGGCAGGAGCCACTGCACCCAGCCCCATGATCATCTTTTAATCTTATAAAAAATTTTAAAAGTCATGCTCCACCTGCAGTGTTTGAGGTTGCAAAATAAACTCCGATATGACAAGCATCATATTTCACTTAGTCCTTCTATAAATTAAATACCATATAAAAGCAACCAGAATAAGATCAATGCTTTCTCCTATGAAGTCTTTAGGCAGAAATATTAACTTATCTCCTGACAGGTGTTTGAAGATAAGTCTTCATTTTAAAGCTTATTCTACAGAGAACCCTTAGTAACAAATTGCTACACTTCAAGGTCAGCTTTCCTTCTTCTTTAAAAAGCTTACCAAAGACTCTAACAAAATCTCTGAGAACACAGAATCTTGCAGCTGTTTTAGAATGTGCTAACTTAGAACAAAGTTAAATAATATAAAGGAAGTACAATTGTTAATAAATGATCAAATTATTTAAAAGATTATTTTTATCATTTCTACTTGTTCTTGAACAACAAAGACTTAAAAAATAAACATTTAAGAGACATTTTACTACTTTAAATGTTTTAGTAATACTCTTATTTTGTAAATTTCATTTGTTCATTATTTACCAGAGCAAGTACAGGATTACATCATGTGCCCTTTCTTATGTACGGTTGACCCTTGAACAACATAGCTTTGAACTGTCTGAGTCAACCTAACAATGAATTGTCTTCTGCCTCTGCCAGCCCTGAGATAGCAAGACCAACCTGTCTTCCTCTTCCTCAGCCTACTTAATGTGAAGATGATAAGGAGGAATGAAGACCTTTGTGATAATCTATTTCCACTTAATTAAATAGTAAATATATTTTCCTTATAACTTTTTAAATAACTTTTTTAGCTTATTGTAATACAGTATATAATACATATACACAATATGTGTTAATAGACTGTTTATATTATTGGTAGGCTATTGGTCAACAGTATGCTGTTAGTAGTTAAGTTTTGGGGGAGTCAAAAGTTATACACAGATTTTACCACTGCTTGTGCAGTTGGCACCCTCCAAACATTGATAATTTAAATTTTTTTTTCTGAGATAGGATTTTGCTATGTTACCCAGCCTTATCTTGAACTCCTGGTCAATGCACTGGGACTACAGGTGCCACCACACCAAACCTAAAATATGATTTTTATATTATATAGTTCCTTTTGCAAAATGCTTCTTTGATGTTAGTTTTATATTGAAATTTTGAATTATTTAGCTATAATTTTATTTTTGTCTTATTTCATCACTTATCATTTTAAGTTCTTACAAGTCCCTTGTTCTAGAGCTATTAATTTTGCTTCATTTCTCAATTGAACTATGTACATTTTGGGGTAGCTTTTCCCTTTAAAAATGTTATTTTTATATTTTTAGATTTCTTGATTATCTCAGAATGTCCTGGTGCTGTCTTAATTGGACTGGATAATATTCTTAAGTTTTAACCTCTCTCAATCAGAGGGCATATATTTGGGGATATTATTAAGTTTCTCCACATTTTTGGAAATACAGACTCATGACATCTAGATATACATCAGGGAAGCCTAGGATGCCTTTGCCCTAGCTGCCCCATGTAGAGGTCTAGATTGAATTGCCATCCTATCTGACAGCATTTAACACTGTGAGCCCTCCCAACCCCTTGAAGCATCTTATTGATGACCTTAGAGCAGTTTTCAGTACAGTGCTAGAAGCAGAACCCAGATTATAAAGGGACTAAGAGAGAATAAATTCTTGAGAAAATGAATTCAACCAATATAGACTACTGTTTCAAGATGGCTGGCAGTGAAGGGAATGAGAGAGGAGCAGTGGTAACTTAGAGGAGGACACTTGTTGAGAGATGGTATCCTCTGAATGGGGGAGACCTGTGCATGGCTGAAGGAAGTGAGAAAGGAGCTTGTGGAGCAGAATATGTTGAAAATGTCCAAGAATGGGGATTAATGTATGAGGTAATACCCTAGAGAGCACCAAAGAGTTTAGGATCTGTCTTAGTACATCTGGGCTGCTATAACAGAATACTCGGTGGCTTATAAACAATTGAAATTTATTTCTCACAGTTTTGGAGGCTGGGAAGTCCAAGATCAGGGCACTGGCAGATTTAGGGTCTGTTGAACGCCCACTTCCTAGTTCATAGACAACCATCTTCTCACTGTGTCCTCACATGGTAGAAGGAGTGACAGATCTCTCCAGAGTCTCTCTTATAAGGGCACTAATCCCATTCATGAGGGCTTTGCACTCATGCCTTAATCACCTACGAAATTCCCCATCTCCTAATACTGCCAACTTGCAGGTTAAGATTTCAACATGAGAATTTTGTGGGGACATGAACATTCATTCTACAACAGGGGCAGTATACAATTCCCAAATATATGCTTTGAGAGGCTGAGATTTTTTTTTCCGCAAAAGTCAACAGGCAAACACCATCTCTCAGAATTTCTAAATTCAAAGTAGGCTCTACATTTTTTTACTCAGTCTTTCCCAAAGGGATTTTTAAAAAGCCTAAAATTTGATAATGAGGATAAATATGCTATGTTAATGTTTGCCCATTAATTTTTGAGTAGTTTAATAATTTTACTGTTTTTTAACCATAAACATAAGGGCTGATCCTGACATATTCTATGGCATATACTTTGGCCTCTGAGATTTAAAGATAATTAAAGAAAATTACCATTATACTAACAGAGACTAAAAAAGCATTTTTTATTCATAGTTGTATATTTCCTTGTAAAAAACTCAAATGAACAATTGTGCCATAGCAGATTAGTAGAATACTTTTCCTTTAATATGCTTATTTTTTGTTAATCTCAGATCCTTTTACTAAAGCATTTCTTCATCTGTGTATTTTAGGTGGCTTAAAATAACTTTCTTTAACTGTTGGTGCATATGCATGTGTTTATGTAGGCAGATACAACTCTTTTCCTATAATGAACATAATAGTGTAATGAAAAAACATTTATTGAATGTGTATAGGCTGAGCACCTGTTGTTTATACATGTCAATATTAAAAATAGAAATGCATAGACTATGAGCCTGATATCAGTCAAATTAGAATGAAGCACCTGTCTTACCTGCATCACCCCCAAATGTTGGATTAAATGGCTTTTTTAATACTGCAACATTTTCAAATTTGCATATGCTAATATTTGAATTATTATGCATTTTTAAATAATTGATTTGAAAGCTAAGTTAAAAGAAATTACTCTTTTAACAATTATTTTAAATAAGTGTTAATAGTTTAGTGCATTTGAAATAGAAGATGGAATTGAAGCCATTATGGTCTTAGAGGAAATCATTCTCAATTACTTCCAAAACCATAAATAGTACTGAGTTTTCCATTTAAACGGACATAAAATCATTAAAAGCAAATTTTCTGATCAAATCAGGAGGGCTTTTCCATTTATATTGTTAAAAGAAAAATCTTAGGCAAATTAAATTTAACAGAGTTTAATTGAGCAAAGAACAAGATTTATGAACAGAGAGAGGAAAGTGAAGTATAGAAAATGGAAGCGAGGTACAGAAACAGCCAGACTGGGTATAGCTCAGCATTTGCCTTACTTGAACATGGTTTGGGCAGTTGGCCTCAACTCAGTGATTGGCACAAGAGTACGTTACAGGCTGTTCACATATCCAGTTAGGTTACAATTCATTATGTACAGAGAAACTTCTAAGTTGAACTTAAAACATGTAAGGAGGCAGCTTTAGGGTAAATTTAACAGTATTTAAGAGGTTATCTGGCACCACCAGGTAGTAGCAGTCCTGGAAACTGGTATTACTGATGCTAATGTAAAGAAATAAACAAATGTGATTTGATGAATTCATTCAATATATTCACTTTAACCAAGAATTAAGATAAAGAGATTTATTAAAAGGTATACAAAATAAGTTTTATTGTTCAAGTGGACATAACTAACAACTTTAAACTTTAAAATTATTTGACTGGGACACAGTGAAATAGAGAATAATATAGCTACAGGTATGATATTTTGTCAATAAATTCAAGAACCAAAATTAAATCCCTACTTAATCTTTAGGTTTTCGTCCCTAAATATCCTAAAAGATCCTTTGTGAGGTACATAGGAGAGACACAGATTACAAAGGAAATAAGTTAAAATGATTATATATTTATTATAAAAAATTTAGACCTGAAATTCATAAGCTTTAATCCATCAGAAAAATAAACAAAGGCAAAGACAATGAACAAAAGCATCAATCAGGTGCAGTTTTTTGACAACCAGAACAGATTAAACAAAGCATGTTTATTTTTACAAGCATTTTCACAGCTCAAACAGCCTAAATTTAAAGGGATCATAGGACTGTCTTGCAAAATGAAAATGCAGACTCTAAATGATGACTAATTTGTAGAAACCTAAATAAGGAAATTGAAACTGAAGAAGTTGTGGGACCAATAAATTAGGGCCCAAAGAGAGGAAATTGGTCTACAATTTTTGCTGCTGGATTAAAAAATTATATATAGATATAAATAAAAAACATATATACACACATAGGTATGTATACATATATACATCTATATAAATAAATAAATATAAGTAAATTTTCTTCTTCTTTTGTTGGTTTATAAGACTTTGAATTTTAACCAGAAGACCAAAGAAAATATGCAATGCTAGCATAACCATATATTTTGAACTCAGACAAAAATGACAGTGATTACTTGTCTCACCCACCTCCTGTCAAACTCTCTTTCCTTGTAAAGGAATGAATGAACTGCCATCTATCAGCATATTTCAAGGATAGTTCTGTTGATTTAAGAAAAATTGAATTCTGAAGGGACCGAGTTGCTGGCAGATGTCACAGCAGACTCTAACATCAACACACACTATATGCTAATGGAAAAAACAAAGATACTCTGATGTGTTCAGTGACCATGGGCAACTGGATTCTCACATCTCCAAATGAGGGTCTGGTGCTTCCTTCTCATTATTATTTTCTTTATTAACTAACTGCATTTGTTGGTCTGTTTACAAAGATAGGGGAGTATGTTCTAGGGATGCCAGGGAAACATTCCTGCCTAAATTATCCTGAGTACCCTGAATCAGAAGAATGGGCCTAAGACCCAATTCTGAAGTCTGTGTGACCTTCATCAAATAGTGTATCTGACTGAGATGCAAGTTCCCTGTTTGTAAATGAAACCTACTTCAAAGTGGTGTCTCCAAGCGTAAACTTTTCTAAATTTTCCTAATAAATGTATTCAAATTTACATAAATGATGGGTCAGAGTATGGGCTTTGGAAAGCTAAGAGGAATACTTGGAGCACCTTCAAGGCCCAGATCAGTAGAGATTTGCATTCTGCAACTTGATGAATTTTTCAGGTATTTATAGCAGCAAGTCAAATAAAATTTTAAAAATAAATTGGCAGAAAGTTGTAGTTTCCTCTATAATGTCTCTCTTCTAAAAAAGACTTAAATTCTCATCTATGTAAAGTGTGAAATGAGTAGAAAACCAATCCCAAATAGCAATAATCTGTACATCACTTTAAGGAAGTAGCTGTGAAAGGGGAAAGATACTGGTCACAAATGTAAAGTGGGTAAAATCTGTCTTTCAAGCACCAGTCTTCATTGCTTCACCTTTTCCTACCTGCAGTGTCTTCCTCCCAGGGATGATGTGAAGTTCAGGGGCAAACTGAAGAGATTGTGTGGGAGTGGGTAGGAATGGGGTAGCCAGTATTCAGCTTTAGAGGCAAAGTCCATATTGTTGAGCCCATGCAAGGCCCCCATCCCTGCCCTAGCAGCACTTTGATCATTGGCCCATTCAATAAGCATTAAGAGTAGCTGGAATTAAAAATGACAATATCCATGGGTCAGGTCATCTTACTCATGGATTTATTAAAATCTTTCTCCACAGCGGATGCCCTCTTGTGGACAATTATGTGGAACATATGTGCATCCCAAGTTCATCCACACGTCCCTCCCCATTCCTCCGTGTTACCATTCTTCCAGTGTTATTCTTTCCATGTCCCTGACCAACTAATAAACTTGTTAGTGCTTCTCATGAATCAACATAGATTTGTACAGGTCCCTACCAAGTAGACACCTACATGTTTTGTTTCGGGGGGGGATTTTCCTTAGCCATCGTCTTTCAGGGTGACGTGTGAGTGGAGTTGGAATGCAGGAGTTATCCACTTTCTGGCATGTGTCAGCGTACAGTGCCGAGCCATGGATAAAAGTTAAGAAAGAAGTGGCAAACCAGCAGGAGCAGACACCGTGGGATTCTGAGCCACCTGTTCATTCAATTTAGTAGACCTTTGGGATCTGCTAAATCTCATACATTCCATTTTCATTTAACATTGGAACATCACTGTGCATATACGATTTAATAATTCAGTGGATCATTATGTGGGAAGTTCAGATTGCACTTGAAGTCCATTGGTCAGGGCTTCAGTCTCTCTATTGAAGCAAGACAGGAACTCATTTTCAAGTGGAAATTGGTTAAGCCAGGAGGACATAATCTTACTCCAAAACCCTAGAGGCTTGCCAGATATTCCATAGATCCTCTCTTTCTGTCACAGACTCTAAATAAAAATGGGTCTTCTGGGTCCTAAGGCCTAGGTGGCAAGGCAGTTTACTCTGCAGCTGTACCTGCTATAGAATGTTTCAATGCTCTTGACACCATTCAAAACTGCCCTATGGATTACCAACAAATAAATTGGAGCAACATGCTCAACCTTGATACACAGGGCTCCCAATATCCAAAGAAACCCACCAAATTATGCCTCTTTCTTTGTGGCAAATGTGTCTCTCATTTTAGAAGGGGTATTGCCACAAGCTCCAGACTATACAAATGCCTAGAGTCTTCACTGAAGACCCCAGTACTTTTGTGATGTTTACCTCCTATCCTTTGGTATTCACGTGTTTTAGGAAGGCATTTGGGGTGCTCGCTACTTCTGCTATCAGATCAAATTAACCTAAGAAACCTGACAAGGCTGCACATTTACTTATTACCATAGCTTTCCAACAGTGAGAGTCAGGCCATGGCTTGGTTATCAACCATATCTACTCTACATCTATAAGGGATAAAGTACTGCTTTGGAACAACCATAAAGGCTTTATTTTTTCCCTGAAGCATTGACTTTGGCATTCAAGGTTTTCAATTTGTCCTCTTCTCTTTATGCACTCTCTAGAATAGTCAGAAATAACTAGTCCAAGTCACAATCTTTTAATCACCATTGTCCCCAAAGTGACTAAGTATTACAGTCACTTGATCTTCCAATATTTTACCTTCCACCTACTCTCTATTCCATGCCACCATAGATGATAAAGTAATAGTGATGCCACTACATGCCACAGATTACTTGTCATATTTCCCTATGGCAAGGAGCTTATCTGCATTGTCCTCAAATGTGTTAGCAACTCAATTACAAAATCCCATTTTAAAGATTTCTTTCCTGGGGTCACTCCTGATGATGATTACTGTTTTCATGATCACAGAAGGAAACATGTTACAGTAGAAATAGGAGATTAAAGGGAAATTAAGGAAGGGACTATTTACAAATTTGTGGACAGGGTTAAGAGGAACCAATAAGGGATGGCAAAGTTCTCTTGGGCTAGCAACAGCAGGAAGTTGATAGTAGCTCCTATAATCTTTTATATATATATATATATATATATAGCTGACTTGCCTTTGGAAAGTATATGAATAAAATACATGCTTACTTTGAATGTAAAGAGATGAGATCATATTTTATATTCTGTAATAGACTTACTTATTTGCATTTTAGTGATATGCCATAGAAAGGCCATAATTCTAACATCAGTAAAAATGCAGTAATGCAAAATGGCAACATTAGCCTGAAGTTAAAGCAACATGAGTATGTATTTGCTTTATTTAAAATGTGTAGGTTTTGTGTGTGGTGTGTGTGTGTGTGTGTGTGTGTGTGTGGTCTCTGAGATCTACTTTTACATTTTACAGCTTTTATACTCATACAGTTATTTGTGAGGAAAATGCATGTGCTAGAAAGTTATTTAGTGTGTTGAATGGTGAGTCTCAAAAAGGATATGTCCAAATCCCAGAATCTGTGAATGTGAACTTATTTGGTAGATGGGTTTTTTGCATGTGTAATTAAGCTAATGATCTCAATATAAGATTATCCTGGATTATTCAAGTGGGCCCTAGATGCAATGACAAGTGTCCTTATAAGAGACACAGAGAGGAAGGACACATACAGAGAAACGGAGAAAGCTATGTGAAGATGGACACCAAGAAATACCTGGAGCTAGGAGGAGCTGGAAATGACAAGAGATGATTCTCTCCTTACCCTTTGGAGGGAGAGCAGTCCTACTGACACATTGATTTCAGATTTCTGGCCTCCAGAACTGTGAGAGAATAAATATCTGCTGTTTTTAAGCTGCCAAGTTTGTGGTAATTTGTCATGGTAGCTCTGGGAAACTAATACAATCATCCATAAACATTTTACTTCAGCACATTTTCTATGCTAGAGGCATTCAGGGCATAAGAAATGACTATGGCATAATTGTACCAAGAGCTCACTTTCTAGAGGGCAAACAGACATATACAATTAACTCAGTGTAAGGAGAGCATAGAGAAAGAAGTGAGGAATTTTGGCAAGATTATTCAGGAAATGTCAAGTGGTCTGATGTAGTTGGAGTACAAGGGGGCACGACAGAGGGATAAGAGATGAGACTGTAAAAGAACACAGGGGAAAGACTTTGAATGACACTGATCACTGTTCAAAGAGTTTAGGGCTTCATCCTGTAGGTTAGGCATGCTTAACCTTGAATGACTACTCTGAGAGATAGGTAGTTGTTGCCTGGAGTTTGGTGTTTAGATGGATTGTACATATTGGGCTCATTTATCCATTCACCAGAATTTTTTGAAACCATGTTATGTGCCAGTACTATGAAAAGGACTTGGAATGACAGGGTAGACACAAATTCTGCTCTGATTGAGCATACAAATGAAAGGAGAGAAAGAACTTTAATTGATTAGCCATTGGCATGTAGGGAGAGGACATGCTTATAATTCATGCACCAACTTTACTTTAAGAAATGGGAAGCTATTGAGGGCTTTTAACCAGTAGTGACCTGAATGTAACCACATTTCATGGATTTCACTCAGTCACTGAGAAGGATGTACTGGTCCGCGAAGAGACCAGAGGCAAAGAGATCTACAAAAGACTATTGTAACAATCTGGGAAGAAATTATGAGGACTATATTTAGAGAAGAAACAGTGGTAAATGGAGAAGGATGGTCAGATTAAAATTATATTCTGGAAATAAAATTGACAAGACCTTGTAATTAATTGGGTACAGAGAGTAAAGAAGATGTTGTAGAAGCCTCTGATTATTTTTAGCTTAGGTTATTACCAATCTAAGATACCCGTGATTGTAAAATGTACCATTATTTTATGTATCACTAAGAAAGAAAAAAACTCTATTAAACTATGATGTAATATTTTATCACTTAGAATTTTTAGTTTGAACCAACTAAAAGAGTCATTTTAGATTTATTTAGGCAGAGGTTGTAGAAATCATATTTCACTTCTGTGAAAAGGAAACTGTAAGCAAAATAAATCAAAGCATTTCTAAAACATTTTCACATTCAAAATCAAATTCTTATAAATCTAACTCTTATACTCAGAATTATCAAAATACATATTATTCTATATATTATTGTCCTCAGTGCCAACAAGAATTCTCAACTATTGTTTCTGATATTTTCTTTGATGTTGTATGCTTTGATGTTGGCACTTTGTTGACTTATAAGAAGGTGTCAAAGGAAGGCTTTTAGACAATGGCTGGGATTTATATGACTTCAAGTTAGTCTTAAAATTTTTCCTGACTGAAATTCCAAGGAATTGCCATTGTCCAGCTATATCAAACAGGACTAATTAAGACATTCATGCATGTAGCTGCAATGAAAACTATATTACAACTGTGTTCTGGGCCAACAACAATTGCAAGATATCATCAGTTTTAAGATATATCCTGATTTCAGAGATGCTAAAATGAGAGGAAAAGTGTGCTGTAGAGTTGATAAACTATGGGAATGATGACTTTAAAAATAATAGGCAGCACAGGGATGGCAAAGATTCAAATTAAATTAAGTTTCATTGTCATTTCACAGGAAACAGATATGTCCTGCATTAACTCTAAAAAAATTATAAAGCAACCACTGATAATGAACATTTCAAACATATGCTTCTTCAACTATGTGCTATGATATTTTAGTAAGATTCCTTGTGTAAATTTGTTAGTTAGTAAAGTGTATGTACATTTGACTGAAATGTGTACCAAGGCTCTCTGTATTTCCCTCTTTAGGTGCTCTCACAGGAGGGTGATATGTACTTTCTTTGACAGATCACACTTGGGCCAGGCAGCAGGATGCATGGAAGCACCCCTGGCTGCTTCTATAAAATACTGGATCTAAAAAAAGGGCAAACCTCAAAGGTACATTCACCTGGCTACACTTGACACCTAGAAGGTTTTCATTTTTAAAAAACCATTAAGCTCTGTTAGATTTGTCAGAGTCTGTACAAAAAGTACTTTTTAAAAAATGAAGGTTATTTAGGCTGGTCTCCATTACCTGCCATTTGAAGAACTACAAGTGACAGTCTAACCAGGGTTAGAGGAAACCAGGCAGTAAAGAGGAAATTTAAACTGTTCTGTACTTTTTATTACTTTTTAGTTAGATTAACTAAGTTTTACAATTATTAGTCTCATTTTGTACTCATGTATTTCAACTACGGTTTGTTTTTCCTAGTAATATTAATAGCAGTGAATGAAAAAGTAATTATTTTAATTCCAGTTGACACCTTGAAAACATAATAAAACAAATGGTTTTCGAGCAAAACTGAATTAAACAATAATGAACTTATATGATTAGTGGGAGTGGATGTGATGTGCCCACTTTGGAGTAAGACAAAACTAAGTTCAAAGAATAGCATTACTATCTCCTCATTGCATGAATTTGGCAAGTTATTTAACCTCCTTGAGTTTCCATGTCTTTATTTGCAAAATGGGTACATCAATATATATATATTTTTAAAAAGGTAAATGTAAGCATGGTTTCTAAAATTTTTTTATTTAGGTAAAATATATATATATATAATTTACCATTTTTACCATTCTTCTTCAGATCCCATAAATCTTTTGTCTTTTACCAATATTTTGTTTGTAATGATTAAATAAGATAAATAATATAAAACTCCTTGTATATAATAGGCTCTTCATAAGTATTAATAGCAGCTACCATTATTACCATGTCAGCCTCACATAGATTAAGCCAGCGGTCCCCAACCTTTTTGGCACCAGGGACCGGTTTTGTGGAAGACAGTTTTTCCACGGAGGCAAAAAGGGATGGTTTAAAGATGATTCAAACACATTACATTTATCGTGCAGTCAAACCTCTCTGCTAATGATAACCTGTATTTGCAGCTGCTCCCCAGTGTTAGTTAGCATCACCACCTCAGATCCACCTTGGATTATCAGGCATTAGATTCTCATAGGGAGCATGCAACCTAGTTCCAACCCATGTGCAGTTTACAGTAGGGTTTGTGCTCCTATGAGAATGTAATGCCCCCGCTGATCTGACAGGAGGCAGAGCTTGTGTGGTGATACGAGTGATGGGGCGTGGCTGTAAATACAGATGAAGCTTTGTTGACTAGTTCCGCCACTCACCTCCTGCTGTGCCTAGTTCCTAACAGCCCATGGACTGTTACCAGTCTGGTCAGGAGTTGGGGACCACAGGATTAGAGGAATCCCTTAGTTTACACGTGGGATCTTCACCTTCAGGGTCTGGAGACGCAGCAGCAAGTCAGTGTAGATAAGGTTTGTGTGCTTTGTTATTAGTTTGAACCATATGAAACAGCCGGTTTGTATGCCCAAAATGGTCAAATCTCTACAATTTCATATGGTCAGCATATTATTGGACTTGTTCAATATGCCAGGTTGTTACATGCCATTTTGCTTTTTTCATTACTGCTCTTTAAAAATATCATAAAAACCCAACATTGCTGGGATAAGAAGCCAGTTTGGATAATAATTTTTTTTTTAATGTTTCATCTTTCCAATGATGTCTTATTTATTTATTTTTTCACAGATCATCAGCATTTATTTCCTGGGCCCTAGGTGTGACTTATCTTGGTAGAAAGGGCAAAGAGATGGTCAGATAGTTTTGAGCCAAAATCCCTTTCCTAAAAAGGGATCTATAAAGCTCGATGAGAGAACCTCAGAGCTGCCATATAGATGGGGAGAATTTAGCTTAAAATGACTTAAAAAATGTAAATTGATTGTCAACTCTCTCCCTCTCTGCTGAAAAAAAAGGACTAAAAATTTAAAAAGTTTAACAATGTTTTTTTAAAAAAGGGTAAGAACGTCTTGACCCAGAATCTTGGGGCTGGAGACGAGGGGTCATGCTGGGACATAGTCCCTGTCCAGGCCCCCTCTAAGAGGAGTGTTCCTGCGTGGGCTGCTTATCCTGGTTGGCAGGGCCCAGCCCCTGAGTCCCTGCGTCAGCTGAATGAATAACGTCCCGTGTTACAGTGTCTTGAAAGTGTACCTGGGCATGGCGAGAAGGTGGTGGGAATGTGGAGACCGTGGGTGTGGGCAGAGGGCTTTCCCAGAGCAGGGGCCACAGAGGCATCTCCGGGGAGGGATCATCTCAGACGGGCCTGGCTTGCCTGGGATGTGGAGCTCAGAGAAGAGGCTGCCAGCCTAGTGCCAGGGTTCCCCTTCCAGAAGAGGACAGCATGTCTTTCTTCTAGCCTCCTAGGACAAGGCCCGACTCAAGACGAGGTGGTGCCATCGCTGCTCTGGGGCTGGTTGCCAGACTGTCCTTCTGCCCCGTCCAGTCCCAGCTCGCCCATGTCTCCGGGCAGGTTCCTCACGCTCACAGCCTGCCAGTCTCCCTGGACGTCAGGGACGGCGTTCAGATGGGCTGTCCGGTCACGGGAGATGCAGTCTGAGTAGGAGGACTTGACCGCCATCATGCCTGTCGTATCACGCCTCAGGCCTGGTTTAATTTCTGTTCCCTGCTTGCATTCCTTCAGAATTTCCCGTCGCCTCGCAGTGCCGGGGCCGCAGGCCCGCAGCTTCTCCCAGGGGCAGCCGGGTGCCCACAGCCCGCCGCGGAGCCCACTCGGTGTCTTATTTTTTTGACTATCAAAATAAGTTGAGTAGTTATTATAAGAAATTATAAAGATCAGAGGGCAAATTTTAAAAAGCGCAAGAAACAACAATTTTGATAAACGAGATGTAAAACACATTTCCATCTTTATTGGCGTCACTGGATCAGGCCTTGTGTGTATCTGCGGAGTGCCGAACAGTGGGAAGGCATCCCCAGGCCCGAAATCCTGCCCTCGCCCGTGAGTTGAATGCGGGAGGATGGCTCAGACAGACTATCTGGAGGCATAGAGGTTCTAAATAGGGAAGGAGTTGAAGGCTGTCACAAGACAAAATGTGAAACTTGACAATTATACATTGCATTGCACATTCTTTCACCTTATTCTCTTACATTTTTACCTGAAAACCAGAGGTGAACATGCTCAGTATGTCTTATGGTCTGTTATTCTTGGCAACTGTTAAGATTCTTAATCCTACTTACTAAAATTATACTGATATTTTTTAGTTACATGTCACTCACTGATAAAAACTAATTTGACTTTAGGTACCATAATATTTGTCCATCCAACAATAATTCCTTTCTTTGAGAAGAGTTTTGTGTATTTTATTGGGACAAGGAGATAAATGCAAATAATTGAAAAGTGTGCTTTACATACAGAATTTCATTTTCATTCAATTGCTGATATTCAAAATGAGAACAAATTAACTGTTGCAGCTTGATTTCAGGTTTTTTTTCAACAAGGTTGTACCTGGCATGTCTTAACTCTAGTTTATGTAAGTTAAGCAAAGACATAATAAAAGCAGGCTTTACACAGTTTAACTCTCCCCATCAGGAAATCAATCACTAATAAATACTCATTTTTAATTCCATGTTTGCCCAATCCAGAACAAAACTGAACACAATTGATTTCTATGAGGGAAGTATTTGATGGTAAGAAATGACCTTGTATGTATTTTAGCAAAAGATAAAAAGAGTGTGTGTGTGTGTGTGTGTGTGTGTGTGCGTGTGCGTGTGCGTGTGCGTGTGCGTGTGTGTGTGTGTGTGTACTGGGGGATAGCTGAGCATGCAAGAAAAAATTTAATCTTTAAAAATGGAATATGTTTCAGGGAGAAAGCGGAGAAGCCAATGGGAAGTAAATAGAAATGTGAATACATTTGTAAAGTTGAAGTTCAGAATACAATTAGGCACTTTTGATGATAAATGTACTTATTTTTTTGAATAACATGTTTACTTCCTTGAAGTGAAAGTTACCTTTTTTCTCTTTCTATAAAACCTGTTTATCTTGTTTTACAGCAGCCAAAGGCTCAGAAAGAAATATCTTCTCCAGGATATTTTGTTCTGGAAAACAGGGTCATTAAAACACTTGATAACCTGCAGAAGCCTCAAAACATTTGTAGCCTATACACAGATGAAAGGACTTTCAACCTTTTGATATTTACTACCATTTCAGCTGTGAAGAGAAGAATACTTGCCTAATTATATTTTTAAAAGAAATATGCATGTTGTTTAACCACTAGGTTGGAATGAACTTGGATATTTCCCTTATATTCTGAGAACCCCACCCCTGTTGCTGACTGTATACAGACAAATAGTCTAACATGTCTCAAAAGGTATTCAGCAGTACACTAGACCTTTATACCATGTTCTTTAAAAAAAGGATTACGTAGCTTAAGTGAGTTTGGGATACACAGTACATAATACTCCTTTTCTCAGGATTTCATATTATTATTAATAAATGTTCCAAGAAGCAGTGCTGTAAAGAAATGTATTTAGCTTTGTTTAATATGTCTCCAAAATGTCTTTAACCATGAAATTTAAAAAATAAAAGAGAGAATAGAGTCTGTCTTTATACACTTTCTACTTTTATTCCTCATCACAATGTTTGTTCCTCTGCTGATGGGGCAGAAGAGAGAAGGAAAATACTAATGTCTATTTAAGAGACTGCCTTGCCAAGTGGCTAGAGCTTTTTTTTTAGTATATTTGGATCAACTTTGTTCAGAGATTCACTTCTAGCAGCCCCTGGTTTGGGTGGGCCGTGAGAAACTCAGCTAGATCTTTTTGCTGCCTGGTAGCTGGCAATATCACATTGCATTCCTTTGAACCGTATGCTTCTTGTGCTGTTGTGACAATTCCCTGCAAGGCTAAACCCCTAATCTCATCTACCTCCTGAGGCCAACTCCTGAGTTTAAATTTTCTATGGGAGTTGGTAATTTGGAGAAGAGGAAATCCTAGCCCAATTCACCTGGTTCTGCTGAATGCCACCTCTCAGTATGCCTTTCAGAAAGATGGCTGGCCCCAACTCAAGAGTGTCGGCTTTTAGTGCCTTTGTTTTTCTGCTGTGGACCCCAGACCAATTCCAGCACTGATCACGTAACAATACCTTGCTTCGTGAACCATAAAAATTAATTACTGTTAACAGTTTGGACCACAGAGCTGTTTAACCAAGGAACCCCCATTTTCACCCTAAAAACATTTTGGGAAATACTATATTTAGTCATATGAGGTATGGCAGGATAAAATATACTAGTTATGTACCTCAGACAATAAACTCAGAAATCCAAAAAATAAAACTTCTCTTTCTCTGCAAGTTCTGTCACACTGGGCTTTGTTTGGAAATCCTAGCATCAATCCCTTCCAGGGTTGTGTTACGTACCAGAGAGATGACCTGGTAACAAGGCAGAGAAGAGGGACACACAGGCTACTGCTGGGATGTTCATTGATTCCGTCAGCAAGGCCTGTAAGTTCCAGGGAAACCCTTCAGCTTCTATGCTACTCTTAGAATCTGGTGGATGCTGCTCAAGGTCTTATCTGTTTTCAGTCATAATCTCAGAAAGTTGCTCAAAGCAGCCCCATTTTTTTCCTCCCATCCCTCCAATCCAAGAGAACTTTTTCTACTCTCTGGGCATTTTTCTCCCTTGTGTTTCTGTTCTAGATAATTCATCTACTCTCTAAATCTTTTAACATCCCTTCCCTGAGATTATAAAGACTATCTTTTATTTGTCTTAATCGGGGGGTGGGGGATGGAAAGGAGGAATTACTAGGGCAGGAAATATAAGTTAATATCAGAAAAAATATTATCTTGACATATTCTTGTAAAAATTCTTTGTTTTCCAGCAAAGAAATTTTACTTTTCACCCAGATGATACTCTCTACTCCCATCTCAAGAGTATGAGACATGTATCCCTGTACCAAAAAGGATTTTTGTGGACTATAACTCCAACTCTAATAGCAGTGGCTGGCTGTGTGGTGAATTTCACCAAGTGTGAAGTAGGGAAGCCTCACTATAGGATAAAAATCTTATCTCTTTTGTCTGTGGGTCATTACATGTTCCCTCAGGAGGGCCTCAGTTTTGCTCCCCAGGCAGCTCAGCTATAGTTGCAGGTGAAACGGTCCTTGATCGTGATAAACCTTTGGCAGGCCTCACAGAATTGGTAGGGAAGTGAAGCAAAGGACTAGAGGTGAAGAGCAGTTCTTTAACCTGACTCCACTGAGGAATAAATTGAATGACATGAAAAACCTTCAGACACATAAAATTATAAAGTTCTGTTAGGAAAATTAAGAGACCTAAATAAATGAAGAGATAGAACATGTTAATAGATTATATTAAAAACTGATCCATACATTAAATGCAACTCCAACTGACAGCTCATTTTGGTTTTTGTGGAAGTTGACAGGATAATCCTATAATTCATATGGTAATGCCAAGAACTAAAGATAACAAAACCATTTTTAAGAAAAAGGAAAAAAAAAATAGAGGACTTGGTGGTGTTACTACAAGGATAGACTAACAGACTAGTGCAATATAGTAGAGAATCTCAAAATGGATACACACATGGTATAGTCTACTCAATACATTGTGCTAGATCAATCAGATATTCGTTTGGAAAAAAATAATGAAATAATTTCTGTTTCAAACCATGTAAAAGATCAAGGAATTGCAAATTGAATATGAAAAGTAAAGTGATAAAATTTCTAGAAGGTACTAAAAGAGCATATCTTCATAATAGGGAACGGTTCTTAAATAGAACAACAATAAAACAGAGGCCACAAAGGAAATGATTAACAAACTATGCAACACTAAAATCAAGCACTTTTAGGCCGGGCGCGGTGGCTCACGCCTGTAATCCTAGCTCTGGGAGGCCGAGGCGGGTGGATCGCTCGAGGTCAGGAGTTCGAGACCAGCCTGAGCAAGAGTGAGACCCCGTCTCTACTAAAAATAGAAAGAAATTATCTGGCCAACTAAAAATATATATACAAAAAAATTAGCCGGGCATGGTGGCTCATGCCTGTAGTCCCAGCTACTCGGGAGGCTGAGGCAGTAGGATCGCTTAAGCCCAGGAGTCTGAGGTTGCTGTGAGCTAGGCTGACGCCACGGCACTCACTCTAGCCCGGGCAACAAAGTGAGACTCTGTCTCAAAAAAAAAAATAAATAAAATAAAATAAAATAAAATAAAATCAAGCACTTCTGTTCTACAAAATAAACCATTAAGAGAGGGATATGATAGGCCACAAAAAAGAAAATATTTGTAACACTTGTATTAATAACTGGTAAACAGCTTGTATCCAGAGTATGCAAGGAACTCCTAGAAATCAGTAAGCAAATGAAAGACAATACAATAGAAAAATGGGCAAAATATTTGAACAGACATTTTACAAAAAAGGACATATAAATATATGAGAAGCTTCTTAAATCTTAGTCTTCAGTGAAATGCTACTTAGTATATATATACTTTTATAGCTACTTAGTGTTTATATTCTGTGTATGGTCATTTCTATATATTTCTGGATTCTATTTGCTAATATATTTTTCTTTTTAAAAATGTATTTATTTTTTAAAAACCTTTGTGTTGAGGGCTGAATTTTAATAGATCACAGCGAGAGAGCTGCTCTGCTACATATGAAACACCAGCACAGAAGCAGGCTGTCTACGAATGGTTTAGCACCAGGTTCCCCATGAATATGTGTTGTGTGATGGGCAAGCGGCCAGCTGCTTTTCTGGCTATTTGCTAATATTATGGTAAGGATTTTTTGTACTATATTTCTCTGGTTTTGATATCATGGTAATACTAGTGTATTAGGATTCTCCAGAGAAACAGAACCAAAAGGATGGAGAAAGAGATATATATATGGAATATATATATGAAATATCAATATATATGGAATATATATAAATGGAATGTGTATATTTATAGAATAACCATATAGAATGAGTATATGGGTACTTGAAGTACACTTTCTATAGAATGTCTATTGCTTTTGCATTATCATAAAGTTGAAAAATTGTAAGTTGAGCCATCATATGTGGAGAACCACCTGTATCCTGAACACTGGTCTACGTACTTCCTCAACTAGATAAAGAGCATATACAAAACCCTATAGATAACATTATCTTTAGTGGTGAAGACCAAAAGACTAAATGCTTCTACCCTAAGACTGGGAACAAAGCAAGAATGTCTGCTTTCACTCCTTGTATTCAAGATAGTACTGGAAGTTTTAGCCTATGCAATAGGGCAATAAAATGAAATAAAATACATACAAATCAGAAAGGAAGATGCACGACTCTTCCTTTTGTAGTTTTCATGATTTCATGATCATACCAAAATACCAAGGAATCCACAAAAAAGTTCTTGGAACTAATAATTGAGTTTGCCAAGGCTACAAGATTACAAAATAAACTACAAAAATTAATTGTATTTCTATATATTAGCAATGGAAACCAAAATAAAAAATACAATACCATTTACAATCACTCAAAATGTGAAATATCTTGATGTAAATGTAACAATTATAGAGAACTTGTGTACTGAAAACTACACAACACAGATGAAAGAAAGAGAAAATATAAATAATTAGAGAGACATATTTTCATAGATTAAAAGACTCAACATAGTAATTTTCTCCAAATTCATATACACACTTTGGTTTCACACAACATATATCAAAATTCCAGAAATATTTTTTGTAGATATGAACAAAATTATTCCAAAATTTATATGGAAAGGCAAAGGACTTAGAATAGCTAAAACAATATAAAAATGAAGAATATAGTAGGAGAAACCAGTTTACTCAATTTCAAAATTTAACATATAGCTATAATAATCAAGACTGTATGCTACTAGCAGAAATAAAAACATAGATCACTGGAACAGAATGAAAAACTCAGAAATACCAATTTTCCCAGCTGATTTTTGACAACAGTGCAAAAGCAATTCAATGGGGGAAAGGAAGACTTTTCAACAAATAATACTAGAGTAATTGGACTTTCATAGATTAAAAAAAAAGACATAAATCTCATATCTTATACAAAAATATACTCATAATTGATCATGGACTTAAATGAAAAGTGTAAATTATAAAACTTATACAAAAAAAAAAAACCACAAAGATTTTCTAGGGATAGGCAAAGAGCTCTTAGACTTGACACCAAATGTGCAATCCACAATAAATTGGACTTCATCAAAATTTAAAACTTTTTCTTTGCCAAAGACCCCATTAAAATATAAAAAGACAAGCAACAGACTGGGGAAATATATTTGCAAACTACATATCTGACAAAGGGATACAATCTAGAATATATTAAAATCTCAACCATAAAAAACAAACAATGCAATTAGAAAATAGGCAAAAGATTTGAAGAGACATGTCACTGAAGAGGATATTCAGATGTTAAATGAACACATAAAAAGATGTTCAACATCATTAACCACTGAGGATATGCAAATTAAAACCACAATGAGATATCACTACACACTAATCAGAATGACTAAAATTTTTAAAAATAGTGACGTGACATGGTAACAAGAAATGCTGGTGAAGGAGTGAAGAAACTGAGTCACTCATATATTGCTCTTGGGAATGTAAAATGGTATAGCTACTCTAGATAAAAATTTGGCAATTTCTTAAAAAACTAAACATGTAACTATTATAGGGCCGCACAGTTGCACTCCTGGGCATTTATCCCAGAGAAATAAAAAATTATGCTCACACAAAAACCTGTACATGAATGTTTATAGTAGGTTTATTTATAATAGACAAAAATGGAGAACAATCTAAATGTCCACTAGGTAAAAGATTAAACAAATTGTGTTATATTCACACCCTGAAATACTACTTATCAATAATAAGAAAACTATTGATACATGCAGCAATCTGGATGAATCTCCAGAGACTTATGTTGAGTAAAAAAAAAAGCCAATCCCCAAAGATTACATATTGCGTGATTCTATTTATAGGACATTCCTGAAATGATGAAATTATAGAAACAGAGAACAGATTAGTCGTTATAAGGGATTAAGGAGGAATGAGGTAGGAAGGAAGTCGATGTGGCTATCAAAGGGCAAAATGAGGGATGTTTGTGGTGATGAAGATGTTCTTTCTCTTGACTGTATCAATGTCAATACTCTGATTGTGATACTGCATTGTATTAATAGTTTTGGAAGATGTTACCATCAAGAGAAACCAGACAAAGGATACACCGGATGTCTCTGTATTATTTCTTATGACTGCATGTATATCTACAATTATCTCAAAATAACAATATTTTAAAAAACAATGAGAGAATACTATATCCTGCTAAAATGACTAAAAGACTGAATATATCAAGTGTCTCTAAGAATGTAAAGCCATAAAAATTCTCATTACACTGTAGATGGGATTATCAGTTGGTGTAACCATTTTGGAAAACTGCTTTGCACTATTATTAAGGTTGAACGTATGTACACTATATGATCAACAATTTCACTCTTAGATATATATCCAAGAGAAATGTTTAGAAATGTGTTCCAAAATGCAAATATTTTTCTTAATCGCCCAAACTGGAAACAAATGCTCATCAACAATAGAATGAATAAATTATGGTAAAATGCAACAGCATTATAAATCTGACAAACCTAACGTTGATTGAAAGAAACAGAATATACAAAATAGTATATAATGTGTGGTTCAAGTTATATGACTCTCAAAGACGGGCAGAACTAACTTATCATAGTAGAAGTCTGGATAGTGGTTAGCTTTGAGAAAGAGGGAAGGGTGAGTGATTGGAGGTGGTAAAAAGGGAACTTCTGGGGTTCTTAACCTGGCTGTGTTCAATTTGTGATAATTCATTAGATAATACTATGATTTGATATGAATTCTATGTGCAATTTTTTGTAAGTACATTATATAATTGAAAAGGTATTTTTGAAAAATGATTAAAAGCTTTAGGAGAAATTGGGAAATGCATTCTCTCTGAGGAAGACTTTAAGACACCTCTACCAATAATTGATTGATCAAGTGGAAAAACATAAGATTTGGACAACAAAATTTACTTTACTCAGTAACTGGAGGACTCAAGAAGTGTTTTAAAAATTTAGCCAGATATAATGACTTAACATTTTATCTATACCTTAAGTCCTTTCCCCTCTCTGTGGCTCAGGCTTTTTGTTTACAAAAGGTAGTTATTTGCAGTTTATTTCTTTTTTTCTACCCTGTAACATATTCTCTGAATCAATGAACTCAAAGTGAATTGCTTGAACTGTGGAACAGAAAATGTGAACTCCAAATGGAAGACAATGATTAAGCTAATATCTGAAAATATTTCTTAAACACTTATGCCAAGTACTGTGTTAGCTTGCAGAGATACAGAGATATTTAATACATGATACAAGATTCCTGCCTTTGAGAAATTCACAATCTAGTACAGAAGACTGATATGTAAAATAATGATATCCATCGATGTACTGGAGTTGGCTGATAAAGATTCATGAGAGCCAACTGTTAAACATTCAGGATTTTTTTGCCGGCCAGTTGTTAAACCATTGATAGCTTTAAATCAGCTACAATGGATGAGTTTATACCATAAAAATTGACAAATGCTGCAAATTTGGGCTTCTCATCTCCCCAGGGAGCTTATTTACTAGCACACTTATGATTATATTATAAAACAACCTGATAAGTGTTTTATAGTACAAAATAAACCATGTATTGTGAGAACAAAGAGAATGCATCAATCAAGGAGGAGGAGAAAGTTCTAGAAAATGCCTCTACATAGGTTCAATTTGATTTCTCTGCCAAAACGTGAATAGAAGTTTGTCAGAATTATAAAGGTTGTCGTGGCATTCCAATGAGAGGGGAGTGGATATGAAAATTACTGAGATATAAAAGTGTCATGTCTTAGCAACAAGGCTGTGCACACTTGTTTAGGTTGTATACTACACAAAAGCACCATATCTAATGGGTTTTAATTTACATCTGTATTATTTTTAAATTTTGCATATTTTCATTATATAATAACTTTGTTGAATCCAGAGATAGGTGATTTGTATGTTTATGGCAATTATCTGGCATTTATCATTGCAAATAAATGAAATAATTAAACCTGTTCCTATAGAGTTGGTCTTGATTGTTCCACTTTGATTTACAAGAGTCACATGAATTCAACAAAGGTCTTATTGATCTAACAACATCTAAAGTAACCTATGCTTCTAAAAGAGGAGCTGCTTTTCTGTAATCTATTTGTTGGGGAGCACATCTTTATATTAAAAAAAAATTATCTGGTGGCTTATTCTGGATAATTCTAATGTTTCTTTTTTTTTTTTTTTTTGAGACAGAGTCTCACTTTGTTGCCCAGGCTAGAGTGAGTGCCATGGCATCAGCCTAGCTCACAGCAACCTCAGACTCCTGGGCTTAAGCGATCCTACTGCCTCAGCCTCCCTAGTAGCTGGGACTACAGGCATGAGCCACCATGCCCGGCTAATTTTTTTTTTTGTATATATATTTTTAGTTGGCCAGATAATTTCTTTCTATTTTTAGTAGAGACGGGGTCTCACTCTTGCTCAGGCTGGTCTCGAACTCCTGACCTCGAGCGATCCACCCGCCTCGGCCTCCCAGAGCTAGGATTACAGGCGTGAGCCACCGCGCCCGGCCTCTAATGTTTCATTTTGAAGCTAAAATATCTAACATTAACTCTACCAGAATATTTGCTGAGTTCCCTGTTTAAATCTATAAGCACTTTCACTAAGACATGAATCACATGTAATCTTATTCAATAACTAATATTTATTTAACAATAATAACCTATTTATTGTAACAAAATCCAATTTGGCTAACAATTCAGTTTGTTATTAGAAAAAGAGAAAAGGGGAGGCTAGAGTGGGGATGTGAGATATAACTGCTGAGGGAACCATCCAATGACTTTATGTGGGTACATGAAGGTGTGGAATTAATTCACTGAGTAGGATTTTGCCCATATACAATCTTCAGAGAATTTTTATTTAATATAGACTCATGTAGATACATTTTCATGAGCAACTTTATGAATGTCATCTGAACAGGCAGCAGCTGATGATTTCCACTATTTGCATAAAAACTGCAGCCAACTTATTAATTGGTAATCATTTAGGGAGACTGAAATAAATTGGTAATGTTTAATTTTATTTCCAGAATTGTAGTGACATGTTAACTAGATAAGTTTCTGAACCATGATTCTGAATGATGGTGGCAGGGTACAATCACCCATGAAACTCCCCCAAAGTTATAACTGTAATAAATGAGAAAAGATACCAACATAAATTTGTTTCCTTGAGGAAGTAATGTGTTTTCAAATTCCCACAGGGTGCTTGTAAGGGCAGGCAAAGCCAGGTAAAGGAAAGCAGGAGTGTAGGGTACCAAGGATCAGGGAGTTGGAATAGGGAGGAGGGCTGAAGTGCTTTTACCTTATGTGCCAGTTTTCTTAAAAGTTAATGATAGCATATTTTCTATTCATTCATTTCTTTCTTATTTCCTAGTTGCCTACTATATATGAGCTAAATTCTGCAAAAACTATATGAAGCACATAATAGGGAACCAAGTTATGTATAATTGAATTAATTAATGAGTACTCAAAAACCTATTAAAAAACACTCCAACCCTCAGAATCATGAGGGCTCTGAAAAAAGCTTTGGTTCATTTTTTTCTCCCAAACATTTAAAGGGTACAATTGTTTTTTGTTACATGGATGAACTGTATCATGCTGAAGTCAGGTCCTCCAGTGTACATATCACCAGAATAGTATACACTGTATTGGATAGGTAGATTTTTACCCTTCACCCCGTCCAACAGCCCCCTCCTTAGTTTTCAACATCCATTAAGCTGCTATATGACCATATATAACTCAGGCTTAGTTCCCACTTATAAGTAAGAATATGTGGTATTTGTTTTTCCATTTATGAGATACTTTGCTTAGTATAATGGGCTCCAGTTCCATCCAAGTTGCTGCAAAAGACATTATTTCATTCCTTTTTATGTTTGAGTAGTATTCCATGGCATATATATACCAAATTGTTGTTGTCCACTCATCAGTTGATGGACACTTAGGTTGATTCCACATCTTTGCAATTGTGAATTGTGCAGCAATAAACATTCGGGTGCAGGTGTACTTTTTGTAAAATGACTTCTTTTCCTTTGGGTGGATACCCAGTAGTGAGATTGCTGGATTGAATAGTAGGTCCACTTTTAGTTCTTTGAGGAATCGCCATACTGTTTTCCATAGTGGTTGTACTAGTTTACATTACCAGCAATATTGTATAAGCATTTCCTTTTCACTGCATCCACACCAACATCCTTTTTTTTTTTTTTTTTTTTTTTTACTTTTTAATAATGGCCATTCTGACAGGGGTAGGTGGTATCTCATTGTGGTTCTAATTTGCATTTCTCTGATTATTAGTGATGTTGAGCATTTTTTTTCATGTTTATTGGCCATTTATCTTTTTTTGAAAAAAATCTGTTCGTGTTTATGTCCACTTTTTGATGGGATTATTTGTTTGTTTTTTTCCCTGCTGATTTGTTTGAGTTCCTTGTAGATTCTGGATATTAGCCCTTTGTCAAATGTATAGTTTGTGAATATTTTCTCCCATTCTGTAGGTTGCCTGTTTACTCAGTTGATTAATTCCTTTGCTGTGCAGAAGCTTTTTAATTTAATTAAGTATGATTTATGCATTTTTGTTGTTGTTATATTTCCCATTGAGGTCTTAGCCATAAATTCTTTGCCTAGGCCAATGTCCAGAAGATTTTTCCTATGATTTCTTCCAGAATTTTTATGGTTTCAGGTCTTACATTTAAGATTTTAATCCATCTTGATTTAATTTTTGTTTATGGTGAGAGATAGGGATCCAGTTTTATTCTTCTGAATGTGGCTATCTTGTTTTTCTCAGCACTATTTGTTGAATATGGCATCTTTTCCCTAGTGTATGTTTTTGTCTGTTTTGTTGAAAATCAGTTGGTCACAGCCATATGGCTTTATTTCTGGGTTCTCTATTTTGTTCCATCAGTCTATATCTCTACTTTTATACCAGAACCATGCTGTTTTGGTTACTACAGCTTTGTAGGACAATTTGATGCCAGGTAATCTACTACCTTCTGATTTTGCTTAGGACTGCTTTGGCTTTCTAGCTCTTATTTGGTCCCATATGAAGTTTAGGATTATTTTTTCTACATTTGTGAAAAATGATGCTGGTATTCTGATAGGAATTGCATTGACTCTTTAAATCACTTTGGGCAGTATGGACATTTTAATAATGTTATTCAGGATTTCTATTTCTTCCTGATTCAAGCTTGAGAGGTTATGTGTTTCCAAAAATCTATTTCCTCTAGATTTTCTAGTTTGTGTGCATAGAGATTTACATAGTATTCACAGATGATATTTTGTATTTTTGTGGTATCAGTCATAATGTTTCCTTTTTCATTTCTGATAAAACTTAACTGAGTCCTTTCTGTGCTATTTCTGATTAACCTAGCTAATGGTCTATTGATTTTGTTTTCTTTTCAAAGAACCAAGTTGTTGTTTTGTTGGTCCTTTGTATTATTTTGTTTGTTTGTTTCCATTTCTCTTAGTTCTGCTCTGAGCTTTGTTATTTATTTTCTTCTGCTAACTTTGGGTTTGGTTTATTCTTTTTTCTCTATTTCCTTAAGGTGTGACATTCAGTTGTTAATAAGTGATCTTTCTGTAGTTTTGATGTATGCATTTAAGGCTATAAACTTCCCTCTTAGCACTGCTTTTTCTGTAGCCCAGATATTTTGGAAGCTTGTGTCATCTCTATTGTACAATTTGAAAAACCTTTTATTTCCATCTTAATATCATTCAACAGCACGTTGTTTAATTTCCATGTTTTTGTGTAGTTTTGAGAGTTCCTCTTGGAATTGATTTCCAGTTTTATTCTACTGTGACCTGAGAAGACACATGGTATAATTTTGATATTTCTGAATTTGCTGAGGCTTTTTTTTTAATGTCCTAACATACAATCTATCATAGAAAATGTTCCATGTGCTAATGAGAAGAATGTATATTCTACAGTTTTAGGGTTGAGTGTTCCATTAATGTCTGTTAGGTCCATTTGTTCTGGAGTCCCATTTAAGTCTAGAGTTTCTTTGTTTTATTTTCTGCCTCGATGATCTATCTAGTTCTGTCAATGGAGTGTTAAAGCGCTTCACTTAAATCTAGTAAAACTTGTTTTATAAATCTGGGAGTTCCTGTGTTAGGTGCATATATATTTAGGAGTGTTATATCTTTTTGTGAATTATTCCCTTTATTGTTATAAAATGACCACCTTTGCCCTTTTTTTAGCATTGCTGATTTAGGATATCACCAAGGTCGTATTTTATTGGATGTAAGAATAGCTACTCCTACTCACTTTCAGTTTCCATTTGCGTGGTGTATTTTTTCCATTCCTTTACCTTGAGTCTCTGAGTATTCCTGTGAGTTAAATGAGTTTCTTGAGGACAGCGTATATTCAGGTCATATTTTTTTTCATTCATTCAGTCAATCTATATCTTTTAAGTGGAGCAGCGAGACTCTTTACATTCGATGTTAGTATTGATATGTGAAATACTCTTCTGTTCATCAAGTTCATTGTTAGCTAGTTGTTTTGTTCTCTTCCTCTGTTATGGTTTTATAAGAACTTTGAGTTTTAACTTTCAGATGTTTTTACAGTGGTGGTTATTTATTGTTCTATTACAGGTATAGAGCACTTTTAAGCATTTCCTGACAGGTAGGTCTAGTGGTGACAAATTTCCTTAATATTTACTTCTCTGGGAAAGACTTTCTTTCTCCTTCATTTATGAAATTTAGTTTTGCAGGATACAGAATTCTTGGCTGGCAGTTATTTTGCCAAAGATGACTAAAAATAGGCCCCCAATCCCTTCTGGCTTATAAGATTTTTGCTGAGAAGTCTGCCATTAGTCTGATGGGTTTTCCTTTGGAAGTTACTTGTTGCTTTCATCTCACAGCTTGTAGGATTTTCTTCTTCTCTTTGACTATGGCCAGACTGATGACTCTGTGCCTTGGTGATATCCTATTTGCAATGAGTTTTCCAGGTGTTCCATGGCCTTTTTGTATGTGGATGTCAAAATCACTAGTGATACCTAGGGAACTTTCCCTCTATTATTCCTTCAAAATGGTTTTTTTATTTTTCTTCTTCTCCCTCAAGGATACCTATGATTCTTATATTTGTTCATTTTTACATTGTTCCATATTTCTTGGAGAGCTCATTCATTCTTCTTAATTCTTTTTTCTACATTTTTGACTGACTAGGTTAATTCGAAAGCCTTGTCTTTAAGCTCTGAAATTCTTCCTTCTACTTGGTCTAGTATGTTGTTACAACTTTCTACTATATTCTGAAATTCCCTCAATGATTCATTCATTTTGTTGAGTTCTGTTATATCTTTTCTTATGCTACCTCTCTCTTTAGTGAGTTTTTCATTCATGTCCTGAATTATTTTTTTTGGTTTCTTTGCTTTGGTTTTAAACTTTTTCATCAATCCCATTGATCTTACTTGCCATCCATATTCCAAATTTCCTATCTGTCATTTCAGCAATTTCCTTTTGGTTGGAGTCTGTGCTGGAGAACTATTGTGATCTTTTGGGGATTTTAAAATAGCCCCTCTTTTCATGTCACCAGACCTCTTATGCTGGTTCCTTCTCATCTGATACCTCTTCTTTCAGCTCCAGACAGATAGCTTTGCAGTACACCTGTTCTCTGCCGGGAAAGCTGTTGCTCAGTGAAGAGAGGGAGAGGTCCCTAGGTGGCACACTTGCGTCCTACTCCAGAAGGTTGATGGGCAGGAGAGGGGCAGATGCACTGTGAGCCTTTAACACTGTTGCTCTCCTGTGTTTCCTCATTCCTCTGTGGTTCTCAGACAGTCAGCATACTGCAGCATGAGCAATCGCCCCTCCCAGGTCCCCCAGCAGCACTGAGGGAGAGTGGTACATGCCTATAGGATGGTGGTAGCAACAGCATTTGTCATCCCACAGCAACTTTAGAGCTGCCCTGCCCAGGTGGCAATGGCAAGAATCAGTGCACATTTGCCCAAGTGTCACCCCACCCAGGTCCCCTAGCAGCAATGAGGGAGTGCAGCACTCAATCCAAGGGATGTGTGACAGTGCCAGCCTCCCTGCTCCCTCCCTGGTCCAGCAGGGGTGATAGGGAGGTGGCAATAATGGATCTGTACCCTGGGTAGATGCAGCACTCTGGGGCTAGGATTTCAAAGTGGCACCAGCTGAAGTGCCCAGAGTTCGTAAGCCAGTGTGACCCTGCTGTGCCTTTTCTCTGAAGCAATGCCTTTGCACAGTCTTCAGTCAGCTCACTGTGTAAGTCCAGTACCCTGCTGTGGTGGAGGGGCCCCCCAAACTCTGATTGCAACATCCATGGGGGAAGTGTGGAGCCTAGGGTTCTCTCCTTTGTCCCTTCCCCATATGTGGGCAACTTCTCCATGTACCTCCTGCCAAGGAGGTCACCCCTCCTCTCTCTCCTTCAATCTGGGAGCCCCCTGTCACCTCTGTTGATTCCCAATGCTCTCCCCTAGATGATCGATCTGAAGTTGAATATCCACTTGCCACTTTCAGTCTTCTCCATGACAGCAGCTTGTGTAGGCTGCTTCTAGTACACCATCTTGGCCTCTCCTCTGATTACTTTTTTAGTTGACATTTTTATTTATGGTTGAGCCACTTTGTTCTTCATTTTAGAAGAAACCATAGGCCCAAAGAAATGTATTGGATATCCAACGTCACACAGCTTGTAACAGCAGAAATACAGCTTGATTTCTTTGATGGTTGTTATAATTGCAGTGATTCCTGCAGACTTGGGCATTTTCCTTTTCACAATGATAGAGTGAGGCTGTCTAGGGCAATCTTGGCTGCTGGGTTGTAGTATTAAAGATGAGTAGTCAGAGGGTGAAGGGAATCTTGCTACCAGGTTGGAAGCCTAGAATAGTTACCTGAGTGAAAAAGGAGAATCTCCCCCAAATTACCTGAATATCACGCTTATACTTTTGAAGACCATTGAATATTGTGATGGGCAGTAAAGTCTTGAAAGGGCTAGTACAAGGAATGCATTTGCAAATGATAACAAGGACAGATAAAAGAGATTACATAAATGCCTAAACAATTACATGTATGTGATTTTTGTATACCCAAAACCCATACAATTGAATTAAAAACTGTTTTACTATTACTTAAACACCATTATGTATTTGCACTATAGTAATCATTTATTCCAAATTTGGAGGGATATTTGTTAATATTTTAATTCTTATACAGTTCTTGGAAGTAGTGTTTTGACTTTTTGCCACTTGTTTTTTTAAAGAATAAAATGTCTAATTAGTTGCTTTGGATAGGTGTGAATGCTAAGCTCTTTTAGCTGATTAAGGAATTTTCTTTTGTGGTAACATTCCCGTCTTTGGGGATTGTATGCTTTTTCACAAGCAGTACATAAGGACAAGAAGTATTTAGCTGTACTTTTTCACTTAAAAGCATAAGGAGAATATAGAGAATCATGGCATTGGGAGCCAGGAGCCGTGATGCATGAACAGTGTTATTGGTAGGTGGTTGAACAGACATGAGCTTGGGACTCCCAGTCTAGGATACACTATCAATACTAACATCAACTCACACTCAAAGAGAGTCACACTAAAGCAATTTGATTCCAGATTGTTACATCAAGACTCTAGTGGCAAAATTTTCCTGTGGGTCGGAAGAGGTAAAATTTAAAAATCATTGTAAATCAAAAAATTGTGACTACCGATTCTTCATATCTAGGAAAGTTAGGGTTTCATAGGAAAGCAGCGTCTAGAGTCTGTGCAATTAACCAAGGTAACTATAAATTAGTTGCAGTGAGTGATACACTCAGACCAAACTTACCCTTCTTCCTCACAGAAATCCCTCACTTGCCCTTTTTCATCTTTTAAGACACAACTCTTCCTTCACAAAAGAGAATATATTGTATGATTTTATTTCTACAAGCTTTTAGAGAAAAACTAATCTTTGGTGAAGAAAATCAAAACAATGGCTGTCTCTGGGGACAGTGGATATGGGTGAGGATTGACAAAAGTGACATAAGGGATCTCTCTGAAGTGATGGTAATGTTCTATATCTTGACAGGGAATTATTTACACAGCTGTGCATATATTGGTCAAAACTGAGCAAATGTTACAGTTTGTGTGTTTTATTGTATACGTATTTTATATAAAACACATCAGACACAAATATCAAGCTCTGGTTAATGATATGCATGCTGAAACATGCTTTCACTGTGGTGCTCACACAGCAGTAATATTCTCCAGGGATTAGGGGGTTTGGGAGGGCAAACTCACAACTAATGGATGTGGTGAGCATTGTAGAGGGGAAGGGCATGCCTCTAATCCTTGCTTGGGTGAGGCAAAGACATAAAATGTAACCAAAACATATGTACCCTCATAATATCCTGAAATATAAATAAATAAATAAAATGAATTGATGTACAGATAGAGGGGTGAACATACGGATAGACATGAAAAAGCAAGTATAGTAACATGTTAATGGTAGAAGCTATCTTTTAACTTTGCTAAAGTTTTTCAACTTTACTGTATGTTTGAAAATCTTCATAATAAAAAATTGGGGGATAAAAGACTCAACTCAGGCATTAGTTCCTTTGATACATCTTTTCTGACCCTCAGCCCCACCTCTATTCTGGCATAAGCTAGTTAATTCCTCTTTCTTTGAGCTCCTATAATGCCTAGCACATATTTTCATTATATTTTATTTATTTGCTTATACCTATCTCTTCTATTAAACTGTGAACTCTTGAGGTTAGGGATTATGCAATTTACCTTTGTATCCTAAGCACTAGTCTAGGCACATAGTAAGAGCTCAATAAATACAGTATTTGAATAACTGATTATAAGCATCACATTTTTCCCTGATCACAGAGGAATTTTGCTCTTATAGTAAGCAGGGATAGGGGGTTGGCGAGCACAAGAATAAATCAAGGCAGATATCATGGATCATAGAAATCATTGATAAAGTAGAAATATAAGTTGTGGCATACAGTAAATATGATTTGCTCCACAGAAAGATGGAGGAAGGAAGAAAAATGTAGAGGAACATATTGAGAAAGCAGGAATGGGTGACAATTTGGGGTTATGCTATTAGACAGACTATGAAATTACTAAACCCAGGATTGTCTCTAATGGACAACAGGAAAATAGGAAAACAGTTTACAGAGTTGAAGAAGATTGTATAAAAACAAGGCACAACTATACTGTAGCCTAAAAAGGCACTTTGCAAGACAGTGAGTGACATTTTTTCCTGCTTTTACATTTGTGTGCAAGATTTTTCATTTGCCTACACTGATAACTGGAATTAGAGGTTGTATGATTTGTTTAATGATCCAGAGAGAGACCCAGTGTAACAGTCTTGTTAGAGCTTCGCTGAAGCATTAAGCAAGTGGCAATGTTAAGGTCTTTTTAGCTTAGTCTATGAGCACTGATTCCTGAAAGTTAAGACTGTGTAAGAAAAGCAAGATGAAGAATTGAAGGCAGCTGCTTATCCCAGATAAGTCACACAAAAAAGCCCTACATAAGATTCTTCCTCAAGAGCTTATTTTTGTAATTAGCTCAATGTTTCCTGATATTCAACCTTTAAGTGAGTATCCTAATGGTAAGAGCCTACTGCTCCTCAACCTTAAGGTTGGTTTTATCTATGTATTGCTTTAATGAAAACTACCAAACATTTGCTGGAAATATTGCTTCATGTATACCATCCATCATGACATAGCTATAATTTTGCTATATCACTGGACTTTAGTAATTCACCTTATACTCAAATATTTAATAACCTAAAACAAACTAAACAATTTTACTTATAATTCCAAAACATTATCAAAATTATGAGTTGCACAGACTAAGTGATGCTTTGGTGTGTAAATATTGATACAAACAACATTGTGCTTATTGCTTTACATTTCTTTAAATTTGGTTTTTAATATCCTTTATCATTTATCTTGACCCCAGTTTCAAATAATAATTATATTTTTTAATTAATGGGGAACTCTGCATTTTAAGGTTTACTCCATTTCTTTTTCACATAGATGCAATGTTCTCAGTTTCTCTGTATGATTGTGTTTGTGTTAACAGACAGAAAGAACAGAGTCCACCTATTTCAAAGTCCTAATCAATATAAAAATCCTCCTACAGCAGTCTTGTTAATAGAACTACTTCTGTCACCTTTGTTCTTTTAAGTAGCAAAAGTATATATTTAGGGTTATTGGAATTGTATTACAGATTCTTAACTGGAGCTGAAGAGTTTTTACGGCTAGAAAGCTTTTTGAAAATGCAGCCTTTCCTAAATGAAAGCAAGGTGACAAGATGATTCCCAGAACTCTTGCCAGGGCCATGATGAAGTGGAGAGTGAAACTTCTTACTGATCATGTGATTAAAGCCATAATTGAAGATTTAAGAAAAAAAGTAAGCTAAACTGTTAGATTAATTATACTTTCTATACTTGCTGAGAGGGGGGGAAGATTTAATCCCTACTTACCTAAATATACATGGGCTAAGATTGTATTTTAGCTGGTTATAATGTACATACTTGGAAATAATTCCCTAACCTGTGACTCCCCTCTCCCCATTATTAACCGTTTATCACAAAAACACAGAAACTGTGGCAGATCATTTCTCTCTCTGTCAGCGGCTGACTTGACGGATCTAAGATGTACTGATCAGGAATTTGAAATCAGGGTGAGAAGAGCCTGACTCAATTTCCCTGAGAAGCTAATCCTAAAATATGTAGGCTCAAAGACTCTGTTGAGCATGTACAGTCTGCCTTTCATGTGGATCAGGGAAGCAAACAGCTAATATGCAGAGAGAATGAGAAAAGAATGAAACAAATACATGAAAATTAACAGGCCAGGCAAAAAGTGTAAGAGTCTGTGTATGAAATAATTCCAGACAGCTTCCATGCTGTAGTTCTGGTACCTCTGAAGCCCTACCGTACTTCTGATCTTTAATTCTACGAGACATTCCTTTATACTTAAGGTAGCTAACTTTGCTTTGTGTTGCTGGAAACCCAGAGAGTCCTAAAAGCAGATTAGTCCAACATGAAACCTAAGTATTTACTTAAATTTCTGAATGACTTATGAGAGATACCAAAGAAATAAAAAAACAAAATTCTGCTTTTGATTAACTTAAAATCTTATTGGGAAAACAAGACCTTCACTTATAACAAAACTCTGTAAAACAATGCAGCATACTCCATAATGAGTGTTTTGAAATTATGTGCAGTAGAAAATGGAAAAATCCGTGTGGGCTCTGGCAGTGAGGGAAGAGTTTGGAGGAATAATCTTTTGTGTTAAACACTGAATGTTGAGTAGGATTTAGTTAAATAAAAAGTGAAATGTGTTCCAGATTAAGAGACAAAGTAGCCAAGAATGAAGTTGAATTTGCAAGAATCCAACTAATGAATAATTTTGAGATAAAAGATGAGATTGGGTTGGGAGGGTTGAGTCAGCTGATAGAGAGGCTTGAATTCCAGAATGAGGTGTTATTTGCACTTTCTGCAACCAGGTAAAGAGTTGTACATACTTAAGCAACAATGTAAAGTAACCAAATCATTGTTTAAAAAGTTAAATCTAGTTATGGTATGCTGTATAGTTTACAGGCAAGCAGACTAATTATCTCTTACAGGGATTAGAGTGAGGTAGATGGAGAAACATAGTAACTTAGGTCAGTGCTTCTCAAAATTTACTGTATGCATGAATCACCTGAGAATTTTCTCCAAATGCAAATTCTTATTCAGTAGTTCTGGGCTGAGGCCAGCAATTCTGAATTTCTAACAATCTCCCAGGTAATAACTATGCTGCCAGTCTGTGGCCTACACTTTGAAGAGCCAAGATTTGAAAATGATGATCTAATCAGGCATAATGAAGAAAAATAAGTCAAAGATGGCCCTAAGGTTTCTAGTGTGTTAGAGTGGACATGAGAGAGAAAAAAAGGGAACTAAATCAAAAACAAACATTTATTCAGTGACTACTGTTCCTCATTGTCTTCTATCATGACACTCAGCCTTATAATGTAAATTCATTCATTCACTTAGTCAACACTTAGTGAGTCAACACTAAGTGCCAGACATTATTCTAAGTATTGTGGATTCAGTAATGAATAAAATCATTATAAAAAAAAACCTCTGCTCATAATTTAAGGGGAAGGACAGATAGTAAACAAAATAAGTCAAATGTATAATATTAAACTTGGGAAAACTAAGTAAATAGACCAAAGTCACATAGCTACAATTTTGGCTGAGTTTCAGTCATACAAGCCACATTGAACATCTTATGCATAACACAAATGTAACAAATTTACAAGGCAAAATATATATTGAATTTAAAACTATTTTTAAATTCTCAAAAGTATTTTATTGAGTTAATAAAGATATTTCTAAAAGTCCTAGATACCTTAGGTGTGTCACAACTGGATATATTTTTAATGAGTGTGTGTACAAGAATGTGTAATGGAATATTTTGCAGCTTTTATAGTCATTCATCTCAGAATAAACATCTGTCTTACTATTCAGGAGATGTACAGTCTGACTGAGAGCTTATTTGTTATCTATAAGAGGTCTGCCCACACATTCCTCTTTGTTTCTTATCGTAGATCACAGAGAGAAGTTTCTTTCCAAATCCACTGTAAAAATTTATTTCTATGGCAAATTGTAGGAAACATTTATGGGATTAATTATTCAAAGAAAACAAAAGAATGGATTGAGAAAATTATCATTGTATGCATGTATATATCTATATATCTATATTTGTACTTCTTCCCTCTATGAATCTATAAAAAAATGAATATATAAAATGTAAATTGTAGTCTATTAAACAATAATTGCTATAAAACAATAGTTTCTCAGCCTCCAAAATTTATATTTAAAAATTGCTAAATGTATCTTTGTTCACTAAGCACTTTAATTAACATCTATAACATGGTGATTATATTATTCAACATTTAAATGCTTAATTTGCAACCTAGAATTGCAGGCATTCCCTGAGAAAGACATATTTTCATTTGTTGCATTTGTATTTTTAATAGAAGACAAAAATAAGAAGATACTTATATGGTAATATGATGCTAAATCCATAAACAAAAATTTTACTCCCTCTTTTCCATTGCACCTGAGATTTAAAACATGGTAACAATCTATTTTTACATATTGAGCTGTTGCATTTTTTCATGTTATAAGAGATTTGAAGTGCTGTACCTGCCATCTACTGGAAGTCTATGGGAGGTACATTTCCCTCCTAGCAATTCAAGTTCTCCACAGAGTGAGCCTAGAAAACGCTATCAGTGCTTTTGGAAGAAATTATATTATAGGCTTTGAGGTCCTGTACTGCTGTTACAGAAAATTAAAGGTAAAATAATCTCATTAATCACTGGTGAAAGTACAAAATGGATCCACTTGAATTTGAGTAGGCAAAATAGAAGGAGTGATTCACCTTTGAAATGTTAAAGTTACTAAAAGGCTATGAGCAAAAAGACCAACAAATGTCCTTCCCAGCATTCATATTAAAGGGAGTGCTCTAGCCATGGAAATACATGTGTGTAAATCCTAACTATTGCAAGTAGTTCTTAGTATCTAGGGCAGCAAGGATTCTGAGATCTTCTTTAGTGATTTCTGTTTAACATTTCTGAGCTTATCTGGGTCGTGCAAATAAGGGTAAGTGTAAATGTGGGAGAAGACAGGATAAGCAGAGAGTAGCTGAAATGTTGAAGTACTGCAAAGGATGAAACACCATAGTTAGTTCTTTAATTACATGCTTTGTGACTATATTTAATTCCTTCATCTATGCTCTGGGTCAGAATAGTTAGCTCCAGAACTTCATGTAACCTAGACACATACATGTCCAGTTTCCTAAACTTTTCCTATTCAAATCATGTCAGTCCATTTTCCTACCTGAAGTAATTTTAATATGTTTATCTAATGACTCTCTTTTCCCCTGAGTTAAGGAAAAAAAAATATTGAGAGTTACTATTTAATTCAGTTGTTATGAATGTCTTTAAAAATAATGATTTAAAAATATAAAACCTTCCAGCTTTTAATCATTCTGTACTTTTGGTGTTTGGACAAAATTCTTAGAAGTAACAAGTTCTACAATTACATGATCATACACAGAGCTTGAGGGTTTCATACAGATAAAGATGTCAATAAGAAGTAGAATAATTTAACTCAAGGTCATATAATTTTGTAGTAGGGCTTAAACTATAATTCAGGTTGTTTTACTCTAGTCACTACTATTTCAAATATACATTGGGTTCGAAATTAAAATAAGAATGCCCTTGAGCTCCTGTCATGTAAGAGAAGATAAGGTAGGTGAGGAAGTATAAAGATATTTGCCGGAAGTGTCCTTAGCATTCTTTGAAATTCAAACAAGGAGATCACTAGCATGTCAAAATTTTAGACTTAAATTAGCCCTCTCATTACTTAAGCATACCAAAGAGAACACATGAAGACAAAGAATGTCAGAGGATAGGGAGATAGTTACAAAGACCAGTGGCACCCCAGACATTTCTAAGGCTAAGTGATGAAGAAGCAGGACTTCTGTGTCTGGCAACATGACAGATTACAGAACTGGAAAATCCTTCACCTCAAAACACCTGTATGTATAGGATAAAAACATCGTTTAAAACGCATAGCCAAACTCCTAAAGAAATATGCAAAATTCCCAGAGGCTAAAGGCAAGGAAAAAATTGAAAAACAAAAAAGAGTAGTGAACTGATGCTGACATTTTCACAGCTTGAGGAAGGAGGAGATATTAATGAGTCTTGCTATTTAAAGGAATTTAATGAATCTGATGGACCAAAAGACAAGGCCTTGGAATTGCTTCAGTTGGGGAATTGGACTGGCAAACTGTCACCACACAGACATACTCAAAAAGCCAGGACGTAAAAAAGGATATGGACTTGGCGAAAGGGTAGATAGGGAAAAAAATCTGCTACTGGCAAAGTGAAATGAGAGGAACTTTGTTAACTTGACCTGGGATCTGAATTGGAAAGAAAAGGCTACATACACCAAAAATTTGCATCCACAGAAACAGCAAACAGCAAAATTAGACTCTAGGAGCTTCAAATAATAGGATTAAAACATACTTTTAAAACAGTTTAAACTGATTAAAATAAATAGAGGAAGAAACCAAGTCTAAGAAATTATTAATAATACAATACTATCAAAATGCACACAATACTTTGCAGCAATTAAAAAAAGGTTAGTTAGATCTATATATCTGATAGGTAAAGACCTTCAAAATTTACTGTTATTTTAAAAAAAGCTAGGTACAAAAGCATCATATGATTACTAGTGAAAAAAACTGGAGCAGGCAAACTTGAAAAAAGAATAAAAATAACTTGTAGAAATAAAAAATCAAGTCACTGAAATTAAAAAAAAATAGATATGGATGAAGAGAGAATTAGTAAACAGAAAGATAAGTTTGAAGATTGAAGAAACTTCACAGAAACAGAGAGAGACCAGGAAATAGAAGAATATGAAAAAGAGGTTAAGAGACTTGGAGGTAAAATGAGAAAGTACTACATACATCCTAAAGAAGTTTCAGGAAAATAGAAAATGGTGGAGACCCTGTTAAAATAATGGCTGAGAATTTTCTAGAATTGATAAAACAGTCTGTTTCAAGAAGTTCCATAAATCCCAATTAGCCAGTAGAGCAGCAAAAGCATATAAATAACCTTAAAAGCAAGACAAGAAAAGAGACAGACTACCCTCAACAGTTAGACACATGGCTGATTTTTCAGTAGCAGTAATTTAAAAAGGGAAGACAGTGAACTGTCCTCCTTAATGAGCTGAAAAAAAATCAAATTCTCATAAAACAAGTATTTTGTGCTCATTTAATATCATTTAAGAATGGAATCAAAATATAGACATTTGTACAAATACAAATGGATTGCATTTACCATCAATAGGCCCTCACTGAAGGAATTTCTAATGAATACTCTTCGTGAAGAAGAATCATTCAGTGAAGAATGATTGAGATAAAAGAATGGTGAGCAAATAAATTGGTAAATAGTAGACAAATCTAAACAAACACTGACTGCATAAAACAACAGTGATAATGATGATTAATTGGAAAGGAGAAAATGTGGAAACTTAAATATTGAACAAAAATAACATTTAAGTAAATTGGGGTAACGGTGATTGCTATAGGTGATTCTAAGGCATTTTATTTAGAGAGAGTCTAGTAAAAATATTAATTTCATTTAGACATCATTATGTCAAGCGATATGTTAAAAATTTTGAAATAGCTAAAGAATAGAAAGAGAACATATAACATCGTACAAGTAGAGAATGTCCGGGGAATAACAAAACCTCAATCAACAAAAAGGAAGTGGAAAAGGAGAAAGAGAATGATGTGTAGAAAAACATGGTAAATAGAGGGTGAGAAAAAACTCTGGGTTTTTCAGGAATGAAAGTTTGGGTCAGCAAAACAGATAAAGAACCCCAACCAACTTAAGTGCTAGCTCAGGACAAAGGGAACATGGAACAGATAGTAGAAGAAGGAAGTTGTAAATATCATCTATGGTCTTATGGCCAATTGCAGAAAGAGCACTGTGCATCTAAATGTATGTTACTCTTTGCTTGTTTTAACATGTACTATATATCAACAAATTTTCCCTCATTCTTTTACCTATTATTTTATATAAGGAATATGGGGAGTATTAATTTTAAATTCATGTTATAGCCGTAGTAGTTTGTCTATTGTGTTTTCAATTTTCTCTTCAATGTCATTTGTCTTATTTGCCATCAATATTCTGGATTCCATTTTTGACATTTCAACAATTTCCTTTTGGTTTGAGTCCATTGCTGTAGATCTATTATGATGCTTTGGGGGTGTTGAACTAGCTTGTTTTTTCATGTTACCAGAGTTTGTTTGCTGATTTTTTCTCGTCTGAAACCTCTTCTCCCAGCTCAGGACAGATAGGTTTGCAGTGCACCTGCTCTCCCTTGCTAGGAACTCTCCTATTCATTGAGAAGAAGGAGAGGTACCTAAATGGTGCTTTTGTGATCTATTTTGGAACATTGACTTGGCAGGAGACAGGCAGATGTACTGAGAGCCTATGATGCAGCTGTTGTTGTGTGTGGTCCCAGTCCCCTTTGATTGTCACAGTCCAAGCTGTTGCTGGATGATCTCCATGAGGAGTGAGTGGTGGATTGTTCCCCAGGCTGCTGTTGAAAACTTGGGCAGGGAGTTGGGCAAGTCCCTCTTCACAGAGGCTAGCCTTGTAGGAGATTGCTCTGCTTGGGTCTTCCCTTGACAGTGGCAGTGGCAGCTGGGTAGGGCTATCTAGCCAGTGGTTGTGGGTGTCAAGGCTGCAGGCATTCACTCCACCCGGGTCTGGGTGTGATGATGGCTTGCAGCTAGCAGGTGCCTGGCAGAATGTTAGACCGTGAGGTCGGTTCCCACCAGGCAGTGGGTGGGAGCCTTGGGGGCAGGGCCATGGGGCCTGCAGCAACAGGATCCTCAGAGGCAGAGGCATGGGGCCAGGCTGCTGGGTGGCCAGGGCTCACCCTCTGCCCAGAACCCACCAAGGCAGTTGCTGCAGGGTTTTTCAGGTGGCATCTGTGATGCCCATTCTGCTTGACTTCCCCATAAAAGGGGGGGGGGTGCTTGGCTCCCAGTCATGGATGCATGAGAGCATCCACTCCCTCTGGTCTCCCTCCAGCCTGGCTGGGGTGATACAGAGGTGGCTGCAGCAAAAGCAAGCCCTGTGTAGACGAGGCACTCTGGACCTGAGAGCTCAGAATGGTGTCAGCTGCAGCGACCTGGGAACAGAGGTCACTGGGTACTTGCTGTGCCCATTCTGTGGTGCAGTGTTACTGCACAAACTCCAAGCAGCTGTCCAATCAGTCCAAAGGTCTGCAGTCATGGTGGGTGCCCCCTCATGGCTTGAGCTGCAGTGTCTACAGGGGAAGTATGAAGTCCCAGGGTTCTCTCCTCCCATCCTTCCCCATATGTGTATACTTCCCCCAGGTACCTTCCTATCTGGCCGAGTGGATTACCCTATCACCTTCTCCTTCACTCTCCAATGAGTCACAATGCTGTCCCCAAGAAGGTCCATCCATCTGTAGGTGGGCCTCCACCTGCAACTTTCAGTCCTCTCCTTAAGAGCAGCATATGCAGGTTGCTTCTAGTCTGCCATCTTCCCTCTCAACCCTCTTAAACTTTTTTCCTAATTAAGATAAAAATAATTAAAGCATAGCCTATCCCAGTTTTGATAAACAACCAGGCCTGGCACCTAATTGTAACAGTGGCAGGAATTCACAGGAAGCCGAATTCATAGCCTCAGTGAACCTGTGCCCATTTGTCTGCTGTGTTTATACTTTGGCAACAAGAATTGTGGGTCTCTTTAATTGTGGCCAAAGCAGCATGGTTTACTTTAAATTAGTGATTGAGTCTGAACCTGCCGTTTTCTCTCTTTAAGGTATTAATGGCATCTAGTGACAGCTACCAAATTCCACAGTTCATGTTATTTACCCTGAAACTCTTAAGCATCAGGAACATTACACAACCTGCATTCATCTGCAGCCCATCCAAGATCTCTAGAGGTGAAAGTCTCCGCATTTGTATTGCTACAGCATGTCAGGAATGATCAATACACTATCCACTACCCGTAATGGAGTCTCTATCACTGTCTGGCTGGTGAATGATCTAACTCCAGAATCCCATTAGTAAAGACTACTTTCTAGAATCATTCCCGGTACCAACTGTCTTAGGTCGGGTTTCCCAAAAGCTAGAAAGAGGGATTCTTGTGCAAATGATTTAATGAGGGAGTTCTCTTTAGTTAGTGAGGAAAGCAGGATAGGGCAGGGGGTAGAAAATCTCCTGCAAAAATGTAGCAGAAATCTAGTTTCAGCCTGATCCCATGTTGAGCTCAAAAATATAGTTGGTGCACTGAGTTGTCCCACCTTGAGGCAAGAGGGTGACTTTTTGTATCCCTGTATCACCCAACTCCCAGAAGAGAAAACATTTCAGCTATTTCTGGTGAAGGGGCTCCTGGGCTTTTGTTGGTCAGGAGTAATCCTCAGGTAAATAGTGCAGCTGTATGTGAGCTGTTAGCAGCCAACACTTGCAACAGCGGAGGATTAGGTACTCTGGCATGCTAAAAGGGATCTGGGCAGGGCACCAACAGCTCTACTACAGGAAGAATGAGAAACTCTTCGTAGAATAATTAGAAAAGATTTTGTCATAAAGATGACACTTGTCTTGTAAGGAAGAGAAAAAGAGTAATTAGGTTGAGAATGGGGTAGCCTAGGTATTCAGGCAACAAGTTCATTGAGTTCAAATTTGGAGGGGATCTGTATTCAGAATCAAATACACCTGACTTTAGAATTCTCAATGCAGTGCAAGCTCATCTACTAAGTGTTTTTATTTAGTTTCTTTTCTTTTCTTTCTTTTTTTTTTCCTTTTTGCATTATTTTCCTTAAGCTAATAGCCTGCCAAATTCTTCCTGGCAGTAGTATTACTGAATATAGCTAGTTAATGAGGTATACTGGGGTTAGTTTCCAGCATTTATATCAATTGAGGTATTTACACATCTCACTAGAATAATAATAGACACCTTATAGAAAGGCTGTATATTTTGGCAGATTAAAAACAACAACAAAACTGTGTAAGCAAGGTAGTCTTGCTATGGGCTCAAAAATTTCTGAAACAATCTGGCACAGAAACGTTTAAGTTTAAAGTAAAATAGAAAATGGTCAAAGTCAGTTAGAAAAAGAGGAATATGGATAATTTTGAATTTACCCAATTTATTATTTGTAGGATATAAGATATGAGAAAAAATGTAAAATGACACTTGACCTATAGCATTCCATTTTGAAACCTCTATATTGAAGACTCTTATAATTTTAGTAAAAATGTTTTCTTCTCATATTGATGTTCAGATCATCTTTGCTGAGTTGAATCACAACCTACTAAAATATGTTCAGGGAAGGAAGGACTCAAGGCTAGGTATTTGAGGGTGAGTTTGGGTGACTGTGCATATTTATATGCATGCATGTGTGCATATGTGTGCACTGTGTGCACATGTATGTACACATGTGTGGGTTTGTGTGTGTGTGAGAGAGAGAGAAAGAGAGAGGGAGGGAAAGAGGAAGGGAGACTTTTTGTATCTGAATGTGTTCATTTCCAAACAAAATATAAATTATTTAAATGTTAAATTGTGCATGCCTGTGTATCTCTGGTGTAGTGTGTTGGTAATCAAGAATTGACACCACAATAAGGCCAGCATTTGAAATTAGAAGAGGAGAAAAGACTTTCTTTAGAATCTACCAACCAGGATCTAGTGTTGTGCAGTCAGGAGTTATGGGTTATTAAATGAAATCAAAAGCACATCAGGCCTAGCAGCATCTTAACAACCATTAGTGTTTCATTTAAAGGGAGTGTCTTGTTTCTGAAATATTCATAGCTGGAATCCACCACCACTGCTGAGATTTACATCTCCTCTCTCCCATTATGCTTGCTGAATCTCTTTACTTGCTATTGTAGGAAAAATATTCAAAGATTTATAGGCAGCAAAGAGAAGGCAGCAAATTATGACATCCATTATTGGCATCTGCTCTTGTCTGTATCCCCAGGAAATGCAAATACAAACGACTTCCAATTTTCTACTACAACTGAGTTGCAAAGGGAACTGTTATATGCAGATGAGGCAACTTCTATTTGGACAGAGATAAAATGGAAGAAATTTCAGTCTACTACACTTGGCATACCATTTGCATAACTCTGAGAAAGCTGTCACAAAGGGATAATAAAAAATCATAAGGCTCTTAAAGAACCACATACAATGCCTGTAGCTAGACTGCTTATTACAGAAAAACACACAGCTTTAAGTTGTATGGGCTGGTAGAAGATCTAAAAACAAAAGGGTGACTAAATATAGATGCTTCTGTGTTCACTGGTAAAAGTGATCCCTCTTCTCATGTTTGGCAAAAGGATTACACTAGGCTTGAAAATAACTTATAACCCAGTATGCAGTAAAGATAGACCCCCACATCACCAATTTTTAAAATTTCTTTTGGCATAAGTTATTGCTTCTCCTAGAGGAATGACTAAGATAATATATCCCATGATATTGTAGGCTCTCTGAGGGCAAGAACCTCTTGTATCCACTGACGTCCAGTATCTTCAATATCTAAAATAGAGTTTTGAACATAAGATAATCTCAAAATAAAATGTTTAGTTACAGAAATCAAAGGAATCATAGTGGTATAGAAGTGGAATTTAGGAGATGTACATTCTAATCTAGCTTCTGTTGTTTCTTTATCTCTTTGAGCCTTGGCTCCCACATCTGAAAAAAGGAGATAATAATACCTATCTTGTTTTGTTTGAGAATAATTAAATGAAGTATCATGACTAGTGTCCAGTATAACATCTGACATAGATTTATCACTCAAGACATGGGTCCCTTTTTCCCTAGCTTCCTACTACTCTCCCATATGTCTCAGTTTGAATATTTTAAAGGTCAGCAGTTTCTGATAATCTTAGACCCTGGGCACATGGCTCATGTCACCTGGTTATTTGCCTTCTATCTGCTCTTATCTTTAAGACTCTACCAGCCAGAAAACTACTTCCCATATTAAAACTTTAGCCCTTGATTCTCAATCTCCCTCTTAGCCAAGTCATGGTATCATGGTAGGCAACACCAATGTCCAAGTGACCAACACACTCATCTGTTTTAATCACCTCTTGTTCACCTTGTCAGTGGGGTGGGAGGACTCCCACTCTAGGGTTATGAGGATAGCTAAACACATGACAACCAATACTGAAAAAATGAGAGAGATAGCAATTCATTAATCACATACACTCTTAGCTCAGGGGAAGAAAGCACCAAACACCATGTAGGGCCACATGAAATTGCACTTGGGAACAGAGTAAACCACCAAGGCCATTAGGAGGTAGGCTTTTTAGTATAAAGAAGGTAAGGTGTCCCCTGGTTCTTATGGGAGGATGTGATTGGCTGAAGGGAACTGAAACCCACTACTCAGTAATAAATAAGAACTCTGCCTTGTCCCCACGAAGAGGGCGTTTTGGCTAGGGGATCTTTTTTATGAGAGAGCAGAGTGGGTAGGGGAGTGGTTAGGACATTTGACGCCCTCCTGATTTTGCCATGTTAAGTCAGCACATAATATTGACCTTAATATGGCCTTATACCATACCAACTCTTATCTCACTTCTCAATTCCTTTAACTCCTAAACTTGGAGGGCTTTCGCTTGTGTTCTACCTTGGTAAGGCTTACACTCCCAGTCTAATGCTCAGAATCATAATCTTCAACTGCCTCCTTACCATCCTTCTAGTTCTATCTTACTGTTCTACCATATTCCTTGAAAACAACAATGCTGAATCTATTCCTATTGTATTTTGTATTGTATCTACTCCTATTATCTCTTTTCTTTGCCTCATGAAAAAGCTGCTTTAAAGAATAGATTCAAATGTAAATACCCTCCATCCACATTCTCTCCCAGTGCACTGCAACAACACATCCATCAATGCACGTCAATAAATTGGCTTTTATCAAACCTGCCGGTTGTCTTTCAGTTCTTACCCTCCTTCAGCCCCCTGGAAGATGGGACATTGTCAACCCCCCCTTCAATTTCTTTTTGTTTTTTTTTTTTAACTCTCTGACCACTTCTTTTCAGTCATTTCTTCCTCTGCTTCCCACCTCCTGCTCACTCTTAATGTTGGCATTCCTCAAGGTTCAGGCTTCAAGTATGCTCCTTACTTGTTCTTACCCATATCTATGATTGCCAACTCTCAATGCAATCTCTCTTATCCAGAGCCTTTCTCTGAGCTCCAGATCTCTAATTCCAACTGCCTACTAGTTATTGCCATCTTCTTCTTTTATGTATCCCAAACTCAGAACACGTTAAATTCATCACTTTTCCCATACATGCACCTTTCACTTTACTCCTCAAATATATCTCTACTTCATTTCATATCCCCTATCTTGGTTGTAATATCCAGATGCCCCCCCCCCACCATCTGCTTTATCCCCTGCATTTTCATATCTCTGTATTTTTCTACCACAGCCTTGTCTCTTACCACAGTTTTCTACCTTCCTCCAGTAAAGGATCTTTAGTTCTCCGAAGAGTGTGGGATGTACGCTATTGTCAGTGGTTTCCAAACCTGATTGGACTCAGATAGCCTGACTAAGATTATCAAAAAATATAAATTTGTTATCTATGCTCCTATCTCATACTCTACCCACCACACACAGAATCAGAAGGGGAGAGGGAATAACCTGAATTTTTAAAGTTTCCCAGGTGACTATCAAGTAAATCATCCCAGATAAACATTGGATATTGGGGAAGCGTTACAGTAGTGATGTTGTATAATATTATGTTTCAAAAAGATAGCTCTGGCAGCACCGTACAGAATGGACTGGAGACTGATTAAATGCTGCCAACATGTTTTCTTGCATTTAAAATTTTAAAAGGCAGTAGTTACAGCCACAACTGTGTGTACAGATAGTGGCTCCTATCAATAGTAACTCTATTTATATTCCTATTTATCTATCATTATCACCCATCATCTCTTCCACCTAAAAAATGACTGACAGACGTGTGACTCTGCCTGCAGTGACCTAGAAACTCGTGAATATTAACTTTCATAAGCTCACATAGTAACTCAGCAACATCAGTGAAGATCAGATTCTTGAGATTTTCTGTTTCCTTGCCTTGCATAGTTCTCCTTGAGCCAGCTCACTGTCTAGAGATAAATTATCATATCTATATCTTTTTTTTTTTTTTTTTTTTAGGGACAGGGTCTCGCTTTGTTACCCAGCTAGAGTGCAGTGGGCTTAAGAAATCCTCCTGCCTCAGCCTCCGGAGTACCTGGGACTATAGGCATGCACCACCATGCCCAGCTAAGTTTTTAAAAAAATTTTGAGAGATAGGGTCTCACTGTGTTGCCTAAGCTGGTCTTGAACTCCTGGCCTTGAGCGAACCTCCCACCTCAACCCCGCCAGTCTCTGGGATTGCAGGTATGAGCCACCATGCTGGCTCATCATCACATCTTTAAATAAATCTTTCCAGTGCCTCATGGAATTAACCAACACCTCATTTCCTCATTATGAAAATGTTCAGGCAATCAGATCTACTCTTGAGCCCAGGCCTTCTAATTCTGAAGAAGATTCAAATCTGAGAAGTGAATACATTTTATCTAAGCAGAGCCTGTCAGAACATTTTTAATAAAGACCTGACCCAATTTCAGAGCTTTCTTTTCATTAGGGCAGGTCTGAAAGCAAAGGCCTTGAAAGTGGTTAGAAAAACATAGTGTAATCACTATGGTACCATTATCCTGTCCCTGGGTAATCATTAGGCATCAGCTTGCCAAAGCGAAGGGCGGCAAATTACTCATTTATTGTTACCTGAGCTGTGCAGAAGATTGAAATCTGGACTACTAATGATTTTTTTTTCACCTCGTTTAGGAGATTCTGTAGAAAAGTCCACATGAGGCACAGATGCTGGCTGGCTAGTGAAAGTCCTTTTAGACAAATATGAAAGGGAAGCAAAGCATCACCTTCCTTCAAAGGCAAAGCTGAAAAGATGCCCATCATTTCATAAAAGCAGTTCCAAGGGAGAAATACTAAAAATCTTCAAGATCTATAACTGAAGAGAAACTAGTTAGTTGGCTCTGAGATTTTTTTATCTGCTTTAAAAAGATTAGATACTCAGTACATGTTGAATTTAACACAAATTAGGCTTAAAGTAAATATTTACTGACAGTTTGTAGGAAAAAAATTCTTATTTAATAACATCATCTAATGAATTGAATTTATTTTTTGTCAGTTACTTTAGCAAGTTTCAAATTCAATAAATCTCCAAGTCTAGGTGTACTCTTGATAGAGTGTTTAGATGATCTAGCACAGGCACACTGTAGCTTTGGGAAGACAAAATGTAGCCATTAATAAATTTGTATCTATACCTAAAATAGATACCCGAAATGAATCTCTGAGCAGTTCCTGATACTTAAGCCCAGAATGGAATTTTATGCATCATGTAGGGCAGCGGTCCCCAACCTTTTTGGCACCAGGGACTGGTTTCATGGAAGACAATTTTTCCATGAGGCAGGGAGAAGATGGCTTTGGGATAATTCAAGCACATTACATTTATTGTGCTGTCAAACCTCTCTGCTAATGATAACCTGCATCTGCAGCTGCTTCCCAGCGCTAGCATCACCACCTCAGCTCCACATCAGATCATCAGGCATTAGATTCTCATAAGGAGTACGACCTAAATCCCTTGCTTGCGCAGTCTACAGTAGGGTTTGTGCTCCTGTGAGACTCTAAGGCCATCACTGATCTGACAGCTTGTGTGGTGATGCGAGCGACAGGGCGTGGCTATAAATATAGGTGAAGCTTTGTTGGCTCACCCAGCCGCTTACCTCCTGCTGTTGGGCCTGGTTCCTAACAGGCCACAGACAGGTACCAGCCCATAAGACTGGGAGTTGGGGACTGTAGACGTAGGGTAATAAAATGATATCTCCCAAAGCGGATTTTGAGTATCTATATGACTGTTCTAAATTGAATAAAATTTCTAAAAATATATGTTGTCAGTCTACATTAACAGAAAGACCCTAACATGAAGTGAAATACACCCCCTTTTTTTTTTTTTTTTTTTTGAGACACAGTCTCACTCTGTCGCCCCAGGCTGGAGTGCGGTGGCATCATCACAACTCACTGCAACATCAAACTCCTGGGCTCAAGCAATCCTCCTGCCTGAGCCTCCCAGAGTAGCTGGGACTACAGATGCACACCACTGTGCCTGGCTACTTTTTCTGGTTTTGGTAGAAATAGAGTCTTGCCCTTGCTCAGGCTGGTCTTGAACTCCTTACTTACCTCAAGCGATCCTCACACCTTAGCCTCCCAGAGTGCTAGCATTACAGGCATGAGCCACCGCAACAGGCTGAAATGCAACTTTTGTATCTGATTCTAAGTTTGGAAAGCTGCTGAAGATCACACTCCATTTTAAGGCAGGCTTTCTCAATTTTTTTCTTGTTCTAATAAAGTTAATTCTTTCAACTGTTTTTAGATAAAAGGCAAAAAAAAAAGTGCTGAAGATAACTGATGTACGTAAGGAGGAGAGTTCTAGATAGTTTTAGATAGTTTTGTGAAGGCAAAATACTGCGTTCAAAAGTAAAGATCAAATGCCTCTTGCTTCTATAAAATATAGTATAGTGTCTGGAATGGGAATGTGAGAATCAAAAAGCATTGATTTCTGTTGCTGGCTCGGCTGGTGACTGCTTCTGTCGTCTGAGGCAATTTTCCTAGCCTATTTGTGACTAAATTTTGGCATCTACAAAATGAGGTTAGTAATCTTTTCTATTTGAGAGCCAGCTAGTATTATTATTAGGACTTTTGTTCATGTTATTAATGTTTATGATGCCTTCAGGGATTTTCAAATAAAAAACATTATATAAGCCCAAAGTGTTATTAATATTATTTTTCATGTTATTCCAAAAGAGTATTATGGAAGCTGGTGAATTAACATTTGCAATATTCTTTAGAATGGCTTGGAATAAACAGGCTCAATGTTATTTAATGCACAGATTCATCCTTGAAGAACATGCAGAAAATCTACAAACAAATGATAGCTTCCTGATCAATTTGATACTAGGCTCATACCAGACTGTTAGTCACCTACAGCTTTTGGCAAAAGATTATGCACCTTTACCTATTTTACCATCCAAACTCTGGCTCCCATTCTACCAATACCATTTAGAAAGGGAAAATAATGTATTGTGAAGTTTCATCTGTTCAAAACTTAGATCTAGTTAATTATAAATTGTTATCCTTCCTTATGTTTCACTGTTGATTTCTTAAAATGATCCTGATGTAGCATAATTCAATTTTCTAACAGACTGGATTGTAAAATGATGGCATCCTTTAAGGTTTTGGATGTTTTTCAGAGGCTTACTTAATGTTTAGTGCCTGACAGATGCTGGATGTATTTTTATGGTGCCTGGCTTTGAATGGCTATTAAAGTGTGTATTACAGGCATAGGGCACCTTCAATTTACAGTTTTTACCTACTTATACCATTTCCAGGGCTCTCCATTGTAACATTATCATTAAGGTTGCTGGCCCTTTGCTGCCGACAACATGATTAAATCTTATTACAATTACTCTTGTTATAAAATCATCTCATACTTCTTGGCACTAAAAGTGCAGGGAGCTGTGCAGGTGGTAATATAAAGGGGAGCAATGTACTCTGAACTGAAATGTTAGGAGAGCTCTGTCCTACAGAGGGAAAATAGATCCCCAAAGTAAGATATTACTGTATTACTGTACTCTCTGGGGATGGATTTTCTTTTGAAGTTTATTTTATAATACTAAAGAGGGTTTTGTTCTTATTTTGTTTTTCTCCCTAGGGGAGTGGAGGAGAGGGATATAATCTGGAGGAATTCTTGCCAAAGAAAGGCTCAGAAAAAGGCCTAGTGATGACTAGAAAAATGACAGCCTGTTTTAAGACAAAGAGGGGAGAATCTAGTCAATGAAATAATGTCTCATATTTCTGATACAATAATGGTGCTTCTTATACCCGGGAATGATGAAATGTGAATTTTTTTTCCCCCTCTACTGGTAGATAAGGAATCAGCAGTCCTCACAACCAGAAGTAGGAACTTATAACACAAGTGACAACAGGACAGAGATACTCACTTTATGAAACCAACTTATCTTCAAAATTATCTAGCTTGACTTAATTAGTGTCTTGGAGTAAGCATCCACATTCCAGGAGAACAGCCATGTCCCCATGTGGTATATGTGTATGCTTGGGAGTGTAAGAGGCAGTGTAGAAAGCTGGTTAAAACTTCAGTGCTGGGGCCAAACTTCCCTCCTCTAGCACTTACTTGGGTGCTTTTCAGTTAAATGCTTCTGCCTATATTTTAGTTTCCTCATCTGTTTCCTCATCTTCATAAGCTTGTCGAGCGAACAGAATTAGTTGGTATTTGTGAAACACTTAGAACAGTGTGTGGCCTACAGAAAGATCATCTTATATCAGTGCCAGTGTTGTACCATACTATTAAAGTATGCCCTGGGTTGGCGAGTACGTATCTATTTAAGTTTGATGGTATTAAGGGACATTTGTACCTGTATTTCCACTCTGCCTTAAGAACTTGCAAGTGTGATGAAATTTGGCAAAAGATAGATGGACCACATAAACACATAACTAATTCAGAGTAATACAAGGATATTTCTTATATTAATAATAGCTAATGATAACTGGATATGGGCTTATACTAGAATAAGCACCTTCTGTGCATCATTTCCCTCAATCCCCACAGTAGCTCCATGAGTAGGCACTATTATAATCCTCAGCTCACCACTGAGGACAATGAAACACAGAGAGGTTAAAATCACACTGTTTCTATATGAAGAACTGGGATTTGTTGATCTGACTGATATCTTTCTACTTATCTTCTTAATTTATATATAGCTATAGATAAATATATACCTTATGTTTGTAACCCTATACACATTCATGGTTTAGTCCACAGTTAACAATTATTCTTCTTGTTCACACATTATATGTTTTCTCAGATGCAGAACTAGAAAGCTATAATTATATAAAAATTCATTTATATAGACATACAGCTCTAGCTCCCATATTAATAAAACTATCTTTTTATGTTTGCATGTGTATTCATTCATACTTAGGAACATATTAAGTGTCTTATTTTCTTAGGGCTCAATATGCATGTCTTGTCAATTTCCCTAAGTGCCAGTGGCATACCAAGGTGAGGGTGGTGCAGGGGTACGGTTTGTCCCAGATATAGGTTGCAAGGAGGCACACTGTTAGAGAATTTAAAAACAATAATAAAACCAATGAAAATCAGCTTACTTTTTCTTATTACCATGCAATTCTAAATTATGTTGGTGATAAAGTACTGCTTCTCACCAGGGCAATCTTCCAGTCTTTTCCCCTTTGGTAGGTCACTGCATATATGCCTTAGGGATAGGAAAGTAAAGTGTGGTACAAGGAAAGGACCCATTAGTGAGGTATTTGTTTAGTATGGAGATATTTTTAATGTCTGCTAGTAGGATACTCTCCTTGCAGAGGGGAAAACCAAGCTTTTATGTAAACAAACACATAAACCCAGAAACAAAGGCAAATAACTGCTACAAAATTATCTGCTCAATCCATCTCTCAGTATCCAGAAAGGCTCAGAGGTACATATTTGCTTCATTTTGTTCCTGGTGTTTGGCAGGAGGGTACATAGTTCTTTGATGATGAGAGAAGAATAGAAGTAGTAGTTAAGGATAAACTCTTTCCCATTTAACTGTTCCATTCTTTTCTTTTCCCCAAGGAGGTGTATGATGTATGGAAAGGAATAAGAATTCAGAGCAGTGTGACTAAATCACACTTGTTAAAGTTAGAAAAGCCCTGAATAGGTCAATTTTACTGACTTCACAGAGGGGGAAAAAAAGCACAAGAACCTTTTCATGAGGGGCAAAAGGTATTGCAACTCCCCACCTGAGCTTACAATTACTGTTTACTCACCTGCCTGCTCTCATTATTGTTATCAAACTTTATAGATAAGGTCATCTCTTGGGAAAACTATAAAATATGACAAGTTTTTCTTTGACTTATCCTTCTTTCAGAAGACTCCTACAGCTTTTAGGGCCCCCATCTCATTATATTCTGCTACACCCTAGCCACTACTACTATCACCACCATCATCATTACCTTGAACATTTCCGTCATCATACATAAGATTTTGAGGGCTCTGGCAGTAACTCAGTAACTTCCCACTTCTTTTTGCCATCAACATTTTCTCCTCTGGGTTCCCATTCCCTCATAACCATGCTGTGTGATAATGACTGATGATAAATCAATCAGATAAGCCAATTCCTGAAGGTGGGTTGGCTAGCTATTTTTATAAAAGCAAGTAAGATATTTCCTCTGTGCTTTCAGGCTAAGAACTAAGAATTTGGACCCAGAATCTTTAGTACAAATACTTCTATAATAAAGTCAAGATTAAAAGATAATAAGCAGAAAATGTTATAGTTATCCCGTTGCCAACTAGGAGTAGTGATATATATAGAGAGAAAGAGAGAGAGAGAGACAGATAGATAAAGGTATAGATATAGTAGCATTAGTTGTCAGTTTTAGAGAGTGAAAATAAAGCAAGGCCCATCCATGAGTTTGAGAGATGAGGTAACGCCACATTGTAAAATTGGTCCCACAGATTTAAGCAGCTTTAAATGTTTAAAGCCAAAAGAATGAGAATCATCCAGAAAGAAGGCTTCCTCTTAAGACTTCTAATAAAAAGGGTTGACTCTCCTCCCCACTGAATCATTCATAACTCCATAGCAAACAGTGGAAAGGATCACAGTAAATGGACAGTGGCATATATCTATCTTCTCCTCTGACCATGTCACCTAATGTCAGAAAAAGGACTAATTATGTCCCTTGGATCCTAACATATATCAGGAATTCAGGAGAGTTTAATTAATTATATCACATTTTCCCTAATGAAACATATTCAAAACCAAGTATTTTGCTGATATTTTCTAAAGTGATATAATCTTTAACTGGATTAAGATGTATTTCTTGAACACAAATTAGGGCAGTAGGAGAGATATTTTTGGTAGGGTTCTCCAATTCTTAGCATTCAAGCCTCTGTTTGTTCTGGTTGCTGTGTTTGTCTTACTGTCATTATAATAAAAGGTTACAAAGAATAAAGTGCCCAAGAATATAAAAATTTATCAGTTCTTCTTCCCATCAACACTATATTTCTTTCTGTGTTTCTGTTTTTTTTCTGTTGTTATTTGTTTTTGCCTATTTCAACCTTCTTTGTGTCTTTGCCTCTTCTTGCCTTTCTTGTCTGCTTTTCCTCTGTCTTTGACTATAATTTTCTTGCTTATAGCACTCTACTTTAAACAGACTCATTTGTAAGTATGTCTGAAGAGTGAAATGAAAACATAGTTAAATTCAGATCATAGAGTATCTTCAGTAAAAAATCTCAGTAAGGAGTCATTGAAGTTGTTTGAACTGAAAAGAGAACTGATGAAAAATGTTGCTGTACCTTGGTGTAACAATGGGCTAAAAGATTTTGAAACAGGTACCGTTTTGAAAGTAGAAACTAACATAGATGATTATGGTAAAAAAAAAAAAAAAACATTCACCTTGACTACTAGGGGACTACCTCAAACTCAAACTCAATCTGCCATGTACTCATGACATTGTTTCAAATCCCAGAGGTGTGAGAAGTGGCATCAATAGCAAAATGGAACTACATTCACAGCACTGCAAAGGACTTAGATGTGAAAACTTAACCATCTTTGCAGGTTTTCATCATATTTCTATCAAACTCTAGGTGAAAAATAAAGTAATTGTAATTCCTAGTGCTTCTAAGAGTGTTGAGCAACAAGTGAAGCTGATTATTTTAAATCTATTTATCCCTAAAATTTTTTTGTAAACATATATACATATAAACATATAAAACAATTATATACATATCAAATACATACATATAGATATAAACAATGATAGAACATTGGTAATACATATGTTTTCCTATTTTCTGAGTGTTGTTTTTTCTTAGTTACTGAGTGTTATGAGGCAAGCTGTAATGTAAGCTTTCAGGCAATGGGCATATAGCACACTATGCTTCCACTGCTTTCTGTCAAAGAGGGCTCCATTGTGCTCTTTGAAACTGTGTTTGGAATCATTTATTTTTGCTTTATATGCAACTTTATGTCTTTTTAAGGAAAATAAGAGGAAAAAAAGAAGAAATATTGATATAGTCTTTTATATTTAACCACATATTTACCATTTCTAGTGCTCTTCATTTCTTCTACGATTCAAGTTACTGTCTGGTGTCATTTCCTTTCAGCCTGAATGACTACCTTTACTATTTCCTCTAAGAAAGATATGCTAGCAATAAATTCTTCCAGTCTTTGTTTATCAGATATTTCCTAATATATATGATATTTTGCCTTCATTTTTGAAGTATAATTTTGTTGTATATGGAATTTTCATTTGTTTTTAACAGCTTTATTGTGATATAATTTATATATACCATACACTTCATCCATTTAAAGTCTACATTTGAATGATTTTTAGTGTAGTTGGAGTTGTGCAGCCATCATCACAATCAATTTTAGAACATTTTTGGACATAGAATTCTTGGGCGACATTAGTTTATTTCTTCCAGCACTTTGAGTATGTCAGTCCTGTATCTTCTGTCCTCTATGTTTCTGGTAAGTCAGCCATTAGTCATATTGTTCTCTAGTATATAAAGAATCATGCCCAGGCATGGTGGTTCATGCCTGTAATCCTAGCACTCTGGGAGGCCGATGCGGAAGGATTGCTGGAGGTCAGGAGTTCGACACCAGCCTGAGCAAGAGCAAGACCCTGTCTCTACTAAAAAATAGAAAGAAATTAACAGGACAACTAAAAATATATAGAAAAAATTAGTTGGGCATGGTGGCGCATACCTGTAGTCCCAGCTACTCGGGAGGCTGAGGCAGGATTGCTTGAGCCCAGGAGTTTGAGATTGCTGTGAGCTAGGCTGATGCCATGGCACTCTAGCCTGGGCAACAGAGTGAGACTCTTTCTCAAAAAAAAAAAAAAAAGAATCATTTTTTACTTTTGCTTATTTCAAAACATTTCTCTGTTTATTTGGCTTTCAGCAGTTTGCCTATGATGTGCCTAGGTACACATCTCTTTGTTTTTGTCCTATTTGGGGAGTTTTTGAGCTTCTTAGATCTGTAGACTAATTCAATTTTTCATCAAATGTGGGATATTTTGGCCATTACTTCAAGTGTTTTTTTCTCCCTTTCTTTCTCTCTTCTGTTGGGACTATCATTACACATATGTTGATATGCTTTATGTTGTCCCACACATCCCTCAGGCTCCGTCCATTTTTCTTGAATCTTTTTCAAGATTCTGTTCTTCAGAATAGTTATTTTCTATAGATGTATCTTATGTTCACTGATTCTTTCTTCTGCCATCAGAAATCTGCTAATGAGACCCTTTAGTATTTTTTATTTTGATTATTATACTTTCCAACTCTAGAATTTCTGCTTATTTCTTTCTTATGCTTTCCGTTTCTTTATTGAGATTCCTGATTGCCACTGTTATCATCTTTTCTTTTAACCACTTATATTTACATTATATGTGCACAGTTTCCTTCAATCTTTAATTATATTTAGAATAGCTGCTTTGAAGTCTTTATTTAATAAAACCAAAGTATAAGTCCTCTAAAAGTCAGTTTCTATTTACTGCTTTTATCCCCTCAAGCCTGGGTAACATTTTCCTGTTCCTTTGTATGTCTTCCACTTTTGTTAAACACTGGGTATTTTAGATGTTATATTGTAGCAACTCTGGACTCTGGTTTTTCTGACTTTCCCAGGTGAGAATTTTCTTCTCCCAGCCTCTCTCTTTTTATCTCCCTCTGTCTTTTCCTCCTTCTATTTTGTCTCTTTCCTCCTTTCCTTCCTCCCTCCCTTTTCTCTCTTTTTCTTTCTTCCTTTCCTTCTTCATTTCTCTTGCCATAACTCGATTGGACTTATTTTGTAGAAGTTGACTCCTCTGCAATGTGCTGCCACTAATGTCTCTGTTAAGATTTTTAAAATTCTTATTTTTATTTTTTAGCTCAGCTTCCTAGGGATCACCTGAATAGCATACTGATCAGCCAATGACTGTTCAGGGATTGTGCTTAAACACCTTGAACCTAATTCTGCCAATGGATCTGTGTGTGATTTAAAGAGAACATTCAAAATTTAGACAGTTTTCATATCTGCTTAGATTTTTATTTTCCTCTCAGCCCTTGTAGGTTACTCTGTGTGTGCACACAGTCTTCAGTCAGTTGGGATGTGTGGAGAACTTATACAGCCCCTCTATGGCTCTCTCATTTCCAAGATCTCCCTATTAAATTTCTGATTGGTTTGTCAGCCTGCTACTCATCCCAATCAGGACTGCAACCTTAGGCTAGGAAAGATACAGGCTTGCCTCATTCATTTCTTACTGAGTTTACTACTTTTACTGAAAACACTGCCAGGCATGGGCTTTTGCTCTTAGTTCCAAAACAAGTCTACTTCCTCTAGTAGCAAAGCTGATGGTTTTCACAGCCAGCTCTACCTTCTCTAATTACTGTGCTAATCAAGCTGGGGGGTAGAAGAGATGGAAGCAGCCCAAAGCAAAAAGGCCACTGTCTCCCACTATCTTTATCCAAAATTATATCAGCTTTTCATAAATAAATGGAACTGTCTTTGTTGCTTGCCGTTGTTTGATTTCTAGAGCCCTGAAATGCTTGGGGATTTTCTTTGACAATTTTGTCCAGTGTTGTAGTTGGTTTTTGAGCATAGGATTTGTGTATCTCTTCCCTCAACCATCATCCAATGTCCTAACTCCTGATCATACATTCCTTATTCTATGGTGGCCTCTTTTTCTGCCATTTAGTTTGTGTTCTGGAGACAATTTTGACCTATAATGTCTAAGGTGGTAGAAGAGATAGAGTTGAACCTGTCCCAAGTAACAAAGGAAGAAAATCATGCTAGATTTTAAAATGCAAATTTTATAGTTGTTTAAGCACCTTACTAGTGGTTTATGACTAATAAATGGTGTAGAAAGGAGAGAAAATCTTAGAAAGCAGTCAGGTTATTACTAATTGAAATTCAGCAATAACCTTATTATGAATATTAGGAGAGGCACCATAACATTATGGCAACCTAGAAGCACTGACCAATAATTTTATGACATTGTAGGTAGAAGATATAATAAACAGAAAAATCTCATGATTTCAAAGATTTTAAGAGAAAGGAAGATTTATTACTAGTGCTTGGAACACATCTTCATCCCAGTACAGTTTTAATTCAGTTTCATGTCTACCTCCAGAAACACATCTCCTTCATAAATGCAGCATGCCTGTTTTCTGCAAGAATGTGTAGGTGTTTGACTTAAAGTAGGCTCAATAGAGGAGTTTGGTTTAAGGGTTCAATAGATAATCTCATGGAAAACAAAATAACACCAGGACAAATGGGATAGAATCTGAAAGGTCAGGACCAAGGCTATTCACTCTGGCTTTAATGGTGGTTCATGCTAGTAGATTCCTGCTTCTCACAGCTTATCATATTTGGTCTCCTACTTTTCTTTATAAGCCAGTTTTCGTTTGCCTATGGTCTTTGTTCCCATCAAATGTTATGTGGCTGTGGCTTGACATGAACTGATTTTTATCTGCTTTTAGAGACATAGCAGCTCTTCTCACACAACTGACTTGGTCACTCAGTGCTTGCTTTACAATTCTCGAAAGACAGAATCTGATTCATCCATTTTGGTTCAATCATCTATAGCCAATGGGTTGGGGTTACTGGAGCAAATATGACTGTCTGTGGTCATCCTTTTAGCAGTGACTTTGGGTGGAGAAGATTTTCTTAGGAAGGGGAATAGACTAGGAATGAAAATAATGACTGATATCTAAACCATAATTAGTTTATTTCAAATTGATTTTCTCTAAAATTAAAAACTTTGTTGGATTTCTTCTGAGGTCGATCCACTCAAGCAGAATTTTCCCGGAATTAGGTCTAAAAATTATTTTTATAGCAATACTATGCATTATTTTATTTTCAACTTGTCATAGCTTACTTTTTATTCTCTACTTTGTTATGGATCTCAATTTTTGGTTACAAGCCATTTAACATAAGTGCTTGCAATATATAATTTTTAATTAATGTCTATAAATACATGTGAAAATTGAATAGAGAAAAGAAGATATTTCATGTGAGGGAAAAAGCACAGTAAAATTATGGAGGCTGAAATGATCATGGTTGATGTATTAGTTTCCTCTGGCTGCTATAACAAATGCCATAAACTGGATGGCTTAAAAGAATAGAAATTTATTGGTGTCACAGTTCTGGAGGCTAAAAGTCAAAAAGTAAAGTGTTGGCAAGGCCATGCTCTTTTGGAAGGCTCTGTAGAAGAATCATTCCGTGCCCCTTCCTAGCTTTTGGTGGTTATCAGCAATCCTTGGCATTTCTTGGCTTGAAGCTGTTATCACTCCAATGTCTGCCTCTGTCTTCATATGCTGTCTTCCCTCTGTGTGTCTGTGTATCTGTTCAAATATCTTTCTTCTTATAAGGATACCAGTCAATGAATTTAAGGCTCATCCTAATCCATTATGACTTCATGCACACATTTGTAAAGATGCCATTTCCAAATAAGGTCATATTCACAGGTACCAAGCATTAGGACTTCAACAAATCTTCCTGAGAGACACAATTCAACCCACAACAATCTTATTAGGAAATCAGCCTGAATGGAATAGAGGACACGTACTATGGAAAAATAAGTGTGAACATGAGAATGGGGTTCATGAGACCTGGGTCATAAATATTCAAAGTGCAGATGCAACACCATATTAATCAATTCCAAAGGCATCTTTCCCAAATTGCCTATAGAAATACTTAGTATTAGAAGTATCTCTTCTAGAACTCTCCAATTATGGCATCTTCTCTAGAACTCTTCAATGATGTTGAGTTTTGTTTGCTCATTCTTTGATGCTTTTGTTTCTTCTGCCTACTTTACTGAGAATTTCCACACTTTCCCACATTCTCCCACATTTTCCAATTTTTGACTGCTATCATAGATATATTATATATGCTCTTATCTAAAGCCTATCCCTAACTTTCTATTCTCATCATAGCAGCCAGAGTGAAGTTTTAAAAACTTAATTCATATAACATCTCTCTTCTTCTCGAAACCCTTCAATGGCTTCCCACTTCATGCAGAGTAAAAACCAAAGTCTTTACAGTAGCTCATAAGGCCTTACATAAATTGGCCCCATACAATCATTGACCTTCTCTTACTCTATTTATTCTAGCACTATAGCACTCCACATCAGCCACATTGGCCCCTTGCCATTCATCAAAAACATGGCAGATTTTCCTGTGCCTTAAGGCACTTGCAATGGCTTTTCCTTCTGCTTAAAATACTTTTCACCCAGATAGGTGCATTTTTAATTTTTCACCCCCTTCAAGTCTGAGTAATAATTACCTTCTCAATGAGGCTTACCTAACCATCACCAATACCTCTTCTAAGTACTTATCATTTTGTGCCTAACATCTTATTTATATCATATAATGTCCTTATTTATTATGTCTATTTCTTACTGTCTTTCTCCTACAGAATGTATGGTTCTTGAAGGCAGGGATTGTTGTCTGTCTGTTCACTGATGCATTTCAAGCACCAAGAACAATGCCCAACATATAGCAGTTAACAAATATTTGTTGAGTAAATGAATGCTTTGTTTAGGTTTTTAAAGTTTTTCTTTTTTTTCCTCTAATCACATCACTTATTGAAATATATTGCAACTAGTATAACACTAAAAACTGCCTTCAAAAAGGTACCTCATCACTGATACTAATTTGGAAGAGCTGTTCAGTATGCTAGGGGACATGATAATTTAATAGTCTCAGACAGGTTACTTTTAAGTGGTGGTAATCTGCAATCATTAATGGCCCTTAACTTTATTGTGGAAGGTAACATGGCAGAGACTGATACTACCTCTTCCTTGGTATACTGTTGGACCCAATTTCTCAGCCCCTTGCGTGTTAGGTAAGGATAAGAGAGTAGTTCTGGACAGTACAATGTGGGTAGAAACAATGTGATACACTTCCTAGGGTGATTCATTAAATTCCCCTTCTGATTTTGTTTTCTTCCCCTGTCCCTTGATTGGATGGAGAGAATAAAGTGGAGGATTCAGAGGTCCTAGAAGATGCTGCAGTCTCTAGATGCAAGGAGGCTGGGTCTCTGAGTCACAAATTGGAAGATCACTCACCAAACACTTATTGGACAATGAAATGAAGGAGGACTAAAATCTTTACAGTTTTAATTCATTGATGATTGGGGTTGACTGTTATGATAGCTAGCTTACCTTAACAAATAGAGCCAGTTCCTAATATCATCTTGGAAGAGTAGAATGGAGGCTTATTATGCAAAACTATGGAAATGGCATATATTAGGTATTAAGGAGACTTGAAATCTTTGGCTCAGTGGATTGCCATCTCTAAAAATTTTTTTTAATAAAAATACCCAAATATATTAGCATTTCTTCTTTGAACTAAATAGGTTGGTGCTTTTTGTACCTGAGATGTGAATCTCTGGCCAAAGGTAGGATTCATCTTTCAATAGCAGTGTCAATAGGAAAGCAAGTTGGGTGTTTGTACTTGGCACCACCTGGCTGCAGTTACATCACTCAGCACTAAACATGCTGGCTGTGTCAGAGTTGAGTACTGTCATTCTGATGAAGTGGGGAGTGTGTTGCCCTGGTAGGAAGCCTTTTAAATTGAATGACAAGGTTTTTCTTATTTGTTACATCCCCAGGCCATTGTCAAATCATATAATGCCAGCCCAGGAAAGTAATTACAGAACTGTTGTGAGGCTGTTAGCAGCTGCTTTTCATTTTTCCCCATTGTGACTGGGATGTGGTGGAGAAAAATTGGGATGACTAAGAACCACAACATAAACGCCACCCAATCTGCTGGCCGGTCACATGTGGCACTTACTTTCAGCCAAGGGGAAAAAGCAGGCTCCTGAAATGTTATTAGAAGTAGGTGCTGAATATAATGAAGAATCTGTAGCCAACTATCAGGGACCAGGGTGTGAAGACAGGTGGATTCCATTTATTAAGGCATCATCAAATCATTAGGCCACAAAGTCTAATTTCTAAAAACAAAATCCTGTGTTGATGCCATTAAGAAATCCCTCTTCCTCCTAGCTATCACTTTTCTTTCTAGTGCTTTCTCTATTGTTTGTGTAAGGACAACAATGAACCTTTCACTAATAATATGCCATTCAAAGTCTCCAACAACAAATGCAGATTCTCATAAAAAAATTAACTATAAGAATATATGAAGGGGAAAATGAAAATACTGAATGTATTTTAATCTTACTACCTTACCTTAATTCGGTCCTTTGTAAAAAGAACCTTATAAGCTGGCCAGTGATTATTTTCAGGCTTAATTTATTTCCTAAACTCTACCTAGTGAAGAATGGTACTATATTTGATAAGATACTAGCTCAAAGTACAAATGTATATATATGGTTTTAAAGTTAAAACTGCTTAAAGTTTAATGGAAACTTCATAAAATTCTTTTTTTTTTTTTTTGAGACAGAGTGTCACTTTGTTGCCCTGGCTAGAGTGAGTGCCATGGCGTCAGCCTAGCTCACAGCAACCTCAAACTCCTGAGCTTAAGGGATCCTACTGCCTCAGCCTCCCGAGTAGCTGGGACTACAGGCATGCACCACCATGCCCAGCTAATTTTTTTTCCATATATGTTTTAGTTGGCCAGATAATTTCTTTCTATTTTTAGTAGAGACGGGGTCTCGCTCTTGCTCAGGCTGGTCTCGAACTCCTGTCCTTGAGCGATCCACCCGCCTCGGCCTCCCAGAGTGCTAGGATTACAGGCATGAGCCACCACGCCCGGCCAGGAAACTTCATAAAATTTTTAACACAACTGATTGCCGTATTTCCACTTGGGTGACAATATAATCAGAATGAGCCTTAAGTGATTATTCATTATTAGTTTTCTTTGAATGAAACTGTTTAACTAGAAGCTAGAAAGTTATTATACTCACATATAATCCTTTCTTTCTCTGAAAGTCATTGCTTTTCTCTCCTTGGCTATCGAGATACAACAAATACATTTGAATATGTTTTAGAAGTCACAGAAGGCAGTTGCTTCTCTATAAGCAAAATCCCTTCCATTCAGAATGTGTAACCTCATTTTATGAAATAATTTATTTGCAAATGATGAAAGTGGTCAGAGGCTTAACATCCACCAACATCTCAAATGAAAGTAATTCGAATTTGTGGTAAAGATAGGAGTGAGATTTGAAACTTGTCAGTACATATCACTAAGTAGAAATAAATTATGGCTTGTCAAAAATGACAGACTTCAGCTAGGTGCTTCCTTTTCACTTCGAGTAAGACCTTTTTCCACCCAGCAATTAACTTTATTCCCATTAATATTCAATAGCATTGACAAGGCTGACAGAGTAAAACCGGGTTTTATAAAACAAAAGACAGATTGATGGAGACTCATTACTTTGTCTAATAATTTCATTGGTGTATGTTAGATCTTAATAAATAAAAAACAAAGCTGTTGACTGTAACATTGATTTGTTGTGCCAGGTAACAGACTCAAATTTCCTGTGTATATTTTCTTTTTGTGATTCATAAAGTTATTTTTGAAAATAAACAGTAATTTTGCCTAAAGGGTTGAAGAGGTGACAAAATGATACATTTACAATGTACCATAATACTCTTAGTACTGGTGTAGTTTTCTTTAGATGTTTCTTCACAATCTGTAAATAATAATTATGCTACATAGTTAAATTAAATAAAATGAGTAACTGCACTTATATGTCCTTTGATTATAGATTGAGAAAGCCTAAGAGCAAGTATTTGCTTGTGGTAGGGTAGAAAAAGAGCAAAGCATTAACTAACAACCCAGGGGAACATAAAAACTAAACATTTTGGTCTTTCTTCCTTTATGATATAAAAAGTTAGAAATAAAATAGAGCAGGTTTCACAAAACTTCAAGATGTGTCAAAGATGATGTTGCTCGGAGACATAACATCTGTTCTGTTTTTGTATTTGTCATAGTTCCTAAAAAAAATTAAAAATGAAACATCGTGCTTTTCCAGGCTTATGGACACAATTTTTTTTTGTTGTTGTTGTTCATACAGGACACTTTGGCTGAGTTCAGCTTTGCTTTCTCTTCTAGAACTGTGAGAAAAAAAAAATCTCACTATGGGTGAGAAAGATGTGATATTTGCCTAACAAAATCAACTTGCATTTTTTTTTTCTGGAAGTTTCTAAATTGTTCTTTCCCTCTGCCATGACAAGTGTCTTCTCACAGGTTAAAATCTGCCATTTTTCCTAAAGAGTTCTTTTTCTTTTAACATTATATAGCTCAGCACGTTTTTTGCCAGGGGCATTATTAGTGATTTCTGGATGCATTATTGACATGGAATTTTGCCACTTGTATTTATTTTCTGTGCTATGACAACCTACTGTTCTGTGGTAGAAATGACACAGTTTTAGCCCTCATCAAATTCATAGTTTTTGCAAAAGTCTTATTTTTCATAAGTGAAAATTCATGTAGTGAAAATGGAATCATTTCATGCAGTTCTTACTTTGGCCCTAAACACATGCACTGAGCAGCTCTCCTCTTTACTCTTTGCTTCTGTCAGTATCAAAGTCTATAGATGGGTAAGTCACACCTGAACATCCTGAGTAGAGAGTTTTTAATTATAATAAAAGCATTGGATTTGATTTTCCTAGTCCTTAAATTTCCACTTTTGAGTCCCCCTCTAATGTTCCACATCCCCTTAGATCATAATATTCTGTTAACTCATCTCTTTTCTTTACGGCAGTCAACTTCTCTGATTTTAGCTTTATTTAGCTCCACTACTCTCTCTCAGATTTCCCTTCAAATTATCAACGCTAATGTTTCCCTTCAGTTATTGTCTTGTTTTCCTCTTGATTATCCTATTTTCTAATCCCTTTATGAACTTAAACTTCTACTCTTTATGAACGATGATTTCTTAGAGAAAATAGCAGTTATTTGAAGAGCTGCATTCATTAGTCTGCATTCATTTATTGAGAACTTACTATACATAAGACATTGTGGAAAAACACAAAGATGCTTTATGCATTACCACTGCCCCCAATAATGCCTAATGCTCATGTAACATTAACTATGTGCCAGACATTGACCTTTGTGCCTTACAAATGTGAACCCACTTGACCTTCCCAATATGCCCTATGTTTTAATATTTAGGTTTTATGATTATACAAGTATAGTAAGGGCAAGAGATCAGAAGATTGCTGCCATTGAAAAGATAGTTTGTTATTCACAGTTCTCAAGAGGAGAGAATATGCTATGCAATGCGGGGCGGGGGGAGGGGCACACAGGGAAGCACCAGGGTTAGTCAGGAGGCAAAGACAGTGGGAGGAAAATGTGGGCAAGAGAGTTTATTGTGATTTCATTGGGAAGAAACAAATGAGGCAGGATAAGCAGACTTACGATTGGCTAGTTAGAATAATTGCATTAGGCTCCAGGGTGTGGGGGATGTCCTGAGTTGCCTGGTAACTGGCCCTGGTGTGATTAGAGCAGGAGAATATTGGCCCAGACTGAAGGAAAAGATATTGAGAAAGTTATTTGAGATCAGTGTTAAGAAAGTCATGAAAAAAAGGCTAAGGAATTTGGACTTATATATAAATATTACAGGTCTTTCAGTAGGAGGGTCACATGATCACATATGTGTTTCAGTGGTTAACTTGGCTTCTGTGGAAGAAGAACTGGAAGGAGGAGAAACAGAAGGTGAAAACATGAATTACGGCATTATTGAAATAACTCAAGTTATTGAAATAACTCAAGTGAAACATAAGGATAATAATAGAGAGTATTAGGAGGTTTATTCCAAAATCATTGTGGAGATAGAGTTGAAAACATCTGATATTGAGACTATGTCATGTAAAGTAATGGTTAAAGGAACTGAGAATTTTACCATGCTGAAGAGAAAACCAAGGAGCAGACCCTCGTGGCTATTGAGCTAGGCCAGATTTCAGAGGCTGCTCGGGGCTTCAAGGTGGAATAGAAGGAAGACATGGATAGAGCTCAAGAATGCTTGTGCTACATATCTGATCAGTTCAGAAGCTGATAATAAGTAGTGAAAAGAACCCTCAGCTCTACCATGGTTCAGCACCACACTATTACTGGAATAAAAAGAGTAGTTTATAATAAAATATGCATTTCCATATGTAAATGTTCAGGCAAGGCTATCCAAGGAGACTTGATGTAGACAGATACCTGTACCTACTGATAATGAATACATCTGCCTTTAAGAGAGTTAAGATCAGAAACCCTTCAATACAAGAAATTCATGAATATGAAAGAGTAGATATATAGGTGGTCACTAAATTAAAATAAGTTCTAACCGACCAGACTTATTTGACTATAAGAAAAAGAAGAAAAAAATCTTAATTGAAATAAAGATAACATGCCAAGTCAAATTACAGACTTTGGAAACAGAGAAAATGATGAAGTATGATATTAGCACAAACGAGCTGGGCCTTATTTATAAGTGCAGTGTCAAAATAATTTCCAGTGTTATGACGGGATAGTGACAAAATACATCTGAAAACATATCTCTTGCTTTAAAATACCTCCACATGTTGAGGCTCACGATCAGCCTCTGGCACTTAGAAAGACCCAGGAGACCATATCTTTTGATAAGCTATGGGGCTTTGGAGGTTGTACTGCCAACAGAAGCAGTAATACAAGAAACCACAGTAAAACTGTGACAGGCAGAATCTATGTAACACTGGAAAAAAAAAAAACCCCAAAATAAATAGGTAGTTTCAATATGTAACTTATATAATCTAGGTTTCTTATCATTATTATTCACAAAAATTTTAAAATATATGTGATGGCAAGAATATGAAATATCAAAACAACCTTTATTAATAAAATTCAATAAGATCCCTGTATCTTACATATCTTCACTAATTTAATAATACTATTTCTAAGTCTGTTAAAAGACTCTCAGATTTCCTTTGTTACCTACCTGCATGTGGCAGCTTAATGTGCCAACTAGCACTGCAATGTTATATTGGTGACTTAATTATAATGAATGGCATTGTTTTACTTATGTGATTTTCTGAAACGGTGAACGACTCTCAGAAAACAAAGTATTTCTTTGATTTAAACAGTATTGAATTTCTGAAAATTGTAATTTATAACTATGAAGGAAAGAAAAATCTTTGTTGTGATACATAAAATTATTTTCTAGACTCTCAAATAATTGTAAACCATTTTTTCCCTATATGAATGTTGATGGAATATTTGAAAGTCACGCACCATAATTCTGTATTGTGCAAAACTGACAATTGCATCACAGGACATCTAGCATCTCTGCACACCATCGCTTTCTAAATATTAATAACAACATCATCCTTCAATTGGTATGAAAAAATTCTTTCTGTAAAGGACCAATTACTGGTTTAAGTAATCATGTTCAATGCAAGGGAGATCCCTGCCGTAAGACATACGCAAGCATATGCTAAAACCTTTTTATCAGTGAAATGGTAGAAAGAATTCAAGTATTGAGTGATGGATTGGACTAGATCAAAGTTGAAAAATAAAATGCTTACAGGCACAAGGCAGGTATAAGAAATGTGCGAACCCAGCCATGAGGAAAAGAGTCATGTAGTTTGTGTCCAGCTGACCCAGTACCATTTGTTGAAAGATTACTCTTTTCTCATTGAGTTGTCTTGGCACCTTATTAAAAATCAGCTAAGGCCTGGTGCAGTGGCCCACACTTGTAATCTCAGCATTTTGGGAGGCCAAGGCCAGAGAATCTCTTGAACCCAGGAGTTTAAGACCAGCCTGGGCAATACAGCTCTACAAAAAATAAAAATAATTAGTTAGGCATGGTGGCATGTGCCTGGAGTCCTAGCTACTTAGGAGGCTGAGCCAGGAATATCGCTTAAGCTTGGGAATTGGAGGTTGCAGTCAGCTGTGATGATGGCACTGCACTCCAGCCTGGGCAACACTATGTGACTGACTGACTGACTCTCTCTCTCTCTCCACAGTGTGTGACACACTCTCTCTCTGTTGCGTGTGCACACACACACACACACACAAAATCAATTGACAATAAATGTGAAGGTTTATTTCTGACGTACCAGTTCTCTCCTATTGATCTATATGTCTATCTTTATGTTAGTACCACACCGTCTTGATTACCATAGCTTCATAGTAAGTTTTGAAATCAGTAAATGTGCATCCTCACCTTTTTTTTCCTTTATCAAGATTATTTTGCTTATTCTGGGTAACTTGAATTTCTATATAAATTTTAGGATCAGTTTGTCAATTTCTGTAAAGAAGCCAGCTGAATTTTGATAGGGATTGCGTTGAGTTTGTACATGAATTTCAGGAGTATTGTTATCCTAACAATATTGTCTTCTGATCCATGAACATGTCTTTCCATTTAAATTTCTTTCAATAATGTTTTATAGCTTTCAAAGGTAAGTTTTGTATTTTTTTAAGTAATTTCGTTCCAAAGTATTTTATTCTTTTTAATCTATTTACCATTTACTTTATTTATTTATTTATTTATTTAACCTAATTGCCCTGGCTAAGTCTGCTTAGTTTTAAAAACCTATTAAAAGAGCACATTTAGGAATAACATTGATCGGGTGTCGGGCAGATGTGGGTGGGGGAGGGGATGGGTGTATACATACATAATGAGTGCGATGCGCACTGTCTAGAGGATGGACACATTTGAAGCTCTGACTTAGAGGGGTGGGGAGGCAAGGGCAATATACGTAACCTAAACTTTTATACCCCCACAATATGCTGAAATAAGAATAAAAAAAACCCTATTAATATCTATCTTATAACCATTTCTCTATTACTCATTATCTATTTCTCTAGTTCAATCAACCAATGATCTCTATCTCTTTCAGCATCCCGTCTCCTGTTATGTTTTGGATCTTTCGTAATTTAATTATTCAAAGAAAATATCCTTAATTAACAATAATCCACTACTCCAGAGTTTATTTCTATAATCCATGCCATTCTGACACATCCATAATCACAGTTTGAATTGTCATTTATCCTGTTACTGTTTATGATCTGGGATACTTTATTTCTCATATTAAATTATAAGCTCCTTTGAGTAGGGTCAGTGTTTTCTACTTTAAGTTCTTCAAAAAAATCCTAACAGAGTTGAGAGCACAAAAAAATGACTCAATATATGTTTTTCATTTGCTTTTCTTTTTAATAGAGAAGTAATTCAGTGAGATAAAAAGAGCACTGCCTTATCTTAAACCCTGGCTTTACCTCTTAAATGCTGTATAACGTTGAACAATTAATTTATATCTCAATTTCAGTTTTCCCATCTGTAAAAGAAGAATACCAATGTCTAATCTGACAAATTAAACTAAAGATTAGAAATAGGCACGTAAAATATATGGCCCATGATAGGCATTTGGTAAATGGAATATACATTCATTACTGAAAAGAGCAATGTGGCAATAAAAACAACAACAACAACAACAACTAAGCTTACAGTTTTCCTTTTAGAAATAAAGGAAAGAAGAAAATGTAAATTTTACTAGTTATAAAAGCTATTTCAAATTCTGAATATTTTATTTCAATGTCATATCTAAGGCTTCCTCATCAGTATCTAAGGCTTCCTCATCAGTGTAGCTTCTCCTTGGAACTCTTCACCATTTATTTCAGGGAGAATATATAGCATGAAAGAGAAAGTATGAGACCCCTCCCCATTTTCTTCATTAGTTTCTAAAATTTCTGACGTCTTGCACTGTAAAACAGACAGATGAAGAACATCGAGAGACAATGTATTGAAAGTCAGTATTTAATGTCAAATATAGCAAAGTTCAAAGGGCTCTACCGTAAGTCATTGATTCATGTAAAATGAAATGTGAAACCTTGGGAGCTACTTTTATTGTTATTAGTTTCATATTTTATATTAGTTAACCAGAGAAAAATAATGTGAAATGTTTATGTTGCTTGATTTTTCCTTCTGCACAAATTACTAAAATAATTCTTTGTAAAATTTTTAAAAAATATTTTTAAAAATTTTAACAATTAGTTAAGTCTAACCAGAGAAAGGATTAAGCAAAAAGCAGCATTTCATCTTCTTCAGGTTTATTAAAGCAGAGTTTCTTTAACTAAAACCATCTTTGATGGGGAAATACCTATTTTAAATAAATATATTACATCTTATATAGAGGAAAATAACAGATGTATCAGAGTGAATTAAAAATTCTTGGGCTTCCCCTCTGGCAGTTATATTTTTTGGCTTTGTCCTCTGTGGGTGATGGAATAATTTCTAGTCTTTACAGAGGTTTTTTTTTTAAAAAACACAAAAGTGTAAAAGGTTATTTCATACGTACTGAGGAAATTATGTGTATCATCAGAGTCTAGCCAAGAAACAGAAACCATCTGAGTATTTAAAAAGTCTTTAATACAGAAAATTAATTCTCTGGGTGATGAAAGAGCTGAGAAACCAAACATTGGCCAGTGGGCCACACCAAAGATTCATAACAGCAGGAAGCCACTCCAGCCATGATGGAAGTATAAGGAGCAAAAAGAGTGTTACCAGCACTAGTAGAAGCTAGAACCATAGCTGGCCTGCCTGCCAAGAACTGGATTTATGAAGCTGCTGGCAGGGAGGGAAGATGAGACATAGCCTAGCTTCTTCCTCCCCACCACCTCTTCCACAATCCAGTCTAAAGCCACTGAGCATGGGAACCACAGTTGCAATGATTAGCGCCCCTTGATACAAAGCAGAGCAGGAAAAGGCAGGGAAAGGATGCAAGGGCAAAGAGGTCCAGGAAGCTCTTATCAGGTAATCATCTACTACAGTAGAGAAGGTGCAAGGGAGTAGGGGCGGGCTCGTGCTGAAGATAGGGAACATGAAATGAGTCTAGACATTTACATGTTGGTAGAGGACATGAAATAAACCCTAAAGTTTCATTTATTCTTTTACAAGAGAATAATTGGGACTCAGATGAGCTATTCTGCCTCTTGGTTTTATATTACATAGATTTATCAATGCTACTATAATGTTACTTTTAGATGGACACCTGGGGGCAGGGGCCACAATCAATCTGTTTTACCACAAGCTTTTGTTATTCTGGTATATCACAAAGTTCTAGTGGTGTGTACACACACACACATACACACATTTGAAATAATAGAAACATGATAGAAAATAAAATGTGATAGCTACAGGAATCAACCATGAAAATTGTGAAACATAAATTGCAATCCAATATTCTATGAGAGTGTGAAATTCAAACCTATTTATCAAGACACTTTTAATATCATGCAAATCTTCATGGCTTAATGAAAGACTTATTACAATTTGCTTTGTAAGCTATTTTGGTCAAGAGACCACACCTTAGCCACTAATGTATTTGCTGAAGCCAACAGAAACAAGTTGAACAGGAGAGAAGAGAGTGTATAACTAGAGCAGATGGTGGACAAGAGTGGGGAAGGGACTTTTAAGGTCTCTGGGAAATGCCGGCTAGTTCCTGTTCACTGAAGTTAGAGACTGACTCTTGTCTGGTGTGCAAAACCATTAAGAGTATATTATTACCCTTCATCTCATCTTGACGAGAGAATTTTTGGTGATTAAAAAAAAGGCTGATTAAGCTGCATCAGGGTTAACTTTCCTAAATAACAAATTGGCAGACAGCCTGGAAACAATGTAAATTCTGCTTCATTAAAATTACAATAACAGTTCATTTTCTTTTCTACCTAGCTGGCTGCTGAGAAATAAAATTTCAGTGATCATATGGCTCATGTAAAAAGACAACATGTAGTAAACCTGTACAGAAATTCCTATAGATGGGACTGGAGGTGACCCTGTAGGAGAATAGGTGGCTGGGAGGAACAGCTACAAGTACTGGCCCCCTCCAGAGCTCCTACATACTCATAAATTTATATTCTATTAAAAGGTCACGAAAAAGGCTTGCCAAGAACCTTTTCATGGAAAGATAAATAAAGGAGTTGACTTGTATATTAGATAAACATCAAAACATTTTATAGTATAGCTTCCATTGGCACATGATAGTTTATTTGCATAAACATTGTCTTTTCTCCAACTACAAACTCAGACTCAAGGTAGTACTCTGCAAGAAAAATGACAATGTAATATTTTCTCTATCAACTTTGAAAAAAGCCAAGAAATAATTTCACAGTGTATTTATCTGGCATCAAATTTATATTGTCTCTGGAAAGAGCCTAAAGATTAAAAAAAAAAGTCAAAATTGACCATAAGTGTTTCAAAGTCAACGTGTCCAGCAGTACTCTGGGACCAGGGCAAGAAGATAGGAATATCGTAAAGAAGGGTTTGTAAGAGAATGGTAAAATGTGTTCCTTTTGCATATGCAAGTAAAAATGCCCAATACATAGTTAGAAATATAGGATTAGCTCACTTTTCTCATGGTGTCTCGGAGGCGAGCGCTGCTTCAAGATGAAGATGGATTTCTCCTTCTCAGCTACTAGCTGTCAGAAATGCACTGACATGGATGATGAACACAAACATCATACCTTTTATGAGAAGCATATGGCCACAGAAGTTGCTGCTGATCCTCTGGGTGAAGAGTATAAAGTTCATATGGTCTATAACAGTGATGAAAACTACAAACAAGGTTTCCCCATGAAGCACAGTGTCTTGATCCACAGCTGTGTTCACCTGTTACTGAGTAAGGGGTGTTCCTGTGATATACCAAGGAGAACAAGAGAAAGTAAGCATAAATCTGTTTGGGGTTGCATTGTGGATGTTAATTTGAATGCTTTTAACTTGGTTATTGTTAAAAAAAAAGTAGGGGAAGAAGAAAATTCTTGGACTGACTGATAATATTGTGCCTCATCATGTAGGGCCCAAAAGAGATAGCAGAATCTTCAAAGTTTTCAAATCTTTCTAAAAAGATGATGGCAACCATATGTTGTAAGAAAGTCCCTAAACAAAGAAGGTAAGAAATTCATGACCAAACTGCCCAAGATTTAGCGTCCTGTTATTCCATATGCTCTGCAACATAAAACATCGGCATATTGCTCTGAAGAAACAGATTGCTAAGAAAAATTAGTAAGAGGCTGCAGAATATGCTAAACTTTTGACCAAGAAAATGGGAGACCAAAGAGAAATGCCAGGAAGAGATTTCCAAGAGACAGAGGCTGTCCTTTCTGAGAGCTTCTACCTTGAGTCTGAATCCAGTCAAAAATAAGATTTTCTAAGAGTAATAAATAAATAAGATCAGATGTTTTTCTTTTTTAAAAAGAAAAAAATACAGATTGAAGTTTGGGTGAAAGGCAGGAATAAAAATGTAGATTTTCTCAAACACAGATACCATAAATAAAGTCAGAGAATAAACATTAGAAAAAAAAGTTTACAGCACATGTAAAAGCCAGAGGATTAGTTTTCAGTAAACTTCTATAAATTAATAAGAAAAAGGCAAAGACTATTATATAGGAACTTCACAGAGATGGAAACAAAAATAAATAATAAACATATGAAAAGATGCTCAGCCCACTAATGGCCAAGAGAATGGATATTAAAAGCATTTTATATCTTTCAGGTTAGCAAAACACAATTTAATTTGATAATGTCAAAATACCATGTAAATGAGGTCAAGCGGCCATATGTCACTCATGCTAGGCTTGTTTGAGTAGCATTTCCTGGGAAATACGTAAGGAGGCAGGAGCAGTAGCAGGTGCTGTGGGACACCACACAGCAATCTGGTAGAACCTAACTCCCATGTCTGCAAAAGGGACACAGATCTTTGGGCTACAATGCGCTTTCATGGGCTTTTTGGGCTTTCATGCGGCAGGATTAGAGAAATGCCAACTTCTTCCCAGGGTGGGTGGGATTAAAAGCCAGTATTCAATGGCAACATGATATACAGAACTTTTGTTACAGCTTTAAGCTCCTAGTTTCGTGTTCATGGATGGGAAGTATGTCAGCCCCTTTCTTGGGAGTTAGGTAGGTGAGGTCTAAGGCTTACACTCATAGCTGCATGGTGTGGCAAGTCAGCAAAGAATTTGCCCCATCTACCTTCATGAGGAAACACTGATCTCTAAAATGTCATGATGGGCTGAGGAACTGGGGTCTAAGCATTGAGACAAGTATTGATTGTCCCAAACATAGATCACATAGCCAGTTTCCATGGAGGTTTACAGGAATCCAGCTCTCTTTTTAGGAAACTAGGCGCCAGGGGATTAGTCTTGGAGAAGTTAACCCTTACCTCTTACAAGGGTTAATAAAGGTATGGGGGAAATGGTACTCTCACACAACATGAACAGGGGTTTTAAATGTTACAGCTGTTTTGGGGGGTCATGGGACCTACCCCCTATTCTTTGACAATGTTTCAAGGAGATTCTAAGACTCTAAAGAGGAATTACTACAATTTTCCTGCTCACCAGATATCTCCAGGGCTCATGCCCTAAAGTATGATCAAAAAAGCTATAGAGGTACCATGACCTGAATGGACTATGTGGCTTGGATAATGGACATTTCAGTAATAACCAGGGGAGGCAGATCACCAACGTCCACAGGATTTCCAGAATGCCTTGAAACTTGTTTATATTACTGGATTCCCAGTGCAACCTTGGACTGGAAGAGCTTCAAGAATGACAGATAATGTTGCTCCACAGCCCAGTAGGAAGGGGAACAGTTGGAAACTGAGCTGATTCTAAAAAAAAATAAAGAATTGCTATTATTTCTTGCAAAAAATATTATACAAAGTTAAATTCCATGAAAATTTTATTTTACTTTATCTTTCGACATATCATGTCATATTCTTGAGGAATGAATGTAATTTTAAAAGTTCTGTGATTTGCTAATGTTTCATAGTGGCCATGAGCATTCAAAGTGAAACTAACCAGGTTTCAAATTATAATACTTTATGATAAGTGCCTCAGGTATGATTTTTAATTTTTTTAAGTCTTGGTTTCTAGAGATTATTATTAATCATTAAGATTAATGAGACAATGTTTATAAAGCCCTTGGCACAGTGCTCCCAATCAGTAGAAATTTAAGGGTACTTTAAAGAGTAATATCCATATTATACGAAACTGAGAAAACAGAGGAAAGGGAAAAGATCACCGATAACCTGATAACCCAAGCAGAGTGCAATATTTTGGATAATTTCTTATTACAGTGGATTTTTTACTTTTGGAGATTGTTTTATTGTAGTTGTTGTTGTGCCAGCTTCATGAGGGCAGAGACTATGAACCTCAGCACCTAATATAATCAATGAAGGAAAAATATTATTGCATTATGGCATCAGTCGATAAATTGGAGCTAATGTGTTTTCTTGCATATTTTTGTCTTGTAATAAAATGCTAGGAATTCTCAAATAGGAAGGAATGTTCTTTCAAAATGTTTTTGATATAGTTTTTCAACAAAAAATGAAGATGTTCATTTTTAAGTTGCCTACATTATTATTTCAAAGTATTTCAAAAATGTGATTAGGCAGCTTCAAATATGGGAAGATTATTTCTCAACCCATTTTAAAACACTCCATCTTTAAGTGCTTAATTATAGTTCCTAATATTATACTTGTAAATAAAGGTAAGTTTTTACATGAGTTTTACTGAGAATCCAATTGACTCATATATCCGAAAAGTCAGTTTTTCCTTTTTTGTCTCTTTGAAGATACTATAGCAATATGCATGTGGAATTGCTAGCTTACTTAAGATTCTTGAAACCTGTGTTTTTTCTCCAAGGATTTTGTAATATTCTCTCAAATCCCTATGCAGTTATTGCTTTAGTAAGAGGCCAATTATTGCTTTCCATTATGTTCATTTTGTACTTTCCTAGGCAGCATTTATTTTCTTCCTGTCTTAGTAAGAGAATGAGTCAAAAGCAGCTCCTGTAGCTTATCCCCTGGCTCAGCCGTCATTTACAATTTCTGTATGTGGACAAGAGAAAGCTGACTAATTTAAAAGCACATAAACTGAATCTCGGGGAATTAGGACAATCTCTAAAAGACATGGTAGGCCTATAACAGGAATATAGGTAGCTGGTGACTCATCCTTTGCCACTCTTCCACCTCTCCTCCCACACATAGCTCCACTGAATCTTTCTGTAGGAATCAGTCAGGCTTTTTTCTCCTTCCTCTGATGTAATGATAATGTTGCATCCCAGAGAGATTCATTTCCCCATATTCTTAAAGTATCAATAACATCATAGACAAAACTGACATATACAATCATCTTTGATCTATAAACCATTTCCCTTTCCTTCTTGATTTATTAATATTTTTGGCCATTTTACCTGCAATTAGCAGTTTAAACAAAAGATTCTCTAGGAAACAAAAATAAATTAAACTTTGGCTTTGGTTTTCAACATTGAATCCTGATTGAATAAAAATCCAAGGTTTTATATACTTAGAGAAAGCACTATCAGAATTTCCTTTTGCAGAATATATCCAAGTAATATCTGAAATCAGTGTATATAACTGGTTCATCTCAGAAATACTAGAAAAACAAAAAGTATATAAAGAAAAAAAATTTTATAACAGTCAATACAAGCTCTTTTTTAAATGATCTATAATAAAAAACTACTCTTATAACTTGAAAAATAATAGTAATAAAAACTAAAAATAAACAATGAACTCATCTTCTGAATCCTTCTTTATTTAAGGCATGCAATTTAGCAGATGTTTACTTCTTTCAACACTCCCCCTATTGCCTCCATCACATTTATTATATAATTTAAATGTTTAGTTTCACTTACTCAATATTAAAATATTATTTTGAACTTTTAGTATTTCCTCTTAAAAATCACTTTCACATTTGTATTATGCATTATAATTATAATTACAATAAATTTTTGGACCACTCCATGTTTAAATGAATACAATGATCATCAAAAGCCAGGTTACCACAGGGCTACATCGTTCCTCAATTCTTAATTTTGATTCCTTTCTCAGTTTTTATATATTTCTTTTTCAAGCAACTTTTTTCAGAAAGACTATTTGAATAGACTTTCTCTCTTTCAAATACTCTTTTTTAATATGCACACATAATTGTACATATTTATGGGGTACAGTGTGATGTTTCAATATATGTATATACTGTGTAATCATCAAATCATGGTATTTAGCATATCTATCATCTCATACATTTATCATTTCTTTGTGGTGAGAATATTTAAAATTCTCATTTCTAGCTATTTGGAAATATATATTAATAATGCAATAATGTTAACTATAGTCACCCTACTGTGCAATATAGAACATCAGAACTTATTCCTCCTGACTGCAAATTTGTACAATAAGTTATGCCTCCTATCTGACTTTATCCCCGTTGACCAATCTTTCCCTGCTTCCTCCCTCCTACCCTACCCAGACTCTGGTAAACATAATTCTATGTATTTCCATGAGATAAACTTCTTTAGATTTCACATATGAGTGAGATCTTTCTGTGCCTGGTGTATTTCACTTAATATACATAATGTCCTCCAGGTTCACCCATGTTGTCACAAATGAGAGGATTATTTTTTTTTTTATGGCTAGGAAGTATTCCATTGTGTGTGTGTGTTTGTGTGTGTGTACACACACACACAAACACACACACATATACATATATATGTATGTGTGTGTATATATATATATATATACTACATTTTTTTATCCATTCATCATTAATGGACATTTAAGTTGATTCCACTTCTTGGCTAATGTGAACAATGTTGCAATAAATATGGCAGTACAGATACTGATTTCATTTCCTTTGGATATATACCTAATAATGGAATTGCTGGATCATATGGTAGTTCTGCTTTCAATTTTTTGAGGTACTTCCATACTACTTTTCATAATGGCTGTACTAATTTATATTCCTACCAACACTGTGTAAGTGTTCCACTTACTCCACATTCACACCAGCATTTGTTATATTTTGCCTTTTTGATAATAGCTATTCTAATTGGGTGGGGTGATACCTCATTGTGGTTTTGATTTGCATTTCTGTGATGATTAGTAATGTTGAGCATTTTTTCCAAATACCTATTTGGCCATTTGTATGTCTTCTTTTGAGAAATGTACATTAAGGTCTTTGACCATTTTTTAATGGATAATTTGGTTTTGGGGTTTTTGTTTGTTTGTTTTGGTTTGGGTTTTTTTTTTTTTTTTTTGGCTATTGAGTTGTTTGAGTTCCTTATATTTTCTGGGTATTAATCCCTTGTCATATACATTGTTTGCAATATTTTCTCCAATTATGTAGGTTGTCTCTTTGCTGATTGTTTCATTTGCTATGTAAAAGCTTTTCAATTGGATATAATCACTTCTGTCTCTCTCTGTATTTTTTGCCTGTGTTTTTGAGGTCTGATCCAACATATCTTTGCCTAGACCAACATCATGAAGTATATCCCCTATGTTTTCTTCTAGTAGTTTTATCATTTTGAGTCTTACACTTAAGTCTTTAATCTATTTTCAGTTGATTTTTGAATAAAGTGAGAGATAGGGGTTTAGCTTCAGTATTCTACATATGGCTATCTTGTTTTCCCAGTACCGTTTAATGAAGAGACTGTTCTTTCCCCAATATGTATTCAAGGAACCTAGGTAGACAGGTGGCTATAAGTGCATGAATTTATTTCTGTGTTCTCCATTCTGTTCTATTGGTTTACATGTCTATTTTTATGCCAGTACCATGCTGTTTTCATTACTATAGCTTTTAGAGGCATACCTTGGATATATTGTGGGTTTGATTCAAGATTACCACAATAAACTGAATATCACAATAAACTGCATCACAAAAATTTTTTGGTTTACCAGTGCATAAAAAAAGTTATGCTTATAATATACTGCAGTCTATTAAGTGTGCAATTGCATTATCTCCCAGAAAAATATACCTTCCTTAATTAAAAAATACTTTATTGCTAAAAATACTATTGTCTGAGACTTCAGAAAATCATAATATTTTTGTAGGTGGAGGGCCTTGCCTCAAGCTTGATGACTGCTCACTGATTAGAGTAGTGGTTGCCAAAGGTTGGGGTGCCTGTAGCAATTTCTTAAAACAAGACAACAATGAAGTTTCCTGCATCATTTGACTCTTCTTCTCACAAGAGATTTCTCTGTGGCATGTAATGCTGTTTTGTAGCATTTTACCCACAGTAGAAATTCTTTCAAAATTGGAGGTAATCCTTCAAGCCCTACCATTGCTATATCAAATAAGTTAATACACTATTCTAAATCCTTTGATATGCCATTTCAACAATGTTTACAGCATCTTCCCCAGGAGTAGATTCCATCTCAAGAAACCACTTTCCTTGCTCATCCAAAAAAGCAACTCCTTAATAATTCAAGTTTAATCATAAGATTGCAGCAATTCAGTCTCATCTTCAGGCTCCACTTCTAGTGCTAGTTATCTTACTATTTCCATCACATCTGCAGTTACTTCCCCCACTGAAGTCATGAACCCCTCAAAGTTATCCATGAGGGTTGGAATCAACTTCTTCCAAACTCCTGTTAATGTTGATATTTTGACCTTCTCCCCTGAATCATGAATGTTCTTAGTGGCATCCAGAATGGTGAATCCTTTTCAGAAGGTTTTTAATTTACTTTGCCCAGCTCCATCAGAGGCATCACTATCTATGGCAGTTATAGCCTTACAAAATGTATTTCTTAAATGATAACACTCAAAAGTCAAAATTACTTCTTGATCCATGGGCTGCAGGATGGATGTGGTGTTAGCAGGCATGAAAGCAACATCAATCTCCTTGTACATCTCCATTAAAGCTCTTGTATAACCAAGGTACATTGTCACTAAGCACTGATAATTTGAAAGGTATCTTTTTTTTCTGAGCAGTAGGTCTCAACAGTGGGCTTAAAATATTCAGTAAACCATGCTGTGAACAGATATTTTATCAGCAAAGGATTGTTGTTCCATTTATAGAGCACAAGCAGATTTAGCATAATTCTTAAGGGTCCTAGGATTTTTGAATGGTCAATGAGCATTGGCTTAGACTTAAAGTCACTAGCTGCATTAGCCCCTAACAAAAGTGTCAGCCTGTCATTTGAGGCTTTGAAGCCGGGCATTGACTTCTCCTCCCTAGCTAACAAAGTTCTATATGGCATCTTCTTCCAATATAAGGCTGTTTTGTCTCCACTGAAAATCTGTTATTTACCATGATCAAGTCAATTTTAATCCAGGGATGTAAGGATGATTCAACATTCACAAATAAATAAATATGCTTCACCACATAAATATAATTAAAAACAAAAACCATATGATCATCTCAATAGATGCAGAAAAAGCATTTAATAAAATTTAGCATCCCTTCATGATAAAAACCCTCAACAAACTAAACATAGAAGGAATATATCTCAAAATCATAAAACCCATATATAATACAAACCCACAGTCAACATCATGCTGAACAGGGAAAAATTGAAAGGAATCCCTCAAGAATTGGAACAAGACAAGGATTCCTGCTTTCACCACTTCTATTCAACACAATAGTGAAAGTCCTAGCTAGAGAAATCAGGCAAGAGAAAGGAATAAAAGGCATCCAAATTGGAAAAGAGAAAGTCAAATTATCTCTGTTTGCTGATGACATGATCTTATATCTAGAAAACCCTAAAGACTTCTCCAAAAGACTCCTAGATATGATAAATGAATTCAGTAAAGTTTCAGGATACAAAAATCAGTACCATTACTATACACCAATAACAACCAAGCTGGGAACCAAATCAAGAACTCAATCCAATGTACAACAGCTACAAATAAAATAAAATACCTAGGAATACATTTAACCAAGGATGTGAAAGATCTCTACAAGAAAAACTACAAGACACTGACAAAAGAATTGTAGATAACACAAATGGAAAAACATCCCATGCTCATGGATTGGAAGAATCAATATTGTTAAAATGACCATATTGCCCAAAGCAATCTACAGATTCAATACAATTCCTGTCAAAATACCAACATCATTTTTCATAGAATTAGAAAAAACAACCCTAAATTTCACATGGAATAAGAAAAGAACCCAAATAGCCAAAGCAATCCTAAGCAAAAAGAACAAAGGTGAAGGCATCACATTACCTCACTTCAAATTATATTACAAGGCTATAGGAACCAAAACAGCATAGTACTGGTATAGAAATAGGCATAGAGATCACTGGAATAGAGTAGAGAACCCAGAAATAAAGCCATATACCTGTGACCAACTGATCACCAAGCTTCCTTAAAACAGTTATTTTGAATTCTTTGCCAATCAGTTCTTCCAATTCCATCTCTTTAGGGCCAGTCACTGGCACCTAATTTTGTCCATTGGTGATGGCATACTTCCCAGATTGATCTTGATCCTTGTAGTTGTGCATCAATGTCTGTGTACTGAGGTAACTGCTTAAGCCATCTGGCTTTGTTTGGAAGCTTCTTTCAGTAGTAAGCCTGTCTAGTGATTCCACACATGTTGGCTGATGAGGATGCTAACACCATGACTACTTCAGCTATTGTAGTGCCTAGGGGCACCCTAAACCCAGGACTACTGCATCCAGAATCCTTTGTCCCCTGAGACTGATGCAGTGCTGGGGCACACCTAGGGCCTACACTGGGACCTGCTTGCTGCTGAGGTTTATTCAGGGTCTGTGGCCACTGTAGTTGGCCAGCAGTGAGTTGGGTCAGATATTAAGTCCATCTTGCTGTGGCCATGGGTTCCTGTCTGGTGCCAGAGCAGGTCTAGAGGCTCTACTCCCAGGTACCAACCTGTGTCAGGGGCTGAGGGGTTCTGCTTTGTGCTACATTTCACTGATGTAGTCCTTGTGTTGGATTGCAAGGCAAAGGCCTACACTTACTTCCCTCTCCTTCTTCCAGTGAACAGTGTCTTCTTCCATACTGTACTGCATGGGGTTGGGGTGGGGCAGTGATGTGAGCAATCCCATGGCTGCTGAGGCTGACACAACATGGGGTTGCACCCAAAGCACACTACCACTGAGACCACACAGCACCAGGGTGCAGCTAAGGCCTGCAGGTGCTACAGCCTGTCTGCCACTGAGGTTTATTTGCGGCCTAAGGCTACTTCAGTCAACCCACGATGATGTGGGCCAGAATAGGAGTCCATCCACCATGGTTGTGGGTTGCCTCATGGCATCAGGGTAGGTCTAGAAGCTCTTTCCATGGGTACTGGCCTGGTGTCAGGGCCAAGAGGTTATGCCCACGTCTGGGTTTTAATGTGGTAGTCCAGTACTATGTTGCAAGGCATAGTCCTATACTTACTTCCCTCTCCTTCCCCCAAGCGGACTGTGTCTCTCTCCACATTGAGCTGCTTGGGTTTGAAGAAGGGGTGACACAGGTAATATAAAACTGTCCTTCCTAACCTCTTCAATGCATCTTTTCTTACTTTTATGCTACAACCAGGTACTTTGATCTCTCACCTGGTTTTCTGAATTCTTATGAAGGTTTTTTCAGGCATGGATAGTGCTCAAATTGATGTTTCTGTGGAAAGATGATCCCTGGAGAGTTCTACTCCACCATCTTGCTCTACCCCTCCTCCAAAGAATTCTTAATTTTGTGCACTGCAATATGGTACAAATAGTGGTTTTACAGCACAGTTATTTTACCATAATGGAAAGCTCTTTGAAGATACCAGTGATACACAGGTTATGTGACTCACAGGAAAAGGTAAGGGTAAATATTCTTCTATTGAATCAAAATAATTCAATAGAATTTGTTATTTTATATATAAAATTTATCTTTAATTGACAAATTAAAATTGTATATATTCATGGTATACAGCATGATGTTTGATATATGTATACACTGTGGAATGGATAAATTGAGCTAATTTAACATATGGATTATCTTATCTACTTATTTATTTGTGATGAGAAGACTTAAAATCTACTCTTTATTGCAATTTTCAAGTACACAATATATTGTTATTGTTATTAACTATAGTCACCATGATATACAATAGATCTCTTGAACTTATTTCTCCTAACTAAAATTTTGTGTCCCTTGACAAACACCTCCCCAACCACTGGCAAACATCATTGCCCTTTCTCCTTCTAAAACTCTGAATTCAACTTTTTATAATTCCACACATAAGTGAGATCAAGATATATTTGTCTTTCTGTGTGTGATTTATTTCACTTAACATAATGTCCTCCAGGTTGATCTAGGATGTTGTAAATAACAGGATTTCTTTTTTATTTTTTTTAAAGATTGAATAGTATCCCATTTATTATTTCCTTTATCCATTCATCTGTTGATGAACTCTTAGATTGAGTCCCTATCTTTGATATTATGAATAATGCTGCAATGAACATATCTCTTTGACATCCTGATTTCATATCCATTGGGTATCCTTTGGATATATACCCAGTAGCAGAATGGCTGGATCACATGGTAGTTCTATTTTTAATTTTTTGAGGAATCTCCATGAGGTTTTCCATAATGACTATACTAATTTACATTCCCACCATCAGTATACAAGGATTCTCTTTTCTCCATATCTTTGCCAACACTTGTTATCCTTTGTGTTTTTGATAACAGCCATTCTAACAGATGTGAGGTAGTATCTCATTGTGGTTTTAATTTGCATTTTCCTGATCCTTAATGATATTGAGCATTTTTTCATATAACTATTGGCCATTTGTATGTCTTCTTTTAAGAAATGTCTAGTCAAGTCCTTTGAGCTTGGGAGATATTTAAAAGACTATTTTATCTTGGAATTTTTAGGCTTATCAGAGATAATTAATAGTTCAATGAATAAATAAGTTCATGATAAATGTGTGATAAATGCATCAGAAAAAAAAATCAAAAGAAAGGGAACCAATTAGGTGATAGTCCAGAAATGATTATGCAGATAATGGAAATGTGAACCTTGATCCATTTTTAATAAGTCTTTCTAAAATTCTTGATTTAAAACATAATTCATTCTATCAAAAACTTTTGAGAAATCCAGGATATACTGAAAACTAAAGACAGTAAACAAATTTCCCTGCCTAACCTGACCACTGACCACACATCTGGAGAAATTGTTTTTGTAGGTTTTGAGTTATGCGAGTCGAAATGAGTCTTTATTAGGAACATTTAATTATTTTAGACTACCAAACTAAAGCCAAAACTTCCTTAGGACTATATTTTCCTGCTATAATTGATCTCTCAGTGCTATGGACTGGATATTTGTCTCCCCTCAAAATTTGTATGTTGAAATTTAACCCCCAAGGTGATGGTATTAGGAGGTGGGTGCCTTTGGGAGGTGATTAGATCATATGGGTGGAGTCTTCATGAATGGGATTAATGCCTTTATGAAAGAAGCCTGAGAGAGCTTCCCTATCACCTTCTGCTATGTGAGAACAGTGAAAAGATGCCCATCTATGAACCAGAAAACAGACCTCACCAGGCACTGAATTTGCTGGCACCTTGATCTTGGCCTTCCCAGTCTCCAGAACTGTGCGAAGTGCATTTCTATTTTTTATAAAATAGTCTACAGTAGTTTTTTATAGCAGCCCAAATTTTATAAGACACTTGGGAAATAAATATTGACTATGTCTTCTTTCTAATTAATATTTTCATGAACACTTATCTAGTAATCCAGGTAATGATGCCAGTAGAGACAGTTCAGACATGTATTTTAGGCCTCAAAGTAGATTCCAGAAGGCTCAATTATTTAGTTAGTATGTCTATACTAAACTAATTAATTATTATTCTCTTCTTTGCAAGAACAATCATGGACAAAAGACATACAAAAAATTAAACTTTTAAACATAGATGAAGAAACAAAATCACTGAAAAGTTCATTTTTGCCCAATCACTTGAGTAAATTTCCAGGAATGGATAAGCATAATTATGATGCCATTTTGAATTTAGAATTGTACTTTTCATGAAGAACTCAAAAGTAATTAATAATGTAGACATTGCATCGAAAGAAAATCAGTTTACATGATGTGCTACAATTGTGAATTATGTTAAAATTGAAAATTGTGATCTTTTGGACAGCTATATTACAGTTTTGCTTTTGTGTGACCCAAATTATTACTATATCTTAGAACACTTTATCACTTTATCCATTATGTTAGAACTCATGGGAGAATCTTATTATAGTTTTTCATAGGAATAGGTAAGAAGAAACAAAAAGAAGGGAAGAATGTAGATCAAAGTCTATCTAAAAAGAGGGACTGAGAAGGTAATATTTTCCTAGCATAAGGTGCCAATGCTCAAGTAAAGCTGGTATTTGGAGCCAACCAAGAAAACAGCCAGCAAATGATGTAGTTTGAATACCTCCTTTCTTCCCTAGAGGTGTAAAAGGCTGCCATGTGGGCTCCTTTCATTTTGGAGGAACTCCAGAGAAATATCTCACCAAGGTTTCTTGACAGATAGGAGGCCAAATGCATTCTGGATAATATTCTTGTGGTGTGTGAAGAAGGTGTTAAAGAGCCAGAGAAAAGTCATTTTCAGGTTTCTCTGAGCCAGATAAAGAAACACACGCGCGCGCACACACGCACAATGCACTCATGCACACACACAAAAAAATAAAGTCAAACCTGATAGGATTCCAGAAGAGTTTTAATATTTTAGAACATTCAACCTATAATCACATCATTCCAGTTCCTAATGGGGATAAGGCTGTACTAATGCTAGCCTCTCATGATCTATGAGAAACAACATCAGTCAGAAATAGAATGGAGAAGGGGCTGGAAATACATAGATTGGGCTGCTGATACTGCAGTGGTGTATTAGAACTCATAAGAATGTCTTGTAGGATTTTTAATATGTATAGAATAAAGATTTTAGAAAAGTCTCCACTGAGGAAATAGAGGGCACATATCAAAGGTTTATTAGCATTGTCCATCTTGGCCACCAATACATTCTTCTATTCCAGTCCTTAGACAGCCGTTTAAAATGAGGGAGGAGAAAAACTAAGGAGAGAAAAGAGAGAAAATACTTTGGAAAGCACAAAAGCCTATAAACAGTTCCAATCTTAGAGCGTTATGATGTTAAAATACAAGAGGCACATTATCAGGAGATGAAAGTTCAAAGAGGCCTCAGTTTTATGTTGGATAAACAGCAACATATGCCCAGCCTCAGAAATATTTCAAATGTGTTATGAAACTTCACTCAGTTAGGAGAGAAATGTTAGAGTTCAACTGTGAAAAATTCAATTGCATATTTGAAAAAAGCAGGTGCTGGGAAAGACCACAAACTCTCTAAGCGTGTCAGCACCATATACCACAATAGCAAACAGAAGTGAAAATGTTATTAAGGTTTAGAAAGGTTTTCTAAAGTGATGGATCAGATGAGCCCAAGTAGCATTTACATGTCATTGTGGAAATGTATTCCTCTGAGGGAAAAATAAAAGTCAAAAAAAAAAAAAGGAAATTCAGACACTGGAAGTATTTCATAGTCAGATTTTTATAGGAAATATATAAAATCAAGGGAAATTCAGACAGAAGTAACCACATACCAGAAATGAGAAATCACTGTTGAGAAAGAACAGAAAGAAGAAAGAAGAAAATCTGATTTACCCACAAAATCTAAGCCCCAAATTAGCTCACCAGAAATGTCCTGTTCCAAAGGAATTTTATTTGTTGATTTACAAGTTGTGATAGTCTAGAAAAGTATATATGGATGATCAGAAATCTTTTCTTAATTCTGTTACAGAAGGGATTTTTAATATAGTAACACTATGCTTCTTCTAAGTGGCTTATATTTCTACTTTTGGGTCCACTCTACTGAGTACAGTGTTCCATGAATAATGAGGGGGGCATCAATAAATATTGACTAATTAGCTAATCGAAAACCCAGCACCTAAACCAACGGGAAAATCAAGTGGTTCAGGAAGCCTAGGGGAGGTCAGATGTCGGACAGCAGGATTGGCTCTGGTTCAAGTGCATGGACTGTCACCGGCTTCTTCAGGTTGCAGCTTTTTCCTCCTTTGTGCCACCCACACAAAGTCATCCCACTGCTGGAGCCACTCCTCACACACTTACCCTGACGATGTTGGGACCCTGCGTCCCAACTCTCAACCCCAACAACCTAAATTCTGGGCTTTTACTTTTAAGTCTTACAACTGACAAATTGTGAACAGTATCCACACAGAAGCTGAATGAGGATTATCACAATCTGAGTACTGATGACTAAAATAATTAATTGTGCCCTATCCCATTCCTTAAAGACATGCAGCGCTTTCTGCTTATCTCGAACGTTAATCCATTTTACTATGCCACTGGATCAAGGCATTAATGTCTCAAATTAACATTTCATTTCATTGTGAAAGAATTTATAAAGAAAAGACAGTAGTCTAACAAGTCTAACAGGTTAGCAGAATTGGGGGAAACATTTGAGAGCAAGTCACTCTCCTTTTGAAGCACATATTGTTCACTGACCACCACTTCCCCATTGCACTGATCTTCCAAAAATTCTGTCTTCCATTAAATATTTTGGAGGAAACTTCTAAAAACACACTAAAAATACAAGTACATGCCCCCTCCCCCAACCATCCATGTACTATTCACTTTTCATAATTAACAAATGCTTATGGTTTGTCACTCTGGTTCAGATTATTTTTTAAAATAGTGTATTTCAGGTAAATTTGAAACCACAACTGTTACTCTTCCACACCCCATTTCCCTTCCTCTCACACTCTCCAGAGGCAATCATTATCTGATTTGTATCCTTCTTGATCATTTTATATATACATCTATTTATGAATAATATATGGTATTGCTTTGTGTGTTCTTTTAATTATTCCTAAATACACTTACATTGTACATATTCTTCAACTTGACTTTTATCACTCAACATTGTTTTAGATTGCCCATATAAATATATAACTAGTTTGTTCACTTTAACTGCTATGTAAAATTTCATTGTATAACTGCCGATACTATAATTTATTTCTCTATTGCCTATTAGATATTTCCAATTTTTCACTGTTTTATGCAGTACTGTATAAATCTTTCGGTTTTTTGATTTTTTTTTATTTCAAAGTATTATAGGGGTACAAATGTTTTTAGTTACATGGATCACTTTTGTAATGCTCAAGTCAAGGTTAAAAGTGTTCCCATCACCCAGAAAGTGTTCATTATACCCGTTAGGTAGGCTTTCGCCCATCCCCTCCTTCCCCCTCCCCCTTGCTTGATTTCCTTTGAGATTTACTTCCCTCTATGCACATATGTGTTCATCAGTTAGTTCCAATTTAATAGTGAGTACATGTGGTGTTTGTCCATTCTTTAGATACTTCACTTAGGATAATGTTCTCCAGTTCCAATCAAATCTTTGCAAGAACTCTCTATGGGTGATTCATATTTCCAAGTAGAATTGCTGGGTTGTAGGGTATGAGTACGTTCATCTTTACTACATAGCACCAATTGGTTCTCTAAAGGAATTATACGAATATACATTGCCATCAGCAATGTTTGACAGTTCCTCTCTCTTTGTATGCTCACCAACACTTTATATTGTCAGACTTCTTGCAGTCTGGTGGGTAAAAAATAAAATCTCTTTACTTTGACTTAGATTTCCTTAATGATTACCAAGCTTGAAGATCTTTTCATAATTGGTTTCCTATTTTGTAAATTGTCTTTTTATGTATTTTATACAATTTTCTTTTGAGATATTTGTCTTTGTGTCACAATTTTTGTATTAGTTCTTTATATATTCTGAATACTACCACTATGTCTCATGTTTGCAAATATCTTCTCTCTGTATGATGTCTGTCTTATAACTTTGTTGTAATCTGCTAGACATTTTCAATACAGATCTATTAATTTTTTCTTAATAAATTATGATTTTTGTGCTTTGTCTAAAATATACTATACTGCAATTATATATGAACATACATCTGTAAAATATATAAAAATATGTAAATTTATACACATACAAATATTACCCACATATTTGTCACTTTCTCTAACAGTCTACAGAAGCTTAAGTTACCAAACCTACTGAGCATCAAAAATCCATGCTAATCAACTGGGTCTACTCTGTAGCTTAGCAATTGTTTCTCATCTCAAATTTGCCTACCGTATTAAGAAGGCAGTATAACTTTGGCATTAGAGAGACTTAAGAGCAACGCTGGTCCTGCCACTTCAGTTTTCTTATCTGAAAAGTGGCTTTTATTGTATCACACAGATTCCTCTATGCATTCTTGATCTTCTCATGCATAAAAAGATAAAAATTAATTATACTCTTATAAGCCCTTTAGAATTAACTTATTTGTTCCTCACTAAACTATTTTAGTCAGCAGCACTCAGACATATTCACAACATAATGAAGGAGGTACTATTATTATCTCCATCTTTCTTATCTCCATTTTACATATGAGGAAACTAAGAGACCAAAAGGATAACTAACTTAATCAAGGCCACATAGTTAACACACAGCAGAGCCAGGATTTACACTTCCACAACCCGTGCTCTACAGTGCTTCACTGTACTGGCTCCCAATAATTTCTTTCTTGTAAGTAAATGAAAGAATGAATGTAAACATTTGGCCTACTGTCCAGGATAGACATACTCTATAGATGTCATTTATTTTTATTTCCCATAAAGACTATTCTAAAATTTTCAACTGTACTCCAAACTTGAATATGTTCCCACAGATGAACTTATATTAGTATGCCCCAATATCATCTGTGGAATACAAGAGCCATAGAATCTATGAATTATCTATTAAATTGTCATGTAATGAGAATCTCATTACCTATAGGCCTTTGACTTTGTCTTTGCCTTCTCCTTCTCTTTGTCTTTCTCGTCCTCTTTAAAAATATTCTTGGGAAACCTCACATCTTAACTTAAACTTTGCAAATAACTTAAGACCCTCAAAGGGATGTACTTTCAAATTTTTTCTTCTGATCTACATGTAAAGTTACCAGTAAAATGCTTAGCATATAGCATGTGTTCAATAAATGCCAACTTTTATTATGCAGATTCTTTTTATTATTCAGATTCACTTCCTCTTGGAAGACTAACTTGAATGTCTGCTCCAGCATGAGTGGGAGGTGGGTGTAAAGAATAATGAGATATTAAAGGAAAAAAATTCACCTTTTCCTTTCCTTCCAACGGAGGAAGAATTTCACTTTCTTTCCCAAGGTGTCTTCTCTACCTGTGTCCATTATCTTACCCACATTCACCTCTTCCAGGAACTTCCTCCTCTTTCAAGTCTTTAATCTTTCATCCTCTTTTATTCCCTATAACTCTATTTTATTGACTATAAGATACTATTACCTGTAAAAAAGAAAAATGTTGCCATTCTACTAGAACATTTTATCACTCAAATACAAAGATTTTCATCACATATCACTGTTGAGCCTGCATGAAGAGGAAAATATAAGCAAATAAATTGGGTAAGGTATTCCTAAAACTTTGCATTTACAACCTGATTTCTCACATACTCAGGATTGCTAATGTTATTTTTCCACACAATATTGTCCTCTATGATATGAATAGTGTTGGTGACACACCATTTCTTAAGAGTGCTCCCCTGTTTTCCCTAAGACTTTCTTCCAAATGCTTCACCCACCCTCTAAGCTTTGACATGCACGTGCTGACAGCGACTGTAAGTCATGACTGCTGCCTAGCTAATATTACAGCAACTGTGAAATGCATCCTGATTTCAGAAATGTTAAAATGTGAATTCAAACACCACCACAGAAACAATGAAATGTAGCAGATTCTTCTCCTCAGTTTATAATCATGATGACATCACCCCATAAAGTTAACGAGAAAATTGAATATCGGAAGTAGGAAAACAGAGGGAAATGAGATGGGACCCAAACCTTTTCTCTTTCTCTTCAAATAATCTGCTTACTAATTTAGTAACATTTATTTAGATTCATTTATTGAAGATTCTGATACAATGTGTTTACTTTGCTCATTGTGTTCAATATCATTTTTTCTGCACATCATATATTTTTTGAAGTTTCAACTAGACAAGTGAGCTTTTCTTTCATCAGATAATCGTTTTCTTTAGTTTTATCAAAGATTGAGTTATAAATATTTCAATATACTTTAATTCAGATAATTGATTCACAGACCTCTGGACTATAGTATATTATGGAGCCTCCAAAACACTGAATTCGTCTATATCCAACCCATTTTTTAAAATTCTAATAATATTGTTTGGGAAAAAATGACTAATGATTTCCATGTTTTCTTTTAATATGTTTTCATCATATATATTTAAGGTATACAATATGATGCTTTGATATATATATAGTGAAATGATTACTATAGTCAAGCAAATTAATATATCTATCACCTCACTTAGTTATCTTTTGTGTGTGTGTGGTACAAGCACCTAAAATCTACTCTCTTAACAAATTTCTAATATACAACACAGTATTATTAACTATAGTCCTCATGCTGTACATTAGCTCTCTATACTTACTCATCCTACATAACTACAACTTCGTACCCTTTGAATTGGCAGTATTTTACTTTCTCTTTGTAAAGAAATCCAGCAAAATATCCAAGGTTATAAAATAGCTGCCTCAGAATTTTAAGAAAACAAATTTGCTTTTTAGCTATAAGTAGATTAATTATTTAATACATACTTTTAAAATAATACTTTTATCATAACAATTTATATGGGAATTACTTAATTTTCTCATTTTATATAAATTGTTATATTTGCCTACTTAGACTCCTAAATTGTCCTGAGTAATTTCTTCCAAAACAATGGATCATTTTAAAGCATAGATCAAAGAATCAAAGAAATAAAAAATTAAAACAATGAAGTTCCTTTCACTCCCTATCCCCACCTTACTGGCAAGAGTACAAAAGGAATAATATTGTTGGTGAAGCTAAGAAGAAATGAACATATTCATTACAGCTGTGAAAATATAAATTTAGACATCCATTCTGGAGGGCATTTTGACATTATGTATAAAAACCTTAAATTGTGTAAATGTCTTGACCTAGCAATTCAACTTATAAAGGTTTATCCTAAGAAAATAATTAGGAAAGTACTCAAAGCGATAGATAGAAAGATGTTTGTCATAGTCAGAGTAGTGAAAAACCAAAACAATCCTAAATGCTCAACTACAGCTGATTAACATATTATGGTGTATCCATTTAAAAAATTCTTTAGCCAATAAGAATTATGAGTTAAATCTGTATTTATTGACATGATGTGGCAGAGACAGTCATGCCTACGCTCAGTGTTTCACTTGCTCCTTTCATTTCCTGTCCCCCTTGCAGTTAGGTGAACATATGTAACTTATTCTGGCCAATGAAATGCGGAAGTAAGGTGTGCCACTTCCAGACTGAGGCAATTAAAGACCATTGAAAGATTTTCCCATCTCCTCCCTTAGAAATTGAGGAAGCAAGGCATTCCAAACATGGCAGTTACAAGATGATGGAGCTTCCAGCAGCCTATGTCACCGAGTAGAATGTGTGATACAGAGGCCTCCATTATCCTGTTTAGGATATGTAACATGAGCAAGAAATAAACTTTTGTGGTATTAAACCTTTTAGAATTTGAGATTTTTGACTACAGAGTAAATTAGCCAAGCCTAATACACATTCTAAAAGATTTATGACATATTAAATGAAACAAGTTTCAGGGATATAATATACAAAAAGGTAACAAAGTTTGTTTTTATAAAACAGAATGACAGAAATTTATTTTGTTTCTGATGATTTTTTAAATGAGTATGTTCATGTTTTTTAACTTTAATAATTAAATTTCTTTTCTTTGAAAAAAAAAACTTTAGAACAAGACAAATTATACACCATGCTAAAATAAAAACCAGCTTCATTAATGGACAGACAGAAAACACAAAACACACCTAAATTTTACCAGCTCTTTTATAAGCTAATAGTTTTTTAGAAATATGAGATATAGGAATGGAGAGATAAGATTGCTTAGTATGTGTTTGTGTGTGGGGGTAGTGGGTGCTTATATGTTGTAGCTCTAAGGCAAGTGAAAGAAGATTCTTGGTGGCAGTAGGGAAGTTGTGGTACCGTACAATGTGGGAGAGAAAATTAAGAACAAATGTTGTTTATGGAAAATGCCTTGGAGGTAAGATAGCTGCCTGAGCAGAGAACAGCAGTTACATAAAGGTTTTGAGGCCCTGATGAAATTCTGAAAGTCAGTGTTCTGCAGTCTGCCCAGATACTGAACCCTTCTTCTCTGGCTCCTCTCAGCTTCTCTTCCTTTCCTGCCTCATCTCTGTCCTTCTTTTGCCCCTCTCTTCCATCTTATTCTCTGCTTATTTTACTCTAAGGAATCATTATGGCCTCAGGATATTTTCCATTACTCAGAAACTTTTCCATTATTATAAAAGCAGTCAGGATGGCAAACAGAATATACATGGCCTTTCAGATGAGAGTAAAGTTGGAAGAGTTTCCTTCCATTCTCTCATGTTGAAGACTAAATGTTGTAGAAAAGGATGGAAAACGTCAATGTTACTGATTTAGTGAAGGTTATTGCCCCAAAGGCAGAAGATTTTTTCTCTGATGTTGGTTAACCTGGTGGGATAGATGTTAGGGTTAGGGGCTTTCCTCTGTTGCTGCACATGCTTTGGCTTATTGGTTTACTTGTTTTCTACTCGCTAGGCTGTGGTATCCAACTCCCAGGCCACAGACCAGTCCGTGGCCTGTTAGGGGCAGAGTTTTGCTGCCCCTCCCCACGGCCCCACCCCACCCCCGTCTGTGGACAAATTGTCTTCCATGAAACCAGTCCCTGGTGCAGAAAAGGTTGAAGAGTACTGCACTAGGGCAAATCCCCCACTCAAGGAGCTCCCTAGTTCTCTGACAAGACATGATGTAACCTTAAAAGATACTTTTCTTAAAAGCAGAGAGAACTGAATGGGGGTTTGATTCTGTGCCATGGTGATAATGAGGATCAGCTAAGGAGGTCTGTTACTGGCAGAACTGGTGTGTGCTTTAAGACACACAGTGGTGCCAAGAAACAATACAAAGTGTGAGAACAAGCAGACTGAGTCACGATCCATTGCAGATTCTAAATTGTACACTTCTGTCTCTATATATAGCATGTCAAAAGTGTCATTTCTGTTGTCATGAGAACTTTTTAGATTGTCATCACCGTAAGTACAGCAACAACAGAACAGTAACATTTCTTTATATTAAATATATCTGAATCCCACAGCAAGATGTAGTTTCCCCTGACACATCTGACTTGGGGGAATATTAGGCTGGGAGAATCTCTGGGGGAAATGGGGCATTGCTTCTTGATTCTATGTAAGGAAGAGTCATTCTGGTTGACATAGACTCCAGAGTGTTGTACTTTTTTGGATCTGGCTGTCAGAAATCTCCAAGTATGGTGTGAAAGATGTATAATATTCTTTCAGCAAGGCTATTTTTTCAACTGGTATTATGTGGGTTTGAAAACAGAATGAGAGCACTCTCGTTAATAATCCTTCCACATCCTGGCTGTGCAGCTGAGGTGCTGCAGGCGAGGGCGAGGGGGTGTCACATTTTCAAACGGAGGGAGAAAGAAAAACATTTTAAAGGGTTATATGTATTTCTCTTGTTATTTCTGCTTTTGTGAAAAAAAGACATCTTTGGTTCATTTGGGGCAAAATCTCTTATTTATGCAGATATATTATAAAATAAAATCTTCCTTTGTAATTTAAGACAAAACAATTCTGGGGAATGCCTTGGGGATGCTTTAATGAATGATCTCTTTTATTTATTTATTTTCCTATGTGAATTTCCAAAAAAAAATCTCTGATAAAAATAAATCTAGTTGTCTTCAGAAATGTAGAAGTGTTCTGACTACAGAATTCTTACTATGACCTGATACAGAGAAAATGCACTTTAAACAAAAACTAAACAACACATTCACTGTATAGGACTAAGATAAAAAAGAAGCTGGAGTCCTTATCCTCAAGGAGCAATATGATTTCTTTTAACTCCTAAGTATTGTTTTTTCTTATTTAGTTTACAAAAATTTACATACAGTAAAATTCACTCTTTTTGGTGTATAGTTCTGTGAGTTTGACAAATGCATATAGTTTTGTAACTACCCCCACAATCAAGATGTGGAATAGATCCCCAAATCATTTCCCCAAGTCCCTTTGTAGCCAAATCCTGCTCCCAACCCTAAACCTTGGCAACCACTTATTTGTTTTTTGTCTCCAGAGTTTTGCCTTTCCCACAATGTCATATAAATTGAATCATACAGTATGCAATATTTTGAGTCTGGCTTCTTTCATGTAGCAAAGTGCATTTAAGATTTATCCATATTGTTAGATGAATTTATAGTGCATTCCTTTTTATTGTCAAATAGAATTCATTGTATAGGTGTACCACAGTTTCTTTATCCCTCCACCAGTTGAAGGACATCTGGGTTGAATCCAGTTTTTGGTGATTATGAATAAAGTCATTAAAAATATTTGTGTACAGATTTTTTTTGTAACACAAACTTTTATTTCTTTTGGGTAAATACCTAGCAGTGAGAACACTGGGTCATATGGTAAGTTTATATTTAACTTTCAAAGAAACTGGCAAACTGTCTTCCATAGTGGCTATCCCATGCTGTATTCCCACAAGCAATGTACAAGAGTTCCATGTGCTCAGTACACTCATTCACACTTAGTATTGTCACTTCTTTTTTCACTTTATCCACTCTAATAATCTGTAGCAATATTTAATTTAAATGGTTTTAATTTGCATTTCCTTAACAACTTACAATGTTGAACATCATTTCATGTGCTTATTTTTGATCTATGTATCTTCTTTGGTGATTAATTTGTACATTTTTTTTTTTTGCCCATTAAAAAACTGGATTCTTTGTTTTTACTGAGTTTTGAGAGTTGTTTATACATTCTGGAGAAAACTTTATTGTTAAGTATATGTTTTGCAAATATTTCTGTGAAGTCTGCAGTTTTTCATTCTCTTAGCAGTGTCTTTTACAAAGCAGGTTTTCATTTTGATGAAATCCAATCAGTTTTTTGTTGTTGTTTTTTGGTTCATTTGGTGTTATATCTAAGAAATCTGCCTGGCCCAAAGAACAACGATTTTCCTATTTTTTTGTTTTAGGAATTTGATAGTTTTAGATTTTACATTTAAGTCTATGATCCATTTTGAGTTAATGTTTGTATAATGTACAAGGTATAGGTCAAAATTCTTTTTTTATATAGATGTTCCATTCTTTTAACATAACTTGACAAAAATGCTATACTTTCTCCATTAAATTGACTTTGCACCTTTTCCAAAAATCGATTGGTCAAATATGTGTGGGTCTACTTCTGACTCTCAATTCTGTTCTGTTGATCTATGTATCTAACCCTTCACCAATACCACACTGCTTTGGTTACAATGGCTTTATAGTAAGTCTTAAATCAGATCCAACTTGTTCTTTTTCAAGAAATTTTTGAATATTCTAGTTCCTTTGGCTTTCCATAAGAAATTTAGAATCAGCTTGTTAATTTCTCCAAAAAAATACTGTTGGGATTCAGATTGGAATTGTGTTAAATATATGTAATTTTTAGGACATAAAGAAACTTGTGCAAAGCACAACTAAAAATCAAGAAGCATCATTAAAAAAAAAAAGAAGCATCATAGAATCAATGCACATGAGCTAACATTCCCCTTTGGAACTTGACATTGATAGTTATATAACATCTCTCTTAAAATAGTACCCATTGGATAAAGTATTGAAGAAAATACTGAAATTACAAACCCATGTCTTGGCCCAATACATTCCAATGGCAAGTCTCATCATAAATCACAACTGAGCTTTCAGGAGTGCAAATCAGCTGAATAGGCCTTCAAAGTCAAAATAATTAGGTATAAAAAGGTAACTCATCCTAACAGCATACTCTGCTTACTTGTGTCAAAATAGCAAACCTCAAACCGGAAACATGATTCTCTCTGATTGAGTGGTATCACACAGACAGCCACTGTTCCTTGCAGTGCTCCTGTCTGTTTGTCCTATTTGAAAAATGACAACACAGCTGTTTAGGAACATAGGCTCCAAGTGAAAATTTGAGAGAGAGAGATGTAAAGGGGTATTCACATCATATTGGAATAACTGCTAATCCCAAGGAAGCTTATGAAAGGGAGCCTGAAATTCACGTTCACAGGGCCCTAAGATCACTACTATGTTAATATCACAGAAAATGATAGACCCTTTTCAGTGTTTCATCTATATACCCTGTTTCTTCCCTTCAATTGAATTGTTTGATGTGCTGCCAGTTTTCTTAGTTTCCTGGAGATTTCCATTATAGAAGTAGTAAAAATCTTTTAATTACACCAAACCAAGTACACCCATCCTTTGTTGACATGGGGCTGGCTTGTGTCTTGAGGAATTTTCAAACAAAGTCTGTGGATAGAAGTAGAACAGTATGTTCACACATTGAAAGGGAAAAAATAATAGAGAATTAGAGTTTTTTTTTTTCCTTGTTGTTACATGCTTTCTGGCATCATTTTAAATTTATTTATAATGTTGCTGTCATTAATATTATGTTCACTTAGTTGAAATTATTTTGTTTCTCTCTTTGGAAATGGAACTGCTGAAGATCGATAAATAATAACACATTATATAAGTACTGTGGATTGTTTAACATTCTGATTAATGAGAGATTTCTACTCCAAAATGACAATCTTTAGGGCTTTACAGACATAAGCTTGTCAGTCTCAGATCATGAATAGTGTTTACATTTGAAAGATGAATCTAATACATTGGTAAAGTTGTTAATTTTGCCCTCACACCTTTTTCATAAAATTACTAGTGGAGTAATCAAGATGAAACACTATCATTAAAAACTGACCTTGTCCGTATGGCACTGAGCCAGACCAGATCACACAAGCTCATGCAGGTTCAAAGATTTTTGAGAATACTAATTCAGATTCTGCTAAGGTTCTTTTCACTTTAGTTTACCATTAAACCTGCAAACAGGCATGACAAAAACTATAAAGGGGGTGGAGGTACAAGTGAGTGGACTATAAAGGAAATAGGATAGAACACGATTCACTTTACTTGTAACCTCACTGATTCTGACATTCCATAAGGAAATCATCCAATCATGAGAGCTGGAATCTCAGGCTTTCTTCCTCTTAATACTTTCAGCTGGAGGCTGAAAGGGGCCTCAGGCCCTCAAGGCTCCCTTATTAGCAGATGAGGAAATTCTTACTGTGTCCAGTTACCTTCTTCCCACATCATCAACTTTTCTTATCAGGGTACTAGGCTGGGCCATGACCTGGCATAGGCGTTCTTCCTTCAAACGTGCTGCATTTAGAATCACATCCCCTTGGTCCTCATTAGGCTACCTGCTTCTCTTTGTCAAGCATCCTTACACTGGCTGAGATTTTGCTAAACTTTGTTATTTTTTTAAGAGAAAGATATGCCCACAACAAAGCATATTTAAACACCCAGATTCCTAGCCATTGGGGCTAAATTTTAAATAATCTAAGAGGCTAAGGAAGTTCTCAGGAGGCTAAGATGCAGATACAAGAAGAGCAACTGGGTAATCACAGAATAAATCTAAGCCTGATTGCTTCTGGAATTTTTTTTTTGTTAGGAACAAGTTTTTAAAATAATGCTTCATGCAACCCCAGAATCATCAAACATATGTGAAATAATAAAGCACCAAAAGGAAAAGAGACTTAAAAAATTGGTTTTACAACAAAATGGCTTCAAACTCTAAAGATTTCTATGTCCTTAGATTCTCAGAGCTTCAGTCACTTTAGAGTTACAAAAGGAAGTAGAATAAATGTCCTGACAGCATAGTTTATTCAAGCAAATAGAACAGATTAAAATCAGATCATATCCACATGAAGAACTATTCTTTATCATGTCAGGCACTCCCTGTTTTCTCAGTGAGTGAGGAAGATCCCTCCTCACTGGGGAGTTGCCTTCTTAACACGTTTGATGCAGTCAAACATCTTGATGATTACATTCACAATGATGTAACACTATAATATTAATCTTGAGCATTTAACAGAAGAGATAAAGATTGACGGCAGAAGAACAGTGCTATTGTTGTTTGGAAGGAATATAGAGAATGCATGAAAGAAGAGGATTGCTTAGTATGGGTAGAACACCAGAGAGTTCAAAATCAGAAGGAGAGATAGGAAGGGGGCAGCAATAAGGAAAAGATTTGAGAGACCAGCCTCTCAGTGGTGCCCACAGCTGAAGACAGTACTTCATGGAACCTAAAAATAGTGGTCTGAAGAGGAAAAAGAAAAACCAGGAGTACAATTAACTCACTTCCACTCCCCAGCTGCCATGAAAATATAGAGTATCAGACTAATATGCCAGTATTAGCACTGGAAATGAGGAAAACTGACTCTCACGTATCAGATACTTGGGAATTTCTATTGTATTGACGGAAAGTTAATTTGTGACTTTCCATATTGTCAGGTACCTAGGAAGTAGATACAGAATACCTTGAAAAAAAGCCACTAATACCCTATAACTAAGAGAAATGAGGGCAGGATATAGGACAGACAGCCACAGCAAACAGAAAATGTGTGTGGATGAGCTTTCGTCCGAAGCAGATGGCCCCAACCAACAGAGTTGGCAGAGTGGGGCTTCCTCTGAAAGACATGGAAAAGACACTGTAAGTCAAAAGGAGACCATCTGGAGAAAGCAGAGGGAATGCCTTCCCTAAAATAGATTTACTGCAAGAAGAAAAGCTCATTTTATAAAGTGTCTAATTTGGATTCTCAAAAATATATGTCAAATATTGAAAGAAGAAAAGTCAAATTTCATGAAGGTAAAAAATAAAATTATTCCACTAAAACTTGAAGAGGAGCAATGAACAGCAGACTAGATACTGCAGAAAATGCACTTTAGTGAAACAGAAGAAAAGTTTCAGAATTTATCTAGAGGTGAAGGATAAAAAGATGAAAATTATTTTAGAAAAGATGAATTCTATGAAAGAAGAATTCTAATCATCCAATCTGTATGTAATAAATACTGGAATGATAGAAACCACAAATGAGAGAGAAACAGAGAGGATAGGAGGAAATAATTTAACAAAAAATTAAACTAATAAAGCTTGAATCTGCAAGAGCAGAAAAGCTCCCTGCAAATCACTAACTCAAGAATAGATTAAAAAAATTTTTTTAATTTTTTAAAGACTACCTCTAATTCATCTAAAACATTATTCTCCTCAAAAGTCATATACAGTTGACCCCTGAACAACACAGGTTTGAACTGTGTGAGTACACTTATATGCAGATATTCTTTCTCCTCTGCCACCCCTGTGATAGCAAGACCAACCCCTCCTCTTTTTTCTCCTCTTCAGCCTATTTAACGTGAAGACAAGGATGAAGACCTTTATGATGATCCATTTAACGGATAGTTTATGTATTTTCTCCTCTTGATTTTCTTAAAAACATTTTCCTTTCTCTAGTTTACTTTATTATAAGAATGCAGTATATAATACATATAACATACAAAATATGCATTAATCGACTGTTTATGTTACTGGTATTGGTTATTATTGGCTTCTGTCAATAAGTAGGCTATGAGTAGTTACATTTTGGGGGAGTCAAATTATATATAAATTTTCAACTATGGAGGGGTTAGGGAGGCTGGTGCCCCTAACCCCCACATTGTTCAATGGTCAACTGTAATTTGATGACTTTTTTAGGCAAAATGCTACTTGAAATCTTCACTTTTGGGGATTTACATTCCAGCAGCATTAACTAGTTAAGACCATTTTAAATGGCTTTTTGAGTACTACACTTCTTTCTGACTCTAAAGAAGATCCACATTTAGCCCAGGTGCCAAATAAAAGCTACCTGAAACTCAAGAATTTTAATAGGACAACAAAACTAAATTGAAGCTAAACCTAATTAAGTAAACTAAAAATATTAGGCTAATTTAGTTAGCAAGCACAAACCAGAGGTCCTAACTGACTTCCTGCTAGTAAAGAAATTGAAAAATTCAATCTAAGCTTGAAAACACTGAGTTCACTTATCTCAGATAAGGCAGGTAAAATGAAAAAGAAGAAAAGCTTTAGCAATTTATTCAGTTCAAAATTGAAGTTGTTGTATCATGGAAAAGCATATACCGTGAACATCAGAGTCAGGGTTTCTTGGATAATGTCACCAGAAGACTGGATTATGACTACCTATCTCTTTATGCTTGTGCCAATTTATGGGATATTTAGAAGAAACTCAAATTGCCTAAGTAGATTGAGCTAAGGGCAAGTGAAATCTTGACCCTTGACCTCTTTATGAATTCAACTGGTAAACACAAATCTACGTAGGAATATTCTACAAGCCTTTCCCAAGTATTGGTACCACTGAGTTGCTCTTGAGCTTTCTCCCTTTCCCAGACTTCTCTCTTTCCATGGCTTCTTTTTATTCATCTGGATTTACAGTCTGTTTTAAATGAGTCTTTTTGGCTTTGACCTGGACCTCAATTCCAGGTAATATCTTTCTCATTTTCTCATGGTCTTATGAACCTCTACTACAGATAATAGACAACATGAACCCTGAATCTTGTCTCAAGCTCTCTAGTAATTCTCTCACTACCCATCAGGGAAGAAAAATTAATCCTGTAGCTAAACTTCCAAGAGGCCAATCAAAATCACTATTTAAGAAGTGATTTACAGATTGATAAATATTTATCATGATTTCAATTTCTCTACTGGAGATTCACAAAGGAAAAACTTCCCAATAAGTTTGAAGAAAAGCAGCTGCTAACTTTGACAAGGAACTTACTGAGATGAGAGAATTACAAAAAATACAAAGTTTCCCTAAAATTTGAAAATGAATATATGAGTCTCAAAACTGTCCTTTAATTTCTGGCTATGTAGCAAAAATACAGTTTTTATTTGATTTTACTTGGTTCTGTGAAAGTGTATTTTCTTTCATGAAACCACAAATTCAGAAGTGGAAGTTAGCACTAGTGACACAAATTTGGAATCAGTATGACATGTCTTGACTAAAAAATATCCCACAGCTGTTGAAATGAAAATCTATTAAGCAGTATTGTCACTGATTTGCTAAGAAATGATCAATGACCAGCAATATGCCTTTAATAGTGTGATTTTTACATGAACAAATCAATTAAAACCTTAAAATCACTTTTTCTTGTTTCAGTAGATGTAGGGGGTACAATCATTTTTTGTTACATAGATGAACTGTATAATGGTGAAGTCAGGGCTTTCAGTGTACCCATCACCAGAATCCTGTACATTGTTCCTGATAAGTAATTTCTGATCCCTCACTCCCCTGTTACCCTCACCTTTTCTTAGTTTCCAATGTCCTTTATACCTCTTTATGGCCATACCTACCCATCATTTAGCTCTCACTTATAAGAACGTGTGCTATTTGTTTTTCCATTCCTGAAATACTCCACTTAGGATGAAGGTCTCCAGTTCCATTCAAGTTTCTGCAAAAGACATTATTGCATTCTTTTTTATGGCTGAGTAGTATTCCATGTTTTCCTTTATCCACTCATTAGTTGATGGGCACTTAGGTTGATTCCATATCTTTGCAATTGTGAATTGTGCAGCAATAAACATTTGGGTGCAAGTATCTTTTTGATAAAATGATTTCTTTTCCTTTGGGTAGATACCCAGTAGTGGGATTTTTGGATAAATGATACATCTACTTTTAATTCTTTGAGGAATCTCCATACTGTTTTCCATAGTGGTTGTATTAAATTATATTTAACTATATTTAATTACATTTATAACCATCTATAAGCATTCCCTTTTCATTGTATCTGTGCCAACATCTATTGTTTTTTGACCTTTTAATAATGGCCATTCTGACAGAGGTAAAGTGTTATCTCACTGTGGTTTTAATTTGCATTTCCCTGATGATTAGTGATGCTGCACATTTTTTCTTATGTTTGCTCAACATTTGTTTTCTTCTGTTTCTTGAATTTTTCTTTTGAGAAAAATCTGTTCATGTCGTTTGCCCTTTTTTTTTTTTTCAGCTCATCATGGGGGTACATAAGTTCAGGTTATATACATTGTCCATGTCCCGCCCATCCCCCTGAGTCAGAGACTCAAGCCTGTCCATTCTCCAGACAGTGCGCCTGGCACTCACCATGTAGTCATACTTCCATCCCTTCTCCCCACCCCCCACCTCCCCGCGTCAGCACCTTCAAGCATGACCATTCCCCAGACGGTGCGCAACGCACTCATCATGTAGGCATACACCCATCCCCTCCCCCCACCCCGTCTCTCAGTCTGATATCCAATTGGTATCCTTCCCCGATGCGCATTTAGGTGATGATCAGGGAAACCAATTTTCTGGCGAGTACATGTGACGCTTGTTTTTCCATTCTTTGGATACTTCACTTAATATAATGGGTTCCAATTCTCTCCAGGAGAACCAAAGAGATGTCGTATCACGGCTATTTCTTATAGCTGAGTAATACTCCATGGTATACATATACCACAGTTTACTAATCCATTTGTGGATTGATGGGCATTTGGGTTGTTTCCACATCTTTGCGATTGTGAATTGTGCTGCTATAAACATTCGGGTACAGGTGTCTTTGTTATAGAATGACTTTTGTTCTTCTGGGTAGATGCCCAATAATGGGATTGCTGGATCGAAGGGTAGATCTACTTGAATCTGTTTAAGGTATCTCCATAATGCTTTCCACAGGGGTTGCACTAGTTTGCAGTCCCACCAGCAGTGTATGAGTGTTCCTGTCTCTCCGCATCCACGCCAACATGTGGTTTTGGGACTTTTTGATAAAGGCCATTCTCACTGGAGTTAAGTGATATCTCATTATGGTTTTGACTTGCATTTTCCTGATGATTAGGGATGTTGAGCATTTTTTCATATGTTTGTTAGCCATTCTTATATCTTCTTTTGAAAAATTTCTATTCATGTCCTTTGGCCACTTTTTGATAGGGTTGTTTGATTTTTTCTTGCTGATTTTCCTGAGTTCTAAATAGATTCTTCTTATCAGTCCTTTATCTGATGTGTAGTATGCGAAAATTTTTTCCCATTCTGTAGGCTATCTGTTTATTTTTGTGACTGTTTCTTTTTTCTTTTTTTTTTTTTTTTTTTTTTGAGACAGAGTCTCACTCTATTGCCTGGGCTAGAGTGAGTGCCATGGCATCAGGCTAGCTCACAGCAACCTCAAACTCCTGGGCTTAGGTGATCCTACTCTCTCAGCCTCCCGAGTAGCTGGGACTACAGGCATGCACCACCATGCCCAGCTAATTTTTTCTATATATTTTTAGTTGGCCAGATAATTTGTTTCTATTTTTAGTAGAGACAGGGTCTTGCTCTTGCTCAGGCTGGTCTCGAACTCCTGACCTTGAGCGATCCACCTGCCTCGGCCTCCCAGAGTGCTAGGATTACAGGCGTGAGCCACCGCGCCCAGCCGATTTCGTGACTGTTTCTTTGGAGTTGTTTTTTTCTTGCTGATTTGAGCTTTTGTAGATTCTGGATATTAGTTTAGCACATTGTCAGATGTATAGTTTGTGAATATTTTCTCACATTCTGTAGGTTGTCTATTTTCTCTATTGAGTATTTCCTTTGCTGTGCAGAATCTTTTTAGTTTAATTAAGTCCCATTTATTTATTTTTGTTGTTGCTATATTTGCTTTGGGAGTCTTGGCCATAAATCCATAAATTCTTTGCCTAGCCCAATGTCCAGAAGAGTTTTTCTTACATTTTCTTCTAGAATTTGTAGGGTTTCAAATCTTACATTTAAATCTTTAATCCACCTTGACTTAATTTTTTTTTTATTTCAGAAATCATGGGAGTAAAAATGTTTTAGTTACATGGATTGCTTTTGTACTCCTTGAGTCAAAGTTATAAGTGTGACTATGGCCCAGTTGTGTATATTGTACCTGTTAGGTATGATTTCACCCATCCCCACTTCTCCCCTCCCACCTGCATGATTTACATTTACTTTTACTTCCATCTGTGGACATAAGTGCTGATCAGTCAGTTCCAATTTGACAGAAAGTACATGTGGTGTTTGTTGTTCATTCTTGGGATACTTTACTTAGGAGCATGGTCTTCATCAAGATTGCTGCAAAAGGTATTCATTTTTTTATGGCTGAGTAGTAAACCATGGTATACATATACCACATTTTATTAACCCATTCATGAATTGAGGGGCACTTGGGTTGATTCCACATATTTGCAATTGTGAATTTTGCTGCAATAAACATTCGAGTGCCGGTGTTTTTTTTTTGGTAAAAATGACTTTATTTTCCTATGGCTAAATACCCATTAGTGGGATTGCTGGATCAAATGGTAGGTCTACTTCTAGTTCTCCGAGGAATCTCCACACTATTTTCCATAGAGATTGCAGCAGTTTGCAGTTCCACCATGTATAAGTGTTCCTTTCTCTCTGCATCCACACCAGGATCTATAGTTTTGGGACTTTTGATAAAAGCCATTCTTGCTGGGGTTAGGTGATCTCTCACTGTGGTTTTGATTTACATTTCTCATAATGGCACAAAAACAGAGATATAGACCAATGGATCAGAACAGAGAACTCAGATATAAAACCATCCATATATTGCCATCTGATGTTTGACAAAGTAGACAACAATATACACTGGGAAAAAGAATCCCTATTCAAAAAATCGTGCTGGGATTGGATAGCCACATGTAGAAGACTGAAACAGGATTCATATCTCTCACCAGTCACAAAAATTAATTCAGGATGGATAACAGACTTAAATATAAGACATGAAACCACAAGAATTCTAGAAGAAAATGTTGGAAAAATTCTTCTAGATATTGGCCTAGGCAAACAATCTATAAAGAAGACCAAAGGCAATCACAACAACAACAGAAATTAACAAACGGGACTTAATTAAATTAAAAAGCTTCTGTAGAGCCAAGGAAACAATCATTAGAGTAAACAGACAACCTACAGAATGAGAGAAAATATTTGCATGCTATACATCCAAGAAAGGGCTAATAACCAGAGTCTAAATGAACTCAAGCAAATCAGCAAGGAAAAAAGCAAACAACCCGATTAAAAAGTGGGTAAAAGACATGAACAGAAGCTTTTCAAAAGAAGATAGACTAATGGCCAATAAGCATATGAAAAAATGCTCAACATCACTTGAGATAATTTTTATATATGGTGAAAGATAGCAATCCAGTTTCATTCTCCTGAATCTGGCTATCCAATTTTCCCAGTGCCATTTATTAAATAGGGCATACTTTCCCCAATGTATATTATTATCTGCTTTGTCAAAAATCAGTCTGTTTTAGCTATATGGTTTTATTTCTGGGTTCTCTATGCTATTCCATTCACCTATGTGTCTACTTTTATACCATCCTGTGTTGGTTACTATGGCCTTGTAGTATAATTTGAAGTCAGGTAATGTGATACCTTCAGATTTGTTCTTTTTAATTAGGATTGCTTTGGCTATTTAGGTTCTTTTCTCATTCCACATGAAACATGGGTTTGTTTGTTTGTTTTAATTCCATGAAAAATGACATTGGCATCTTGATGGGAATTGCATTGAATCTGTAGATTACTTTAGGCAGTATGGGCACTTTAATGATATTAATTCTTCCAATCCATGAACATGGGATGTTTTTCCACTTGTTTGTGTCATCTGTGATAAAATCACTTTTACAAGACTTTCAAACTATATATTTTAATAAAGAATAGGCTATAATTTATATTTTTATAAATTTTAAAAATCCTTATAACCTAAGTACAGGTAATGTCTGACTGAATAGCTCATTACTTAAAAATCTGAATGCTCTGGCCTAGATGACAAACTCTCTGTGTAATGAAAGACACAGGCAAGAAAAAGAATGATTATGAAAATTAGATTGTAAACAGTTGTTCGTGGTGCTGCTTAGGTGATCATTTCCCATTAATAAATATAGATGAACAGAAAGAAATACAACCTATAGACTTATTGCCCTGTGCATCCCAGATGGCCTTAATCATAGAAGTGTGTTCATTAAGTTAACCTAACACTATAAGAAAATGATCTATGGAGAGAATAAAAACATACTGTTATAATAATTTTTTTTACATCATCTGAATATATTTCATACATAGCATTTATTTTTATAATTCCTTAAATGGACTGGGACTCGGATACCTTTGGGGTAGGAAAAATAGCACTGTATTCCACTGTTTTCTATCTGTATTCTACCTGTATTCTACAAATAACCAGGCCCCCCCAAATTGCACAGATGTGATGAAGAACAGTAAGAGTAATATTAGAAAATGAATGTGCACAATTTGAGTTAGTAATTGAACTGGGAGAGGTACATTAATAACACTGGGAAAATCTAAAGCATATATACCTGTAAGAACAATTGCATTTTTCTTGTGTTTGAAAGTACGATGTAGGGAGATATGGTTAAAAGGAACTTCAACCATATTTGTAATTTTTCATATATTGAAGACTTAAGGTTGTCATTACATTTATGATTCATTTACCCACTGCCATGCCCATAAGTCCTTTACCAAATCTACAGGTGAAAAGAAAAAACAACCAACCACACAAACAGACAAAAAGGTTTTAATCTAATAAGGAAAATGTAGCATCATGAGAACATAAGTTCAGGGCAGCATGAATACACTAGCTTCCACATTATTTCATGCCCCCATGAATCCTTCTCAGAGGTAAATAAAACATTGTAGACATCAGGAAGACACTAAACATCAACACTTTAGCAGATGAAATTAGCTACATACACTATGAACCATAAGTCTTGTTTCTATTTTGTTCTACAATATAAAAAGAGAAAGTCTGTCAGAAAAGAAAGTAGAAATGAAAAAAATATGAGTCTTGTCTAACAGATAAACCTACCAATATCAGGCCCCAATACTTATCATATTTGAAATTCCAATTATGAATCCCTCAATTCTAATTGTCTATCTTCTTTAGCATACTTTTTAGATAATTTTGCCTTATTATTTGTTTTGAGTGGACCGTGATCAGCTATCTTTCTCCAAGGCCAATTCTAACATCCTGGGTAAAAAAAAAAAAAGTACATGCTTCTCTTACCTTTCTGAGCCAAGTTTTCTTTGATAATTTGGCTTAAGGGAAGGGCAGGCAATACATGAGAGGACACCTTTTTATCTTGTATTCCCTAGACTTCCCAGCATACCAGATTTCAGGGGGGATTTATACTCCATTCCTGGTACTGTGTGCCCCTTTCCATAGGTTTTAGGCCCTTGGTTTTCCTGTCTTTGCTCTTAACTCCAGACACACCATCATAGTTAAATAGATTATTCTGGATATTGTTTGACATCTTTTGATTCTGTATAACAGGGTAGCAAAATTAACAATTTGTAAGTTGCTTGAATCTGGGTATTTCTGTAGTTGGATTGTTTGGGAATTTAAGAATGATGTTTCAATATATTTTGAAATCAAAACCAGAAAAGGACTTCAAAGCACCAGTCTAAGTATTTCTACCCTTCTGAGAAAATGACTTGTAATTTAGGATTTGCTAAGTGTGGATGAGAATTGCTAGCTTACCTGAGGCAGCTGCTACCACCTCATTTTACGTTTATAATAATGAAGTGAGAATTTTGGCAAGTGAAAACTGTTGTTTAAAACCTAAGAGGCTGGAAGCATCTGTCAAACAGTATTTTCAGGCCCAAACCTAATGGTTTACAAACCAGATGATGAGTGCGTGCATGTTATGAATTGCTGTTGTATGTTGCTTTCTTAAGTTTTGTATACAAAGTGGTGAAAGTTTTCATTCTACTGATGTGACTCATCAATACAACAGATGAGATGTTTGATAGAAACATTGCTGTCATTTCTAATGAATTCATAAGCTATTGTTCAATTCCCTTTTATGCTACAAGCCCAGCTGAGAGCCCAGGAGTTTGTGTTTAATCAGACACAGTGTATGTCTATCTTTCACAGAACATCCGGATAATGACCAATATAATTTTTTGAAAAAATCTAATTTCTTAAGTCTGTCAAGTCTGATTGAAGAAGATCCAGTTTAACTTCTTGAAAGAGCCCATTTTTATGTAAATTTCTTTTATACTTTCCATTCATTATTCAGTATATTTTGCCTTCCCTTTGAGTATAATCAAAAGATAGCTTTAATGCAATCCCAAAGTTGCAATACACAAGAAGCTATGGTTGATAGCAGAAGTGAAAGCAGAAAGATTGGTTATAGAAAGAAAGCATAAATGGTGTTTCAATTGAATTTTGAGACTGAAAGAAAAAGAATTTGGAGAACAAGTGCCAGTATCCCTAACTTCTAAGGAAGGCAGCTTTAATTTGCATTTAGGTGCCAGACAGTGATGAGAATTGCTAGCCGGTCTGAAACAACAGGTACAATCATATTTTATGCCAAGGGTGGCTATTATCACCCTAGCACAAAGCCTTGGGTTTTTCTCCTAAATGTCTGAAAGTGCTGTCAAGTCTCTTTATGGTTTTCTTTATTTTTCTGTCTAAGAATTCTCTTCTCATTAGGGTCTAACTGGAGACCCTTGTTTTTCAGGGTCAAGCCACTCCACTGATTGTGCACACATTCTTAGCTTAGTTAGCCATACAGTGCCTGGAGACTTCATTTAGTAACAAATTCAGCTTCTGCAGAATCATGCAAAGGGGAGTTTCTCTTATTTTGGTTGGTTTCCTTGAAAAAAATTACTTCATTATCCAGAATTAGAAAATAATCTTTGAAGTGGATCTTATTTGGTGGTTTAATATCTAACTCTTGTTTTAAAAATATGGTTCAACACCAGGAATTCAAGAACACGTTACTCAATTTCTATTCTTATTTTTAAAAGTTATTTTTTTCACATTTATTTCTCTATTGAAAAAAGACAAAAGATGAATTTTAGAATGTAAATATATATATATATATATATAATATCTTACATATGGCATTTCCTTTAGCTAGCTGATATTTAATGCTTTAATGATTTTTGATTTAGGTTAATGATTTTTACAGATTATTGATTAAAAATACAAGAGATAAACATATAATAGGAATCATAATAAATGAAAGTTGTAGAATGGGATAGCCTAGTGTATTTAAATTTCTTACGACTGAAAATATTTTTGATATTAGCAGTTGTAAATTATATTTATTGGTCTTTAGAACCAATATGATAACCTAATCTGTCTCCAAATTTCTCAGTGAGGTAGCTCAACCAGTGCCTATAGCCAAGTACTAAATATGTGTATCTGTTCCACTATTGATAATTATAGAGGGGTCCTATCATCAATAGCTTACAGCCAAATGGATGAGAATTCATTATTAATCACTAGAGCACCACTGGCCCCTTTGTATCTAGCACACTTGATAGATACCTGCAACCTTGGTCCTGTCTACTGCACCCATAAGAAAACCAACTGGTAACCCCTCAGCTCATGCATTGGGACAAGCAGCTTCTGTCTAGTTCATTGGAGGAGAATCTCAACCACTTTATCTTACTTATGGCATAAGACACTATGCTAAACATTGTGGATGCAATGAATAATAAGACAGACGTGGCTCATGTCCTTATGAAATTAGTGAGGATGACTTCTATACAATCATTTATAAACATAAACAAACATTTTAAAATCTCCAAACAAATAAAGAAAAGTAGCTGCTTGAAAGAGAGGTATTATGTAAGTTGGGATATTCTGTTGTAAAAAACATCAATTTGAATTAGCTTAAGCAAAAACAATAAAAAAGGGGAGAACAGTATGGAATTTAGAGGCTTAAGCAAGCAGAATATGCAAAGATGAAACTGCTCTTAGTGATAACTGGAATGAGAAATTTGGAATAGCAACAGAAATCTCCCCATGGATTTTCTCTGCTTATAAGAGTATATTGGCCTCATTCTCTCCTGCTGAATAAGGATCTTATCCTCATGGCAAGGATCATAGTTGCTGGTTACTCTGAACTCAAATACTTTCCAACCCGAGAAGCCAGGGAGATTTCCTGCCAGCTTGTAAAATGCCCAAGGGAGAATTCTGAGTGGTCCAACTTGTGACTACATGCCTAGCCCACTCACAGTGGCCAGAATGATGGGGTCCTAGGATAAGGTCAACCTGTGAAAAAGGGGCACACTTTAATTGGTACACCCCATCAGATAGGCAAGGTTATCAAGGGAGAACATAGGGATCAGAAGAAAGTGAAAAGTGATGGAGAACAACAACAATTGATATTAGGGGCAAGGGTGATGGAGAACAATCAGAGCAAATGGACTCAACTATAATAGAACAGTTACTGAATAAAAAAAGGGGACGACTTAAAAATGCAATTCCTATTGCCTATAAGAATTGAGTAAGATATATCATTAAAAAGAGCAGTTTGTCATGAAACTAAAAGAAAACTTTAACATACATATGGCATAGGTTTGGTTGGTGGGTATGCAAGGACAATGAGCCCAACCAAAAAACAACCTGGTTGATTATATTATAGGGTTTGAGGGTAATGTTAAATTGAACTTATTTTAAAATATACAGTTAGCACTAACTATGTATTAAGCACTCTTCTAAGAATCAACTCATTTTATTTTCACAACAGCCCTATTAGGTAAGTAGTAATATTATTCCCATTTTACAGATAAGGAAACTGCATAGAGAGGCTAAGTGACTTGGTTAAGATCACATAATAATGAACAGGGCCAGGCAGTAAGATCCAGAGACTGTGCTGTACTTCCAAATTAAGATGCATCTGTGAAGCTGATAAGTATCCCTATACCTCACAAAGAAGATAAGAACAAAAAGGCACTTAAAATTGAGGTTCTCAGATATGCATCTGCCAGTCAGCATTTCTCTGTGGAACTCTGAGAGACCAATGGAATTATTTCGGAAATGTCTCTTCCATGTGGTCCTGTGTTGTAAGAGTTTGAACAGAAAATGTTCTTGTGCTTTTTTCTTTGTCATACATCTTCAAAACATAAGTTATTGTTAAAAATAAGAGTAATATATTATAATTAGAGTGTTATTACACTGAAGTTAAAATTAATTTTTCAAAATTCAAGACTAGTAGGGAGGCAAACATATAAGACATTGAGACCTCATGTCCAAATCTCCCAGGCATTATCAGGCCAAAAATCCTATATGGCACCAAATGATAATCACACCTGACAATAATAATTAAGACCCATGATAACTGCCAGAATTGAGGTGATCCATGGATAAACAAAGAAAATCCATGATTGGAGGGAGGACTTTATCTTTGCAATTGCGAATTATGCTGCTATAAACATTCTAGTGCAGATGTCTTTTTTATAGAATGTCCTTTTTTCCTTTGGGTAGATGCCTAGTAATGGGATTGCTGGATTAAATGGTAGTTCTACTTGTAGCTCTTTGAGGTATCTCCATATTACTTTTCATGGAGGTTGTAGTTTGCAGTTCCCCCAGCAGGATATGAGTGTTCCTATCATGCTGCATCCATGCAAACGTTTATAGTTTGGGAACTTTTTTAAAAAGACCATTCTCACTAGAGTTAAGTGATATCTCACTGTGGTTTTGATTTGCATTTCCCTGATTATTAGAGATAGTGAGCATTTTTTCATATGTATGTTGAACATTATTCTGTCTTCTATTGAAAAGTTTCTGTTCATGTCCTTTGCCCACTTTTTATTGGGGCTGTTTGATTTTTTTTCTTGTTGATTTTCCTGAGTTCTATATAGATTCTAGTTATCAGCCCTTTATTGGATGTGTAGCATGCAGATGTTTTCTCCCATTCTGTAGGTTGTCTGTTTGCTCTCATGATAGTTTCCTTGGCTGTGCAGAACCATTTTAATTTGATCAGATCCCATTTATTTATTTTTGTTATTGCTGTGATTGCTTTTGGGGGGTATTCTTCATAAATTCTTTGCCTAGGCCAATGTCTGTAAGAGTTTTTCCAACATTTTCTTCTGGAATTCTTACAGTTTCCTGCCTTAGGTTTAAGTTTGTTATCCACCGTGAGTTGATTTTTATGAGAGTTGAAAGGCGCGGATCAGGTTTCAGTCTTCTACACGTGGATATACAATTTTCCCAGCACCATCCATTGAATAAGTATTCTTTTTCCCAGTGTATTTTTTTGTCTGCTTTGTCAAAGATCAGATGGCTATACGAGGATAGTTTTATATTTGGGTTCTCAGGTTTGTTCCATTGGTCCATGTCTCTGTTCTTATGCCAGTATCATGCTCTTTTAGTTACTATAGCCTTGCAGTATAGCTTGAAGTCTGGTAAATTGATGCCTCCGAATTTGTTCTTTTTGCTTACGATTGCTTTTGCTACATGGGGTCTTCTCTGATTGCATACGAAGAGTAGAATTATTTTTTCTAGATCTGTGAAAAATGATGTTGGTATTTTTATAGGGATTGCATTGGATCTGTAGATCACTTTGGGCAGTATAAACATTTTAGCAATGTTGATTCTACCAACTCATGAGCAGGGTATAATTTTCCACCTGTTTACATTCTCTGCTATTTCCTTCCTCAGTTTCATAGTTCTCCCTGTAGAAGTCTTTTACCTCCTTAGATAAATACATTACTAGGTATTTTATTTTCTTTCCTGCTATTGTGAAGGGTATTGAGGGTTTGATTTGGTTCTCAGTTTGACTATTGTTGGTGCATAGGAATGCTACTGATTTCTGTACATTGATTTTGTAATCTGAGACTTTGCTGAATTTGCTTATCAATTTTGGGGGTTTTCTAGATATAAGATTATATCATCAGGAAAGAGTGATAGTTTGGCCTCTTCTCCCCCATTTGGATGCCCTTGATTTCCTTCTCTTGTCTGAATGCTCTGGCTAGGACTTCCAGAACAATGTTGAATAGAAGTGGTGATAGAGGGCAACCTTGTCTGGTTCCAGTTCTAAGCAGGAATGCCTTCAATTTTTCCCCATTTGGTACAAAGTTAGTTGTGGGTTTGTCATATATGGCCTTCATCATTTTTAGGTAGGTTCTGTCTATGCCTATTTTGCTAAGCGATCTTATCATAAAAGGGTGCTGAATTTAGTCAGATGCTTTTCCTGCATCTATGGAGAGGATCATATGGTCTTTGTTTTTACTTCTATTTATGTGTTGAATTACATTTATAGATTTGTATATGTTGAACAATGACTGCATCTCGGGGATGAAGCTAACTTGGTCATGATGGAGTATTTATTTGATAAGCACCTTAATTCATTATGCTAGGATTTTGTTGAGAATTTTGTACCTATATTCATAAGGGATATTGATCTGTAGTTTTCTTTTTTTGTTGTGTCCTTTCCTGGTTTTGGTATCAGGGTGATATTGGCTTCATAAAACCTGTTGGGGAGGATTCCTTCCTTCTTGATGTTGTAGAATAATTCTGCAGGATAGGCACCAGTTCTTCTTTGTAGGTCTGGTAAAATTCAGGTGTGAAACCATCTGCTCCAGGACTTTTCTGTTTAGGAAGGCTTTTTCGTGCTGTTTCAATTTCGGTGCTTGATATTGGTCTGTTCAGAAATTCTATTTCTTCCTGATTGAGCCTAGGGAGGCTGTGTGTTTCTAAGAATTTGTTGATATCCTCCATGTTTTCAAGTTTATGTGTATACAGGTTTTTATAGTATTCATAGATGATATTTTGTATTTCCATGGTATCAGTTGTAATTTCTCCTTTTTCATTCCTGATGGATCTTATTAGAGTCCTTTCTTTTCTGCTTCTCATTAATCTAGCAAGAGGCGTGTCAATTTTGTTTATTTTTTCAAAGAACCAACACTTTGTTTTATTAATCTTCCATATAGTTTTTTATTGTTATTATCAATTTCATTTAGTTCTGCTCTCATCTTTGTTATTTCTTTTCTTCTGCTGGATTTGGGATTGGTTTTCTCATCCTTTTCTAGTTCTTTGAGAGGATTTATTAGATTGTTGATTTGTGATCTGTCTTTTGGATGTAGGCATTTATGGAGATAAATTTTCCTCTCAGGACTGCTTTAGCTGTGTCCTACAGATTTTGATAACTTATGTCTCCTTTATCATTTAGTTCAAAAACTCTTTTGATTTCCATCTTAATTACATCCTTAACCCAATAATCATTCAGCAGAAAATTGTTTAGTTTCCATTACTTTGTGTAGAGATGAGAGTTTCTGTTGGAGTTGACTTCTAATTTTATTCCACTGTGGTCTGAGAAGATGCATGGTATAATTTCTATTTTTTTTTTTTAATGTATTGAGGCATGCTTTGTGGTCTAGGATATGGTCAGTCCTAGAGAATGTCCCATGAGCTGAGTAGAAAAATGTATATTCAGTGGTTTTTGGGTAGAATGTTCTGTAAATGTCAGTCAGGCCCATTTGTCCTAGAGTTCTGTTTAAGTCCATTGTTTATTTATTTTCTGTTTGGAGGATCTGTCCTGTTCTGTCAGAGAGGTGTTAAAATCCCTGGCTATTACTGTGTTGCTGTTTATCATTTTGTTTATATCAAGTAGGAATCACTTTATGAATCTGGGTGCACCTGAGTTAGGTGCATAAATATTTAGAATTGTTATGTCTTCTTGCTGAATTGTACCATCTTCATCATTATATAGTGACCATCTTTGTTTTTCATTACTTTTGTTGATTTGAAGACTAAGTTATCTGAAAGAAGAACTGCTACACCAGCATTCTTTTGGCTTTCATTTGCATGGAATATTGTTTTCCAATCCTTCTCCTTGTGTCTGAATGCATCCGTGTGGGTTAGATGTGTTTCCTGGAGACAGCAGATACTTGGCTTATGTCTATTCATACATTTGGCCAGCCTATGTCTCTTTAGTGGGCAGGTCAAGCCATTCATATTTATTGAAAAAACTGATAAGTGGGACAGATATCTGTTCATCCTATTGAGTTGAACTTTGTTGCTTTGTTTTCTCACTTGAGCCATTGAGGTATCTGGCCTTCGACCTTCAGCTTTTGGATGATTTTACATTCCTGAGTGTTTATTGTGCTCATCCATGTGTAACACTGTTTTGAGTACTTCCTGGAGGGCCAGTCTTGTCTTGATGAATTCCCTGTCTTTGCTTGTCTGAGAAGGTCTTTATTTCTCCTTCATATAAGAAACTTAGTTTTGCAGGATACAAGATTATAGGCTGGGCATTATTCTGTTTGAGAAGAGTGAGAATGGGGCCCTAGTCTCTTCTGGCTTGTTAGGTCTCAGTTGAGAAGTCTGCAGCTAGTCTTATGGGTTTTCCTTTGTAGGTTACCTGCTGCTTTCACCTTACAGCTCATAGGAGAGCCTCTTTGGTGTTTATTTTGGCCAGTCTGATGACTATGTGTCATGGTGCCTTCCTGTTTACAATGAATCTCCTAGGAATTCTTTGAGCTTCTTGTACCTGGCTATCTAGACTTCTAGCATGACCAGGGAACTTTTCCTCCATTATATCCTCAAATAGTTTATCCAGCCCTTGTGTATTTTCTTCTTCACCCTCAGGGATGCCTTGAATCTCATGTTAGGCCACTTCACATAATTCTACATTTCTTGTAGGCTTTGCTATTTTCTCTTATTTCTCTTCTCTACTCTGAGACTGACTTGTTTAATTGAAAGGTGTTGTCTTCAATCCCTGAGATACTTTCTTCTGTTTGATCTACCCTATTCCTGAGGCTTTCCACTGTCTTTGGTAATTCCTTGAATAAATTCTTCATTTCCAGAAGTTCTCTTTGATTTTTCTTTAATATTTCAATTTCTTTTTTGTTTGTTTGTTTGTTTTTACTTATTTTTTTTTTATTTCAGCTTATTATGGGGGTACAAAAGTTCAGGTTATATATATTGCCCATGCCACCCCCAACTCCCTGACTCAGAGCTTCAACCATGTCCATTCCCCAGACAGTGCACATCGCACTCATCATGTAGGTATAAACCCATCCCCTCCCCCCACCCCCCTCCTCTGTCCATTTTTCTTCAAAGTCCTGGATTTTTTTGTGGTTCCTTTGTGCTGGGTATCCATTTTCTCTTGCATATCATTGAGTTTTCTTACAATCCACATTAGAAATTCTTCTTCTATCATTTTAGTATTCTGAATTTGGTTGATATCCATTGCTAGAGAGCTAGTGCTCCCCTTTGGGGGTGTCCTTTCTGTTTGGTTCTTCATACTTCCAGAGTTCTTTTGCTGATTCCTTTCCATCTGGAGCAACTGTTGCTTCTTATCTTTGGATTTTCATTAGGATAATCCAAATTTTAATCTTTTATCTTAAAATGAAATTCATAGAAATGTAGATGTGTATGACTAAATTATCACCTATATGAATGCAATAACTTTTGACTGTCAATGATATCATTGGAGGTACTAGAATTTATTATAATACATTTTTATTGTAATCCTTTCTGCTATAGCCAAAACGGTTTTGGAGTAGTTGAGTTTAAAAATGAAAAAAAAAAAATTAATGCAATTTTGTATTTTAAATCATTCAAGATCACCTTATTTACTCACATATACTCCCCTCTGGATATTTTCTTCCAATTTTTACACAGAAATATTTGACATTTCTCCCCACAAAATTTCTTTCCCAGTGAGCTATTACAATGTCAACAAAAGCAGCAGGAATCCTGTGACGATTTGGAAAGAGCAGTTGAACAGGCAAGAAAGACCTCTGTTTGCTTAGGGTAAAATGAAGTGTTTACCTCTATATACAATAGCTTTAGAGAAGTTCTAGGAGGAAAATAAAAATTATGCTTTAAATCAGCACTCTACAAATTTTGTACCTTAGAACAAGAGTTCTGTGGTAGTATTTCAAAGAGCTGTTCAATAATTTAAGTTTCTTAAATAAAAAAAAAAACAAAACAAAAAAATAAAAAATAAAAAAATAAATAAAATGTATTTACTATTAAAAATTCAAAAAAAAACAAAATAAAATAAAAAGATTATAGCCATCGTAAAAAAAAAATAAGTTTCTTATTGTTGATTATATACTTTAAAATAACTAAAAGAGTGGAATTAGAATGTTTCTAACACAAATAAATGATAAATGCCTGAAGTGTTGGATACCTCAATCACTCTGATTTGATTAATTCATTTTGTATGCCTGTATCAAAACAGCACATGTACCCTACAAAGATATATTAGTATTATGTACCCATAATTACAAACTTAAAACATTTTTTAATTAAATTCTATAATAAATATATTTTAACTATTTTTAAATTGATAATTAAAAACAAGCACCTATCTATGACTTTTATATCAAATTCTGATACACTGAAGACCACCAAACCCATTTGCTTGGGCTCCTCCTCATTTTTGTACATGCTTTAAAATAAAACTCCCCCTCCCCCCCACCAACTCTGCATATACTTGAGTATTGGAAATGTGTCATCACTTGGGAGAATTGTAGTTCTACACCGCTTTTTAAATTTTCAATCCAGACAAATGTATGTTGATTGCTGTAAAATTTGTTGGTGAGTGTAGATTGGTCACAAAAACACTATGCATGTTAGTTAGAAGTTTTCTGCAGGTCCCCCTTTATTCTTTTAAAATTTTTTCTGCATTCTTCTGGGAATAATCTTCCAAGTTGACAGCTAGAAGTCATTAAAGCAGTGAGCAAGAGCTATTCTGAAGGCTTCAATTCTTTGTAGGTCTCCATCAGAGCTCTGAGGCCCCGTCTACAGCACCCAAGCAAGATGCTCAGATGACCAACAGTCAGTCGAGCAGTAATAAATAAATCCCTAACATACTACATTGTAATTTAGGTAGCTTGGTGTTAATTATGAATTTTGAAGACATTTATGCATACATTTATATTCAGAATAAGAAATGTCAATAGTTATTTATAATGATTTAACTTTTTTTTCAAAGCATAGGTTTTTATTGCGTGGTAATTTTGTAGGTTTAACTTTTTTTTCACTCTTTTTTATTTATTCATTTAGTTATTTTTATTTCAACCTATTGAGGGGCTATAAATGTTTTTGGTTACATGGATCACTTATATAATGCTTGAGTCAGGGTTATAAATGTGCCCCTTACCCAAATATTATTCATTGTACCCATTAGATAAGTTTTTACCCATCCCCTCTTCGTATCTCCCTCCTGCTTGACTTCCACTGAGTTTTACTTCCCTCTGTGCACGTGTGCTCATCAGTTAGTTCCAATTTAATAACAAGTACATGTGGAGTTCGTTTTTCCATTCTTTATATACTTCACTTAAGATAATGGTCTCCGGTTCCATCCAAATTGCTGCAATAGGCATTCATTTATCTTTTTTTATGGCTGAGTTGTATTCTATGGAATACATATACCATATTTTGTTAATCCACTAATGAATTGATGGGCACTTGGGTTGATTCCACATCTTTACAATTGTGAATTGTGCTCCTACGAATATCTGAGTGCAGATGTCTTTTTTATAGAATGTCTTTTTTTTCTTTGGGTAAATACCCAGTAGTGGAATTGCTGGATCAAATGGTAGGTCTACATTTAGTTCTCTGAGGAGTCTCCATATTGTTTTCCATAGAAGTTGTACTAATTGGCAGTCCTACCAACAGTGTGTAAGTGTTCCTTTCTCTCTACATCCACACCACAATATCGTTTTTGGACTTTTTCATAAAATCCATCCTAACAGGGCTAAGGTGATATCTCACTGAGGTTTACTTTGCATTTCCCTAATGATTAGTGACATTGAGCATTTTTTTTCACATGTTGATTGGACATTTGTCTACCTTCTTTTGAAAAGCTTCTGTTCTTATCTTTTGTCCACTTTTTAATGGGGTTGTTTGGTTTTTCCCTGCTGACTTCCTTGAGTTCTTTGTAGATTCTGGTTATTATCCCTTTATCAGATTTATAGTTTGTGAATATTTTCTCCCATTCTGTAGGTTGTCTATTTGCTCTGTTGATTATTTCCTTAGCTGTGTAGAAGCTTTTTAAGTTAATTGAGTCCCATTTATTTATTTTTATTGTTGCTGTAATTGCCATTGGGGTCTTAGTCATAAATTCTTTGCATAGGCCAATATCTAGAAGAGTTTTTCCTATATTTTCTTCTTGAATTCTTATGGTTTCATGACTTACATTTAAGTTTTTTATCCATCCTGAATTAATTTTTGTGTATGGTGAGAAATATGGGGTAAAGAAGCTCTATTCAATACATGGTTCTGGGAAAACTGGATAGCCACATGCAGAAGTATAATGATTTAACTTTGAATCAAAAATTCCCTTCCAAACTTGTTTCAAGTTTCTGGATTAGTTTAATTGAAAAGCAGACAAGACAAGTTAAACAGCTAAAAATTATCATTTGAAAATACTTATTTTTATGACTTATTTTTATGAAAATTTTTAAAATTTTCTCAATGAGCAATCCTTCTAAAATCTTTCCTGATCTATTACCACCACCCCCACCACCACTTTGATACCTTTTCCTAACCCTGTTTTTCTGAATTCTAAACATACTTTCACTATGATAAAAGGAATGTGGCCTTTGGAATGACACCAAATTCCCTTATTCCCCCTACCTGGCCTTAAGACATTTGGTTAACTGTTTACCTTCTCAGAATCTCAGTTTCCTTAGCAGCATACCAAGATGGTTGCCATGACTGAATGAGATTATTATGCAAGTAGTGTAGCACAATAAATATTATCTTCCTTTTTTTCTTTTATGAAATATATAAAATTTTCCACACTTTTGGGGAGACTTTTCTTCTGCCCTATTAAATTATAAGCTCCTTGATGACAAGGAATATTCAACCATGTATCACTTTTCAAATAGCAGGTACGCAATGTCATTTGTTGAAACAATAGTGAAAATAAATGAATTACATCAATCAAGGTCAATGTGATAGGTTAATAGATAGGCTTTTTTCTATTATAATAATACAAGTAATACTCATAGTTTTTATTGTATTTTTCTTCCTGAAAATTAAAAATTAAAAATTTAGGACTCATCACATTTCACAATATATATGGGGAAGTCTGATAAATAATAATGGGCTACAAATCAGGAAACATATTCAGTTCCTAAATATCAGTTATTCTCATTTCATAAGAAGAATACTGATGATCTGCCTTGAAATCATACAGCAAGGAAATGAGTGGAACAAAGACCACACTTCTCTGAGAACCAGTATTCTCTCCTTAACAGCATTTTGCCATCAAAATTAAAACAAAACCAGTATATTCTTAATCTTTAGAACCAGAAAACCATTACAGGATTTTGAACATGGCATGATCTATTTAGGATTCCCGATGGATTGGAACTGGTGTGTAAATAAAAAAAAGAGAAGTAAATTTGGTGTGTAATATTCCTTTGTTCATTGTTCCCAGTATTGCAAATTTCAAAAAATTTTTTTTTCTGATACAGAATCTTACTCTGTTGCCTGAGCTAGAGTGCCGTGGTGTCAGCCTAGCTCACAGCAACCTCAAGCAATCCAACTGCCTCAGCCTCCCGAGTAGCTGAGACTACAAGCGTGTGCCACCATGCCTGGCTAATTTTTTTATATATTTTTAGTTGTCCAGCTACTTTCTTTCTATTTTTTTTTTTTTTAAGTAGAGACGGGGTCTCGCTCTTGCTCAGGCTGGTCTTGAACTCCTGAGCTCAAACAATCCACCCGCCTTGGCCTCCCAGAGTGCTAGGATTACAGGCATGAGCCACTAAGCCTGGCCATAAATTTAAAAATTTTTAAGAATACAAAAAAAAATTTAAAAAGTAGCAGTTGTGATAGATATCTCAACTACAATTACACATATTAAGTTTTAAAAGAGAGAATGGGGACATAAATTATTTTAAAACCTCATATTTTGTTTCAAACTCAGGTAAAATACATCATACAAATATGAAACACCTAGTTCCTTGACTGATAAAATTTAAGTTTGAAAAAGTGTCTACACCAGACAACTATTGCTCATTAGGCCAAAATGATCCCTACACTTGTGACAGACAGAGAATGTTAATAAGAATCAAGACATGGTAATGCCAGTGTCTTTTAGGAAACAGTTTACTGAAGCCTGTAATGAAGGAGAAAATAAATGGCACTTAAAACATCCTCCTGAGCCCCAGAAGTTTATATGCTAAGAAATAACTGCATAAGAAGCTTTCTGTTAAATTATTTTACCAGTAATCCTTTTTCTTTCAATTAAATTGCATAATCATAATCATTTGGGGAACTCTGCATGGGCAACAACATAAAAAAATGAAAAAAAAAATGAGACTGATACACGAGTTTCTTTTACACCAAATAGCTGAATAGGAGTGGGCTGGAAACAAATGGAAAATAGGACAAGATGTTAGGTTCTGGATGTTGCTAGAAATTCATGTGGGGCAACTCTAAAGAAAAAATAGTGGAGCCCAAGGCACCTATTCAAGTTCCAGTGTTCCCACATCCTCCTCAATTCAAAAGTTCAAAATGGCCTTAGGTCATATGTGAAATTTAGCTGGTTTTGAGCAACGGAACATCACTGTGACTATGTATTCATAATACATTAAAAGTCAAAGTTCAGAAAAAGAAAAGGGATAATGTCTGGTCATGAAGAATATGGGTAAACTAGTAACTTTTTTCTCTTTAACAACTTATATCATAGCCATAATATCATAACTATAGCATTTTTACAGTTTTTGAGCACAAAAGATCAACTCAATAAATCAAATATAAAGAATTATAAAAACTGGAAATATGTATATGCATAAATACACTGATATATTTCATATGACATATAGAATACACATATGTACACATGCATATCTACATTCTCATCACACACACACACGTACACAAACACACACCCCCTACACACCTAGAATCTTTCATTATTCTGATTGTATTCGTCAGGATGGACATAGATAAAAAAGTGAGAAAGAGAAGAAAGAGGAAAGAGAATTGAAACATACTGTAAATAAATGGAGTCTTGTTTACAGCAATTCCTTAACATTTGTTTTACAACAGTTGTTTGCATGTTCAGCCCACACCAGCTGTTCCCTAAACATAGAGTTTTTAAAACTAATATGCTTTGCACCAACACAATTCTCCATCAAATGTTTAATGCATTGTAATCTTTGTCTTATTACTGCTCTTGTTCTAACTACATCCAGCCCATCCCAAATTTCAATAGAAATTTTGGGAACTAGCCATTTGTGAAATGGAAAAAATGGTTTACATATCTCAAAACTATAAGGTGGCTGATGAACAAGATTTGCTAAAAAATATTTCTTGCACAAGGACTGTGTTTGGCCTTTAAATACCATTGTGAATGTTGAGCCAGATGCATTATTAATAAATGTCATCTTTTCAAGTGAGTTCAGTATTAATATTGATACAAACTTTCTTCCTGCTCTTAATTTTGCATCTCAATAAAGATATGAATGTTGGCAAGCAGTGCTATTGACAATTGATAAAATTATGCAAACACAATGTTTTTTTGCAGCTTTTGAGTAAATACTGCATGCTAATGAATTCCAAAGTGTTTTATGTGTTCCTGTAGGCTGAATTTGTGTAGGTGGACTGCACCATAGATGTGCTTTTCTAAGCCTATTACACTTATCTCAGCAGAGCTGTTGTTTGCCTCCTTATAAGCAATTTGGTAATTTTATCATGAGCTCTGAGGCCCTCCAAAGATCGTTTTTATAATGACATCTTGTGGAAGCAAGCCTCTCTAGAACTTCTTGAAGATGTTAATTATTTCATATATTTGTTCTATAGCTATAGTAGTGTTTTCAAAAAGCCTCCTGCTAATTTGGGGTCTAAATTTGATGCTATAGGTTTGTTCTTCAGTTGCAATAAAATGGTTTGGGCCATAAAGAGACATACATTTTGAATTAGATTTTTTAGATATCCAACTTTCAAAGGAAAACATTCACCTAGCTAAAGATTCTTTTATATTCTTATCCTTAGATTTTTAAGAGATAATTCAGGAAATTAGTATATCAATGCACAGAAGAAAATGTAAATAAAAGGGAGGTAGAAAGGAGTTAAGAGTAGTTTACAAATCCCCAAATGAGGTCTCTCTACATCTACGCATGAAATCTAGAATGACTTCTTGTCTTCAAGAAATGCATCAATATATACTATTTGAACTTTCACAAAAATTTAATAATTATGCCCCAGTGGGGAACATTCCAATGAAATTATTTAAAAAAACAAGGAAACACTGAGTAAATCTAGCAGTGTTATTAATTAGTTTAGTCACAAAAATAGTATATCCTACTCTGATGAGTTTGCCTCATAACAAAATATAATTTGTCATAAAGATTCCTAACAAAAGCCAATTAAAACTAGATTTTAAAGCAAAATTAGGAGACCACCATATCAGCAGAAAAAAAATTGTGCACCTCCAATGTATGCATATGTAATATTTATGAAATATATACATACACATACTCATAAATATTATGTAGGTTGGAACATGTAAACAAAACAGGAAACTTAAAAGGCTAAGATAAAAAATAAACATACATGTTTGGCTTTTCAGTCTCTGAGGAGTACACTCTACTTTGGAGAAGACTGCTCCATAATAATATTAATAGCAAACACTTATTGTACCAGGTCCCATTCCAAGAGTTCTAGATATATTAATTAATTTAATACTCATTATAACCCTAAAGGGGGTATTATTATTATCTCCAGTTTACAAAGAAAGGATCTGAAGCTTGAAGAAGTTGAGTGATTTGCTAAGGTCACACAACTAGGAAATGGTAGAGCTGGGATACAAGGCCAGAAAGTATGGCCCAGAGTCTGAGGACTCAACTTCCATGCTGTACAGAGAGATACAATTTATTGGCCACGCTCCACATCTCACTTGTAACCTCTCAACCCTTGCTTTACCATTTCACTTCACTGCCTCCTTTACTTGTTACTTTACACTAAATTACAACAAAATATCTCTTTAAAATTGGAAAGAATTTATGAAAAGAGAGGAGGTTAAAGGTGCCTTCTATAACAGAAGAGTATATGCCTCTCCTCTGCCTTGTGTCTCCCCAAATGTTCCCCAACTGCCCCTTCAGTGGTCTCTTTAGAGCAGGAATCAATCATGCTACAAAAGACCTTCTACTGCAAAGGAGGGAATATTTGGCCAGGGCAACTTTTTCTGTATTCATTAATTAGAGCATATGCATTATCACAATAGTAATAGTAGCAGTGTAATTATTTCCTTTGAACTGTGTTTTGGGGTCTAGTGTAAATCCCTAGTTTCATTACATGATATAAAGAAAAAAGAGGTCCTTTAATTGTTTATAGGTAACATTGTAAGACATAACTAAGGAAAAAAGTTAAATTCTGTTGAATATGGAGTCTCCTATAATCTGACAATGGTCTATGAAATATTTGTTTTTATTAGTAATTATTATTTTATAAACAGAAATGTGACTAACTGGTTACACTCATTTATATGAGTATAAATGAGGCTACTTAGGGGTATCTTAACGTAGAATATAAAACAAGTCATAGCCAATTAGAACAAATAATCACAAGTCACATTCACATAGTGAAAATACAGTTAGGGAAGATCCATCATTGATTAAGATTGTGATTGGCACCTGGTAGGTGCTCAATAAATAATTAGAGCTGGCACTGAGGTTATATAAGGAGTTAGATGATCCTTATACTCTGTCCTAGGATATAACTATCATTAATAACATTGTTTTTTGATGGAAAATGGATTCCCAAATTCTAATTTGGATTCCAATCACAGGTAACATAGTTGTTTCATGGTATCACTGAAGAAAGTGATGGCTGCTCAGCAAGAAGGAACTCAGTCTCCAACTGCAGTTTTCCAAAGCCCCATCCTCCAAATCACAGCAGCTATCAGCCACGTGAAAAGAAGAAAAACCTTCTTAAGACCCCTACAGCCATACTTTGGAAGAAAGGTTATTTGGAAATACTTTATCTTAAAGGGAGGATCTCTGTTCCTAGCACAGCATGGCCTTGCTATTCCCAGGCAAGGTGTTCCAGGATCAGTTTGTAATGACTGTTTGCTGTTTTCTGTATTATGGATTTTTAAATAACATTTCCTTAGCAGGAAAGACATGTCTTTAAAGGACAAACTCCTATAAAAAAGAGTTACTGCATTTACACTGAAGCTTGACAGGTATGTATTTATTTCAAAGGAGAGGATTTTCAAAGAGAAAAATTTCTAGTTACCTATTCAGAAAAGCTATTCTATCAATATTTTTCTCTTCTCTTCTTCAATCAATGTTCATTATTACCCTATGATTAAAACTTACAAGAAAAGTAATAAACCCCATAAATTTAAATTAATTAGATTCCCCAAAGGTTTTCCTCAACCTCTTCTTTTCCATCTCATTCTCTATGCAGGTTTTATTTTTTTCTCAGATGTAGTTGCCAAATGCTTTCTTCATTGAATTACATTTCTGTCTAAGACTTTTTTCTACGATATACCTATACTTGAAAATGTACTTGTGTCTCATTTCTGGTATCTTATTTTCTTAAACATCCCTGCATTTTTACCTTTTCCTTTAATCTTTCCATAGCTTTGGGACAGAAAGTAAGCATCTACTGGTTCCATAGAACAAAAACTAATCATTCCTAAATATGGTCCTTGGACCAATGCTGTTACAGAGTTTGTACAATTTGTAACAACGTGGGAAACATAAGGTCTACACATACACACACATACCCCCTCTACTGGTACAAAGGTACCAGCTACAACCAGCTTTTCATGGGAAAGCTTAGCCTTTATTTAGAAATTATGTTCTCATACTTTCAAAACATTGAAGTATCCTGTTTCTCAGATAATAATTGCAATGGTAGATAAAAATTTCTCTACCATTCTCTAAGAATTTTCATTATTTGTCAAAATAATATTTGGCTATCCTCAAAATTTGTTTACAAGCAGGGCTTCATCTTATTTGATTTTCAAAATTCAGGGGAGAAACTTCTCTAGTCTTTGAAATTCAAAAGTCTGGAAAGCACTGATATAAACAACTGATCTGACCCTTCTTTGTTATCTTTGCAACATAACCCCTTTGTACATGTGTCTTCATGTTATTTATTTAATTAAATTTACAGGATGTCATTCTATCAACTCCATTTCTTTCAAAAGCCATACTATAGAAGTACAAAAATCAGAATGCATCTGTTTGTCTTACTCTATATCATGCCTAAACTTTATCAAGTAGAGACAGATATCTAATAAATACTGCCCAATGGTAGTGCTAGCAGATCTTGTTTCTATTTCAAAAATACTTCAGGAAAATCATTTGGTTTGATGGAATCATCCTTTTAATCAATGTATTTCTAAAAAGCACTACGGAAACAAATATGGCAACATTTTGTGCAAAAGTCAAAATACAGTTGCTAGCTAATTAGCAATAATTCATAAGATGATATGTAAGGAGGTAGATATTATCTTCATTAATAAACAGTAATGGATTCTCAAGGATTATGCCTAAACTACTTCATCTTTTTATTTAAAACCTAGACAAGGCACCTCTGAAGAGCAAAACACCTGCTAGAGTCATTTAATTTGATTTTGGGTTGGGTGCCAAGTGTCCTGAATTCCACTTCTATTTCCATCACTAAGCAGTTGTGTGACCTTGGATGATTTACCTCTCCATGCTGAATCTTAATTTTCTTGTTCCTAAAAGACAAGGCATGTTGGATGATTTCTAAAATCTTTTGCAACTGTCACATTAAATGAGTGTGAGATCTTGCTTTCAGTGAGCCCAGAAGAAAGCAAACACTGTTATCCTGCTTTTGAACCTAGAAATAATCTCCCCTCCACTGCAATACCAACAAAAAAAGGAAGAAGGAACTTCAGATTCTCCAAGTTTATCTAAATAAAAAGAGCTGAGATTTGGGATTGTGGCACCAACAATTCCAAATCCTAGTATAACAGTCTCCTGGAATGACTCTAATTATCTCACTGGTTTTAGCATAATTTTGCAAAAGTTATCAAAGTAAACTAAATTTCAAAATTCTTTATGAAAATCATGGCATATAGTAATTTAAGAAGGATTTTTGCAAGATGAAATAAAAGATAGGATTCTGGAACTTTTAAATGCCTTGGAATCATTGTGATTAGACAACTCCTGTAAAAGCGGAACAGTATTACAGTTTTGAATATAGTCCCTAGTGACTTACTACTTGACTCATCCAAAATCATGCCCTTCCCACTCCAGTTAAAATGTTATCTCCCATCAAAATATGACATCCAAAAACAACATGCCAGTAACTGTAGGCCTTGGGGAACTGAAATGAATATCACTCAAATTAATTCTGACTGACATTTTGGTAAATCACCTCTCGAAGTCAGGAAGGGAACATTTTTAAAACACTTAGAGCAGTGCCAAAATAGTAAGGAGTAAAACCACATTCATCACTCAAGAGGTGAAGTGCCAGGCGAGTCTGAAGCCAGAAAAATGGCAGCCACATCATCTCAATTGGAACATGAGTGATGAGTCTTCATCAACGAGCATGTATTGATTTACCAACTTCTGCTATACAAATGGCATAACAGGTGAGATATATATGGAAAGAGAAATATTTATGTGTACTCATTTATATTTTAAAAAAGCAGTTAAATAATTACGAGCAAGGCTTTGTGATCAGCAAGAACCTGTTCAAACATGGTCTCTGCCACTTACCAGCTATTGGGCTTTAAGAAAGTTAATTTCTCTAAGCTTCAGTTTTCTGAACTATAAAATGCAGATGATAAAAACACATATTTCATATGGTTGATGGTAGGACTAAATGAGGTGATGTATGCATAGTACTCAGTGCAGTGCTGGGCATAAATTAATAAATAAAAGTTAACTGTTGTTTCTATTATATTATATAAAGTCAAACCCATTACAAATAGGACTAATTATAAAATAATGACCTAGAATTCTATTCACAATTCTATTTATGAATAATAATCATTTCAGAGTAAGGAAACAAGTATTTATTTTAGTAATTTATTTTATAGCATTATTATGCTAGTCCCTTTACATATATTTATATACATAAACTCATTTAATTCTGTTGGCACAAAGAAACTAAGGTTGAGAGAGTTTGTATAATACGAATTTGCCTGAGGTGATGCAGCTAACAGTTGTTAGAGCCAGAATTCGTCCCTATGTCTGTCCTCAAAGCCAGTAAGCCTAACACTAAATTTTAATTAGAGATATCAAAACTTTTACTGAGGTTGTTCCTCCTTCAAATTCATTCCCCTCTTCATCATCCCATCTGATACTGCTCTAATTCACAGAGATCTTCGTGTCTCATCACCTTAACTGTTATAATGATGACCTAACTGGGCTCTTCTCCAGGATTTCCTTTCTCCAATCCATTCTTACTTTTACCTGCCAAACTTCTTGCAGTTCAGCTTCACATGCACTCATAACCTTCAATGTTTCCCAATCCTGACTGAATTAAGTCCAAATACACCAGACTTTTCTTCAATATTCTCAATAACCAGGTGTCAATCCTTCCTTTCATTCTTATTTTCCAGTTTAGTCCTGCATTTTGGATACTCCAGTTAACCTGGATTACTCAAGATCTCCTGGATAATACCAGCTACCTTAGGCTGAGCAGTGCCCTGCTTTGCTGCCTTCAACAACAGCTCCCTGTATACTCTCCCCATAACCTTCCACCCCTCACTCAGTCTTGTCAAAACTTTACCCATATTTTGGGGCCTCAACTCAAATATCATGTCATTAATCAAACCTTTTCTGATCTTTCAATAATCACTGATCACTTCTGATCAATGATCTTTGTAATCATTCTTTCCTGGCGATACACATAGCTGTTTATTTTTGCCTTCATTGTGATACATTCACTTCCTGACATACACTATCTTAGACTTCCATTTTCTTGAAAGTAAATATTCAGTCTTATTTACTAAGCATTACAATAAACTGAATATAGTATTAGTTACAGCTAACACTTACATAGGACTAATTATTAATATCTCTCAGGCATTGTTCTAAGATCTCTTACATATATTAACTCGACCCAAACAACAAACCTATGAGATAGATGTGGTAGGCAGTGTCTAAGATAATCTGCAATGATTCCTGCCTCTTGGTTCACATCTATCTATAATTACCTCTTCTTGAGTGTGGGCTGAACACAGGAACTTGCTTCCAGTGAATACAATACAGCAAAAGTAAAGGGATGTCACATTTGCGGTTTGGTTATAAAGAGATGTGGCTTCCATCTTGTGCTTCCCCTTTATTTGCTTGAGAGAAGCCAGCTGCCATGTCATGAATTGTGTTATAGAGAGGCTCACGTGGCAAAGAACTGAAAGAGGCTTCTGGCCAACTACCAGAGAGGAACTGAGTTCCTCAGTGCAATAGTCCATGAAGAACTGAATCCTGCTAAGAACCATGTGAGCTAGGAAGCAGATTCTCACCCAGTCAAGCCTTCAGGTGAAACCACAGCCCTAGCTGACATCCTGCATGCAGCCTTATGAGAGACCTGGCAACAGAGGTACCCACCTAAGCCACACTTGGATTCCTGACTGACAGTTTTGTGGCAAATTGTTGTGCAGCAATATACAATACAGTAAGTATTATGATTATTCCTACTTTTCAGATGAGAACACTGAGGCTTAGGAACCCAGTGACAGGAGGATTCAAACCAGGATAGTATAGCTCTAGAGTCTTAATCACAAAGCTAGATTATCTCGTAAATGAATGAATAAAAGTTCTTTCCCTAAATTGGACCACTGACTACAATATAGCCAAATAATTAAGAGTTGACTGCAAAAAGTTTTGTAGTATCCTAACTCACAAGTGTACTGATGGGAGGGTCTCTGTTTATATCAGACAGTCTTGTATTAAACACATACATTTCAATATGCGTTTATCTCTAACTTTCTACGTGAAACTTGGGTCACCTGTGTAGCTTTACTGAGATGTATGTAAACTTATATTTGGGAGCTCTGTTTACCTCAGTTTAAATGTGGAGCTTAAAACATAGCTGGTGCTAGGGATGGTGAGGCTAAAAGAAGCTTTGGAATCTTATTAGTCTGGACATGAAGCCCACTTCTGACAATTTCTGCTGTGTGATATTAGGCAAAGTACATAAACTCTCTGAGCCATGGCTACCAATGTACAGTGGGAATAATAATAGTATCTACCTTAAAGAGATCTAGGTTTAGTTTCTGATGTAATTAAATTGCACATGGCAGTACAAAGGCCTTTTTCTTTTTAAGGCATTGCTCAAATCCTATGTCTCTAACAAGCTCTTCCTTGGTCACAAAAGTTAAAAATGGCCAGTTCCTCTTTTGAATTACTCTGGCATTTATCTGTCCTAGTCATGTGATACATAATGATTACAGTATCTGTTATAAGGCAAGAAAATATCTTAGTATCTTCATGATAGTCAATTGGTCATTTATTCAAAAAATCTTAATTGAACACCTATACCCTGTGCCTTAGTTATAAGGGGGTCCCTAATACAGTGTTCTGAATAAAGAAAGTGGTTAGTATATATCTGTTGGATTAATAAATAAACATTCACTATTAGATCATTTTACCATCACAGGAAAAAACCTGACTTCTGATACATTTTGATAATAACTGTCCTGGTATGCTTGACAGCATCTCGAGAAGTAGAGGGATGACCCAGCTGAATTCCTGAGTCCATGTCTCAGTTCAGAGTCTATATTGAATGCAGCAGTGGTGTCATCCTCATCTATTTTCATCTCTGCAATGTAGGAGGAACGGTTGTAACTACATTTTTCATACGCCTTTGACCTTTAGATTTGACCTATGACAGGCACTTCCACAGACTGAAGCTCACTTCCCACTGGCAACTGTAGGCAGAAAGCTTAGATTATCTGAGGTGTGGCCTGCCTTTGATTTCTGAGGACTTCTACTAAAAAACACCCACTATGTGCTACACACAGCTGAGGTCATTGGCTGCAGCTTCCCTGCAATCCCTGTATCACTGGATTTCCCGCAATACTTCCTGAAAGGCCTCCTGACTTCATCCACTCAGAATTTCCAAAAGTTATATAATTCTTTAATTCCACATATAGTAATTTCTAATTTCTAACCCAAAATACTTTCATGGCTTTTGTTTTCCTGATTGAACTCAGACTGATATACCAGGCTATGATTTGGTGACTTAGTAGTAAAAATAGTATAACTCATTAAACAAAAAATCATCCCCCAGTAGAGAATTCCTCTCAATTATTTTTCCCTAGGAGAAAGGACACTTAAAGCAATTATGAAAGCTGTTAAGTACCCTTCTAGTATCAGTGAATTATGTTACTATACCTGCTCCTAATGAATTTATTATTTTTATGATTTCCAATAGTCCTTACAATTCTTACTTATTTGATGTATAAAAGCCATGGAAGAATTGAAAGTCATAGCACAATATGATACAAATTACAATTAAAAATACCTGTCTATCCCTAATATCATAGCCTATGGCTCAGACTGCACAGCTAGACTGCCTGAGTTCAAATTCCAGCTCTTCCACTTATTGGACCACTGTGCCTCAGTTTCTTCCTCTGTAAAATGGGAATAAGACCCTCTAGGGGGTAGACATCCTTGAAGCTCTGACTTGGGTGAGGCAAAGGCAATATATGTAACCTAAACATTTATACCCCTATAATATGCTGAAATAAAAAGATAAAAATAAATAAATAATAAAAAATTAAAAAAAGACCTCACAGGGTAGCTGAATGGAATAAATGAGTTAATATGTGAAAAATGCTTAAAATTGTGACTGGCACTATAATAAACACTAGATATGTGGTTACTGTGCCTGTATTGTTATTTTTATTATTATTAGTTACAACAGAAGAGAAGATGGTCAGGATCTTAAATCTCCAAATTCTCAGCTAACTGCCATTTGCTGCCATCAATTCCTGGCGGTAGATACACATAGAACAGGAGGAAGTCCAAGCAACTGCACACTTTTATAACTATCTCCTAACCTGGCAAATTTGGCAGTACCCATCAAAAGTGTCTTTTTTATCCTCTCCCATAAGCCTAGACTAGAGCAGGAAAGTTACCTCTTATTCCCTTTTCCATAGACTACCCCACTCTGATCTCTCTTTCTGTCTCTCTCTCTCTCTCTCTCTTTCTCTCTCTCTCTGAGTTTGACATGGCCTTAACTCATAGCTAAGGCTTAAAAATATTATATGCTTAACATTTATTTACCTTGCATTGTATGCCAGATAATATGCTAAATATTCTATATACATCAAAGCCTCATGACACCCTGATGAGATAGATATTATTAGCATCCCCTGCTCCCACAATTTTAAAAAAAGATATAAAACTAAGCCCAGGAAAGAAGATCATCTTGTCCAAGGGAACATGGCTACTAATAGATAATGCTATTTATATTCATAAAGTCAGATTCAGGAACCCTTGCTCTTAACTGCCACACACATGTTCAGGTGGTTACATTGTTGATCCCATGATTTCCACAACTAGTGGAGGGAAAAGCATTTTCTAAAATCATTGAAATTATTAAAACTCCTAAACGTTCCCTTTGTCCACAGAAAACTGCATTTGTAACTAAGTTTGTCTATTATGCATGTTCTTTTACTTAAGGGGAAGAAAAGGTTATGTACTTAAAAAAAGGTGAGGAAGCCATTGGAGATGCTATAAATTTATTCTGTCAGGCAGGCCGAGTTGTGTGACAGTCAGAGACATGACTTGATGCAGAGATGTGAAGTGTGACTTTTTTGACTGTCACACTGGATGAGATGGATGGATTTTGGAACACATCCCAGGAAGCTGAGACACTCATGTGGTCAAGTGTTGGTCTCTCTGATCAAATTTGACTTGCTGTCTCCGAAGTTGTTGGATTTTGCCAGCCCTCCAGATGCTGCATTGTGTTTTTGCAAACACAGTTGGTTTGACACCATCTGCAAGACCCTTCATTGGTCCTAGCACTAGGAGCCATTGTTTCCTGAGGAATTAATGGACATTCTCACATTCTACCTGTGTTAATTGAGTTATTTTCACACATGCTAATGTGTTGGTTACCCAGGGCCTAGTTCTCACTTACACACTCTGTGCTAGATATGCATATAAATGGGAGAAATCCTGGAACTTGCTGCCAAAATCCAGATAGCCTACTATTCAGGAAATAAGAACAGCTAGTATTTGAAGAAATTATGTTTCCATAATAAATGTGCAGGATTCATATTTTGAGGAGTAATCTAGTGTGAGATCATGTAGTATACCCACTATTTAAAGAATCTCATCCTGAGTAAGTCACTTGATTTACTCATAATTTAGTTTTTTAGTATGGTATCCGTTGAGACAATGGTATTTTTCCACACTCTCAAGTTATTTCACTCTAACATTACTGTGGAGCAAAATGCTGAAAAATTAGCATGAGTCTGGGCTCCCATTCAAAAATGTTTAGCTAATGAATTACCCAAGGTACTTGGTTGTAAGGAAATTCCACTCATCTGCTGCAGTAGATGCTCTCTGATTAGAGGCAAATGGGAATAACAGTTGTCCAATTAACCCAAAGCAACTAAAGTGAGATATAGTTAAAAAGAATGTATATCCTAAGCATTTCATTTAAACTTAAAATGTATGACTATGAATTACTTCACCAATATATTGATGAGGAATCAAATATTTTTATTTCTGCATGTGCCTTTTCATTGAATGTGGATCTATTTGCTGATTGGCATGTCCCTTCATCTTTCTTGCATAAAACACATCCACAAGGCATTTTGTATGAATTCTAGTTTGGGTTTCTTTATAGAGACTTATATAGAAATCTGAGTGAGGTATCCATACGTGTTTTTGGAAAACATGTTTTTCCAAAGCACTCAATTTGGTTGTCACAGAAACATAATCTTTTATGCACTCATATTTCATGGATGTCAAAGTAATTAAAATTATAAGTAATTTTCTGTGGTTAAAATAACAAGTAAAAATGGCATACAGACTTGGGAACTAACTCTTAATAAGCATGCAACTCACCTTGTAGGAACAGAAGTGTGTGGGATCCCTAGCAAGTAGTCTACTGGCCACTAGCACTCCATGTGTTATGGTCATTTGTCAGCATGTTTTACAAAAGGAACAGAAAGAGAATCCAACAACTTGATTGTGTATTCCTACATACTTGCCCTGACTATATGTACATATGACCTTCCATGAAGTCCTAATTATGTAGGATTTGATTTTCTGGCTCTTTCTCTGACCAAAACTGCAAAAGGAAAAAAATGTCCACTTGGCATTAACCTCAAAGATTCAAAACATGGCTGTAAATACGCACTTAGAAAAATTATGGATCATCCATGCTATTTATATTACACAGTAAGGTGGCAGGTTTCAGCATCTGAGGAATTATTACCCATCCAAAATATATCTTATATAAAATGTCCAAGATTGTTATATGCATTCAAATTGCAACACAACTAGAATTATATTTTCATCCTTCCCTCAGACCTAGAGAATAAAAAATATTTTCTATATTTACTAGTTATCCCAATAGGTTGAAGACAATGACTATATTATAGCTTTCAAAAGGTGTCTATATTAGTTTTCCTTTCCATTGCAGCATTTATGCAAGACACATCCTAGATGTTTCAGGAAAGGAAAATGCTTACCTACCCAAATAATATCTCTCAGGTAGGTAAATATTCACATAAGCCCATTAGAATTCCAGGGCATAGCCTTTTCACTAATACTTAACCCCAAATCAGATAAACCCTGTGGATAGAGATGGAGAAATAAATCCATTAATAGATATTTACTGAGGGCCTGCCATGTGGAAGGAATAGTGTTTGGGAAATGAGAGTGTCAGCTAATGTCACACACTTCCTGAAAATCCTAGATGTAATCACTTTAGTTAAAGAATTGCCCATCTCATTGATAAAACGTGACCACATACATTTAGAACTTTTGTTTAAAAATTGTGAAAATGGGGCCAGGCGTGGTGGCTCACGCCTGTAATCCTAGCCCTCTGGGAGGCCGAGATGGGTGGATTGCTCGAGAGCAGGAGTTCGAGACCAGCCTGAGCGAGACTCCGTCTCTACTAAAAATAGAAATAACAATTACCTGGACAACTAAAAATAAATATAGAAAAAATTAGCCGGGCATGGTGGCCCATGCCTGTAGTCCCAGCTACTCGGGAGGCTGAGGCAGTAGGATCGCTTAAGCCCAGGAGTTTCAGGTTGCTGTGAGCTAGGCTGACGCCACCACGGCACTCACTCTAGCCCGGGCAACAAAGTGAGACTCTGTCTCAAAAAATAAAAATAAAAAAAAATAAAAAATAGAAAAACTGTGAAAATGGGACCCTGGAGCTACCATTTTGAATATTTCCCTACAGATTACAAAAGAACTAACAATTCCACAGTCTCCAGGGATTATGGGAATGTTTAATTTGTTAGGGGATGACTTGGCTACCAAAAGTTCCGCTACTTCATTCTCCATGTTTTTGTGATCAAGAAATATTTTATACAGATATTTTGCTTAAGAGCCTACCACAGAATGCAAGTTGATAGAAAATTCAACAAAAGAGATAAGAAATTATACTTTAACATAAAATTTCTAACATGACATGCTATTTATCTGTTTAATACTTCTTGCTGTGCACAACACAAAATCACTTTGTCATAACCTTAAAGCATTTTTTTCTGGTTCTGAAAGCTCCAAAATAAACTGCCATTCTTTTACTTTCTCAAGCATAAAATAAAAACTGAATTTTTTTCTTGGAAAAGATGAATTACCCTAGCTTGACAGAGGGTAATTAGCATACTCAATGCAACTTAAGAGAATGGGTTGACAAGCACAAAGAAGACTAAGAAAACATGGGCACATTTTGCATGTGTTTTAATACATAAATGATTAAAAACATAACTATATATGTTAATTGCCACCAACTGCTATACAAGCCTATTGGAAGACAATATTAAGTCATGGAAAACAGTACATCTTTAATTATTTGTCTATTCTATAAACAAGTTTAATTGGAATCTAAAAACAGCAAGGGACAAAAGCTCAGTTCATTAGGGACCAACTAACTGTAAAGGGCAGATAAAAACCTTTTGTCTGATACAGATGTACCTCCCGAGCACCATCAGAGAGCACCAGGCAGCACACTAATCAGTAATAAGAGGTGTTCTCATTATTAAGCTTATAAAGCATAAACCAGGTCACCACAAGCTTTGAAGGTACTGATCATCAATTATTTCGCTAATTGTTTGTTCTGTTTGCATGTCTCAGGGTAAAAGGAAAAAGTCACTGAAGCGAAAAAGAGACACCAATAATTGCTACCTCAGTGACAGTTAGTTTTTAGTATCTCATTATTTATGATTTGTTTTGTTGTGCATATGTGACTTTAAGTCTACTGTATTAATGTATACTCAAGAAACCTACTGTGTAACACTTGCAAAAGAATTACACAAATTAATCAGCAAACCCAGGCATAGATTCTGCCCTCCAAAGTCCTGCAAGACTATTATTATATGTGAGTGTGTGTGTGTTTGTGTGTGTATGTGTGAAAAAGAGAGAGAGAGGGTATGTGTGTGTAAATTCAAGAACCCTCACTTAATGTGTTGAGCTTTTTGCTTTTGAGGAAGTACTATGTAGCATGGTGAAGCATAAAATGTCAAACTTTCTCTGGCCACTGTCATTTTGTTTATGAGAATAACAAGGCTTTCAGACTGTTCTAGAAAGTGGATTAAACCTCTTTAAAGAACAACAATAACAACTTTAGTATAATTACTAAGTTGAAGTTAACATGAGGTAATGAAGCTAGAATGTCAAGTGATTCCATAATAAGATTTAATTTTCTCAGTCCTAGCCACAAAGATAAGAGGTAACTTAGGATGAAGACATCACTTGCTTAAAGGCTGGGGAGTCATCGGACCACAAGGCAGCCATATCTGGCCATTTATAAGTTTCTAAGGCAACACTTCTATTTTATTCTTCCTTCTGTTCATTAATAGTCCATTAACAGATTAAATATTACCTGAAACTAAAGGCTACATTAGTAAATGTAAAACTGAAAACAGAACAAATTTACTAACAAAGAATGTTTTTAAATGTGTACATAGAGCTACACATTTATCTTTTGTAAAGCTTAGGAAAATTGAAACTGATGTTTGTTTATGTATTTATTATGCCAAAGACAATACCATTTTGTCTACATCACATATTTCAAAAGAGTCAGGAGAACTTTTTTTTGTGGAGGAGATCTTTTTAAAGGTCCTTTTGTCCCCATCTGATTTAACTCTGCAAAGAGTACAAAAAATGATGGAGCTTTGCTTTTACAAGGCCAATTTTTTCATGATATTAAACTGAAGTATTTAGATCCTTAGTAAAGAGCATTAATGCTTGCTGTTTAGAAGAAAAGAAATAAATAATTACTGTTGAAGTAAACATTAGTCAGTTCTAGTAATGGACAAAGCCCATTTCCTTCTCAATGGAATCAACTTTTTCTGAGCAAACTATGCTGAAATGATTAAACTGATATGAAACCATTTCTTATTCCAAAGAAAGTAAAGCCCAATTTTCCTTCTAAATACAGTGAAAAAAAGAAGTTATTAAAAAGATACCTGGTTTCCTTGCAAAATTGACATGGGAAAAAGAATTGTTTAAGTACTTTGTAGAATAGATTTCAGGTAACTGCACCTGTACTGTGGAAAATTACTCTTCAGTTATGCATAGTAATTAAGAGTTGTTGTTTAACTCTTATGAAAAACTTGCAGTGTGCTAGAAGGTGTATGCAACTTGCGTAAAGATTCTATCATTGGGGGTAGGTAAGGGAAGATAATATGAGATAGAAAGCAGAAGAAATGAGAAACCTGCTGGAGAACAGGTCTTTGTATAGTACTTAACTGACACAAAGTGAGAAAATATTTAAAACAATATACTTATAATGTACCTAGCATAGTAAGATTAATGAGATTTGTCATTAAAATTTCCTTATTAAAAATCACTAATGCACTGTCTTAAGTGGTAATATATAGTTACTAATAGTCTATATATTACTTTAAATTTGAGTTTCTGGACTCTGCATAGGCTGATTTTAAAATTCATTTTTATGAGACAAAAGTAAAGGACTTAAGGCAGGTTTTGGTCATAAAATAGGTACAGTGAATATTAACCTACTAATTTTTAGATATTGTTTAGTGGCAAACTCTTTATCCTAAGGCTCAAGGTTTCAAATATGATTGACAATGAATAATAAAAACTCACGCATAACCTTCATTCCACTCCAGATGTCGCCCACATGCCTCCAGATGAATCAACACAATTTCAAAACATTTAGCTCTGGCACATATAGCAACTCTCCTTGACAGTATAGATGGCATTGAAACCAAAATCATGACTGAAATGAAACAAAAGGAAATAAATACTATTAAGATCATTAGGTTACAACATCCATATTCCATGAAATCTGTGAGAGAGGACCCATTCTAGGGTATTTCCTTTTGTCTTATTCCCTGCTATATTTCTATCATTATCTGTATTTCTATCATCATCATTGTAATCATTGTCCTCAACAATAATAAAATAGATTTATCAAGCAACTGCTTTATAACTGCTGTAACAGATATTGAACTGAGCACAAAGTTTGATTTAATATTTGTTTAAAAAATAAAATCATCAAATCATAACTATCTGTTAACACCAATTGATAAAATCTAGGCTTCATGAACTCTAGCATTTCTTTTACTTACACTACTTTCATATCAATTGTAAACTAATTATTCGTTTCTAAGAAGATCCTTTTACATTTCTCTCTCTCCTTCATAGTATCAGTGACTGAGCGACATCAAGCACCACAAGCTCCCAGTTGAAAGTAGTGGCTGCAGTTAATTATTGACACTAATGTGAAACCCACATTGCATGCTTTCTCTAAGTTTAAGGCTCATAACTGAGTTGTCTATGTTTTCTGCCTTCAATTTTAGCCTTTCAGTGAGATAGGAAGCATGATTTAAAAACATCACCTCCCTCAGGACTGATTGTGCCTTAGAACTCCCACTGAAGTGAATAGGTGCTTTGTGTACACTCGGACTGGACTCATAATGAGCAGAGTTGATGAGAATCCAGCTTTCCAAGGATGACTAGTGCAGAGTCTTCAAGGTCATTCATCATTTTAATCTGAGAAGGGAGACCCTTTATTTGCTCTCTCTTCTCAAATAGGTACACAATTAAAGGAGGAATTATTCCTCCCAGTGGCAGTCACTTTATTAACAAAGGGCATGTTGAGCCCCCATCTCCTCTCATTGCCAGATGGTCTGTATGCCCAAGCAACTGAAGGCAGCCTCAATGAATATCGTACTTTTTTTCCCTCAGAAGTGCTGGCTCTATTACTTCTCTGCTGGCAAAATGTGAAAGAAAATCCTCCTTGTAGGTTTGCACTGCATTATTTAATTTTTTCTATAAACTATGAGTCAACAAAAACAAAAGTGGTACCTTTGAGGTTGTCTATCCAATAATTAGGTTCAAATTAACATTTTTTTAAATTCTGAATATACAAGATTATGCATACTTAGAACTGTCTGCTGTAGCCTGGACAGAGTTGCAGTTATTGCAAAGTAGAGAAGCAGCTTTCATCCCAAATAGCATGCTTCTTATCAACTGTCATCAAACATACTCAAATAGCAACACAATGCTCATATAATCTGTAAAATATACTAACTAATAGAATTCTGAACTTCTGACAATGTCATTAAACCTAACCCTAATGAAGTTCTCATTATGTCCTGAATATGATTTAACTGAAAGATATCCTTTCTTTTCTCCAGAAGATTATGGGGGTACAAATGTTTTGGTTACATAAATTGCTTTTGTACCATTAAAGTCAAAGTTATAAGTGTGCCCATCCCAAGATAGTGTCCACTGTACCCATTAGGTGTGAATTTACCCAACCCCTCCTCCCCACTCCCACCTGCTTGATTTCCGATGAATGTTATTTCCATATGTACATGTAAGTGTTGGTCAGTTAGTTCCAATTTAATGGTGAGTACATGTGGTATTTGTTTTTCTATTCTTAGGATGCTTCACTTAGAAGAATGGTCTCCAGTTCCATCCAAGTTAATACAAGAGTTATTAGTTCATCATTTTTTTATGGCTGAGTAGTATCTCATGTTATACATTTACCACACTTTATTAATCCATTCATGTATTGATGGGCACTTGGGTTGCTTCCACGTCTTTGCAATTATGAATTGTGCTGCTATAAACATTTGAGTGCAGGTGTCTTTTTTATAGAATGTCTTTTTTCCCTTTGGGTAAATACCCAGTGGCGGGATTGCTGGATCAAATAGTAGTTCTACTTTTAGTTCTTTGAGGTATCTCCATCCTACTTTCAACAGAGATTGTACTAGTGTGCAGTCCTACCAGCAGTGCATAAGTGTTCCTACCTCTTAACTAAGGAGGGGGAAGACCTCTACAGGGAGAACTATGAAACATTGAGGAGGGAAATAGCAGAGGACATAAACAGATAGAAAAATATACCATGCTCAGGGGTCAGCATAATCAACATTGTTAAAATGTCTATACTACCCAAAGTGATCTACAGATTCAATGCAATCCCTATTAAAATACCAACATCATTTTTTGCAGATCTAGAAAAAGTAATTCTACACTTTGTATGGAACCAGAGAAGACCCTGTATAGCCAAAGCAGATGTAAGCAAAAAGGACAAATCGGGAGGCATCAATTTACGAGACTTCAAGCTACACTACATGGCTATAGTAACCAAAACAGCATGGTACTGGCACAAGAACAGTGACATAACCCAATGGATCAGAACAGAGAACCCAGATATAAAACCATCCTCATAGACAAAAACATACACTAGGAAAAAGAATCCCTATTCAAAAAATCGTGCTGGGTAAAGTGGATAGCCACATGTAGAAAACAGAAACAGGATTTGCACCTGTCACCTCTCAAAAAATAAACTCACGATGGATAATAAACTTAAACGTAAGGCATGAAACCACAAGAATTCTAGAAGAAAATGTTGCAAAAACTCTTCTAGATATTGGCTTAGGCAAAGAATTTATGAAGAAGATCCCAATGGCAATCACAGCAACAACAAAAATAAATAAATTGGGACTTGATCAAATTAAAAAGCTTCTACACAGCCAAGGAAACAATTATTAGAACAAACAGACAACCTACAGAAAGGGAGAAAATATTTGCATGCTATACATGAATACAGGGCTGATAACTAGAATTTATAAAGAACTCAAGCAAAACAAGAAAAAAATCAAACAACCCCATTAAAAATAGAGCAAAAGACATGAACAGAAACTTTTCAAAAGAAGATAGACTAATAGCCAGGAAACATATGAAAAAATGTTCAACATCTCTAATCATCAGGGAAATGCAAAACAAAACCAGTGAGATATCACTTAATTCCAGAGAGAATGGATTTTATCAAAAAGTCCCAAAATAACAAATGTTGGCATGAAAAATGTTCTTGATGCCCTTAACTTCATAGAGAGGCTGGAAAAATATAGGGAGCACATGGCTATCTGATGACCTAAAATTAGGTTAAGCATAATGACACTGATGCCAACATGCTCCCTAATGCACTATTCTGGACTGGGGTTTGCTGTGGTAGAAAACAAAAAAGGCAGCAATATATAAAGGAGAAGGAAAGTACCTTAGGAGGAAGATGGTAACTAAGAAAATCACCAGATGTTGTTGTCTATGCTAGTAAGAATAGGATAGGCTGTGGTGCAGTAATAAACAACTGCCTAAATCTCAGGGGCATAATACGGTAAAAGTTTATATAATATTTACACTTTATATATGGGTTGTATTGTCCTCCTGTGAGGCTGTTCTTCAAGTGGGGACTGAGAGAGCTGAGCAGCCTCCATCTTATAGCTATGCCATCTGAAACTCTTGGCCTCCAACATCACCATAGGAAGGAAAGAGAGAGGTGGAAGAAGTATGGCAGTTCTTAACTGACCAGCAATTACATATGTACTTTCCACTCAGTATCCGTTGGCTATAACTTGAAGCCTTCATAACTATGGAGCCTAACTTCATAGAGAGGTTGGAAAAATGTAGGGAGCACATGGCTATTTGATGACCAGACCACAAACTCACTCTACTACATTTTCTAAATAGGAAGGAGATAACCTAAAATTAGGATAAATATAATGGTACTGATGCCAACACACCCCTTAATGCACTACCCTGGACTGGGGTTTGCTGTGGTGGAAAACAAAAAATGCAAACAAAAAAAAAATTAAACAATTAACAAAACCCCTCAGACATGGTTATTTCTGCATGGAGTTTCCTAAGAGAAGGGGCTTGGGAGAAGCCTTAGTGTCTCTAAGTCTCATACTTCTTACCTGTAGTATAATATTATCTCTTGGCAGCATTATTTTGAAGAACAAAGAAAGATATGGTGAGAATTAAATGAGATAACATATGTTAAACACCTAACAAAATTTCTCACACATATTAGGTGCTCAATAAAAGTTACTTCTCTCCCCCAATAAAGACCTATATAAATATTATTTACAGATTATACTACTTTTCCTGGGAAGAATTACTAGGTAATAATTAAAAGAATGGGCTCTAGAGTCCAACAGTCTAGATTTAATAAGAACTGACCACTTAATCTCTGTGACCTATGCACCTCCCTCAGCAAAAACTACACAGCAAGACCACCTTAGCTAATTCCTGTCCTAAGTTTTCTGACTGATACAAATCAGACATTTGAGAAAATTTAAGGACACTAAGAACTGTAGCTCAAAGAATCAGCAGAAAGTCAACTCTGTGGCCAGTTCCATTTTGTACTTGTACCCCAGTCCTGTGACTTATTATGGTTCCTTCAACTCTTCCTACCCAGTGCTGTTTGGTCCAACTAAGCCCCAGCTTTTGCCTACATAATGCTTGCTCTTCTTTAAGTCCCAAACCCAGAAGCACACTTAATGTCTACCCCTGTCATCTGCAGCTCCCAAAAGGTGGTTCCTAGTAGTACCTTCATATGTCTTTAGCATGCCCAATTGCTTCCATGGGCCCCAAAACCTGAGAATGAGTTTCCAGACGCAAAAGAGAAGATATTTATAGATAATACCTAATTCTATTTGAAGAAAAATGAAGATTCTTGGGGAAAGACTTGACCTTGGCCTGGTTAAATTTAAGATGCACATTATATATAAACAAAGATAAGAAGAACTGTAAGAAGCAGATAATTTAGCATAGAACTTTGATTCTAACTCTCATTGAAGGAAGCAAAAGTAACGACACCTACACACAAAATAGTCACTTTTGTATTTTTGTAGTCTGTATTTCTTCCCACATAATTTTAAGGAAAGGAAAAACAGAAGACAGTTACATCTGTGTACTATTTTATTTGAAAAGATAGTGGATACCTTGTGGCTAATCCTGTGTAGTTTCTTTACAGTCCTCACTTTTACTATTATTTAAATTTTCATGTCTTATCTTCCCAGTTGGGAAGATATGTATTCACTTAGAGATGAACAGCTTTCTCATACCTCCCAGCATAGTGATTAAGAGAATGGATTTTGTCAACAGACAGATTTGGGTTTGAGTCCAAACTCCCCATGAAATATGTAACCTTAGGTAAATTATTTAACTGCCCTGACTCTTTGGGTAATAATAATAATACTGTGTACAGGGTTCATTGTGTCCTCCAAAGACTCATGTCCCACCCAGACCTCAGAATGTGACCTTATTTGGAAATAGGGTTGCTGCAGATAGTACTAGTACTCTCTAGAGTAGGATGAGCTCTTATCTTATTTGTCTAGGGTCCTCATAAGAAGAGAACACCACATGAACACACAAACACAGAGGGATGACAGCCATGTGACAACAGAGACAGAGATGAAATTATGCAGCTGCAAGCCAAAGAATGCCAAGGACTATCAGAAACCACCAGAAGTTAGGAGAGAGGCATGGAAAAAATTCTCTGAGTCCCCAAAAAGGATTAAACCCTCATGAAACTGCAACTTTGGACTTGCAGCCTGAGCTGTGACAGTACACATTTTTGTTGTTTTAACACACTCAGTTTCTGATAATTTATTATGGCAATCCTAGGAAACTAACACAACTTACTTCATAAAACAGTTATAAATTTTAATGGAAATACTGTTTGTAGAGTGTTTACCATGATGCCTAACACATAGTAATCACACAATAAATGTTAGCTCTTAACTATTTACTAAGAGAATGAGAGTCAATATAGAATATACCACCACACTGTCCTTCTCTTTAGTCAAACATTTCACTAAATAGAGAATAAGGCAATTGGAATTCCTCTCTAATTTAGAATGAAGCATATAATTATAGAAGAACATTAAGTGTTGTTGGTTGTAGTTTTTTGGTGTTCTATATTGGCCATTTTAAGGAATGAGGCCCAAATGAATTGACTAAACTAATAAAGGAAAAGGAATTTCTTTAAAAAAATGGTCATTGAACCAGAGGGTTGCAAAGCTGAGAAAACATAGGCCATACAAAATCTTGAGGCAGGAAATATATAACCACAGAGCAATTGCTGGAGAAGCAATAAAAAGAAACCAAATCTGAGAAGTTATTAATAAATGAGAGAATAAAAATTCATGATGGAAGGCCAAAAAAACAGAAAGACTAGTAGCAAGAGTACAGACTTCAGCAAACAAAGGGACTTTTGGATACATTTTATTTATCCTATGGCCACTTTTTAAAATATAATCCTCATTTATTTTTCTCCTCTAAAATCTTATTTTCAAGAATAATAAATTTTGAAAATATAGAGGAGCACAAAAATAAAAAAGAACCCATAATACTCTGAGACAGAACCTATTTACAGTTTAATAAATTAAGTTTCCTGAAAACAAGAGCCCTGTCTGTCTTGTTCACTGAATTCCCTGTGCCTCGAAGGCAGGAGGTATGCAATAAATACTCATTATATGACAAAATGAACTTGTTTAGGTATATTTCCTTTCTGAGTTTTTCCAAATGAATATATTTTGGAATTGGGATTATTTGTTGTTCCACTGAGAACCCAAGCTCCAGCTTCCTTGTTTCATCCATTCCTATTTTACAAGTACCATCAGAGCAGCCACTGCATACCCTGAAAAAGTTATCACAACACTATTTTGATGGACACTAGTGCCAAATGATAGTTCAAGTTTTATCATATGTTCCAACTCATAGCCAAATTCCTCTAAAGGTAAACCATCTTGTAATTTTTCAGTCATATTTTCTCACCCTCTCTTTGTGCTACCTATGATTTATTCCATATAATAATTTTCCAAAGTACTTGACAAATGGTGGTATAATTACATGTTTATGTCTTCCAATTTAGGTTGAAATTTGCACTTAAATACCAGTTCTTTCCTTGACCAAAAACAAGAAGAAAAGAAAAAAATTCCCATTTCCTAAGGAAAATTCAGATTTCCCAAAAATAATATAAACCCACAATGGAAAATCACTGATGTAAAGCCATAAATTATTGGTATGTAAACGAAAGTCTCAGGTTCGTTGTTCTAACTGATACTTAGTAAACAGATCCAGTTATTTAAAAAGGGAAAAAAATCTTTGAAAATATATAAAGGCAATGATTTTCATGAAGTATTGCAGGTGTTTCTCATGAGAATAAACTCGAGAAAGCAAATCAGAAAATAAATCCCTCAAGAAAGAACTTTTATGTCCCAAACACTGAAGGAAAAAGGTATAAAATGAAATTAAAACATCTTAGTTCCACCACAATTCAGTCTATTTTTGTGTTCTAAATTTTACCACCTTTAGGGAATGATACTTTCATCCAAGGCTCAAAGCTGTACTGTAAAACTTATTGGAAAAGGTTTCTTAGAGATGTTTCTACCATGAGCAAAATCAGAGAATGTCTCTTAAAATTATACACTTTCAAGGTAAAGCCATTGCAGAAGACTAGGTTCTGCACTTGAACTAAATGAAACCAAAGGCTTGCAATTTTCCCACTATTTTTTGTTAGAAAGTAATTTAATTTTATCTAACTTAGACAAATGGGATTTAATAGTCAGTTGAATAATGTGATGCTATGTTGGTCTTGCATTGTTGTAAACTTATTTGTCATTTTAAATGTTTATCAATTTCATAAAAAGTTTAATCATACAATATAATGCAAAATATTCTAAGTCACTATGGAACTAGATGCAGACCCTGACATTAAAAAAATTTTTTGAACATTTTTTATGAGGCAGGTAGTTAACAATATCACCTCAATTATTCTATTGAATTAACTAAATAATGGGAAATTAAGCTTCAAGTAGTTGCTGCTGCCACTATTAAATTTTGTCATTAATTAAAACAAATTACTTGAGCAATTCATGATTATGTCTTAAAAACAGAAAAAAGAAAATATTAAATTAAAATTGATACAATTCCATCAACCAGCGAAAAGCATTGTTATACTTTCATCTTCTTCCCCTTGAGAATAAATATACATATTCCTAACAGAGCTAACCTAACCTAACCGACCTGACCCTAATGGACATTTACAGAACATTTTATCCAACACTTGAAGAACAAACATTCTCATCAGCACATGGAAAATTCTCCAGGATATACCATATGTTAGGCCACAAAACAAGTCTCAAAAAGTTGTTTTTTTTTATTTCAAAATATTACAGGAGTAAAAATGTTTTTGGTTACATGGATCAGTTTTGTTATGCGTGAGTTAGGGTTATAAGTGTGCCTATCACACAGACAGTGTTCACTGTACCCATTAGGTAGATTTCCATGTATCCCTTCTTCCCCCCTCCCAACTGCTTGACTTCTATTGAGTTTTACTTCCCTTTGTGAACATGTGTGCTCATCAGTTAGGTCCAGTTTAATAGTGACTACATGTGGTGTTTGTTTTTCCATTCTTTAGATACTTTACTTAGGATAATGGTCTACAGTTCCACCCAAGTTGTTGCAAAAGGCATTAATTCCTTCCCCTGGCTGGGTAGTATTCCACAGTGTATGTGTGAGTGTGAGTGTGTGTGTGTGTGTGTGTGTGTGTGTGTGTGTGTGTGTACACATTTTGTTAATCCACTCATGAATTGATGGGCACTTGGGTTGATTCCACATCTTTGCAATTGTGGATTGTGCTGCAATAAACATTTGCGTCCAGGTGTCTTTTTGATAAAATCACTTCTTTTCCTATGGGTAGACACCCAGTAGTAAGATTGCTAGATCAAATGGTAAGTATACTTTTAGTTCTTTGAGGAATCTCCATATTGTTTTTCATAGAGGTTATACTAATTTGCAGTCCCACCAACAGTGTATAAGCTTTCCTTTCTCTCTGCATCCATGCCAGCATCTATTGTTTTTGGACTTTTTAATAAAAGCCATTCTAACTGGGCTAAGGTGATGTCTCATTGTGGTTTTAATTTGCATTTCTCTGATGATTAGTGACATTGTGCACTTTTTCATTTGTTTATGGGCCATTTGTCTATCTTCTTTTGGAAAGCTTTATTGTCCACTTGTCTATCTTCTTTTGAAAAGCTTCTGTTCATGTTTTTTGCCCATTTTTAATGGGACTGTTTGTTTTTTCTTGCTGATTTGCTTGAGTTCTTTGTAGATTCTGGTTATTAGCCCTTTATCAGATGTATAATTTATGAACAGTTTACGTCTATTTGCTCTGTTGATTATTTCCTTAGCTGTGTAGAAGCTTTTTAAATTAATCAAGTCCCATTTATTCATTTATGATGTTGCTGCGACTGCTTTTGTAGTCTTCTTCATAAATTCTCTGCCTAGACCAATATCTAGAAGAATTTTTCCAACATTTTCTTCTAGAATTCATAGAGTTTCGTGCCTTACATTTAAGCCTTTTATCCATCTTGAATTACTTTTTATGAGTGGTGAGAGAAATCAAAATCCTATCAAGTATCTTCTCAAACTGCAATGGAAAAAAACTAGAAATCAATAACAAGAGGAACTCTATAAACTATACAAATACATGGAAATTAAACAGCATGCTCCTAAACAACCAATGGGTCTAAGAAGAAATTAAGAAGATGATAAAAAATTCCTTGAATCAAATAAAAATGGAAACATGACATACAAAAACCTATAAAATACAACAAAAGAAGTACCAAGAGGGAAGCTTATAGCAATAAAATGTGTACATTAAAAAAAAGTAGTAAGATTTCAAATAAGCAACCTAACAGTGCACCTCAGGAACTAGAAAAGCAAGAACAAACCAAACCCAAAGTTAGTAGAAGGAAAGAAGTAATAAAGATCAGAGTAGAACTAAATGACAAACAGACAAAAATAAATAACAACACAAAAGATCAATGACATGAAGATTTGGAGTTTTTGTAACAAGGAAAACAACATTGACAAACCATTCACTAGACTAACTAAAAAAGAAATGAGAGAGGAGACCCAAAGAAGTGAAATCAGAAATGAAAACGGCAACAATAGCAAAGAAATATAAATGATCATTAGGGACAAATATGTGCCAATAAATTGGAAAACCTAGTGGAAATGGATAAATTCCTGGACACATACATGCTATCAAGATTGAACTACAAAGAAATAGAAAACCCCCATTAAAAAGTAGTAAGATTAAATCAGTAGTAAAATGTCTTCCAACAAAGAAAAGTCCAGGACCAGTGGCTATACTATTGAATTCTACCAAACTTTTAAAAAAGAACTAATACCAACCATTCTCAAAGTACTACCCTGATACCAAAACCAGAAAAGGACACAGTAACAAAAAAAGAAAACTACAGTCCAATGGCCCTGATGAACATAGATGTAAAACTCTTCAACAAAATACTAGCAAATTGAATCTAATAGCACATCAAAAAGATAATACACCATGATCAAGTGAGATTTATACCAGGGATGCAAGGACGGTTCAACATATACAAATCAATAAATGTGATATATCACATCAACAGAATGAAGAAAAACCACATGATCATCTCAATACACACAGAAAAAGTATGTGACAGAATTCAACATGACTTCACAATTAAAAACTCTCACCAAATTAAGTATAGAAGGAACTTACCTCAACACAATAATGGCCATATATGACAAACCCATAGCTAACATCATACTAAATGGGGAAAAGCTTTTCCTCCAAGAACAGGAACAAGACAAGGATTCCCACTTTCTCCACTCTTATTCAACATAGTACTTTAAGTCCTAGCCAGAATCATTAGGCAAGAGAAAGGATAAAGGCCATTCAGATTGGAAAAAAGGAAGTCCAACTGTCCCTGTTTGCAGACAACATAATCATACAGATAGAAAAACCTAAACAGTCCACCAAAGAACTCTTAGAACTGACAAACAAATCTAGTAAAGTTGCAGAATACAAAATCAACATATAAAAAGCAGTAATGGCAGAATGCAGTGGCTCATGCCTGAAACTCCAGCATTTTGGGAGGCCAAAGCAGGAGGATCACTTGAGGCCAGGAATACAAGACCAGCCTGGCAAGATGGCAAGATCCTTTCTCTACAAAAAATAAGAAAAGAAATTAGCCAAGTGTTGTGTAGTGGTGCATGCCTCTAGTCCCAGCAACTTGGGAGGCTGAGGTGGGAGGATCACTCGAGTCCAGGAGTTCAAGGTTTCAGTAAGCTATGATTGTACCCCTGCACTCCAGCCTGGGCCATCGACAGAGTAAGAACTTGTCAAAAAAAAAAAAATCAGTAGCATTTCTGTACACCAATAGTAAACTAATTGATAAAAGAAATGGAGAAAGCAATCCCATTTACAACTAGCTATAAAAAACAAACAAACAAAAAAACATACTTAGGAATAGATTTGGCCATGGAGCTCTACAGTGAAAACTACAAAACTCTGATAAAAGAAATTAAAGAGGACACAAAAAATGTGAATACCTTCCATACTCATGGATCGGAAGAATTAATATTGTTAAAATGACGATATTACCCCAAACAATCTACAGATTCAATGCAATCCTTATCAAAATATCAATGATATTCTTCACAGAAATAGAAAAAAACAATTCTAAAATTTATATGGAACCACAAATAAGCCTAAGTAGTCAATGCAATCCTGAGCAAAAAGAGCAAAGCTGGAGGCTTCAAACTACCTTACTCCAAAATATACTAAAAAGGTATAGTTAATCAAAATAGTAAGGTATCAGTATAAAACATAAACATAGACCAATGGAATGGAATAGAAAACCCAGAAATAAATCCATGTATTCACAGCCAACGAATTTTTTACAAAAGTGGCAAGAATATACTTTGGGGAAAGGACACTCTCTCTAATAAATGGTACTGGGAAAACTGGATATCTATATGCAGAAGAATAAAACTAGACCCTTATGTCTCACTACAGCCAAAAATCAACTCAAAATGGATTAAAGACTTAAATGTTTTAAGACCTGAAATTATAAAACTACTAGAATAAACATGAGGGAAACTTTTCAGTACATTGGTCTAGGCCAAGATTTTATGGGTAAGATTTCAAAAGCATAGGCAACAAAAACAAAAACAAAAATAGACAAATGGGACTATATTAAACTAAAAATCTTCTTCACATCAAAGGAAAAAATCAAAACAATCAACAAACTGAAGAGAGAACCTACAGCATGGGAAAAAATATTAGCAAACTATACATCTGACAAGGGACTAATACCCAGAATACACAAAGAACTCAAACAGCTCAACAGCAAATAAATTATAACTTGATTAAAAAATGGGCAAAGGATCTGAATAGACATTTCTCAAAAAAAGACATACAAATGGCTAACAAGTATAATGAAAAAATGTTTAACATTACTAATCATTAGGGAAATGCAAATCAAAATCACAATGAGATACCATCTTACCCAGTTAGAATGGCTATTGTCATAAAGACAAAAAATGATAAATGCTGGCGAGAATGCAGAGAAAAGGAAATTAGTAAACACAGTTAATGGGAAAGTAAATTAGTACAGTCATTATGAAAAACAGTATGATGGCAAGTTTTCTCAGAAGACTGAAAATAGAATCACCACATGATCCAGCAATCCCACTACTGGGTATTTATCTAAAGGAAAGGAAATCAGTATATTGCAAAGATATCTGCACCCTTGTGTTTACTGCAGCACTATTAACAATTGCTGAGATATGGAGTCAAGCTAAATGTCCATCAAAAGATAAGTGAATAAAGAAAATGTGGTATAGATACACAATGGAACACTATTTCGCCATAAAAAAGAATGAAATCCTATCATTTGTGGCAACATGGATGAGTCTAGAGTATGTTAAGTGAAATAAGTCAGCAACAGAAAGATAAAAACCATGTTCTCACTCATATGTGGAGGCTAAAAAATGTTGAGCTCATGGAAGTAGTGACTAGGATTGTGGTTATTTGGGTAGAGGGGAGGAGAGGATAGGGAGAGGTTGGTTAATGTATACAAAATTCCAGCTAGATAAAAGCAATAATTTCTAGTGCTCTACAGCACTGTAGAGTGAATATAGTTAGCAATAATTTATTATATACTTTCAAAAAGCTAGAAGAGAGGATAATTATCCTGATTTGATCATTATATATTATATACATGTATTGATATTCGGTATCTCATAAATATGTATAATGATATGCCAACTAAAAATAAAAGGAGGGAAAAAAGCAGATTAAGAGCTCCAAGCCTCCTCACTTATTAAAAAAAGATGGTATCAATTCATACTCCTATCAAAAATATAGGGGAATATTCATTTCCTCACATTTACATCAGTTCAGATTCCTCCTTTTAATTTTTGTCCATCTGATAACTAAAATGAGAATGGTATCTCACTTTTAGTAGGTGACAGTTAAAAATGTATATATATTTTTGAAAAAACCTTAATCAACCAGTAAATAAACAAAAAAAAATAAACCAATAAAGGAGATAAAATAGAATCATAAAAAAATAAGAGAAGGCAGAACAAAAAGGAAAAAGCCAACAAAGAACACATAGAACAGTAGGAATCAATAGCAAGATGACAGACCTAAACCTAATAATATCAATAATAACATTAAATATAAATAACTCAAATGTTCCAATTAAGAGATTGACAGACTGGATTAATATAAGTGAGATTTAACCATATGCTGCTTATAAGAATAATATATAATACCATATAAAGTATGTTCTCTGCACACAACTAAATGAACTTAGAAATTATTAACAGAAAGGTCTCTGGAAAATCCTTAAATAGTTAAAAATTAAACAACAAACTTCTAAATAAACAATGGGTCAAAATTATATAACAAGGGAAATGAAAATTTTTGAACTGAATGAAAATGAAAACAGGACACATCAAAATTTGTGAGATTAAACTAATGTCATGGTTAGAGGAAAATTTGTAGCACTAATCATCTGAATTTTTTAAAAAAGGGGCAGTCTCAAATAAATGTCTTGAGCTTCCACATTAAAAAATGAGGAAGAAAAAAGCAAATAAAATCCAAAGTAAACAGAAGAAGGGAAATAAGAAAGATCAGAATGGAAAAAAATAGACTAGAAAATAGAAAAACAATGGAGAAATTAATACTGTTTCTTTGAGAAGACCAATAAAATTAATAATTCTCTAGCCAGACTTATTAAGAAAAAAGACACATTACCAATATCAGAGATAAGAGAGGTGATATTACTACACATCCTATGACATTAAAAGGATAAAAATGTTTCCAAAATATTTAAGTATTATGAACTGTATGCTAAGAAATGCAACAATTTAGATGAAACAGACATATTTCTCAAAAAATACAAACTACCAAAGCTCAATCAAGAAATAAACTGAATATTTCTATATAAGTTAACTAAATTAATTTATAATTAAAAGCCTTCCCACAAAGAAAAGTCCAGGTCTAGATGGATTCAGCAATGAATTCTACTAAATATTTAAGTAAGAAACTATACCAATTCTGCACAACCTCTTATAGAAAAATTGAAAGGGGGAATACTTCCCAACTCATTCTATAAGGGAAGAATTATCCTGATTCCAGAATCAAATGGAGACATTATAAGAAAAGAAAATTACTCTTATCCCTCATGAATATAGGTACAAAAATACTTAAAATATTAGCAAATCAAATCCAACTATATAAAAAAGACTGATACATTGTGACCAAGTGGGATTTATTTTAGAAATTCAAGACTGGTTTACATTCAACATCAATCAAAGCAATTTATCAAATTAACAGACTAAAAAAGAAACACCAAATGATCACCTCAATGAAGCATAAAAATCATTTGACAAAATCCAGCATCCACTTATGATAAAAATTCTCAGCACACTAGGTATAGGAGGAAATTTCATTCACCTGATAAGGGCATGTACATAAAAAGCTACACCTAAAATCATATTTCATGGTGAAAAACCTACTGCTTTCTCCCTGAAGTCAAGAATGAGACAAAAATGTCTGTTCCTATGACTTTTAACGTGGTGTTGGAGTTCCTAAACAGTGCAACATGAGAAGAAAAAGGAAACAAAAGAAAAAGGAAGGGAAAGGAAAGGGAAAGGGAACATTGGAGAAGTATAAGTAAAATCATATTTATTTGCAGATAGCATTATTGTCTATGTAGAAAAATCTAAGAAATCTACAAAAGAGGCAACTAATAAGTTTAGGAGTTCAGGATGCAAGGTCAATAAACAAAAATTGTGTTTCTATATACCAACAAAATGTAACCGGAAATTAAAACTAAATCAATCTAAAAAATACCATTTATAATGCCAACAAAAATACAAAATATAACAACTAAAATTAAAAATAACAAAAAACAAGCCAAAAAAAAACATCAAAAATGATCATGTCAAGAATTAGTATGGATGTGAAGCAACTGGAACTCTCCTGAAAACGGTATGACAGTGCCTTAAAATGTTAAACATACACCCACAATATGACCTTTCCATTCCACTCCAACATATTTACCCAGGAAATGAAAACATGTGTCCACATAAATATTTGTACACTAATATTCAGAGCAGCCTTATATAGCTACCCCCTCGAAAACAAAAACACCTCTCAAATGCCCATCATCAGATGGTAAACAAATTGTGGTATAGCCATACGATGGAATTAAAAAGGCATAAACTATTGATACAACATGGATGAATCTTAAAATAATTATGCTGAGTGATAGAAGTGAAACAATAAACAAGTACATACTCTATAATTATATTTATATAAAATTCCAGAAAATATTAGCTAATTTATAGTGACAGAAAGCAGATCACTAATTGCCTGGGAAGAAGGTAGAGAAGGAGAGATAGATCAATTACAAAAGAGCACAAGGAAACTATTGGGGGTGATGGATATGTTCATTATCTTGATATGGCAATGGTTTCACAGGTATGACAGGTATGTCAAAACTCATCAAGTTGTATACTTTAAATATGTGGAGTTTACTGTACATCAATTACATCTTAATGAAGCTGCAAAAGTAAGTATGAATGAATCCATTTCTATACACTTATACATCAGTTCATATTCATCTTCTTTAGTTTTTGCCAACTTTATAAGTACAAAATGACACTTTACTTTTAAAATATCTTTGATGACAATTGCAAATAAGCATTTTTCACATATTTTGCTGTCACCATTTTTATTACTACTTATTACCTCTCACATAAATTAATCATTCTATGGTCACCGACTAGCATTTAAAAATTACCTCCTTGAGATAATAAAAAAATCCTAGCTCTGTGAAGTTTCATTTTTTTGTTATTTTTTTACATTTTTAATGAACTTGCTGTAGTCTCAAATCCTATAAGTTTAGTTAATTTTCTCAGACCCCAAAACTATGTTTACTGAGTTTTGTATATATGTATGTATGCCATTTGCTCAAAAAGCATACTTCAGATGATTATACAGTGGCCTCATAGACTCCTAGAAGACCCATGTGGAGAAAATAATTTTGCCTTATGCAACAACTGAGACTGTCCACGGGGATTTGTTCAAAGATGCTCATATATTAAGTTTAATTTCAGTAAGCAATGGCCTTGAAGATTCATAACCAAGTTTATATTTACTAATTATCATGGGTTAAAAGAAAAAATTCTACTATCAAAATCTTTACCAGACTTCTTTAGCAATTATTAATTGGAGCAATAGAAACTTGATGCTGTGTTTTCCAGATAATGACACAAATAATTAGGGAAATATGCAGCAAATAAGTAGAGAAGCCTAAAGGACATGCAGATAGATAATAAATAGTTGAAAGTTAGCTATTGCATACTTTCTTTTAAAAGAATAGTGTTAAGTTTAACACTTACTTCTAAGTAAAATGTCAGAAAAGACTAACTAAAGTGAAGAAAAAAATGCTGAGAGGTCAATGTAGTAGAAAATTTGCATAGACATTTTCACCATTGTTATGAGCTGCAGATAGTCTCTTAGGTGTCCAGAATCACACTTCCCCTTACTTAGAGGCCACCAATTAATGTGTCTTTCTAATGGTACACCTTATGTCAACATGCATTTTGTTCAAGAATGTATTTCAAAGAAGAACATTTAATAACTCTTAAGTGAACATCACTGTCATAAAAGTATACTGGGGCAACTTTTTGAGAGAGACTAGTTTTTCTACCAAGTTACATCCATAATAAAACTTATTATTAATGACAATAATGGCTACTTTTTGTTGAATATTTACTAAATTCCAGGCACTATGCTAGATGCTCAATCTTCCTTAATTTCTCACAATAGCTAGAATTTACAATCTGCAATTTACAGGTGAAGAAAGTGAGAGTTTCCCTCCTTACAGTATATTAGTGTGCTGTGTCATGTTTCAGACAAAAAGTTAGTACAGATCTCTCTTTAGTTACTTAATCTCTAGGCATTATTTTTGTTCTTTTTCCTCCTAAAGTATATAAACTGGTTTACTGAGTGAATCACCATGGGTGGGTGTGAGGGGTTGGGGGAGAAAGTTGCCTTTATAAATAAGTAAATGCCATTAGGCCATCAAAATAAGCATACTTGCATAAAAGGAGGACTTAACAGTTTCTCAAGAAAAAATGTTAATTTCCTTTTGATTTTTTGACTATACCTAAACCATTCTGTCTTAACAGCTTCCAGAATGAACTTGCCCTGAGTTGGTTATCAGTTAATACTTATTAGAAAGACCATGACCTCTGCTCTGTGGAAAACTATGGAGTGACGATGGATTTTTTTCATTGTTCATTCACTAATAGAGATTAATGAAGCAACTAAGCAGAAAGAAAATAAAGATGACAAAACTGTAAGAGTAGAAGAGCAGTAAGAATGAAAGGCTAATTTTTTTGGTTGATGTGTTAGTAAGAAATTCTCATTGACTCACATTGGAGAAGCAGAGGCCCATCTGGGATGCTCATCAGATAAATTACCAAAGAAAACACATTTCTGCCTTTCATGGAATTTCTCTACAAGACACAGTTCTGGCAGCCACAGTGATCTGACAGTGTAATTAGCAAGCAGGGTGGCAACATGTAAGTTTGACCAAAGACATAAGTAAGTTATTTATAAAAAGATCAGAATAAAAAGAAAGTTACCTGATTGCAAGAAGAAAAATTAAAACAAAATAAAAACATTCTCAAGAGAGGTAACAGCACTGTCTTTTCTTGAGAGCATTTAGGCTAATCATTCACAGCGATTTAAAGTCATGCCTCTGGCGTAATTCCAAATCCAGGGGCAGCCTCAGACCAATTTTTTTGTAACAGAATATTTTAGAAATTGAGACCCCCCCTCCCAATCTGCAAAAATTGATCCACTTTCTGTTTGCTATGGGATAGCTTTCTGGCCTCAGTCCTCTATAGAAATGGAGACTCAACCTTTGAAAGACAAACCACTAGACTATATTCTGCAGCTATTTGAGACTATTTATTCCAGCTGCTTGGGGTTGTTAAAATCTGACTACCAAAAGAAGAGCCAGAAGAGCCCCAACAATCTCACTGTATGGCAGACATGATGGAAAAGCTGTGGAGATGCTTCGTTGTACCTACCACATTGTTAAAGAGGCATGTGAAAGAAACTGTGGGAATGTGAAAGAAACAAGCAAAGAGAAAACCTGAAGCCGCCTATCACATGCACCACTCGCCGCCAAAGCTGTGGGTGCTGATAGCATTATTGTTTAATCTCTCTGAAGAATATGTGGGAGCAGAAAGCACAACATCCCCAAGTTGTTACTTTGTCACAACTTTACAGAATACATAAGCACTTCAGTAAATACACAGATTTTTTTGCAAACTGTAAATCATCTGTGAGCCACCACTGTTCGACTAATTACAGCAAGAAGCTGTGCTCATTAGCTGTTCTCATCTGGCTCACTGCACGACCTAAATAGTCCGTAAATGAGCCGGCAATTATTGCTGTATTACCACTACCAGCTCCGCTCACATCAAAATATCTCCACCAAATGTTACGCCTGTTGGTATTATCAGGTTAGAAATTTCATAAACATATTGAAGCAGTTAATTGGGAGATTATTAAAAAAATGTGAAAATAGAATCATCAGTGAAAGAGTTTTCATCAAACCCCAGATAGGCGGCTCCACCTATAGACAAGAATCTCGGAATGCAAGCATCTGGGAGCACACCATTGCCTGCTTCTAAATATCACTGGAAAACTAGGAAAGTGACAAAAATTTATTTGCATTAAATGGCAGAAAAGTGAACCATGCATATTCTTATGCCACCTAAAAATGATCTCTTGACTTGGACAAAATAAAACGAAAGGGTGTGCTCATACGCGTAGGGCCAGAAAGAATTTTAGCCAAACAGAAAAGCAAACTGTAATGTTGGTGAGACTTCATTATTTCCAGCTCCATTATATCATTATATATTGAAGGAACACTAGGATTTTTTTGTTTCTTTGGTTTAATTTATTTTCTAAAAAATATTAACAAACATGTTAATGGTGAAAAGAAAGTAATAAAATAGCTTGACTTTGGAGAACAATTTTCCAACACCTTCAAACATTTTAGAAGCATCTGTTTACAATATCAAATGATTAGCTAATTAGTTGTATTTTTGTTTATTCATTAAAATGTCCTCTTTGAGCTTCATTTTAGTTATTGTAGATATTTAAAAGTAATACATTTTTTAAACTCACCATAATTATTATTTTATATTCATTCAAATTTGCCCAACTTCAATTAACTGAATTTAATGAGATCTTATCGTGAACATTTTTATTATAAAAAGGGGGGCCCTCAGTACTGGGGCCCATTATTTTATCTTATTCTTGGTGGCCATCACATCAGATTCATCACTGATTATGGTCCTGAAAAATATAGAAATACAGAAAATGCTAAAAGCTCTTGGGGCTCTGATTCTATTGGCTTTCCCCTACGTACCATCACAGAAGAGATAAATAGTCTAATAAATAAATATTTTATCTGATTCTTTATTCTTATACTAGTTGCTTGCATACAAGATAGAAAGTCTCTAATGGATTGAATATCGTTATTTACTCAGAGACAGCTGATATCACAATGTGGCCTATATGGTACAAATGATTTGACAGGATGCAGAACAGAAGCAATCATTAACAATGTGCTCTAAAAAGATGTTTTTCTTGATGAAGACACTGACTATAACAATGACAATGATATCAAGAGGCAACTCTTCCTATTTACTAATTGACATCAATAGGCAAAGGGAATGTGCATCATATTTATTCTACTCTTTCCAGCTGTTGAGTTTACAAAGAACCCTTCAAATCTGATTAGTGAATATCTGTTTATTCATGAATTTCATGAAGTATTCTATATAGCTATAACATTCTTCAAGCTATAAGGGCTTGGCTATAAATGCATCACTGCTTTTCCCTACTAAAAACTTCATCAATTCCAATGTATATTTTGAGTGTAAGAGTAGTTTTCCCTTTTTCTTTCTCCTTTAGGATGCTTCTTAGAAAGATACCTAACTTCCCTGCCTATCTCCTCTGATATCTTGCCTTGCTACTGAAAGTGAGGTCTGCAGCCTAAAACTTTCAGCATCCTCTAGGAGCTTAGAAATGTGGAAATCCAGTATCTTGAGCCCCAATCTGTATCCCCTGAATTACAATCTGCATTTTAACAAAAAACACTGGTCTAGGGAAAAGCATGTTATGGCCCCCCATGGGTCTTTTCTCTGCATGAAGGGGGAGTCAAAGCAATGTCCAATCATGCAGACTCAAAGACTGAACAACATAAACACATCATTTTGACTATTTTAACTCACTATCAATGTTTTTAAAAAGTTTTATTCAAAGGCCACTCCATCTTCAGAAAGGTATACTGGATTCTGTTGAAAGCTGATTCTAAAAATAATCTTTTTTAGTTGTTTGCAATGTGATAATCATACCAATAGGGATTTTAGAGTGCCTGCTTTGTGCCCACTGCTATACTCAATACAGTGGAGGACTCAAATAAAGCATTCACCAATTATCAAGGGCTTTGCTCTTCCCTGGCTGTGGTTTATACTACAGTTCATATACCTAATGTTCTTAAAATTCTTTCAACTCTTCAATCACTTTTACATCTATAGTGTTGCTTTAATATCTCATATTCCAGTAGATATTTTTTTTTCTTTAATATACTGGGAAACTGAAGCTTAAAGTTGTTTAGCGACCACCCAAAGTCACCAGCTGGCTAAAGGCAAAGTTGATATGGGGGGATCCTCTTCTAAAACTACGGAACTCATAAAGTTTACTCGCTCCCCCATTAGGGAATATCTTAAAGCAATGTTGGCTTGTATCCTGTCTATTAATGGGATCTACTGCATTGAACACCTCTGCGCATGTCTCTCAGCCGTGGAAATATATAAAGAGGGGTTTTCAGATTTTACAAAACAATATGGTATGATGAAAGAAGCACTGGATAGTAAGCCAGAAAACTTCCCCAAAATAACTGCTGTAGGGAGGTGCTTTTCCAATCCTCTTAAAAATCAGAACAGTTCCCAGAGAGAACAGATCAGAGCCAAAGCACTTCATCTTCTAAACGGCAGAATCTCTGCCATGAAGGACATAATTGGGTGTTTGCTCATTATCTTCAGGGTGTGATTTGGCCTGGTTTTTGGCTTAAATGGGGAAAGGAAGATGGGAAACTGAAGTAGCCCGCTGTTTCAGGACACACAGCTCAGAAGCCTGGCATCATGGAGACATGTGCAGCCTATTTACGGAGGAAGGGCAGCCTACTATGAAGGAAGAATCTTTATCTTTGGTGTGAATGATGCCTGTACTGACAGAATACCGGAAAACCATCCTCCTTGAGTAAAGTACTATACATGTCTCTATAGCATCACTTACCTCACTTATAAAAGACAGACAAGCAGGATTTGATCATTATATAATGTATAATGCACTGGTACATCACACTGTATCTCATAAATACGTATGATTATTATATGACAGTTAAAAATAAAAATTAATTTTAAAAAGACAAGAGAAATAGGTTTTACAAGTTTAAACCCCACCAGATAAAGAAACAGTACCAATCCAAATCTAAAGGACTACAAGTTTCAGTTGTTTTCAGTAGAATCCATTCCCTTACAAAAAAAAATGAGTATACAGAGAAAAAGGGACCTGCAGCAGCCAAATTAAATTCTGGCTAAACATCAACTTCTTTTTTATTAGGGTCAGAAATTCCCACCTTAGTAAAAGTTGCTTTGGGAAAAAAGCGCTAACCTCTCCTCAGCTGACTTAAAAGGAAAAGGAAATTTTATCACCTCCAGTCAGGATAAATTAATTACTGGCCAGATATGATAGTGGGACTACCCTATGTGGACCACCAAAGCGCAGAACCCCAGCTCAGAAACCCAGAGAGTACCTGTGGATGAGGAAACCACGAGTAAAAGGATCAGGGGCGGATTTCATTTGGGCGGTGGGATGGGGTTTCGTATTCCCCACTCCCTTGTCCCTTCCCTAAACGGTAAGGAGATCTTTTGGAATTTGAAGAGGCTCACAAAATTGTACCCTTCTTTTCCTCCCCTTAATTCCGAACCACTTAAGAGACAGATGAGGAGCAGGACAGAGATAACTATCAGCATTATGCTCAAACCTCGGAGCTGGAAAGACGGTGCTGAACATCCTCAGGCCTTCCATGTGGGAGTCTACCGCGGCCAAAGCGAGAGCACGAAGGCTCAGACCTCAAATAGAGATTTCCTCAGGGCGCTCGCTCAGGTGAAAAGAGTGGGAGGAAGGGGCGGAGCTGGGACCGCTCATTCTTTCGTCAAACCACCAATCAGACAGAACTCCGCCCACTGGCGCCGGGACAGAGTGAAGAAAGAAAAGCCTAGCGTGTTGCACTAATGGATGTCCCTCCACATTGAAGGAAATGTGAGGAAGGGAGAACAAATGTTCCCCCACACGACCTAGTTCAGCTTTTCGTTCTCCATATCCATTGGGGTAACTGTCAAGCCCGTGAGAAACTAGAAATAGAGAGATCCGCGGTACAGTATCAGGACAGATAACTCCATTTTTAAGAAACCACTCTACAACAGCAATCACTGCCCCATTTTGGAGTGTCCGTCAGCGGAGCATAGATTTTGCCTCCAAAAGTTCTGAAATGGGTCAGAGTCATGCAATAGGTTAAAACCTCAAAACTGCTGTATTATCCAAAGCCTAACTTTCACTTGCTATTCTAATTCCAAATTATTTCCAGCCACATTAACTATAACTATCAGAGGTTCTGCAATGAGATCAAAGGTACTCCAATAATAAAATGACAGCAATAAGGGTCCTCAAATTTGAATATAAGCTCTCTCCCATTATTAAAAATTTCTCAGGATATTAAGAAATTGAAACTCTTGTGCGCCCCACTTTTAAAGTATCCCAAATTAGATTGAATAAAATTGAAGCGCAAATGAAAATTATTTTACCATTGAAAGTTAAATTACAAATATTTCAAGTTAAATTAAGGTCAGATTTCCTATTGTGTTCAATCTCAGCTACAGAGCTTCTCTACTAGAAGACTTGATGGAGTTGGGATCCTTTCAGTAGCCTTTCTTCTAATGTAGCAGTTCCCAAACTTTTTGGCACCAGGCACCGGTTTCATGAAAGACAATTTTTCCACGGAAGGGGCAAGGGGAAAGGTGGGGGGATGATTGAAGCAAATTGCATTTATTACATTTGCAGCCACTGCCCAGCGCAAGCATTACCGCTTCAGCTCCACCTCAGATCATCAGGCATTAGATTCTCTTAAGGAGCTTGCAAACTAGATCCCTCGTCTGCCCAGTTTACAGTATGGTTCTTGCTGTTATGAAAATCTAATGCCACAGCTGACGTGACATAGGAGGCGGAGTTCAGGCGGTGATGCTAGCCACAGGGAGGGGAGTGGCTGTAAATACAGAAGCTTTGCTGGGTCTCCTGCCACTCACCTTCTGCTGTGCAGCCCGGTTCCTAACAGGTCATAAACCATGCAGGGGCGGGGGGCAGCGCAGTTCTAACGGATGAATTATAGTTTCTTTAAAGCCTGTGAATCTGAATTTGCTATTTCAAAATTTCCGATGAGCCTAATTTTTCAAGATTCCAAAGGGTTACTAAGACATGCAAGACTATTACAGCACTGGCCCCATCTTCAATGAATTTTGAAATATAAAATAATCTTCATCTGATCAGTTATGCCAGGCACAATTATGTTTTTAAGCAAAGGATGGACTTAAGTGTTTTCAAAGACCATAGCAGAGATTTGGTAGCATCTGAAGGATGCTAGGTAGATAAAGAAAATCCTGATTTCTGCTTAGCTAGGATGCCAGTCATCTATGGCAGATTTCATAGTCCACAACTTTTTAAATTCAACACAATAGAAACCCCTCCAACAAAGTGATTATTCTTGTCATGTATTTACCATATCTGGGGGACTGGGGAGGAGGGTCTTGGGGGTGACGCCTATGCATGTTTTCACCTCTCAGAAAGATGCATAAGATCATCCTGCCTTCTTGCAAAGTTTAGAAATTTGCAATACTGGTGGTCTTAGACCTCAAGTCTGATCTTAGATCCCTTTATTTCTGAATCAGCATATTCAGTTTCTTAAATTCCTTTTCCCCTTTGTACTCTGTGATTCTAGTGCACCAATAATAAATGAAAAGCAAGCTCCACCTTATAACACTCACAGTGTCTTTTGTGCAGACATTTTCATTTCATGCCACAATGGCTTCTTCCACTACCTCTTGTTATGGACAGATAACTCCATTCTCAAGAGACCACTCTTGAAAGACAAAGTGACAAAGAATTACTTTGGTCAGTGGTTCTTAACCAGGAATGATTTTTACCCCCAAGGGATATTTAACAATGGCTGGAGACATTTTTTATTTTCACAACTGGAATGTGGAGGGTTATGCTAATTGCATCCAGGGCAAAGAAACCAGAGATGTTGCTAAATTGCCTACATTGTACAGGACAGCAGCCCCCACCTCCCAAACACACAATAAGGAATTATTCTGCCCGAAATGTCAATAATGCCCATATTGAGAAAACCTGAGTTAGGTAATTAAATTGATTGAATTGGTTTCACAGGGAAGTTCTACCACTCAGCCACACACTCGTTTCAGATGGAGAAACACCTCAAATAATCCTTGAACTGCAGCTGCTATTGAAGTTATAAAAGCTTAGACCTCTAGGACTCTAGGGCAGACCACTACCCATAACAAAGGCTTCTTGTGATGTTGTCTTTCCTTAGCTTTTGAAATGTTCCCAGTTTTAAACAGCTTTTCTTTTTGCTTCATTTACAGTAATGGAATATGTCTCTTATATCTAATCTTACAATTCCCTTCAAGAAACTCAGTTGAGTTTCTAATAGTTTAAAATACTTATTTTGATCCTTTTCTTTTCAATGCACTCAGGCTAGAATGGTTTGTTGGAATTGAAAGCCAAGTTTACCTCTTTTTTTCTTTTTTTGTGGTCTAGATATATTTTTATTCTAAAATTTCTCAAAACTTTGTGTTGAAGATTTTTCCATAATGAGAACAATGAAAATAAAATCAATAAGTTCTGGGTTTGTCCAATAATAGTACACATTTTTCTGATTTTCATCTCAATTCTGTTCAAATTTTTGTACCATTTAGTATAGCTGGCCCATTATTTCAGGGGTAGTACCCCAACTGCTCTTACTACAGACTCTCTGTCAGTGGTATTGAATGAATTTCTTATAGTTTCCTGGAGTTTGGCTCCCTTTGGTAGGGTCTATTCTAGTCTTCTCTCTAAAATCTTGTCTGCCTTCCTCTGTTGGATGTCTCTGGGCCCTATCACCATTTCTAATTTAGCAACAACTAGTAACTACTTCAATATATCCCCTTTTGATAATGCTCTTCTTACAGGCAGTTAGACATAGTTGCCTAACCTAAGGTCAATACTGGACTTCAATATGTCATTTTCTCCTTCATCTCTGCCCAGTCAAAGATCTCAATCTTTCTCTTACAGACATGTCTCTCTCCTTCTAGCTTATTATACTTCCACTCTTCCTGTTCCTACAGTAAGACTGAAGCACACTTGGGAAACCACTACAATTTCTCCTTTATATCCCTAGAGACAGGGTTTCATGACAAGCCTTTTAAATTGCCTTCAGGTTCACAATAATTTCAATGAGTTGTTCCTTTACTTCATCCCTAGAAGATGGCTTTTATTTTTTTCTGAAAAGACTCCATTTCTTCTTGTGGTTTATTTTTTATTAAATTCTACCACACTCTATAAGCTAATACACAATTTTGATCTCTGAATTCTGATGTCATCATCAGACCTATGTCTGACAATTCAAAGCCAATTTGAAACCTTGTAGGTCCTGAAGCTACATAAATTTAAACTTACTCTTTTGCTTCAAATGCATCGTTACAAAGAACAAGGTTCAGGGCAGCCTATGTTATCTATGAGGCCTGGCACAAGAAAGTCAAAGCTAGACGTCCTCATACTAGTGCACTGTATAATAAGGAACTAAGTTGTATTTGACAGTCCTGGCCTCCAGATTTTTCAGAAAAACAGAACAGCTAAGAATTGTTCTGCCTCCAAATGTCTAAAAGCATACTTACAAATTCCCTTTTCCCTATAATCCCATTTTTGCCTCAGCTGTACTTGCTTATGAGGACTTCCATGGCCTATCAGCCAAATTAAATCTGCATTGTTAAAGTATCACATAATCCTAAAGCCTCTTGATTGAAGCCCTGCCACAAATTTTAATCCCAGGGCAGTATTTTGCTCCCCAAATGCCATTCTTTGTCAGTTTCTCAATGTTTGCAGCCTATGTGCCAGGTCCTAACATTCCACTGATTGAATTTACCTCTCAGAGTCATAGGCTCCTCTTTTGTGACACACAGAGTGAGACAAGAATGGGTGCCCTAAGAGAAGGGCAGGAGGTGGGAACTGAGCTAGCATGCTCAGTTCTGCTACCAGGTACATCAATTAGAATTCACTCTTTCCTTACTGGCTAGGAATGAGTAAAGGGATGGAAAGAGGCTAGTATTGTTATGCAAACCTTTCCACATAAAGAAAACATCAGGAATGGGGAGTAAGCTTTCCCTAAAACAGTAAAGCAGAATAGATACTGCATTAGCATAATAACATTAAAGTTATGAGACATGGTCAATGTTAAGAAAAAAAGTATTTTGTTTTGGAGCTTCTCCATTATTAAAAATTTTAAAAAGCCCAAGCCTATTTTTATTAGGACAGGAGGATATACAGCCACCCTTGCTGGATGGATTGGGACTCTCTCATGATGGAGCAAGGATACTGAGAGGGACATTAGAATGGTATAAAGGAACAAGGAAAATACGGGAAGAGGGGAGAAGAAAGTGAGAGTCCAGAGAGAAAAAGGGACTCCTGGTATTCTAAAGCTGACTCTGCATGGTCTGAAAAGGAACCACAGAGAAAGATAAAGACATGTTTTCATCAACTTTTGGAATCCGGGTATTTATAATTAGCCACTCTTGTGACTTGTGCATTCTCCTATAGCTGATCACTCATAGGGCTCTATGTTCCACCCTATCTCTACCCTGAGCTCCAGAACCACATTCATAATTATGGACAGCAGTGATTGGGGTCACGGCACCCATTCAGCAGATCACAATCAATGCACACTAGGGTAGAATAGAACAGAAGAAAATAATACAGTATATTGCATGTAGTAAGAATAAGTACTATTTTGTGAGACTTTAGTTTCACTTTGATATTTACTCGTTTTTTTTTCCCAAGTAAATCTCCATTTATTCAAAACATTTGAAAACCAGAGTACTCAGATAAATTATCCAAATTAAAATAATGCTCCTAAGACATACCAGTTCTCAATTTTTGCACTTGATTCTATAATTATAATAAATACAAGTTCTTCTTTCTCTGAGGGTTAACTTATTAGTTCAATTAATCTGTATTGACATTGTTCATCATCTACAAAATGTAAGACACTGTGCTAAATGATATGAGACCAAATAAACTAAACAATATCCTCCTCTGAAGGCCCTTATTGTCCTATTACCTCTGTTAAATGGCTCTTGTCTTATTTTTTTAAGTAAGATTCAAGTTGAAAGACTTTTTCAGTTGTAAAGATTCTAAATAACAAGTCTTCAGTGCACACTTTTGCCTCAAGGAATAAATGAAATGGCAGAAAACTCCAACTTCCCAAATGGGGAGTTTCCTTTATCCATATAGCTCTGATTCTGAACTTTTACCCCCATAATCATATTCTTCAAGAATTAATGCATAGAAAGCTGAACAACCAAATTGAGTGTAGTTGTTTAGAACATCAAAATACTCAATATCCATAGTCAATACTCAATAGCCATAATATGCATATCCATACATCTTCCAGCCACTTTTTACATATCACAATTTCCAAAGCTTAAGATGTCATGAATGCTGGTGGGTTCACCCTATGGGAAACCCAGGTACACTGATTCCTTCCTTGCTTTCTCTACTTCATTCCATATCTATGGTTAATATCTATTAACAAGAAAATCACTATGCTATTTCATTTTTATTTTAAGAAAATTCACCTGAAAGAGTTTGAATGGAGTCTGTAGAAGAAGTGATGAGACTCAGAGAGCAATCCGCAGTCATCTAAGTGGGGAGTGGTGAATCCCTGCTATCTGTCTCAGAGTGTTTGGAGAAATGTAGGTCTTAGTTGCCCTGCATAGTGCTTTATTGAATGTTCTGACAAGTGTGTATTTAATAAACAAGACACACACCTCCAGAAGCTGTTAATTAACTCTTTGGGGCTTTTAGGGTATGGTCCAGAAGTCAACATGGTTCCTACATAATATGAAACTCTTGAGAAATAGGAAGATTCTGGCAGTGATTAAAAATTTACAGTCATTTATAACTCTAACAAGTGCACTGAAATACCACCCTAGAATGTTGTAGCAATTTGTCTTTCCTTTTGTGTTCAAATACTTCAAATCTAATGGATCCTACACCTTTCACACTTACGGAAAATCTTTTATCCATGCCTCTAGAGAAGAGGAGGTAGACCAAAGAATCATTTTCAATCCAGTCATAGAGAGGGATAAAGTTAGTCATCAGCTTTGCATAAGAACCCATTTATTTAATAATACAGCCAACATGTAACTAAGCCTAATGTGCATGCTGTGTGCATGTGTGCACACACACACCACCCCACACACATTGGGGGAAATCTATAACCAAATGTTTTCCCTTCCTTTTTCCTGATTGAGAGAAAAGTGGATTTGTTTAAAAAAGAATAAATTCTTGAGAGGCACATAACAGTGGTTACATGCAGTCTTTGAAGTCATCATGTCAGTGTTCAACAGTTCTGCAGCATGATAATATGGTGGGATATGTTTTCTAGATACCATTAGCCTATGACGTTCTCCTCACTCAGCCTACTAAGTCAGAGATTTCCATTGTCCTTATGGCTGAAACAAAAAGTAAAAGCTCAGATTTTGAGTTTTTAACTTTTATAAAATTGATAGCAGAGACAATCGCTTATATTTTAATACTCAAAAATTTTTTAAGAAATCTGTTTGAGACTTGGTTATTTGTGAGTCAAAGGTCTAAGCCCATAAAGAAAAAGGGCTTAAAGATTTTTTCAGAAACAATGCTTGGAAAGAATATTCATGAAGACCCAGATTCTCCTACTAGTCAGAGAAGATGAGAGAGGCCAGGATGGTCAGGAAATAGAGAAACAGAGTGGTTGATATCTAGGAGGATGTGAGAGCATTAAGGGGGGCAAGGCTGTGACAAGGGCTCACACCAGAGGGATCTTGTGGAAAGGAGCAGATTCAGTTTTGGGAGACTTGCTAGCCTCTGCCTGAAGAGAGCCCTCCATTGCCCCTGTAGGGATGAGTTCAAGCAAGCCAATACTGTTGGTCTCCAGCTTCTCACAGCATGGTGGCATCAGGGTAGGCAGGCTTTTTACAGGACATTTTAGGGCTCCAAGGCCCCAAGGTAGGAGCTGCCAGTCCTCTTAAAGGCTAAACGTGGAACTAGCTCAGCATTGCTTCTGAACATATTCTGTTGATCAAGTAGTCAGAGCCCAACTCAGATTTAAGGGAAGGGGAAATAGACTCTACCTCTTGGTGAGAGAAATATCAAAACTTTCAACCATCTTTACTCCACCACACCTACTTAAGGGGGTGATACATGAGGTGAGAGATGAATACGAAAAAGAAAGAAGACTTAGAAATTTTTGAAGCCATATATTCCTGAAAAATAGAATAGCATATGTAAAAGTTTTTGGGTGGGAACGTGGCAAGAATAAGGAACAAGAAGGTCAGTGTGGCCGGAGCATAATGAATGAGAAGGGAGAGTGTTATGAGATGACATAGATGAAAAAGGCAAATTAATTTTCATTTTTTGAAAAGCATTATTTGTAAATAGTTTAAAAACTCAAATTTTATATAATTTTCCCCAATACCCCAAACTCCTGATCCCTTTAATTCTTGTCTATCTTCATTTCAGAACAATAAGCTTATGTGGAAAATGATTGAAATATCTATTTTTGACATTTTCTTTTGACTTCCTAATATGAAAAATGAAGATTTAACTGTCATAAACCATACACCTATATATACTCGATCTTCTCCAAATTATTGTTATATTATATATTATAATAATTCAGCTATATTAGTATTTAGTGTTTTCACTATTAAAAATATTATACACTACTTAAAACAGAGTCACATGGTGTACTATTTTTACATCTGCTTTCATTTACAGCTTTTTGCTTTTACTTGAATTATGAATTGCCTTATTGTTTCATTTGCTTACTTTTTAAAGTAATTACTCAAATTTTGGTCCCAATTTTTTGATGGTGGTATAAAATTCATCTCATTAAAATAAAATATATTAGGTTAACTATATTTCTTCCTTTCTAAAAAAATTTCTTGGGGATATCTCTACTGAGGCTCCTCTCCTTCCATTTCATTTGGACTGGTTATAACCTAGACATGCTTTATAGTGGTCAGCATGGAATGTTCCTTCACCATTTATTTGGAACTTCTCTTTACCATGCTTTCTTATTGAATTATTTGTTTCTTATTTTCTTGGTTCATTGCTACATTTTCAAATCCTTAATTTGTTTCCTGAGAGAGGATGTGTAAAACACACAAAAAATTTTAGCTCTTCCACTTAATTTATAATTTGTCCAGGATCAGAATTCAAGAATAGATTTATTTTCTCTCAGAATTTGGAAAATATTTCTTACTTTTCTTTGAAATTTAAGTGTTGTTGTAGAAAATGTAAGTGTAATTAGAGAAAGTCAATTTATATATGCCTTTTTTCCCTCTCTTGAAACTTTTCACATTAAAAAAAAATCCCTAGTGTTTTGAAATGTATGATGATATATTATGATATGATTCTTTTTCTAAACATTCTTTTGCAATGTGGGTGGACACTTTCTATCTGGAAAATCAAGACTATACATTTTGAGTAATTTTTTTACATCATTCCTTTGATAATTTCTTCCTATAAATACCCTCTGTATTCTTTTTCTGGAATTTCTGTTAATCAGAAATTCAGGTCTTTTTATTCCAGGAAATTTTCTTATATTATTTTTCCTTGTTTTCAAATAATATCCTATCCCTTTTATCTGTATTTTCTTTCTGGAATTTCTATTAATTTGGATGGGTTCTCAAATATCCACTTTTTTCTCTCGTATTTTCCATCTCTTTGTTTTTTTGTGTTACTGACTGGGTTATTTCTACAATTTTATCTTCAGTCCTTCAATTAGACTGTCTAATATTTGCAGAATAATGTCCCCCCACCAAAGATATCCAAGTTTTAATACCAAGAACCTGCCATATGTTATGCTACATGGCAAGAAATTAAATTTTCAGATGAAATTAAGGTGGCTAGTTAACTGACTTTATGATAAGGAGATTATATTAGATTATCTGAATGAGACCAACATATTACAAAGGGCCTTTAAATATGGAAGAGGGAGGCAGAAAAGTTAGAGTCAGAGTGATGCAATGTGATGAAAACTCAACATGCTGCTGCTGGATTTGAACACAGAAGGGAGTCACAAGCCGAAGAATGTAGTCAGTATCTAGAAGCTTGAAAAGGCAAGAAAACAAATTCAGTCCTGCTAATATCCTGATTTTAGCCTAGTGAGACCCGTTTTGGACTTCTCACTTTCAGATAATACATTCATGTTGTTTTAAGCCACTAAATATGTGGTAAATTGTTACAGCAACAATAGGAAACTAATATACTATCATATTTTCATTGTCTAAGACCTTTATTTCTGAATATTACCTTTTTATAGCACCTATTCTTATAGAATAGTTTATTCTCTCTTTGAGGATATTAAATATAGAAAGTAATGTTTTCTTTGGATACATGTATTGGTCCTGTTTTCTCTGAAATTATTTTTTATTCTTGTCTTTGTCTTTTGTATGCCTTTACTCAAAAGTCCAGTGCCCTTGACTGTGCATTTATATTTAAGAGTGAGGCACTAAAATGATGATTGGAAACTCTTTTTGCCTCAACAGTCCTATTGACCAGTGGGCATTGCCACAGGTGAACCTAGCCATTTCATTGGGAGATTCTCCAGTGCTAATATTTATAGTAAATGTTTTTTCCCTGGTAACTTCCCCAGAGAAGTGTTGACCCATCTTTTGTTTGAGGCATATAATACAACCAACTTATATTCTGGCAATCAAATGAAGAAAGGAGATTCTAGATATTGGCCTAGGCAAAGAATTACGAAGAAGACCCCAATGGCAATCACAGCAACAACAAAAATAAATAAGTGGGACTTGATTAAATTAAAAGGCTCAGCACAGCCAAGGAAACAATCAACAGAGCAAACAGACAACCTACAGAATGGGAGAAAATATTTGCATGCTATACATCTAGGCTAATAAGCAGAATCTACAAAGAACTCAAGCAAATCATCAAGAAAAAAACCAAACAACCCCATCAAAAGGTGGGCAAAAGACATGAACAGAAGCTTTTCAAAACAAGATAGACAAATGACCAATAAACAGATGAAAAAATGCTCAACATCACTAATCATCAGGGAAATGCAAATTAAAACCACAATGAGATATTACCTTTCCCAGTTAAAAAGTCCAAAAATAATAGATTCTGGCATGAACACAGAGAGAAAGAAATGCTTCTGCACAGCTGGTGGGACTGCAAATGAGTGCAACCTCTATGGAAAATGGTAGGGGGATACCTCAAAGAACTAAAAGTAGACCTACCATTTGATCCAGCAATCCCACTACTGGGTATTTAGCCACAGGAAAAGAAAGTCATTTTATCAAAAAGACACCCGCACTCAAATGTTTATTGCAGCACAATTCATGATTGCAAAGACGTGGAATCAACCCAAGTGCCCATCAATTCATGAGTGGATTAACAAAATGTGGTATATGTATGCCATGGAATACTACTCAGCCATGAAGCAGGATGACTTAACACTTTTTGCAACAATTTGGATGGAACTGGAGACCATTATCTTAAGTGAAGTATCTAAAGAATGGAAAAACAAACACCACAAGTACTCACTATTAAATTGGAACTAACTGATGAGTACAATATGCCTAGAGAGAAGTAAAACCTATTGGAAATCGAGCAGGCGTAGCAGGGAGGAGAGGATGGGCGAAAATCTACCTAACAGGTACAATGAACACTATTTGGGTGATGGGCACACTTACAACCATGACTCAAGAATTCTAAAAGTGACCCATGTAACCAAAAATATTTGTACCCCCATAATATTTTGAAGTAAAAAAAAATGCAAGCTGTTTGATATTTATGGAATCAATTAAGAACATCTTTGTTGACTGCTCAAGTTTTAAACCATCTGAGAGATGGAAGTCCAAACATCATCTTTCTTATTGATTTGGATAAAAGAATGTGGTTTAGGTACAAGGGTCAAATGGGCTTGCTCAAGTTCCATGCCTTTGTCTAGACGTTGGTCAGCACACCTGAGGGCACATTCAGGCTTACAGAGGCTACTCCCTTAACCATGATCACTGCCTTACACTGAGAAAGAGAAAAAAACCCTGATGGATTAGATCCTCCTGGTCATGAAACATAGATCAATAGTTCTAACTCAACAATCAGGTAATTCTGTTCTCCATGGGAAAATGTAAGACAAGGATAGGAAAAGATGCCAAGAATGTTACTAGAGACAAGTTCTTCCACATGTAATCTGAAAAGTAGGAATAAGCATTCCCCAATACACCTGGTGCCTCAGCTGTAACTTCGATCCACTCTCCCTTTCTACAAAAGGTGTCTTCCGCTGGAGTGAGATAATCTGAAGACCTAAGTAGTCACTGTATAGATTTTGAAGCAGTGCCCTTTTCAATCTCACCCTGCCCCAGACTATTGAACATTTAATATGCCTATGATCCTGAACTTAGAAGCTCAAGACTCTCAGGTGTTTTATTTTAATCCTCTCCCATACCTCCTTGTAAGTAATGAGATTTCAACTTTCGTACTCTTCTAAATTACTTAGCACCAGTCCTGCTTCCTATCTTCCAAAATTTTATTGACATCTCTATCTCCTGTCATCTTCTATCGCTTCTATGTGTCCTTGGGACTTTATCCTTTTAAAAATATGTTTATTGACATGTTGGGCAATTTATGTTCAGAAAAATGAATGTCTTTGATCTATCATGTATAATTGCAATGCCTTCTGTGCTCTATATTTTACAAAACTTATATAATGAATATATATTCTTTTTGTAATTACAAAAACACAATAAATATTATTTTTAAAGAATTTGTGGAGTATGAGCTATTCATTTAAAAAAAGAATTCAGAACATTGCAGTCTAGTAAAATTATTATCTCCACTCATCTACTCATTTTATTTTATTTATAATTTTCTTTTTCTAAAAATAATCTCAGCTATTTCTCCTCTATATAAATGGCCCAATTATTCCATTTTCTGATTTTTCCCAAAATGCTGTATCTTATTAAAAGGCAAATATGGTTTGCATAGGTGTTAATAAATTATTAGCACTTCATACATAACACATTATACAACACATAGTTTACAAATTTAGAAAATGTAACAACTGAGTAAATTATATAGTGAGAAAACTAATGTATATTGGGTACAAATGTATACACATCATTACTCATGCTTTATAGATGAGAAAATTGAGTATCTTCAAGCTTACGTAACTTATCCAGAGTCTGCTCTGCTAAAGCCCATACATTTTCCATTATGCCACTTACTTATGTAGACCAGTGCCTCAGTTTGTTTTGTATAGGTGATCATTTTCATAGTCAACTAGATAGAGAAAAGTGTTTAGTTTATGGCTTTTATGTCTTTGTCTTCATTTTTATTTTTAATTATTACATTCAATAGTTGTATATTTCTAGGGTACATGTGATGTTTTCACAGAGGCATACAATGTGAATTAATCAAATCAGGGTAATTGGGGTATTCATCACCTCAGGAATTTTATCATTTCTTTGTTTTAGGAACATTCCAATTCCACTCTTTCAGTTATTTTACAATATACCATAACTTATTGTTGACTATAGTCACTTTGTTGTGCTATCAAATATTGTCCATTCTATCTAACTATCTAATTATATTTTTGCACCCATTAATCATCCCCACTTCATCTCCCCTCCCTGCTACCGTTCCCGGCCTCTGGTAACCATCATTCTACTCTCTGTCTCCATGAGATCAATTGCTTTAATATTTAGTTCCCACATATGAGTGAGAATATGAGTGATTTGTCTTTCTGTGCTTGGCTTATTTCACTTAGCATAATGTTCTCCAATTCCACTCATGTTGTCTCAAATGGCAGGATTTCATTCTTTTTTGTGGCTATGTAATATTCTGTTGTGTATATATGTACCACATTTTCTTTATCCATTCATCCTTTGATGGACACTTAGGTTTATTCCATATCTTGGCTATTGTGAATAGTGCTACAATAAACATGGGAGTGCAAATATCTTTTCGATATAATATTCCCCTTCCTTTGCATGTATATCCAGCAGTGGGATTGCTGAATCATATGGTAGTTCTATTTTTAGTTTTTTGAGGAAACTCCATACTATTTTCCATAGTGGTTGCACTAATTTACATTCCCAAAAACAGTGAAAGAGGGTTTCCCTTTCTCTACATCCTCGCCAGCATTTGTTATTGCCTGTCTTTTTGATAAAAGCCATTTTAACTAAGGTGAGATGGTATCTCATTGTAGTTTTGATTTGCATTTCTCTGACAACTAATGATGTTGAGTGTTTTTAATATAACTGTAGGCCATTTGTATGTCTTCGTTTGAGAAATATCTATTCAGATCCTTGCCCATTTTTAATTGGATAATTTGATTTTTTCCTATCAAGTTGTTGGAGCTCCTTATATATTCTAGTTATTAATCACTTGTCAGACAGTTAGTTTGCAAATATTTTCTCCCATTCTGTGGGTTGTCTCTTCACTCTGTTGATTGTTTTCTTTGCTCTGCAGAAGCTTTTTATCTTGATGTGATCCCATTTGTCCAATTTTGCTTTGGTTGCCTGTGCTTTCAGGGTATTACTCAAGAAGTCATTGCCCAAACTAATGTCCTGGAGCATTTCCCCAATGTTTCCTTTTAGTAATTTTATAGTTTCAGTTCTTAGATTTAAGTCTTTAATCCATTTTGATTTGATTTTTGTATATGGCAAGAGACAAAGGTCTAGTTTCGTTTTTCTACATATGGATATCCAGTTTCCCCAGCACCATGTATTGAAGAGACTCTCCTTTCCCCAATGTATGCTCTTAGCACCTTTGTCAAAAATAAGTGTCTTAGTTTTCTATTGATGAAATGGGAAACTAAAATGCCTACGCCCTTTCTTTTTCTCTTGGCTTTCAGAAGTGATATTAAAACTGAGGCACTATTGATAAAACATTTTTTAAAAGAAGCTCTAGAATAACAATTTAACATAATTTTCCATACAGAATTGTTCTCAGGCTGAGGTGCACTACGGCTTGGGTGAAGTCCTGTGAGGGGAACCCAGCAGACCTACTTTGCTGATAAAAGAGGCTTATCCTACATTTTACTGATGTGCTTTGAGATTCAGTGGCTTCATTGTTCTCTCAGCCTCTGTTATTATTAATGCTTAATTTTAATGGATGAAGAGAGGATTTTGGTGTGGGTGGCTTGCTTCTTCTTTTTGTTGTTGTTAAATGTAGCAACAAACAATCAAATCAAAGGAAGAAGGATACAAAGAAAATGGGTCATGAATAAACAAAAAGGTCAGGACTCTAGTATTTAGTGCAATTTCTGGGGAACTATTAACTACACTGTGATTGGCAGATTTAACAGTACCTTCTGCTCACTTTTGCCAGCAACTATGCAATTATTCCAGGTGTTGTAGTGGAATGACTCTATCAAATTTTATAGGATTAATCAGCATGTAAATGTTGGCAGGCTTCAGACTTGGATCCCGACTTCAGGTGCAGCACTTAGAACAGATGGAGAGAAACAATTCATTTGTTTTTAAAGGGGATTTATAAATTGGCCATACTACCTTTGCCTTGAGATAGAACTTATTTCATGACACTACTTAGAACAATCTCTCCTTAGAATTTATAAAGATTTATCTATGTATTAAGAGGTAAAAATGATCCCAGAATTTATAATGTACACAAATATAACAATTCCATATTTCCTCTTTGAAATTTGGGAAAATATTTTTGTGTTTTTGGGTTTTGGGGGGAGAAATATTTTAAACGTTTCTTCTGTTGGTTATAACTTCATAACATGTCATAAAAGTAAGTAAAAAAGACAACAGGGTCCGTATTACCTCTATCTGTCAAATCTTTCTTTAGCAGTGTCAAAGAGAGGCTCAAGGTTTGGGACAGTGTGTGGTGCTCACTGTCTGATTATATAACTACTTGGCATAAGCTCTTCTACCCACAAACTTCCAATGGCTCCCAATTGCCTACAGCAGTGGTTTTCAATTATTTGTTCTTGCCAAAAGTAGTTTAGGCACTGCATTAGTAACAATGGCATACTACAGCAGGAGTGCACAGTGCACCTTGATGATGAGGCCTTGATGATGAGGCCTGAGAGGGTGGAGTAAGGAAGTGACATTTTAAGAAGCTCTCCTAGAAGTCTGGATACTCCCTCTCAGGTCTGGCCCCATTTGAGAAGCACTAACCCTGAGCACAAAGTCCAGACACCTCTGTTCACTATTCCAAGCTCTTTGATTCTAGTTTAATCTACCTGCTCAACCTTATCCCTTTCTCTGACAACTTGGATTCCAATTAGACAGGCTTCTCAACTATAAATTTATTCCATTCCCTAGTATTTTTATTTTTGTTTCCTTTTCAAACTAAGGACTAGCCTAACCCCACCTTTTTAAGATACTTTTGCTTGCTTCCTTTAAACAACTATATTCTTTCTGTATACTCCTTGTTTGAATCCCTCATTTGATCATCAACATAAGAAGATCCAGGACTCACTTAAAATGGATGTTGCATATATAAATGCTGGATTTATGGTCTGCTCTGAGCAATTTGTTTAGTAGATCCACCATATTTATGTAAAATGCCTTTCCATTGTCTTATTTTTGTTCTATTTTCTTCAACGTTTTTAAGTTAGGTGGTAATTGATGGACCACTGGACTTCACCATTTTGGAAGAAGTTGTTATACATGACATTTGGTCCAACTCTCCATTAAATTTACAATGGAGATTCAGTGCTGAAGTGTCTAGCAGAGTCTAATTGGAGCCATTGTTCTTTTTCAATTGAAGATATTTATTCTATTTTATTAAAGGTACTTTAAATTTTTAGGAACTTTATCAAACAAACAAAAGCTCTCACATACTCAATATTATTCATTAGGATAAATAATCAATTCAGCAAATCAATTCTAAAAGCATTTATTTTGATGATATACTGTATTACATAAAGTATACTGATTAATAATAAGAGTTTTTTTTTTTACCTTGAAGGACAAAATAGTAGGTGAAGTTAGAATTAAACTTAGATAACATTGAATTCCTTTATTCCTTGGGAACTAGGAGGTCAATAAGTTTTTTTTTTTTTTTTTTTTTTATGAAAGACAAACAAATACAATCTGACCTGAGTATTATGCTATACTTTTCGTGTTATGGTACATGCTAGTACAATAAGGAAAGGGTATCTCTGCTATAGTACAGTGTAATAAATATTTTCTTACATAAGTTGAAATTTTAAACTCAACTCATCTATGTGATGAGAACAAGAAGCTCAAATAGTACTGCCAACAGATTAGGGAAGAATGAGCCCAGAAAGTAGAAACAATGGGTGATATGTTAAACATTTATCAGAATGTGAAGCCTAGTTTCTCATTTTTATCTGAAAAGCAGATTTAGGAAAGAAATTGAACTAATAGCAACATGGAGTGTGGATTGGAACCTGAGAAATTGGAGGCAGAAAGACATAGTATGCAGAAAGTGGTGGCCAGAGCATGAGGTAGGCCTCGGCAATGCAGTGGGAAGATGGGGATGGGAATGAGAGGAACTTTGGAGCAGGATACAGCAGGCCTTGCCATTGCGTGGGCCATCAGGAATGGTGGAGAGAACTGGGCCCGGTGACTGGAAAGGCACTGCCGTCATGAACCAAGGCAGGAAAAGCAAATTGTGCTTTTTACTTGCCTAGTGAGTAAAGACATTGATACAAATCGACTATTGTTTTGTTTTAAACTATAACTTAAAAGGTGACTGTAGGTCTGTCCATATGTGTTTGGAATTATGGTTATCTCAGTCTATAAATAACATATGGACTTGAATTATTATTACTTAAATGCTTCTTGTGCATCTGGCTTATTTAGATTGTATCTGGAGTCAATGGCTATCCCTTTTACAGTAACAGATCACTGAGGCAAAACTCAGCTTTTGACAGTCAAAAATCAGGACAGAAACTCAAAAAAGGCCTTTGGACCCCCTTAATAGATACCAGGCCCAAAAAGCATTAGAAGCTTCTGCATTTTATTCAGCATTCATTTCCTTTACTGGGCACCACAAGAATTCATAGGAGCAATTATTAATGGGTGTTTGTATTAACCAGGGTACATAAGGTTATACTGCAAAAAAAAAAAAAAATTTCAGGGGCTTAAGACAGCAAAAATGTATTTTTCGCTCATACTATCTGTCCATTACAGGTTGACAGACTGACCCTGCTTCCCACAGTCACTCAAGACACAGTTGAGGAGCATTTCATTTAGGCACAGGCTTCCTGGGTCATCATAATATGGAAAAAAAGATGGTGACTTGCAAACCGGCTTTTAAAACATCCACCCAGAAGTGACACAAATCACTCTCTTCACGTTTCTGTGGTCAGGGCAAGTCTCATGATCACACTTATTCAAGAGATTAGAGAAGTATAATCCTACCATGTGTCTGGAAAAGAGAGGATTGGGAAATACTCAAATAGACAACATCCAATTTGTATAAGATGATGCATTATTAAACTAGATGCACTACATGCATGCAAGGTTTAACATTCTCATGCTACAAAGTATCTTATCATCTATTAATACAAATACCTGCAGTAACTGGCATTTCATTGTTTTGCACTTAGAGAATAATCTCCCTGTTACCTATTTCTACTTCACCGAACGATAACCATTCACTAAGGACCCTTTGCTGACCCCTCAAGCCTGAGCTGGGTGCTCAAAGAGCTATTATACTACTCTATGTTTACTTCCATGCCATACTGCCTGTAATTGGCACATCAAGGGCAAGAATGAAGACACAGACTTCTTCAATCAATCTGGCCAGTTCCCAGAGGACTCTTCAATCAGACTCTACTTTAGAGGCTGCTCAGTTGTCTCCTGGCCCCAAGGACTACCCCTCAGTCTTGGTGGCCCTTGGGATGCAAAGCTGACTCTTGGAGACTGAAATAATTCCTAGAATTTAGGGTAAATTTTAAATAATCCCTTCCACTGAGACTGACTACAAATACATATGCTTACTTACACACTTTATGTCTTAAAAATGAGTCTTAGCTGTTATAACATAGAGAGTAAGGCAGTTAAATGACTCTAGTTAAAACAACTAAACTGTTAATACTCCTATTTGTTCTTGTACTGTGTTGTATGAGCTTTAGATATCTTGGTAAAGTGACAACATAGAGTTTCAATGCTCGTGGGCAATGTATTTTTGAAGGGCAATTTTTCAGGTTTGTGTTTTAAATGTACCTACATACCAATTTAAAATTCCCTTAGAATAATTACACTGTCAAACATCCTGTATTGGATAGATTTTAATGTACTAGTTCTATACTTATAAGAAGAGATATGATGGTTTTAATATTACACAAAATCATCTTGCTTCATTTAAACAGCACTTACATTGCTATATCAGAGATTAATCTAGGCATGGCAGCAAAGCCAAGATTGGATTGTGTTTCAAAAGACACATCAAAATCCCAGAAGAGGCCGGGCGCGGTGGCTCAAGCCTGTAATCCTAGCACTTGGGAGGCCGAGGCGGGCGGATTGTGTGAGCTCAGGAGTTCGAGACCAGCCTGAGCAAGAGCGAGACCCCGTCTCTACTAAAAAAAATAGAAAGAAACTATATGGACAGCTAAAAATATATATATAGAAAAAAAAATTAGCCGGGCATGATGGCACATGCCTGTAGTCCCAGCAACTCGGGAGGCTGAGGCAGTAGGATCGCTTAAGCCCAGGAGTTTGAGGTTGCTGTGAGCTAGGCTGACGCCACGGCACTCACTCTAGCCCAGGCAACAGAGTGACACTCTGTCTCAAAAAAAAAAAAAAAAAAAAAAACAAAATCCCAGAAGACACCAGAAACATTTCCAAAGCCTTTCTAATCCCAGTAGAAATTTAATTATTCATTTATTCATCTTGGGGCTTTTCTATCTTTGGACTGTATAGCCCTAGTTAATTCTTGGAGAGTAATTCCAAGTTAATTGGTTAACTAATTGTAGCCCACAGGTAAAGTCCCTCATTAACAAGTACATAAAAAACAAAGGTTGTACATAGCAGAGAGTCTTAAGTGCAGTATTTTGTTAATCTTTCATCAGAAGTAATATTCCTTGGTGTGCACTTTTTATGATCTTTCAGGTCTAATGGTCACTATGAAATACCTGATTGTGTCCCTTTCACACCCTGGGAAGTGATAAAGGCTTCCAGAATTGATACCCTGGTACCAAGAACAAACAGTCAGGAACTAGTCTGACTTAGTCTGACCCTTCCTTACCTTTTCCTCCAGTTATTTCCCTTCTACCTTTTCCCAACCCAGCTAAATTTCCCAAAAGTAAATTAAAAGACTTATTTATTTATTTAGAAAAGTGGAAAATGTGCCTTTTCTTCTTTTTCTTTTCAGGTCTGGGAAAATTTCATTGACTTCCCAGTAGGACCCTGGTATTTAGGTTTCTAGCCATGGTCCAGGATATTTTCCTTCCTTCACTACATAGAAGTATGAGCTCTTCTTAGACCCAACAAATGCCATTTGAAATAGGCTTTTCATTGGCACAACCATGACCCCACTGGAAAAGCGTCTCTCGTCAGCTGTCATCACATCTTTCAGAGGGATGGACTTCAGATTTCTTCTAGAGTTTTCCCCATGTCAATCCAGTTTCATAAATAATTATTTCCTCACAGACCTCAACAAAACTCCAGTGCTTAAACTTTTCTAACCTGAGAAGAATATATTTTCATCTAAGAAAGGGCCCACTTTGCAGAAAGACGCCATCCTCCTCTAAGCAGTCAGCCATCCAGCTGAGACCTGGTAACCACTCGACTCAAGGCAACCTGAGCTATTTCCGTTTCCCGATGCTGGTTAACTCTGGGATGAGACCAGGCCTACTTTGGCTTCCGTTGTTTGTTCAGCTGAACCTCCCTCCCAGAATGCACCTCTCCTCTTTGTTCTACTTAACCAATTTATGCATCTATCAGTGTAAGAATCCAACCCGGCGTCTTCTCTGAATGGCTACTCACGAACAGGGATCATGACTTCTATTTCTTCTTATTCCCCAACCACTTCTAACATACTACCATGTACATAGCAGGTGATCCAGAATTGCTTAATAAAAATGCAAAAGGACAGGGGAAGTAGAGGGTAGAGAGAAAACTCAAACATTTCTTTTACACAGACTTTAAAAAAAAAAAAGAATATATGTACACATATATATGTTTTTAAATATAAATTTGAGTTTATTTCTCCCTAAACTTGAACTTCCATAAACATTTTAACTAGTGCCTTACTCTCCAGCCATGTTGCACGTGTACCATATTTCCATAAACATTAGTTTATAGTCTCGAGAATAAATTGTGATCATTTTAAAAGAAATTAGATTGATAGCCCTGCCAGAAAAGCCTAGTTCAAATTTGAGACTGAATTACATATTTTTATACCCACTGCTACATCCTGCTTATATTCTGGGCCTTTACACATGTTCCAAGATTTTAGAATGCTTTTTTTTTTTTTTTTTTTGAGACAGAGTCTCACTGTGTTGCCTGGGCTAGAGTGAGTGCCGTGGCATCCGCCTAGCTCACAGCAACCTCAAACTCCTGGACTAAAGCGATCCTACTGCCTCAGCCTCCCCAGTAGCTGGGACTACAGGCATGCACCACCATGCCCGGCTAATTTTTTTTTTATATATATATATTTAGTTGGTCAGATAATTTCCTTCTATTTTTAGTAGAGATGGGGTCTCGCTCTTGCTAAGGCTGGTCTTGAACTCCTGACCTCGAGCAATCCACCCGCCTCGGCCTCCCAGAGTGCTAGGATTACAGGTGTGAGCCACCGCGCCCGGCCTTTAGAATGCTTTTGACAATATCAGTGAATCTTATATTTCTTACCAACCATAACCTGTACATCAGAAGATTATTTTGGAAATCTTCCTTGCAAAGCTCTTTATGCAAAAAAAATTGCATTCTTTCTGTGGAATTCCAGAATGTTAATGAATGTTGCATATAAAAAGGACCCCATAATCATGTGAGTTTGGAAAACATGAGTTAAATAAATTTAAACAAGTTACTTTATTGCTGAACTTCTTAGAATTTTTAGTATGTTAAAGTGCAGTATGAATCACCAAGAGGAAGATATAGAATATTCCATTTCCCAAATTCTCACAACACTATTCAAGGAACACCTTTAAGAGCCACAAAAATGCACCGATAGGGACTAGAATGTCTCTCTGTCCAGTGTCCCCTTTAAACAAGCTGATGCAGTCATGGTCCAAATTTGTTGCATGCCAAAATAGTTACTGCAAAAATTGTATTAGCCTGGAGGAATTTTCCAGTCTCCTTGGATAACATGATTGTTTTAACCTTAGAAAGTTTATGAGAATTAATGATCAACTCTAATTGCTTGAATAACATGAAAGTTCTGACACACAAAAAAACAATTTCTGGTGAACAGAGCATTCAATTCTCTCCTCCTCACCATCTCTCTCATCTGCCCAGAACTAATTCCCCGTAAATTAAAGATGAGGGGAAGAATAAGCCATGCAAATGCACCTTGTGTCCTGGCAAAGATAAATATGGACAGAGTTTAGAAGCTGGTCCCTTTGAAGTAGGCAGATGTTCATGGAGCTGAAGATCTCAGACTCTGTGTGAGAATTGGAATTTTTGCATCAAAAGTTCTACCTTCTTCAGATTTTTACTCTTATTTTTCCAAAGTAAATTAGACTTTTTATAGACATAGCAAGTCATAAAATCAATCTTTTATTTTCCTTCCAACAGGACTGCAATACATAATGAGTTTCAATATTTTTAAGAAATAAAAAAGAAAAATAGAATTAAAAAGCTCCATTTCTTTCCATGTAATTCAAGAGGGATGTAAAATATACTGATTGCAAGTATGTATAAGGCTATTTCATCACCAGATTAGTAAAAATACTGATGGCAATGACCTCAAAGAAATAGTCCTTAAACTTTCAAGCTACAATACCCTGGGATGATGCATCAAAAGCCTGTTGGAAACAAAAGTTTGGATTCAGAGTGGCATGTGGATACCTGTTTTTCTCAGCAAAATAATTCAGCCATTGTAATTATTTTTAACAGAATTGGGCTTCACACTGTGGGATAATGAGCTGGAAAATGTATTTGTTTTAAATAAAGGCATTTTCACACTACAAGAATACACAAACATCTACGAAACCCAAATGTGCCCGTCCAGCGTGCCTGGTAAAAGAGCCAATTTGATGTTATTTCCAATTGTGTAGAAATAATTTGCTACAAATTCAGGCTACAATGCAAACAGGTGCTTCTTGAAAGAAACCCCATGAGTCTGGAATTGCCAAGGGCTGGGACAGCTGGGAAACATGAAGATGTTCTCTCTGAAATGGCACCTAAGCCTATGGAGCCTGTTGGAATTCTGACTCCGAAAACTACCTTAAGGTTGGTCATTCATGATCATAGGAGCAGGCTGGCCCCTTAAATGAACCTTCAGATTTCACCAGAGCTGTGAATTTGCAGTAACAATGCTAAAAAATCACATTTTAAACTGAGAATGTGATTCTTAAACAAGTCCCAGGAGGCCAGATAAGGGATGTCAGATGCAGTAACCCTCAGCCCAAACCCCAACACCTTCACCCTTTGAATTAAATAAATAGACAAAGAAGGGTGGAATATAGTGGACAGCTAGAAAAAATATAGAGGGAGCAGTTATAAAGAAAATGGAAAAGGGATGAAATCATAATTCTACAAATCAGTAACAAATGATGAAAAGAATGCAGTTCAAAGAAAGGAATTAGAAATTATCTGAGGCTTTAAAGGCAAATTTCCAAAGCACAGAATGCTTAGATTGGTGTTATGTACAATTGGGTGTTAAAAAAAATACTGCTCAGTATCGATGATTCTTGCTTGGACCTTCACATATTGCCAGTACTCATCCATAGCTCCGCCTAGAGTTTATTGCTGGATTTTATTGGGTTGTCAATGAGTTTGGTGATATTAAACCCTCTTTCTTGAAGATTTGGTTCCTTCTCCTGAGCTTCTAAAACACCCCTTTGCCACCAAGCATGGGTACCTCAACAGAGGAATCTATTCTGAAGTTGAAAAGGAATTCACCAGTACAAATAGAACTTCTGCAGAATGGCACCAATGTGTCCTGACATGATTCTCAGCAAGGAGTTTCCAGGTAATAAATAAATAAATTCAAGAATGCACTTAAAAATATCCCAGACTTCTAGAATCCATTTACCACTGAAAAGGCAAAATTGTTTAAGGCAGCTGTTAACATAGGCTGAGAGTCACATTTTAAGCTTGGTTGTCGCATGACTAATTTATATACAGCCCAAGTGTCAAAACAAAGAAACAAAGATAAATGAGTCAACTTTAAGTGTCATATACTGTGAAACATTCCCTTTTATTTTATATTGTGCCAAACATATAAAATGATTTGGTTATATGAAAATGACTTTTACTTAATTTAGTAAACTAATTTGTTTAATTTTAAGTTCTAATAGTTGAACTCACACAAGCAAAATATTTTCCTTCTAGAATTGATGTTGCTGCTCTCTCTGGAGTTTCTTGATTGCCTTGGGGAAAAAAGTAATGTGTGAGGAACACATAACAGGGGTAATTTGGAAATGTAAAATATAGGATCTCATACTAACTTGTCTGAGAAAACTGCTTTACCTTTTTGAGCCACTAGGAAAACAAGCTGTCAACACCGAAACCTGAATATTTATAATTCTAACTCTTTCCACTGAGCATGGATCCTATTACATGGAGGACCCTTTGTTTTACTAAGCTACCTATTGGGTTTGGGTTTGAAAACTTTGGGGTGGTAGATTGATAAGAGATGAATTGCTCTGAATAGTACAATAGAAAGGAAGGTTTCTGATGAGAAATCAAGGAAAGAGAGAGGAGTCAGGATTCTGAATACTGCAGGAGGTCTCATTGCAACTGAAAAGGGGCACTAGAGAAAAATGTTGAAAAGTAGCTGTCAGGTTTTTGCAATAGGTTGAGGAATTTAAACTCTAAACTCATTTCCTAATAGGTTGTGTGGTTTCATTTTGAGTAAGAAAAGATAGTTTTCATTATTTTTTGTATTCTGTTATTTGAAGGAAAACATTGCATATGTTCTTTAATACTTAAGACATTTACTTTTAAAAGATTTCTTTTTGTCAAAATAAGGGGCCATAAACTTTCTCGAACACAGAAACGTCTTGTTCCTTCCAAGGAATAAAAGGCCTTGTACTTCATAATAAGAATCGCAATGATGATTCTCCTTGTATTTATCTCTCAGAGAATGAGGCACATGGTGAACTCTACTGCCTCAATCAGCAGCTAGAATTTATCCTCAACAAAAAAAAGTATGAAAAAAAATGAATTTCACCTCACAGTATTAGAGTAGATTGCATTTTAAGTAAGAAACCTTTTGGATATGTCATTCTGTTTTTATAGCATGGTTCTGACTTATTTGCATAAACAAATGTTTATGTTCTTGTTTATGTATTTTTGTAAAACGATGTCTAGAGGAAAGGAAAATTCACCCTACAAGCCCCAAAGAGGGGAAATTTGATTCAGATACTTAATCTTTTGACCAGCTTTGTAGCTATACCTCGGTTTCTTATTGCATCAAATTGGAATAATGCCTATTTCTATGATATTTACTGGCATATTATAAGAATAGAAGAAAAAGAGAACATTTGAGGTTATGTTGATTCACTGAAGGAATAAGCTGCTAATTGCTTTTTCTTTCATACATTTTTATATTTTAATTACAGAGGTAACATTGCAAAAGGCTCAGTAGAGAGGTATGCAGTTAAAGAAATGAAAATCCTATTTTGCCTCCTCCTTCCCCACTAAATTCTATTCCCCTCTTCAAAAGCAATTATTATTTTCAATTATTAGAGATTTATTTCTCTATTCTTTTTTGTTGATCTCTAATTTTATTGCACTGTGTCATAGTATTAATACATAGCTTGAACTATTTCTGTGTTTTAGAACATGTAGAGATTATGTGGGGGGAGGGGAGCTCTATTAATTGTTGATATATTTGTCATGAAGATTCAAAAAGGATTTTTTTCCATATGTAGCTTACAAATATAGAGGTAAAGAAAGAAATAGAGATAGAGATACATTACATCAAGCTTGCTGATAGTTATCAAAATTTTACTTATTTACTGTTCTTTGTCCAATTGATCTTTCAGATTCTGAGAAAGGTATATTGAATTTCCAACTGTGACTTCAGATGCTACTTTCTCCTTTTATTTCTAATTTTTTTCTTTATCATGTGCAAAGCTATAATGATAGTACATACAGTTTCATAGCTATCATAACTTCTCAGTGAATTGTTCATATTTTAACATAAATAACCCTTTTGCTCATCAAATTTTGGGCCTAAAATGCTACTTTTTTATACAGTATTGCCATATATACTTTGTTTTGTCAAGATTGCTTTGCATATACTTTTTTTTATTTTCATTTTCCTGTGCCCTTTTGTTTTAGTGTTGTATCTAACTCATACCTAGATACTACTTTTTACCCAGTCTGAAAATCTCCATCCTTTAATAGAGGAATTCAACCCACTAATAAAGACCTCATTAACAAATATAATTAAATAATATTAAATATTTTTATTATCCATTAATACATATGATAACTAAAAATCACAACTAATGCCATATTTGTCCTTAGTTCTACTGCCTGTTTATGTCTTCTATTTACTATGTTTTCTTGTTATCTCTTTTGCTCTCCTTTCTTCTGTTGGTCTTTTTGAGTTATTGATGTTCTATTTTGTTTACTCTATTTGGAAGTTATAGAGCCTATTTTTATTATTTAGTGATTACTCTTATTTTTATCTCACACATTTCAACTTATATTTTTTAAACAAATCTAAGATGAATTAGAATCTGTATCCTTTTGCTGGACAAGGGGAAACCTTAGTATTATCTAACTTTTCTTGCCCTGTCACATGATGTAATTATCTAATAATTAGGTTACTGATTTATTTATTTTATATTATATATTGCTAGTTGTTTAGATAACTAAAAGTTTCACTGGATTGTGTTTACTAGAATTTTTTGTATCCCATATCTTCCTCTTTCTGCAATATACCCCTCAGATTCTGTGGACTGCTTGAATAAAGCCTTATGCCTGAAAATGATTTAATTTTGCCCTCACTTTTGAATTAGGCTGAGCATGAACATCTAGATTAAAAATTATTTTCACTCCAGAAATATTGTGTAGTTTCAAAAAGAAGGAAAAGCTGTCCCATGCAACATGGATAAACCCCAAGGATCTTATGTTAAGTGACATAGTTAGTCACAAAAGGATAAATACTGAATGATTCCACTCATATGAAGTATCTAAAGTAGTCAAAATCATAGAAACAAAAAGTAGAAAGGTGGTTGCCAAGTGTTGGGGGAGAAGGAGTGAGAATTAGTGTTTAATGGGTTGAGTTTTAGTTTTGCAAAATGAAAAAGTTCTAGACATCTATTGTACAATAATGTGAATATACTTAATATACTGAATTATACACATAAAATTGATAAAAATGGTAAATTTAATTTGATATATTTTATGCCATAATAAAAATTATTGTCATTCAAACTTTGAAGATATTGCTCAGTATCATTCAGGGTGATTAATTAGAAAAAGTCTGAATCAAGTACTGAAAGAGGGAGATACTGCCAAATTGGGGGTGAGAAGATAATCTGGTCCCCGTTATTCTACCTTGGCCTGAAGTGGAAATTGAATTTTTGTCTTTTGAAAATAGATTTCATATTTGGAAATAACCTGTTGCCTTAATTCTTGTCACTGTCTACATCTACATGGATGAACTTCTTCCTCCATGACCTTATTTTCCACCTTACCTCAGCCATTAATGCTAATGGCCATGCATTAGTTAGACCTTGCTAACAATTTCAACCCCTCCATGATCTTGATTTAATATGTCCCATTTTCAGACTACTGTGTCTGACTACCACATTGGGGTACTCTCTCTAGTATCCCAACTGAACCAATACCTTCACCCAACCTGTATCTCCCTTCCATTAATCCTACCTTCTCTCTTTCCCTCACTCCTCAAAAAGCATATCTTCCCTCCTAAATCACCTTAAATTTTATGGTTAATCATTACATTAACTCCCTTGCACATGCTTTCAATTCCCTTGCCTTGCTGTCACTTCCTTATAGTCATGTGACCAAACCACAAGCCTGGATAAATCCAATTTTCTGCCTACTCTAAACCTAAACCTAGGCAACTTAATGTGGCTGAATGATCTCACTTTAAACTTAAATGGGTCTTTTTTTTTAATAGACTTTTTTTTGGCTTAAGGTATGTTTAGTTTCATTTTTTTTTTTAATTTCAGCGTATTACAGGGGTACAAATGTTTAGGTTACATATATTGCCTTTGTCCCTCCTTAGTCAGAGCTTCAAGCATGTCCATCACCCAGATGATGCGCATGGCACATTAGGTGTGAATATACCCATCCCCTCTTCCCCTCTCTCACCTGCCCAATACCTGACAAAGGTTACTACAAAAATTAAAAAAAAAATTAAATGGGTCTTTAATGGTGCCCAGCAATCACACTATAGTTCTCTAGTGCTTTTGTTCTCCTACTCATAGATAACTATCTCATTCCTTCATTTCAACACATCCACCCACATCCTCACTCTCAACTGATGACTTTGTTTATTTCACTGAGAAAATTAAAGCAATCATAAAAGAACTTTCACACATTCTCTTCCCACCTACTACCAGATTTCCACCATAAGACCTTCCCAATTAAAAACACCTATACCATATGCTCTGCATTCCCTGCTTCTACTATAGATTAACTAGCCATACTCCTATTTAAAGCCATGCCTTCTCTTGTGCCCCAGATCCAATCTTTGAAGGCCATCATTCCAGAACTTTCCACTCTATTGCCTATGTCACTAAATTTTTAATATCCCTTGTGTCTTTCTCATCAGCAAACATACATTTATGTCTCCCATCTTCAAAACAAACAAGCAAACCTATCTTTCTGTACAAATTTGTTACGTAACATAGATAGCTACAGTGATATAATATGTTCTAATATAAATGAACTCTTCAAGCTTATTACAGAAAGTATTAACTTTCATTATTTTAACGATTTTAATGGATTTCTTGGGAATATAGGAAGAATAGAAAAAAATTTCAGACATGAAGCATTTGCTTTCATAATACTTATAAGTGGGAATAATATGAACACCAGAAAAGGGCTTTGAACTCACTGTTCCTGGGACAATCAGATCAGCCAATCTGGTGAATAAGAATCAAGGCAGTCAACGGGTCCGTCTTGGGAGGGGCATCTTGCAAAGAGCATGAAAGCCTGAGCTTAAGCTTCCAGACTTCATTCATCATAAGACAGAAGCCATACAGAACTTTTCCAAATGGAAACTGGCATGATTGAGAGGCCTGACAGGAAAGGTAACATTAAGTTCAAAGTGGAGACAGATCACTGGTTGCAGAGATAAGAAACAAAGGAACAACCAAGGATCACATTACTGGAGCAGGAGCAGAGGAAGAAGCTTTAACCTGTGGTAGAAGAGGGTAAAAAGGACAATCAATACATTCTATTGTGAGCCTTTGAGGCACATTTAGTACAATTTCTTTGTATTTATTATGTTACCTTGTGGCTTAAGATCTAGATATGATTGGCTGAACTCACCTTTCCAGTTCCTGAGGAATTTCCAACATAATCCTCCAGAATTTCTGTGAATTTTGAAAAGGTTCCAGTTCTCAGAGCCATCTATGGCTTTCAACTCCTTTCACTATGTGGTTGTTCAGTTTGTCATTGCACTCTTCCACTTGTGCAGCCTCTGTTTATGCCATACTGACACAGAGAGGGAACTCAATCACTCCCCTTCCCCCATAATACATTAAGCATTTATTCCCTTGAATCCGGTTTTAAGTATGTTATTTAGTAGGCTTTACTAAACTTTTGGGAGACATGGCCGTAGTTTTTATCACAAACAGCATAACATCAAACATTCGCTATCCCTGGTCTTTAAAAAGCCCCTCAGCTAATTTTATTCACTTGGACTCCATGTTCTTGCCATATTACTTTGCTTCTTTTTCTCTTCTATCTTCTACCACCTCTCTCTTCTTCCATCCCAAACAAATTATCAAGGTAGTTTGATAAGCGAAGATTGATTTCTCCCTCAAAGGAATTTTGGTGCCCGCTGTTAAGATAATTGATTTTTACCTTGCTGCAGTTGATTGGCTGGTTGGTATACGAAATCAGTCACAGACTTGTGTTGAAGATCATTACATAATTCCTTGATATTGAAGGGGTAACATGAATCAAAGGCTGAGCATTTTTATGGCTAGAATGGATGATGGTACCTCATATTATGTAGTAAGGACAATGCATGATACTGAATAACAGAAATAAATTCAAAAGAAAATATGTACACTGGACATCATTGAAAGCAATTAGAACAATTCTTTACTCTGAAATTTGTCAATAAATAATTAAGCATTTTCCTGTATGAACCATATTTAAAGATAACAAAATAACTATATTTGATGAGCAAAAGGTTTTTGTTTGCTATTAACAGAATTCTAGTTAATAAAAGTAAAAATAATGATAGAATTGTATTTTTTTTTATTTCAGAATATTACAGGGGTACAAATGTTTAGGTTATATATATTGCCTTTGACCTGCCTGAGTAAGAGCTACAAGCATGTCCATCCCCAAACAGTGCATTTTTAATTGCTAATAAAACAATCGGATCAGGCAATAATCATCAATACATAAAACCATTACAAGAGAGTGTGATGGGGAACTTAAAAGGGAAGGTTCAGGTTATCACTATTAGAACCCTCTGATCAATCTTAGTATCCCTAAATGTGGAACAACAGCCATTATGTGCCTTCTGAATTGAAGTATATAGGCCAGCAAACACGACAGGTATTTTCATGTTTGTGTTTGGGGAGGCATGAATTACTCCAAACTCTGTACCCATTACAGTATTATAAAATCATAAATATACTAATTCAAGTTTATTTTACTTTTCAGGTAAGTTCAAAATTATTTTCATTCAAAAAAATACTTATTGAATGCCTTTTATGATATAGGCACTGTGCTAGGTTTTGTGGATTAAAAAGTGAAAGGATCCAAACTCCATCCTCAAGAAGTTTATAGTTGCATCAATGAACAAAACTCTCTCAACCCAGAAGAAAGAAGAAAAATGCAAAAGTGGATGCTATGTAAGGTGCCACCTAATTCTTTTGGGCTAACACTGAAGGTGTCAGAGAGCAGTTGACACCAGAGTCAAAATGTAAATGATGAGCAACTCACCAAGCTGACAATGGAGAAAATTCTATTACATAACGAACAGCAAATATCCAAACCAAGAGCAGTGAGGAAATGTGGCATGTTCAGGAAGTGTCCAGTGATCAATCAGGTTTGGCTAAAATATAGGATGTGTGGTGTGATGAGAAGGTGGTGGGCTATTCGGGAGATAAGACTTGAAAATTAAACCTGGGGTTGATTTTAAAGTACTGTGTATGTTTTGTTAAAGATTTACATTTTATATAATAGACTTTAGGCTGCCACTGCCTTTTTCTAAACAGGAGAGTGACAGATTATATTTGTTTATAGCAAGATCACTCCCAAAGTCTTATGAAAGATGAGTTGAAGACAGGCACGACTAAAGGCAAGCATAGAATTCAGTGACTGCTGCAATTTGCGGTAAGACAATGAGAGCCCAGGGCAGCAAGAGTGGGATCTGTCAGGAAGGAATGGATGAGAGATTTAGAAGAGAGAGAAGCTAATGTCCACGTTGTAAGCATATGTAATGGAGTGTGCCAATTCAGTGTGCATCAGCTAAAAGAATGTGTAGAGAAATACCTCTCCTAGAGCTTCCTTATCTATTTAATATGTTCCAATTAAGCAATAAGGATTCCTAAAACATTTTTGAAGTGTCATAGCCTGGAAATGTCATTATTTCACAACAAATAGGAGAATTGGAGTCTAGCAGGCTCTTCTCTGGTCTCAGAACCAAACTTTGTTTCAGAATTTATTTATATAAAAAATAGGAATGAAGTTATTTATACTCATCTAGCATCAGAAAAGAAGAGAAGGAAACCTGACAAGAGACATGATGATATATGTTACTTGGGATGAGGCCTGCATTCTAATGACATCTTTTAACAGTGTTCTTTTATAGCAGCACACTTGTAGCAGCTGTTGAGTGGTTTTACTTACATCTCCTTCAGCCTGTGTACTTAGATGGCATGTACCACCAGGTTTCCTATTTTTAGAATGTAATTTGGACCTGTAAGTTAGACAACATTCTGAAGTACATATCTTCGACATCAAGTGCAAAGACCAAGTGGATGGAAACTATTTCTTGCATCCAATGATTTGTTTAAGTCTCCAACTGGCTCTTGAATTCCTATGCAGCATTTAAATCTGGATAATGTAACAAAACCATGCCTAATTCTAAGACATGTCCATGAGCTTTGGAAACACGCCATCTAGTAGAAAGACAGTATACACACCTGTATTTCCTACAGGTAGCTAGACAATAAACATGGATATATTTTCCCATCAACTCTTTACCTATTCCTATCCAAAAATACTGGGTTTTTTTTTTCCAAATTTCTTATTTTTTCTTAGCACCTTTCTTTACAATCATATAGAACCAAGAGGTAGGGATGATAAGTATGTAAGGAGAGTGAGAGTTCGACAGGAAAGACTGTCAGTGAAAGTGCTGAGGGAGGTGGAGGTATAAGGGGGAAAGACTATGTGCTTCTTTTGAATACAAAAAGTGGCACTAGGAGGCTACTGCCCAGAAATTCAACATCTACAAAGAAAGAATTCCAAGGGAAAGACTTATCAATGATTCACCACGCTGGAAAATAATTGCAGAAAGTCAGTGTGTAGAGATAAAACATCTATTACTTTAAAAGAAAACAAAATGAAATAAATTTCAAAGTCCTTAACTCTGCATGGTCAAATTTCAGTACAGGGTGAAGGACATAGGCTTTGGGACCACAGAGGCCTAGATTTCAAACTTCAACTCCTCCACTTAGCAGCAGAGAGAATTTAAGCAAGTCATTTAATACCTAAACCCCGGGTTCTTCATCTTTCTTATTTCAGCATATTACGGGGGTACCAATGTTTAGGTTACATATATTGCCCTTGTCCCTCCCCCCCCCAGTCAGAACTTCAAGCGTGTCCATCCCCCAGACGGTGCGCATCACACTCATTATGTATGTATACACCCATCCCCTCCTCCACCTCCCATCTACCCAATGCCGGATGAATGTTATTCCTATATGTGCATTCTTATTTCTATGTAAAAGATGAAGAATGGGTTCTTCATCTTTTACATAGAAATAAGAATGCCTAACTCAGAGCCGTGGTGGGAATTAGATTAGATAATGTTTGAGAAGCTTTTTGTGTGCCTTTAGTGTAACTATTAAATGGTAGCTATTATGCAATAGGCACTAATGGTGACTTGGTTGCCATACTATACCCAAGACACGCACAGGGCTGTCTTTGCAGGAGCTGTTCTAGCACAGACAACTAAATGCAAAAGGCCATAAATGTTTTTGAGTGGATTAAAGCACGAAAACAAAGAGGTTATGCTTAAGAAAAACAAGAAAGTATGACATCTGGTTAGTAAAAGCAAAGCTAGTATTGTTTTGTGGGGATAAATGACCATTATTCCTCTAACGGTATATTAAAAAGACTTTTGGGCCAGTGGCAGCCTGAACAACGTCAGATGTTGATATTGATTATTTCTTGATCAATCAATTAATCAATCAATTCCTAGAATAAAAACCCAAAGTGTCACCCACCTTAATGCATGAAATAAAGTATAGTGTTATACTCTCAAAGTCACTGCACAAAGAAAGTCACAGCCTTTAGACATGTCATTCTTCAGCAAGCTAACCTAAATTAAATGAGTTCTATTTTATTTTGGGCTGTTATTGAAACATGCCATAAGCACATGCTGCAGAAGTCTCCGAAAGCCAAGTAAGTTTCCCTCAGTGTCTAATGGTTACCATTCATTATCTAAAACTATTCCAACAGCAGGGATAATCACCCAACCCTCTATGACCTGGAAGCCCTCCAGGAATCAATTTGCATCAGCAAAGCTTTGCCTCACATCGCCTGCTCCTTCACAAACCTCCTCTTATGATGTGGTGGGAAGTCATTGCCCTCGTTAGCAATCTAGTTTCGATTTCTTTTGGTATAAATCTGATCCCAATGTTCAAATTTCCTGTACCTCATCCCCTAAAACACATAAAATGACTGTACCTGAAATATGGTGAAACATCATTAGAAGGCTCTTCAAAATGCCAAATTTGGTTACATTGAATGCCAAATCATGATGTGTCTGAATAGAAAGGGCATTGCTAGGGATGCCATCCTGTCCCCTCCCACCTGTGTTTTAATAGGGCCACTATCTAATGTGTTTCTATGATTTAAATGTTTGTGTCCACCTCCCCCCATTCATATGTTGAAATCTAATCCTTAAAGTGATGGTATTAGGAGTTAGGGTCTTTGGGAAGCGATTAGATCATGAGGGCAGAGCTCTTAAAAATAGGATTAGTGCTTTTATAAAAGAGGCCTGAGGGAGCTCATGAGTCCCTTGTGCCCTTCCACCACGTGAGGATACAGCAAGAAGTTGCCATGTATGAGGAACAGGTCCTCACCAGACACTGAATCTGCTTGATCTTGGATTTGCCAGCCTCCAGAACTGTGAGAAATAAATTTCTGTTGTTTATAAATTATCCAGTGTTGGATAGTTTGTTATCACAGCACAAACAACTAATATGTGTTAATGACCCAAATAATTTCAAGATAGCTCCAGAATTATTTAAGACACTGTGTCATTTCATGAGCACATAGCCTACGTGTTTGATATCACCATAGGCACTTCTAAACTCAGGCTTCTGCCTGACAGTAACCCATAATGTCAGTCTTGGAACCAACACTGCCATTGACTAGCTGGTTCAATGGAGTAAAGTTATGTTTGTTGCCTCTTTGTGCCTCAGTTTCTTCATTTATAAAACAGGAATAACAATATCATCCACCTCTGGGAGTTGTTTTGAGGATTAAATGAATTAATACATATAAAACCTTAGAACAGTGCTTGACACATAGTAAGCATTCCAGAGGACAACATCTGTGAGAAATACTGGGTTCTATCTAATTGAAGAGCCACATTTGGATGTCTCTTAATTCTTTCCTCTAAAGTGCAGCTTGCTTGGAAAGGTGCATAAATCAAATCATGTCATCCACATCCTACAAAGGATGTGATAGGGCAGGGAGAAACATGAATTCCCAGCAAAATCTGTAAGTATTTCTTATCTTTCAGGAAAGTTGTATGCTACCAGGGAGCATTGACACTTTTTCTCTTCATTCACACTGATGAAGCCTGAACTTCCAAACCACAGGTCATCTTGTTCCTTGGTATCCATGTCATAGCCCAGAGCTGTGACACTCTATATTATTGAAGGTAGGCTTTGCATGAGCCTCAGAAATAAATTCCCAAAGCCTCACATCTGGCCAAATAAGAGTCATTTGCAGGGCTTCCTAAAAAATATAGATCCTGAACCCCATCTGTGAATATTTTGATTCAGGAAGTCTTGGGTTGGGGCTTGAGAGTCTGCCAATTCTGACACACAGCCCAGGCTTGAGAATTACTTTCTTTTCATTGAAGAAGAATTAGCCACTTTCTTTGGGAATATTTAATTTATTTTCTTTATCCAATTACACTGTCAAGTCAGACTTACCTAGGCTATTGGAGAATTTCTTTATCATGTTTCTAAGGGACCACTCCTCAAAATTCAAAAACCTCAAGGAGAGGGGAAAGATGGCCAACTAAAGACATTACTTGCTGGACTGTCCCAGAGGGTAGATAGGGTTTCAGGTGAGGGAGAGGGTAGAGAAAACACAGCTCAACTGTAGACCATAGAGAAAAGTATCAGAGCCTACCAGGGACCTCACAGAGGAAAATTGCAAAGCAGAGAAAGAAGCTAAAGGAAAAAAGGTATTGGTGAAGATCAAACCCAGGGAGGCTTGGAGCCCAGTGAAAAGGTAAGAGAGGATCCCTCTGTCCCTCCCATGCACCTTTGGTAACCAGTGGCCTGCCAAGATTCTTGTAGGCTTCTCCACAAGCTCAAGCACTGCAGCAAACATGGAATAGTGGGAAGAATCTGCATGATCCCAGAGCTTGGAAATCCTGTTTCAGGTTCCCCTCCAAAAAGAGTGATCGGAGAGACCAGCTTGAGAGCTGGCTTTCTTCCATTCAGATGCTTTTCCTTCTCCACTCCTTCCCCATCCACTACAACTGGGAAAGCAGTTTTGAGCAGAGAATTTGGTGAGCAGCCACCTCTCCCAAGTGGGTGAAGGCTACAGGCTGAGGTTTCCACAGAGAATGGGGTCCATGTCTATCCTCTTAGGACCTACTGTGAACCCAGGGTGCCCAATCTAGGAGCTCCCTGCCTGTCAGTGTTTCACAGAGAAGCATGCCAGCAGGTCATACAAGCAGGCTGGATCCTGTACACCCCGAACTAAAGTGGGACACAAGGGGTAAGTTTGAGAGCCAGACTCAAATGATGACGTGGACAGAACTGATGGGAAAATACCATGGGGTTCCAAGACACAGTGATCTGGGAGAGTGCCCATCCCCCCCACACACAGGAAAACCACACTGTTGGATTAGGGTGGGTCCTTCAGTGAGGAAAAGCCCAGCTCCAAGAGCCATACCAACCAAGGGTGACACATTCAGGTGCTCAGGCTGACCAAGAACTGAAGCCCCTCCCCTATCCATGGCAACCAGGAAAGCAGTTTGAGCCGACAATTTGGCAAGTGGCAGCTCTCTCCAGCAGGTATATACTCCAGGCTGAGGTCTCCACAGAGAGTGGGGCCAGTGCCTCTTCCCTTGAGGACCTGCAGTGGTTCCAGGATGCCCAACCAGGAGCTTCCTGCCCACCAGCATTTGACAGAGATACATACCAGCAAGTCAAATAGACAGGTCATACCCCATGCCCCCTGAACCCGAGGGGATTGCTGGGGGACACCAGGGCAGTTTAAGAGCTGGACTAGTGTGGTGAGGCAGCCCATGTAGACAGAACTGATGAGAGAATACTGAGTGAGTCTGAGATGTGGTGATCTGGGAGAGTGCCCACCTTCCCCTAACCCCACAGCAAAGCTGTGCTACTGGATTAGGGTGGGTTGTCCGGCAGAGAAGATCCCAGCCCAGTGCCATAGCAACCAAGCTTTTAGGCCCCACTCCCATGATCAGCCCTCCCAGTCTGGAAATCCTGCCCTGACTTTTCCTCCGAACCACTTCCCCTAGTGGCCAGAAAAGCAACCTCTGAGCCCTGCCAAGACTGCAAAGTCTTCTAGGCTCATGAAACCTAATCATGCTCTGCCTGGCTCCTCCACCCACCTCTGCTGTGGTGGAGATCAAGCAACCTTCTGGGAGCTACAGGGCCCCTCCCACACCCTGGGGTATTCAAGAGCTCCACCTGAGGGACTAGAGCTTACCACAGCACAAAAGAACATCTCTGCAGTTGACTCTTTCATGCAAGCATCAACCAGTGATAGGGAGAACAAGTCTATATCTCACCACAGCATCTACCAACTCAAACACGGCATGGCTGATTCTTATTCACAAGTACCACCCACCATCTCAGAGATTAAGCTGAAGGACCCAATACAATTCACATTGCTGGGAAGAGGTGAAGACAGCAGGGTAGAGACAACCCAAGGGGACACTGTCTATTAGGAGAGAAACAAAAGTTACAGACATCGTGATCTGTGAGGGGTCTCCCTCTTTTACTGCAGACCTTTGGGCTGATAGAGGAGCTGCTCAGATTCTATATAGGGACATTTCACCAGAGAGCAGGTGTAGCAGGGATCTGGTGCCTGCCAATACCAGGTTTCTGCAGCTGACAACATCTTGACCTCTCTGGTGCACAGAGCCAGGTCCCACTCAGGACCCAGCCATCCAGTAGTAACCTAGGCTGGAAAGGGAACAGATGCTGCCCCATGTCGAGCACTGTGACTGAGGCTTGAGCAAGTCTCTTCCCCAGCATGGAAGCTGAACAGACGGGGGGCATCAGATGCTACAGGTAATACTTGAGAAGTCTTGAGTGACTGCCTCAGTGAGTCCTAGGTGTGGGGAGAGAACCTTGGCCAGCCAGCAGCATCAGCCCACTTGTGTGGAACCCTGGGCCACTGAAAGAATCTCCTGCTTGTGCAACTGGGCATCAGCAGTCCCCATGAGGGTGGAACAGCCCCCCATATGGGCTGCTCTTCCCCCAAAATCCCCAGAGCCAACTCTGAAGCTCTCACTGTGCCAGAGTCCAAGGCTCTGCCCCTGTAAAGATATTCCAGGGCCCTGCCAGGCCCATGACTCTACCCCAAGATTCCCAAGTTGTGCCTGGACCCCAAGATTCCACAATTGAGTCCCCACCACTACCACATGGCTGGTAGAACCTCCCTGAGGTCCAACACTTCACTCAGGGCCCCCAGCCCTGAGCAGCCACCAATCATGGACTTGGTTTGACAGAATACCCAGCAAAGGAGAACAGGTGTCCTGTATACCTATTAACCCAGAGTTGAGAGAAGAGAAGCCAGATGAGAAGAAAGCAGCAAAAGAACCCTGGCAATATGAAAAAACAAAATAGTCCAACACCCCCAAGAGAAAACAGTGAAGCTATAGTAGTGGAGTCCACCCACAAGGAAATTGCCAAAATGACAGAAATGGAATTCCGAATATGGATAACAAATAAGATGATTGGAATTGAAGAGAAAGTGAAAAACCAACAAAAAGAAGCCAAAAAAATATTTCAGGAAATCAAAGAAATCAATGAAAAAAATTAAAAAGTGACTAGAGAGCTAGACAACATAGGAAAACATACAATAGAACTTAAAGAAATGAAAATGTCATTTAGGGAATTTCCAAATGCAGTTGAAAGCTTTAACAATAGGCTAAACCAAGAAGAAGAAAGAATCTCAGAGCTCGAAGACATGGTTCTTGATATAACCCAGTCATTTACAGAACCAGAGAAGAGTATAAAAAAATCTGAGCAATCACTGAGAGAGATATGGGACTATGTGAAGCATACTAACATTCAAATTATAGGTTTCTCTGAGGGTGAGGAAGAAAGAGCTAAAAGCATGAAAAATCTATGTGAGGAAATTATTGAGGAAAATTTCCCAGGCATCACCAGAAATTCAGACATACAGATACAAGAGGGATATCAAACAGTGGGAAGATTCATAGTAAATAGGTCATCTCCAAGACACATAGTAATCAACCTGGCCAAAGTCAAAATGAAGGAGAAAATTCTTCAAGCAGCAAGATGAAAGCATCATACAACCTACAAAGGAAAACCCTGCAGGCTAACTACGGACTTCTCAGCAGAAACCTTACAAACCAGAAGTGATTGGGGCCCCACCTTCAATCAACTTACACTGAACAACTGCCAGCCTAGAATTCTGCATCCTACAAAACTAAGTTTCACAACAGATGGAGAAATTAAGCCCCTTTCAGACAAGCAAGCACTGAGGGAATTTGTCATGACCAGACCTGCTCTGCATGAAATACTCAGAATAGCGCTATATGGAAATCAGCACAACAGATTCCCACTCGTGGAAGTTCACCCAAAAAACCCCTCAAAACTCACAATTCCTATAAAACAATAGAGCAAGAGGTGAAACAAATCAATCAGGGTCTATACAACAGGATGAACAGACCAACATCCCACATATCAATGTTATCAATCAATGTGAACGGACTTCATGCCTCTCTCAAAATTCACAGACTGGCTGAATGGATGACAAAACACAACCCAAATATCTGTTGTCTCCAGGAAACCCATGTAAACCGCAAGGACACACACAGACTCATCATGAAAGGATGAAAAAAATATTCCACACAAATGGAAATCAAAAGAGAGCAGGTGTAGCCATTCTCATATCAGATAAAATTGACTATAAGCCATAAAGGTAAAGAAAGACAAAGAGGGTCATTACATAATGGTAAAGGGAGCTATTCAACAAGAATACATAATAACACTAAACATATATGTGCCCACCATAGGAGCTCCCAGATACGTAAAGCAAATCTTACTAGAGCTAAGCAAGAAATAAATACCATTGTAATTGCTGGGGCCTCAATATCCCACTGTCAGAGCTCAATAAATCATCTAAGCAAAAAATAAATAAATAATGGACTTAAACCAAACTGTAAATCAAATGGATCTAACAGACATTTACAGAACATTCTACCCCAAAACTAGAGAATACACATTCTTCTCAGCAGCACATGTGACATTCTCCAAGATTGATCATATCTTAAACTACAAAACGGGCCTCAACAATTTCAAAAAAATCGAAATCATACCATGTATCTTGTGAGACCACAGCAGAATAAAACTAGAAATCAATCACAAGAGAAACAGACTATTCAAAAATGCTGCATTAACAGATGGCCTATTGTCCTAATTAGGTTAAAAATTATTTTTAGAGTTCACATCTTTATTCTTAAATTCTCTCCCAAAATTATATAGCATCTTGCATTTCTATTTAAGCATATCTGAGAAACAATGTTAAAGTCACATATTCATGTTTATCTGTTTCACTCTGGAGAAGAATTCCATGTTCCTCTGTCATGTGTTTATCAATGTCTGTATGTACCACATGTTTACCTAAACTAAATTTGAACCGGAGGGTTCTGCCTACAACTAAAGTTTGCGAAGAATAAATAAATGTTTACTATTGTTATTTCTAAATTATCACCACCAAAGTCCATCAGCTGTTCTTAACTGTAGTATGTATATATGTGAAAATATACATGTGTGTAAATTTTAGATTGTCTAGGAAAGCAGAACACCTACTGTTTCTAAGACAAAAAAATAGCCAGAACTCAGACTTTTGTGACAGTTATATAGTCCTTATCTTTTGTGAATTTTAATTTTTAACAAATTATGACTGTTCATATTTGGTTCCTAATTTCAAAATACATAATTATATAATCAAATATAATACAGTTTTGAACTTTGATAAGTTGCTGAGTACACTCTCAGGATTTTATACGTGGAATATACAACTATAAATGACTAGCGAATGGCCACATAACTTGATAATGACAATTTTCCACATTTCCCACTTCTCTATCCAGTATGATTTATCTCATAACTTGCTAGAATTAAATAATCCATTAGAAAACATGAGAAGTATATTTTCTAAAAAGTCAAAAGATACTTTATTTGTGTATTATTTATTTATAGCTCACCTTGTTCCAAAAATAACATGCAATGAATCTAAGAGATCTAAGGATTGCTCTGGTGAGCCCTTAAATTAATGTTTGCCATTTACAGTGAATAATATTATTGCCTATGTGCAAGTTATTTTGAAAGACAGATTATAATTTATGTTTTAAAAAATCATGTTACAAAATAATTCACCTCAAAAAAATTGAATTCTTGGCTATTTACAAAAAAATTTCCCTTTTACATAATTATTCTGGAATATGACAGATGCAGAATTAGAACTCTACTCTTAGAAATTATGTCTATCAATCAGGATTTAATTAGGAAAACTGAAGCCCTAGGTATTTTGATTATATGAAAATTCAATACATAGAATTATATACTTATACAACTATTGAAAGGGCTGGGAGAATGAAGGTGAGTTTCAGAAATTCCAGAAGTGGGGTGACCACAGGGAAGCTGTATCCCATGGCCCAAGCTGCCTGCAGCGCCACACCGGATGGCACTTAAGAGAAGCCCCAAAGGCAAAGAAAGCCATCACTTACTATCTGGGTTAACTTCTCCCATCTTTCTACTGGGATGAGGACAAACCAATACAGATGAGAACTGCAAGGTAGGAATGGGTGTACTCTTAGCCACTTTGCTTAGGAAATCAAATGGTAATACTAATAGAATCCTTTTAAGTAGAGGAAATTATGCATTTTCTAGGATTATGGATGCTTTTGGAAGTTCTGCATCCTTTGCAAAACTGTACAACCTATATGACCTTGGCAATAAATGAGTTTGCTTTGTATTAACTGGAAAATCCCAGATCTCAATCAGATCAGAGTCAGATGATCTTCTTGTCTCATCATGATCATTTGGATTTCATTTATTTGCCTCCTGTCACACGTGTCAATATTTCCAAAGCTAGTTTATGTCAACCTCACTTCAGGATCCTTTCTCAAATGTTTTTCCTACATCTCATGATCCCTTTGACATCCCTGTGCCTGGACCTTACTACGTGCTTGACTTTTTGCTTTACTACATGCTTCACTTTGCTCTACGTTCCAATGTGCATAGGAATAAAAAAATGCTGATAGCTCAATATTTTGTGTATGCCGTGCAAATTTATGTGTGACAAATCCATCAGGGACTGCAGGCAGGGGATGTGATAAAAATTCTCATTCCTTACATCTACTAAAGCGGAAAAAGTACCAGAATGTGGCAAATAAGAGAAGCGGCAATAGTTAATTATCATGACACACAGCTCATCTGTAATTAATCCTTTTCTTCGGCAGGATTCTGCAACTGTAGCATGAAAAAAAAAACAGGTCAGATGATGCTTTAATTAAGGCTGTACAGTGTTGCTGCTTCTACAGCAACAAGAACTGTTTTTTGTCTATAGGTGTGTGTGAAGCACTACAAATATTTTCTTAACATCTTTACAGAGTGCTGTTTAAGCATCTTTGCTAGCATTATGTCTGGAGACAGACTGATTACAATTCAAAGGAGTTTTTCTGTTCTCCTCACACTCATCTTAGGAGCCACTAAAACAATCTAAATGCCATGCCAGTGGGAGGAGACACTCTCACCGAGGAGCTAGAAATGAAACACGAGGTGCCATTGCAATTGGGAATGGCACTGCCTTGAAATTTACAACCCTCTTAACCAGCTACCCAGGCTCAGATCAGGGGCCTGCAGTGTATGCTCACTTGACAAGATCTGACTGGTGGTGAATCCCCTCCTGTCACCCTGAAATATTGATCTCCAGCTGCAATATTCAGGGTTAGAATATATGTTGAGGGGAGGTGATACAAAAGGAAAATTTTATAGTCCCTCTATTGTGTCTGCAATTCTTTCACAGATTATTACATGGCATAAGGCTGGCAGTATGCCATAGCTAGATCCCATATTTTTTTTAAAAAGGCTTGTCCTATGATTACAAAGGCATTGCTATTGCCAAGCAGAGAGTACACTGTAACAGACAGCTAGTGCTCACCATGAGCTATGTCCTTGTCCTTTTTGGTGTATAGTTAGCTGTGTTTCCCAGATTCTTGCAATTAGATAGCGTCATGGGACATCTTCTCACAATAAACCTGAGAAGAGGCAACATGTGTCACCTTCATCTTAAAGCAGTTTAGAATGGTTGTGCCTTCTCCGTGTTCTCTTTCTTTTTTATTAGTCACCTAAATTCAGAGGGTTCAATGGTGTACGTGCTTTAAGGTCCTAGAAGAAATAAGAAGTCTGTGTGGAAATCCCCCATCCACCCCACCGACTGGCATTAGACTATGACTTGAGCAAGTAACAAATCTTCATTGTGTGAAGTCACTGAGATTTGGGAGTTTTTCACCTATGTTGACTGATACGTGCACTGGGTCATCTGTATTAGTCCGCTGGTTCCTCCTATAATTGGTAATATGTATTCACAAGGCACCTGGCTAAATACTAGGATCTGGTGAGTTTTGTGCCATAGTCTGTGTGAATAGCATTTTTCTCTGTACTATAGCAAACTAATTACATTGGTCTTAAAAATCTTTGTTTTCCCATGCCCCAGGTAATCATCTTGAGCTATCAAATCAAGAAGTGACCAACACCTGTTATTAAACAGTCTATTTCTAAATCCTAGGAAAAATATCTAACTCAATACTTCAATACCTTTACAGATAAAATATGCTGCTCCATTCAGGATTGCGGAGTTGCCAGAGAAAGTCCTCCCTTTTTTGTTGCCACAATGTTGCCACATTGCCTACAGACAGTGGCAGTCATCCTCCCATTATAAAGTAGCCTACCCTATTTGGTAGGCAATCTGTCTGTACCGGGAAAGCATTTGATAAGCAACGGAGGAATGAACCTTCATAAATTTTCCTTGGGATAGCCTATGAGCAGAGAGATTTGCTTTCTTCTTGCCCCAAGAATATGATGCTGTTCTCCTTAGTGGAGAGCTCTGTGGTGTTGGTGAATGACTTTCTGAGATTGTGTTTCTGAGGCCCTCAAACAGGAGCTGTTTCTGTATATATAAATACTTGTAAATGCCAACATTCTAGAGATACAGGGGTGGGGTGTGAGGTACTGGAGGGAAGGTAAAGATGAAGATTAGAAACTAAAGCCTTGACTTTTTCCATCTTATCCAAAACAAACTAAACCAAAGTAACCTTTGGCAGATTATTTCCTTTTTCGTATCTTTCAATTGAACGTAGTAGTGATCACCTCAATGCTTTTGCTTTTCATCAAAAGCAGTTGGAACTCTGGAATGTCAAAATTTTAGCCAACCTCTTTTAGTTCTCTGCCTCAAATCTCATGGAAGGCTGCACTGTTTATTTGGAAATCATCAGAGAAGCAGAAAGCCATAAGTAGTCCTCCTCCAAACCCATTCTGCCCCCTATGCCCCACACTTGGCTCTGGCCGAAATGGGCCCAGGCATGTAGCAACTGGTTTTGTCATTGAAAGTCAAGGAAGGTATGTTCCATTGAAAGTCAATGAAGGTATGAGAAGACTTACTGCCTCCATTGAGAAATTGGATCCATTTTACCATTCATCCCACGGTGGGTATGTGGTCTGCTTGGTCTGCATAGAGCAGCAAGGCCCTGTGACTTTGCCTCTTGGCTCCGGAGTCTCTTAATGGACTCTGAAAAAATAATGTAAGTGAGATGTGAAAACTAGAAGACAAAGCTCTGTTTTTATTAATAGTATTAAACTCTTCCAGGCTATGGAAATTGGCTTTATTTTTTTTTTTTGACTGTGTATAAGGTCACCAATGTTTTGGCAAAGCATACCATTCTGCCATGTGATGCCATATGGGAACTGTGCCCACAGTGCTCGGTCATCTGCTGTTGATAAATATTAAATAGAAGCTATATTACAGCACTTTCTATAACATGTGGACTGGCCTGTGGTACTCCAGTGTTAGGATAGTGCGATGTTGGTAGCTATTGAAATGGAGATATGGGAGCTGTTAGGAATATTTTCTCAGTTGTCATCAGGGCAGAGGCCAGCAGAATAGCAACTGGCCCACTTGTGACACACTTGTCTCTTCCCAGCTCTCCTCCTATTCCTTCCCTTCCCTCCCATGTTTAGCAGTGAAGCAAGGAAGGAAGGGAGGGAGGGAGGGAGGAAGAGAGAGAGAGGGAAGGAAAGAAAGAGAGAAAGAAAGAGAGAAAGAAGGAAGGAAGGAAGGAAGGAAGGAAGGAAGGAAGGAAGGAAGGAAGGAAGGAGGGAGGGAGGGAAGGAAGGAAGGAAGGAGGAAAGGGAGGGAGGGAGGGAGGAAGGAAGGAAGAAAAAAAGGCTGGAAGAAGAAAAAAATCAAGTGAGCATTTAACTGGTTCCACCAATTATATAGTCTTGATGGGGTTTTTTTTCCTTCTCCTTTACATTTTTAACAAAAATAAATCAAGTTCCTAAATTTGGGATTAGTTATGCAAATATTCAGTGCTCCCTTTGTTTAAAAATTCTTGGCAGTTGATACTAGGACATCAGAATATAAGTAGCATCAAGCATGTATTATTATACCCAGCTGAACAGCTGCAGTACTTATATTTAATTCCCTACATTATACACAACCCTTACCTCTCCGTAATAATGTCAGTTCTTGTGTAAAGCTTTCATGAGGCTCTCTCCAGGAGCCCTTGCCAATAGTAGTAGAGAATGCATGGATAATTGAAAAATCAGAGATAACTCAAAAATCTCATTCTAGGCAGTGGTTTCTCAAATTCTCTTTCATCAAAGAGTGGACCAAGAGACCAGACTGTCTTTTCTCTGTCCTTCCCATTGACTAGGGGGAAGGCTTGGAGCTATAAAATAGGTAAGGTGGTAGGAGAAAAAGAAAAAGCAAGAAATCCAAATGTAGTTGTCCTCATTCTGAATAATTACTCCCTAGATAATAAAATCATCAGTATCATCTACTAATCAGTAAATATTTTTATCCTAGAAAATACTGCAGAAAAAAATATAGCATGGACCCTGCACAGTTACAGCTGTCTGTTTAGAGAGATGTTATAAACATAGAATGAATAATTTCAGAGCATGCAACTCTAATGGCAGTCACAATGCACAAAGGTGAGAGATGGTCGTGGGCCAGCATAGACATGTAAGTTATGCCTTTGAAGGATAATTTTTATGTTAGTGTGAAGAAAATTGTGACTTAGGGTCCCTGCAAGCCTTGCTTAAAGTCATGTGATTATTCCATGGAGCCATAAGGCTAGAGCTCAGAATTTAAAGTCCCCACAGTGGACATAGGAAATAAAGGCCCACCCCTGAAGGCAAGAGCAGCTATAGAAGGGTTTTGGAAGATTTGATAGAGGAGCCATGGACCAGTAGATTCATACGTGCTGCTCAGCCCCAAAACCCAGTGAACCCATACCTCCAACATCAGACCAACCTGCTGGCACAGTGACTGAGAATGTGGAAGTAGGGTCCCGCCCCTTCTCTCTTCTCCATCATCCCACAAAAAACAAAACAAAACGAAAACAATGTACTTCTAGTTGCTTCAGACTTTTGAACCTCTCACCTTTGGTCTCAAAAAATTGTCTTCATTTAAAGAAGCAGGTACTAAACCTAGGTGTAAGCTACAGCCATAATCTTTTTTGCAGCATAATTCATTTACACTGTGAGGTTTAATCTCACTTAGTCTGTGGGAGACTTCCTTTGCTTGCCCTTGAGGGCCCATGCACACACTCTTTCTCTTTCACCCTTGGGGGTTATTCGCAGAGATGCTTCTGTCACCTGTTGAAATTTGAGATTTTAAACAGTCCCTGAGATTTAAAAGGGACACTTAGAGGCAGTAAAGAGAGAACTTGCACACCCTTTGCTAGGGATAGGCTATGGCTCCTCCATTCCTGAGCTGGGAGCTTCAACTTGGCCTGGATCTCTAAGTCTCCAATCCTTGTGGAAAGCAGAAGTATTTCCTTAGAAGGAATTATGAATCACTTCCTGTTGAGAATTATAACACTAACATAGGAAGGGGAAAATTAATATTTCAAATATTCTCACCATAAGATCTAAATTTTCCTTTTTGATGTTTCTAAATTTCTATTGATTCTAACTTTAATTATAAACTGAATAAAAGTCATTTTAGAATTTTGTATCAGAGAGTGAGATGAATTTTTCTTTTCTTCCCTCCTTATTCTATTGTGGGGAGAGAGTGGGGTGGAGGTACCAATGTTGAGGAAAAATTAAGCAACCGAATGAATTACTCTTTGTTAGTAATTTCTAATGTCTCTGTCAGGTAATAGCCATTCTCATCAAAATTTTCTAGAAACAATGTCTTATACAAAATAAATGATTCTAAAGATTGTACTAGAGTAGGCTGCAGGGGCAAGTCTGGGGACTTGGTAGTGTACTTTAGATGCTACCATGTAGATGGCAACATATTGCCCATGCGTAAGCCAACTGTGGGCTTATGCACACAGAAAGCAGAGGAGGAAAAAAACCTCATTAATCTCTATGTTGAAAGCTTGTTTAAAAAAAATCACTGCGTATTTAAATGATTCATTCCACTGAATGCTAAGTAAGAGGAAATCAACCTACTTTTTTATGGTCTTTGCTTCTGATTTACATCACAGGTTTTAAGCCTTCCAGACTCTCACTGAGACTTTACCTGGTGTTTGCTCATCTCCTGGGTAATATGATCCAATTTGGACAGTGGTTGTTTACAACTGGCCCTTTGTGACCAGCTAAAAAAGAGATGATGGACTCAGATCACTAAAATGGGCAATCAGCAGCCTCCAGGAATAAAGCGACACGGCCTCTTTGTTGGCTTTGAATGCCCACATTGAAACAGGATGATTTTACCTGGTGCGGCACCCCCAAAAGATAGCATCTCCACCTCCCTGCTCAAGCTCAAGTGCCTGTGGATGGGAATTTACTGGAATGTGCTGCCACAGAAAGGCGTGACCACACAGAATTTACAGATTTAAATAGACATGTTGTGAGAGGCAAGTAAACTGATATTATGTGATGACAAGCACTGCCCTCCTAGATCTGATATTGCGGTTGGGAGAGATGACTTGCCCCCATGCAACAACCAGAGAATAATGCAAGAAAACCTAAAAACAGGTGCTACATTGTTGGGCAATGGGCCATATAGTACTAGGGAAAGTTAGGGACAGCTTTGTTTAGTAGACAGAATTTGAGGTAAACTCTGATTTTAAAATTGAGAGATCCTCTGGAATGAGACAGAAGGTTGGCTTGGGCTGGAACAAGTGAGGCCAATAAATGGCCACTGTTTACTTTCATTTTTTTCCATCCATTCAGCAAATAAATGAGAAGCCTCTATGTGCCAGGCAGTCTGCAGGATGATGAGCATACTATATGGAAAAAAACGCAGAAATCCAGGGGAAAAAATAAGAGACATTTAGATATATGAAGTAAAGAAATGAGATCTGGAAAATACCTTTTTCTTCACCAGAAGAAATTTGCATCCTCACTTTAAAAAAGAATGTTATTGAAAAGAGGATTTGTCTTATTTATAAGCAAGCAATAAAACAACAATAAACCAAGGTAGCATTTTCCTCTTAGCACCTTACAGGTTTTTATTCCATGGTTAGTAGAACACGTCTTTATTTCTAAACTTTATTTACTAAGTAAATAATCACACAGCACTTGAATTCAAATCTTTGATCTAAATTTCACAGATCTCTGAGACTAAAATGTTTTCAGAGGAGAAGAACTTGAAATGGTATAAAATATGAAGGATTTTCTTTATAGTTGTATGGTGCAGTGGAGAGAGTTTAAGAACTAGAATCAAAAGACTAGCTTCAAGTCCCAGCAGTGCCCCTTTTTACCATGATTTAGGCAAATTATTATTTCTGAATTTCACTTCCTCACCTATAAAAAAGCCAAATGGCGGGGTTAAGAACCAAATAAGTTAATGTGAATGAACGTGTGTCAGGAAGTAGAAACCATTATACCAGTAGTAACTATTATTATTAATATTGCCTTTGTATAAAGGAGATGTGTATTATGTTATATACCGTTTGGGGATTTTTTTGTGTGTTTTGTGTTTTTTTTTAGATCTCTTTCATTACCCAGCATGATACTTGGTACACAGTGGATAATAAATATTTGTAAAATGAAAAGATGAATAAAACGATAATGTTCCTGACCATATTGAGAGCATTTGTGCTGTGAATGATTTTTCTAAGAGTGGTGAAGAATCTTTGGTTAAGTGAGGTTTACCATGCGTGACCTTGGAATTGTTTCTGTTTTCTTCTTCTCTGTAGCACGCCCCCTGGCCCTTGGTAGAATCAAACCCATGTCCTTGGTGTCTCAAACGGCAGTTGTTCTAACCAAGAAAGTGAATCAACCCAGACTAAAGGAAAAAAGATGACAGTACGTACTGAGCCCAGTCCTATAGGCTATGTGAAGAGGCCCACTTTCTAAGTGATGAGTAAGAGAACAGAGGGGCATGATTTGTGTCTCTCTAAGAAAACAAATATAATGAGCTCACACTTTCACCTTCCATCCATCAAAACAGTGAGTTAGGGAATCACAGAACGGTGCTTTCTTCTAGAATCCCTTGTATCCAGACATTCAGACGTATCATATCCCTCACTTCCCTAAATTTTCACCTCTATGGCATGTACACAGACATATGGGCAAATCAACAACAACCCTCCAGAAGCTATAACCACCCAGCATGTACATTTTGCAGCTCCTTCAACTTGCTTCCCATCCTGCCCGTCCCCTACACAAATCAGGTTGGAATGCCCGAGCTTGTCACCTGGTATACAAAAATGCAGTCTAACACTGTATTTATTAGCAACCCCTTTCCCTTATGTTTAATTTATTGTTACATTTTTTAAATGTACAAACAGTTATACCAGTTTTATACACAAAACCACAGGTACCGTTTTGTATCTGTCAAAATTCCAGCAGCCTGTGGCGAGCCACAGTTGAATAGATATCCTATGCTGCCATCTAGTGCTTTTGTTAAGACATGGGCTTGTACATTTTTCTGGAAACGAGGAAACAAAGGCAGCTCAAGGCGCCCAAATTCTGGAACAGCTACTGATATGCATTATTAAACAGATGCATTTATGACACTTGGACCATATTCCCTGGAACCAAGCAACTTAACTTGTTTTCACACAATGGCAGCTTACATCCCTGCTCTTGACTGGCAAAACCCTGGCCTTCTACCCTAGAGGCACCTGGTTTAAATCCAAACTGACTGGGCAAGCAAAATGCCCCTCTGAGCCTCTTTCTACAGTTCCCATCTGGCCAGGGTTCTCTTGGCATGTCTCTTCCTCCAGGAGGGACAGTTTTATCTGAATGCCTTGCCTATTACTTCAGTTCTGGTAGAAGGCACAAAGGAGTCAGTCAGATGGCTTTTATTTTTTTTTTAAATCATTATCTTTAAAATTGACTAAAACAGCAGCCATTTTCTTTGCAATGGCCAAAAGTGAAGCTTCTGAATTTTCTCTTGCACTTCAGTTCACACGATTTGTGTCACTAGTTAAATCCTAGGTCTGCCTCCGAATCCCTCCCTTTATCTTTTCCTGGATCTCAAAAATATCTTTCTTCTCCTCAATTAATCAATCAGCACATCTCTCTGTTGCACACATGCTATGCTAAAAGCACTGTATCAGGCCCTGGGTAGTGGGTGGATAAATAAAAAAAAAAATAACCTTTCCATCTGTGTCTCTGATCACTTCCTGCCTCATGGCCTCTAAGAGGCTTCACCATCCCTCTCCTTTCAGGACTCTTTAACCCTTTCCTCACTAGTGCTTCTTTTTCTATTCCTTTCTATTCCTGTATGAGCCTTTCTTTTCTCCTAGCTGAAATAAATACAAAAACTTCACTTGATCCCTCTGTACTTCCCTGCTACTGACAAATTTCTTCCTTCTGTGGTTCTATCTTTTCATATTTTATCTAAATGAAATGAAGAATTCACTAACCCAGCAGACTACTGTCCGAATAGGAATCAACTGCCTGACAAATTAGGGGGTGCCCTTCCAACAAGGCAGAGTGAGTATGTTAGGGCTGCAGTTCCTGAACGTGATCCCTGACGTGGAGAGGAGATTCTAATAGATGACCTCTAAGTTCCTTCCAACTTGGATTCTGTCGTTGTTAAACTTAGTTTTATTACAATCTCCACTTCTCCAGCCACTCCCTACTTAACCCTGCCTGTAAACCCATAACTTTCTCGAAAGGAAGTTAGCCTCTAGAGATGGTCAAATATCACTTTGCCTTTTCAAATTTATTGCTTCATCATGACACTCTGACTGCATCCCTTTCTTGAAGCATTCTTCTCTCTATGATACCTGCTAATTCTATTTTCCAAATGCCTCATTGTTTTCAATTTTTTTTTTTACTGATTTCCTGTTTTCCTTTATGGAGACTTTATTTAAACTTGGATTTTTGTCCATCTGTATGTTTATAATTACAAATTTATTTACTCACCCCCACTGTACCCTAAAAACAATGTTTCATGACGATGGTGATGGTGGTGATGATGATAATGGTGATGATGACAATAATTTGCTCACATGATTCAACCTTTACGAAGATCGACCCAAACCTTCCATTTCCACAGGGATTTTTCAACCTCTTTCCAGACCCCTGCCACCAGTTAGCTTTGTAGCAGAATAGTTCTTCTTGGTTGGCCCATCAACACTATGATAGTGAACTTTGGGATTGTGACTCTCTCCCTCAAACAGACATACTTCCTAAGTTTGTCCATTACCATCAATGGCAATACCATGCCCAGTCTTCAGCTAAGCTCAGTATCTTAGATTGAATTTGGATTTATCCTCCTTTTACCCCTAATATTTCATCTTTACCCAAGTCTTGCAAATTCCTTCTTCTTGATTTCATTCAAATATGAATCCTCATTTCCACTTCAGCAGCCAGTGCACAAATCCTCATTGGCTTGCACCTGGGTTGCAGAGTAACTTCTGGGCAGTTCTTCTGGCTTCCAGGTCCACTTCTGTACCAGTTCATCTCACAAAGAAGTTTGGGTAGTCTTTCAACCAGTTTGCTGTCATGTAACTCACCTGTTAAAAGCCATAACAGCTTCTTACTGCCTCTCAATGTCACACCAAATTTTTGTAGCTTCACACACTCAAGGCCCTTCTCCAACTACATTCCATTTTCTTCCACTTGCTCCCAGAATACATCCCAAGTTCCAATCAAATTCATCTTTCTGGCATTCCCTGTACAGAAATATTTTTCACACAGGAATCTTTCCCTCTGGAACTTTTTATTCACTCCTTCCCAAAACTAGGTCTTGTTAATCTCTCAAAATGCACATGTACCTGATAAAAAATCTAAGATGGATCACATCTTTCCCTGTTATCTCCTCTACTCTGAGATCCTCTCTCAGTGGTGTCAATTTCAGGGAAATATAGGTGTGCATTAAAATATTGCCAGTAGGCCATTGTTTGATGGCCTCTGTTGCCTCAGTAGGTGGTCCTTGGTTTCTGGCATGGGTACATGGTGTTATGCCTTACCAGGAGAGCCACATGGTATCTAATTTATGTGGTTTATTGCTGAAGTTGGATACCCATGTCATTTTTGGATTAGGGAGTTTTCTGGAATAGGATCCCTCCATCATACCCTCAATGAATAATGAAGATGAAGTAAGAGCGCAATCCAAGAACTTCTTGACCTTGTGGTTTGATGCATCCATTTTGACATAATCATGTTGATGTAGCTGCTTTGACATCAAAATGGCACTTTCAATATATAAAATCACTGTTTCCTTTGTTGTGTCATTACTAATTAACATGTGAAACTAATATCCTTGACCCTTACTATACCCTTAACTCTCACCATGATGCATATTTTAAAACACTGAAAGTCAGAGACTAAAATATTATGTCAAAGCCATGTTTCCATGTCAAAAATTCCTGGCATTAAAATGACTGTGCCAAAGCAGCCAGGTCTAAATGTCATGACACAATTGCTTTGGGGTGAACTGGTGAGTATGGTATGAGAGCTGACAGCATAGCTCTGAGGGTGAGCTGCTAGTGTATTCACAGGTCCCGGGCTGGTAGAGCAGACACCCAAGAGGAATAGTGGCCAATAGGTGTGGTTCCCAATAAAGAAGTCATTAGAGGTAGACTTGTAATTCACTGGACCCTTTAGCAAGGAGTATTCTTCATGAGCTTAAAATGGATGATAATTGGACCCGTACACAAGGGCTTAAGTTGCCTAATGCTCTTGTATCTATCACAGGCCAAATCTACGGATGAGTATTTATTCCTCTATCCTCCAGAACAAGAGGCAAAACTGTAGTGGGAGGGAACTTGGCTGAGAGAATCCCAACAGTATGATCATCAGTTTTATCAAGAGTACATTGTGTATTTCTTCAAAAGAAAGTTCCTTGCAGACAGCCAGTTTATTTTTCACCCTGTGGTATTCAATCACGTCTGTATCTGGTACGGTACTCTGCACCCCATAATTGCTCAGTGTTAACTGTTCACAGATGAGTGATTTTGCCCTGGCAATTCCAAAAGGCTGCTCTAGTTTGGGAAGAGAGATCTCCTTTTTTCTCTAACAGAAAAAAAAAAATAGTGTATGGGGGTAGAGAGGGAACATTGTGTGTCAAAAGTATCATTTTCTTGTTCATTTATTTGTTTACTTGTTTATTGCCTACCTCCCCCACCCCACCCTCACTAGAATGCAGGCTCCATGGGAGCCAGGACGTTGCTTATACTCATTGATGTTGCCCCAGTACTTTGCACAGCGATTGGCACATGGTAAATAGTCAATAAATAATTATTACATAGATAATTATTTTTCCACCAGGAAAATAGTGTCCCTTTGGACTAAGAGTCCCCAAAAGGAATGATTTGGTCCATTCCAAAACAGCTTTGTGATTAGCTATGTTTTTCTCTGGGCCTTTTACTGCTCAGAATCCCTGCCAGGGAAGAAATGCTAAAGCTCCCATCTTTTAAATATGTAGATCCCTGACATTTGGTTGCTTCATGAATTTTGCATTGCATAATGACAAGTGTTTAATTTTATAAACTGCTCCTGTAATAGATCATTTTCAAGGAGAGGCATAATCTGGAAATGCAGTGTAAAGTGCTGTTGCTGAATTAGACAAATGTCTTCCCCGAGCCAGCGATCCTTTCCGTAGTAAATGTTTTCAAGCATTGACGGATTGGAAGCCATGGAAATAGTCTCAACACCCAGCTGGCTGACTGAGTCAGAAATGAGATGGTCCATGGATGCTTCCCTTTTCCAGGCTGGTGTGTACCAACCCTCAGAATATCTTGGGAGTGAAGAAAACACAAACAATTGACTTGTTTCCTGAGCCCCAAATAGCATTGCTCAGTCTGATTTCTAATTCTTCATTGCCACAAAAATTGAAAGGAGAGAGGTAAGAAAAATAAGTCTTTATTTCTGGGTTCTAAAAGGGGGAAGTTTGGTGCATTATGGTCTACTTGAAGCATATATGCAATGCCATCAGGCCACAGAAAGTGTCTCTGGAGAAGCTCATGTTGGTGTGAAGGTATAATTGGAGGAGAAGCCACACTAATATGCCAAGTTGTTGATAATCCATGCTTTGTGCCCCACAGTTCTGTCACTGTTGGCCTCAGCAAACTCACTGACCCTCTCTCTTCCTTAGTTTCCTTGTACCAAAAAATATGCTAGTAGTGTTCTTATTTAACAGAATTCTGATTAAGAGAGTTGAGATTAATCTTCAAAAGTAGGTGGTTGTAAAAGGTATATGGCTGTAAAGAAATGAGGTTGGTTTCATAAATTATATATGAAGATTATCCATTACAAGTATTTCAAGCAAGATCATCCTTACTGTGAAGGTACTGTGTAAGTTCATTAAGAAGATTGAAAAGAAAATTTGGTGTGTCAAGGGTTAAAAATATAAATTAGTAAGAACATGGGCTCAATATCTTTAGCATGGCTAAAGAGTTGCTCCAAAAGAGACTTTTATTCCTTTACTCACAGCCACCTCTTAGGGAAGTCTGTCAGTCAACGAGGCAGCCCCATGTGGAAGACAGAGCTGTGGACAAGAATCGGGAGACTGGGGTTTAAATAGTGCTCATGGAGTGACAGGGCATCTTTGGGCATTGGACTCACCAGGTTATAAAGACGACTTCATTTAATCCTTAAAACAATCCTATGATGATGGTATTAGTATGATCCATGCATTACAAATGAAAACATAAGTTAAGGTTTAAGAAATTTGCTCAAATTCATGCAGCTGGGATTCAAACCCCAGAGGGCAGATTCCAGGGCCACACTCTTAAGCATTATACCACACTGCCCCCTGGTGGAATAATTGCTGACAGGTCACTTTCACTGAGTTCTCACACCTAAATTTGGGTTAAACTAGATAATCTCTAAAGTCTTTTCCACATATAAAATAAAGTCTTATTTAACATAGCACTAGATTGGGTAAGCCATTCTGCTTCTTTGACAGAATATATTGATATATTCTTGATAGGAAATATATATATGTATATATATGTGTGTGTGTATGTTTTTTTTCCCCCCAGCTCTGTTGGTCTCCATGTCACCATCCCTGCTTGGGAGCCCATCTGTGCAGCTCAGTGCTTTGCACAGGACTGAGAAGAGCTGCACAAATGGAACTGGCCAGGAACATTTTGGACTCATGCTTTCTTCTGCTTTGCTAATTGTGTCAATACCAAACTCATGCCATCCAGGCTTCACTGACCTTTCCTACTTTTAAGAATTCTTCTCTGGCTTTGCTGATTCCCTGCCCTTGGACCCACAGCAGCTGCTCCCCATATTGCCTACCCCCTTTCCAGTGCTCAACCCCTTTTACCGCCCCTCCCCACACTTCACCCCAGCAGCTAAGCTTTCTTTCAATTCTTCGGAGACTGGTGTTCTTAGAACATCTCTTTTTCACTTGACAGAATTTCTTTATATTTTCACAATTCCTTTTCTCCCTTCTGCCTATTTAAAGGGAAGTAGCATCCATATTTCTCATCTGTCTATTCCATCTCATTGAAACGTTTTCTATTATTTCTCCTTTCTCTTATGTTTTCTGTCTCTTAACTTCCTGCCCTTTTGTCTAGGAACATACTCAAACTAGGGGGCTGAAGCAGGCCTGGACATAGCTCACATCGTTGAAGATTCCCTATGTGGCAGACAATTTGCACACGATATTTTATTTAGTCCTCTCAGCAAACTCAAAGCGTAGATTTTATTATTGGCATTTTATATAAGGGAAAATTATGCTTAAACACATTAAGTAACTTGGCCAGTGTCATGTAGAAAATAAATGGGTAGTGCCAGGATTTAAACCAAGTTTGATTCCAACTTGCATGTTCTTTCCACTGTATCTCACTTGTTTCTGAAAATAAATAAATAAGACCCTTTTCTGCAACCCTGCTGCTTTAAGCTCTCATCTTGTCTTTCACTGCCAAACTTGAGTTAAATGCTGCAAGTGTTTATCAAACACTATTTATGTGCAAGTGACCATGCTAGATGCTTCCCCCAAGGAAGACAAAGATGAATAACATAATATTTATCTACCAGAAGCTTACAGCCAATAACCTAATAAGGGTATCAGATATGTAAATAACAATAAAATAAAGTGCTAAACAAAGTTACCAGAATCTTCTGAGGATACAGATAAAGAGCAATTAATTCTAACTAAGGGAGGGTTGGAGGAAAGAATTTAATGAAATATTAGTATTTAGTCCTTGAAGAATCCAAGCCACTTCCCACTGGCCTGCAGTCCTACCTTGGTAATGTGTCTTCTCCCCAACCCTTCCTTCCCGTTCGCACTCTCAACCTACACTACCACTGGAGCCTCAGAACTAGTCTTCCCTATGCCAAACTTTCCCATTTTAATCTACCCTACCAAAGATCCTTTCTGCTGCCTCATTATGCTCAACTCAGATTCATCTTTCCCTGAATAAATACCTTCTGTGGCTCCCTGCTGCCTACTGAGTAGGAGTATATTCATTAATGTCGCCCTCAATAATCACAGGCCCACCTTATGGAGTTGTTATAAAGATCAAACATGATAACATATGGGCAAAAGGTGTGAAAACCATAAATCATTCTAAAGATAAGCTGTTATAAATATATCACATATCCTACACCTGGGCCAGTGTCTGTTCCCTGAACCCACCCTTGGCCTTAGTTCTTGTCACTGCTGTTCCCATCATGCCCTCTTCTCCTCATTTTGAACTCTAAAATTCTATTCTTTATGTCTCTCAAGGCCCAGCCATAAAAACCACAGTCTTAAGAAAACATTTTCTCACCTATCAATGAAAATGTCCTCCAGCTTCTCTGAACATCCCCAGAGCTTTGCTTCCAACTTTTCCAATGCATGTGTCACAGCAAGCCAAGTATTATAGATGGCTGAATATATGTTATAGCTTTCTTGGCCAACTATAAGCTATTTTAAGGCAAGGACCATTCCATTCATCTTTATAAAGTTTGTGTGCCTTGCACTGTGTTTTACGTAAAGTAGGCACTCAAGTACCAGTTGAATGAAAGACTAAATTGGGAGGCTATGTTACTCTGTACTGGAATAATTTCAGCAGAAGCAAAAGGAGAAATTTTTCATGCATCCCTTACTGGGATTTAAAGCAGGGTATGAAGAAGATGCACACTTGTGCAAAATAGCACCATCATGGTAATCCATAAGGAGAAGAAAAACCAAAATTGACTTGCCCCAATCCTGTGTCTGCCCTTCCAATTCTTATTTTTCAGCACCAACGAGCCACTGGAAAACCTAAATGGCAATCATTAGATTTGCCGTCTTTCTCTCAGAAATTCAGAATTCAGAAATGAGAGCTATTTTGAAAATCAAAATGAGTAGCTGAAAGTCTCAGCTAAAAGCACACATTTTTCTATTACTCTCCTCAGTTCTCTCTCTCCCTCTGTGCTGTTTATCTCAAGTAACTGGGGGAGCTAGTTTAAGTGAAATCTTGTTATAAACAGTTAAGTCGAATGATGCTATTAGGAGAAGGCTGGACCCAAGGAGATCTGTGACCATGGTCAAAGCCACAGGTCTCCTTTGTCTGGCGTAGTCCAGAGAGTTTGGTCTAGTTGGCCTCTTCAAGCTGGTTGTGGCTCAAAAAATCAGTCAGGAAGCCAGAGAATATCTGAGTTCTGACTCATGTAAACAGAGGACAATGCCAAGGCCTCCAGCCAGCCCCAGGTGTGCAGACTGCAGACCACATTTGCCCCTCAATGACCCCCAGTTGACATGGCATTATCTATGGGCTCTGCCATTACTACTGCCACGACGACGGATGTCATGTTTGGAAAGCAGAGACCTCCCTCCCGGCTGTCACTTGGAATTCGCACAAGGGCTGAAAAGTGTGCCTGATCAGCTTAGGCAGTGGGATCCTCTGTGCTAGCCAGACTTTTTAAACTGATCTCAGCTCTTATTACCTTATCATCTTCTCCCAGAAAATTCAAAATGTTTGTCACTGTCCAGATCCCAGTTACTCTACTTCCTGGGTAGCCTCCAAGTCCCTTGCATTTCTGAAATGTTTTGTCTTTTACCTCTGCAAAAGCTGGTAAGATAGTCAGGGATGGTGTGTAGTTCTCTTTTTTCTGTTCATATATTTTTAAAGTAAAATGAGATCTTGAAGGTGCACAAAACATCACATCTGGAAACAGAGTCAATATAAGGAAATAAAACTTTTGTCTAAGCTCCTTTCTGCTTACCTGGGCTGCCTCCCATTTTTTACGCTCCCGAAAAAAAAGAAAGCCTCCCGATCAGCTTCTTGCCAGTACCCTAGTACAGGGCAGGAATTAGGACGAGGGCAGTGCCAGAACAACCTTTTGGGTCCCTGGCTGCACTTTGGCAGCATCATTTCTGCCTTTCAAACATGGCAACGATTGCACAGTCATGTATTGTTGCAAAACGTTTAAATGTTTGCCAGGCTTGCAAGGGAAGCAATGGAATCATTTCACTGAATCACAGGTCAGTAGTCCTAAAACTGATGGCCCCTCTATCTTCCAGTTACCTGAGACCACTGCCCTCTAAAATTTCCTGCCCTAGATTGCTGGTCTCTGGGTTACACACACTTGTTAGGGTCTCTGACATTTCTGGGAACCCTGGTAGCTATTGTTTTGCCTAAACCATGTCTAAGGAGTCCTTGGAGACTATATCAAGACCGCCCAGCTCTTCTTTTCATGGGTGAGCCACCTCTCACTGCCCCAGAGTAGGGGATGTTCCAACCTAATGGCGGATCTTGTGCTTGGCTCTGCCTCCTCCCTCCTACTCGAGGATTTCCTTCCATTTGGAAGGCCTGAGCCATAAGCCATGAAGACCAGGCAGTTTTGAACTTCTTGTGATCTCTTCACTGGAGGATTTATGGAGTTGGAACTCACTCCAAATATCCTGTTACGTTCCTTAAGAATTTTGGTATCCAATATGGGGAGGAGAGAAGATTAGAATTCACCCACTTGGGCTCAGAATACTTCTTCCTCTGGGACACCCAAGGAGAGCATCCTGTTGCAATGTCTGAACCCCAAGTCCCCAAGGATGAGCTTTGGGGGTGCCACACAGCCTAGCAGCACTGAAGGCACTCTGTCTTGGGTATATGTGGAATAATCTAGACACCCCTGGGAATCCGTAGAATACTTTTCCTGGCTTTTTATTTGCTTATTTATACCCACTCTTCCCTATTCTGAAAAGGATATGAGAGAACCTCAAAAATACAGTAAATCATGCTAAAATAATAAGAGGTAATGGGGGGATGTTAAAAATAAAAGGGTAGGAAAGTCACATAAAGCCCAGGAAAAGATTAGCACAGAGAAATGCAGGCTATAAAGTTTGCACAGCTCCTAGAGGTGGGCTACAAGTTTGGCTCTGAGTTTATGCGCAGCCAAACAAAGGAAATAGGATGTGATTCACACTGTCTATTATATAAAAAGAATGCAGCTCCTATAAAGAAGCCAGACCTTTCCTAGTACTGAGATCAGAGTGGAATGTCTTCCTCGGATCTACACAAAGAGAACATTGTGTGATGCCCCTGAGACACAGAGAACCAGTTTCATGTGACCTTGTCTCCCAACGTCTCTCAATCTAGAGGATGACACAACAGTGAAGCACAGCTCAATGATTTTGCACAGTTGTCCAAAACTCTCTTTGCATAAGAATGATAAATTAGTAAATAAAATCCAGAAAAAATAATCTAAGAGGGTAAAGTAAGGTGCTTAATCTACCTGGTTTCCTTGTGATTTGAATTGATCCTACTGGGAACTATTTAAATATCTGGAGAAATGAGCATTCTGGAAATTCTTCAAGACATTCTGTTCTTTAAGCCTTCACGTTATACTATTTCTTTCAGCTGAGAGTTTGGTAAGAGTTTGGCAACAAAGTTTGAAATTATAACTTCAGCAAGAAACTTGGAAGCCAATAGTTGCTAATTAAGAGCAAAGCCATAAACTTTGGCTATCAACTAAGCTGGTGAGGGGTGGGAGGTGGAGGCTAGAGGAGGAGTAGGTCATCTTATTTAAGAAAAAAAAAAAAAAGAATAAGGAGACTGTTTTCTAGGATGCGTGGTGAACTAGCTGTCCATAAGGAGGAGCCAGTGGAGCCAAGGCCAAAATAATTGTTAATTAGATCTCTATATCCTTAAACCAGCTCCTTAGATCCAAATCCTTGGTTAATCCCAGCTCCAAACAACCAGATAATACTTTTCATTTTCCATGGCTATGTTTTAAGAATGACTGCATTTTAATTATAGGCAAGATGATAATTCAGGACATTTAAGGAAAGATATCTATAGCGCTTAACATCTATTCCAGGGAATTTCAAAGTATTTTTGGTTCCTTTAGTATAGAAAGTATTGAAGGTGCTATGTAAATGTAGGTTATTATTACAATTTAATGACACTTCCCTCAAGCGAAAACTGCCGAAATCTACAAAGTACAGAACAAAGCACACACACTTCCCATTATTTGGGGATAATCAGTTAACAAACACATAAACAGTTTACTCAGTCCCAGGAAGATAGAGTAATAATAATAAACAAGTGGGCCTAGAAATCCAATTACAGTAGCTCTCTTATCTACCCCAACGCAGGGAAGAAAATACAGAACTGATCCCCCCCGCACCTCCTGCCCCATCCTTCCTTTTTCCACCCCAACAACACACATACACACATCTAAGACTAGAGTGCAGACTCTCTAGGGGTTGACACTTCCCCCTGACATAGGACAGCTACGACTACAGTCTATGCTGAACTGTGAATTCAACCCTACCAGAAATGTGCCTTGTCTGTGAATCTCCTGAAGCAAAATCACACAGGCTGCATGTTGGCCACTCTACCATCCCTACACATGGTGCAAGAGGAGGCCAGATAGTAAATATATATGAACCAAAAAAAATTATTTTAATGTATCAACTTGTATTTGACTTTGGAATCCAGGAGTTTTAGAGTTTAAACTAGAATTATTTTATCCTAGGGAAAGCATGTAATTAGGACAGACAAACTAGAATTACAGTAAACAGAGTGAAATAACCCAGCCTTTGACAAACCATTTGTCACAGTTAATCTACATAGTAGATAATCAACCTTGGTAGAAAATGGAAAGCTGCCTCTGTTTAAAAATCTGTGTAAAATTAAACAAAGACCTGCAATCATATAGTATGAATGGCAGACAGTTAACACATAATTCCATTTGAATTTGTCTCTAAAATTGTAATGTCTTTCTCCAAATCCAGTTTTCCAAATGTACTCATCACTGGTAACCATTTTCTACCTCAATTCTGAATGTGTCTATAATAACTGGAGCTGGTCTAGTGGTCACCACATTAATCCAAGAATAAGAAACAAAAAAAAGATTAATTTCCTGTTCTATAATTTTAAATACAAATTAACAAAAAAAAAGCCCCTCCAAATCTCTCTTATGGATGTCGATGGTTCAGAAATACGTAGAGCACTTGAAAGCAATAAAAGAAATAACCTAAGAAAATTAACCAAAATGAATTTGCAATTAGTTTGTGAAATTGCGATAAATGCATTTTGAAAGCAAAGAGTAAAATGTAACTTTCTTCAGTATAATTTGAAATTGCTTTTTGTGCTTAATATAGTTCACTTATAATTAGATGAAGATTTTGTTCTGGTTTAAAACATTCAAAGTTCCATCTTGAGATTGCTATGTACTATGTACACAGAACTTTTCAGCAAGAAAGTCTGCTGCTGCTGCCGTGCTTGCTTTGACAGCCTTTATCCTAGTTTTATAGAAATGAAAGACTGAAAGAACACAGCTGGTTTGAACAATGGAGCATGTTCAACATTAGACCAAACACTTTAGATATTGCAAAATATTGCAAGCTATATTTATAGCTCTTAGCAGGTTTTTGAAATTCATGCTGATACTGCCTTACTCCTGCATATTGGACCAAATTGCCATTTAATGATTAAATTATCTTTTGGGGTTTTTTTTGTTTTTTGGTTTTTTTAAATTGCTTTCAAAGGCAATGGTACTTAGTCTAACCTTTTGGCAATATCAAAACTATGATGACGTTAAACCCTTTCTAAAATATTTCAAGATGTCTTAAAAATTCAAGATCATACTAGTTACTGAGAGAGTTTAAAAGAGTTTTATGTTGATCTGTCTTTTTTTTTCCTTAAAGAAAAGGAACATCCTGCCTCTGATGACCTCTCTCCCAGTCATGAAATTGCACACTGACTTATATGCCAGCACCTTCCAGAAAACCGCCCAGGGGAACCCAGAGAACGGGCCTTCAGGTAATTGCCTATATTCTGTTTAAATTTTCTCCTTCCATGGAAGTTGTTTTTAATAGAATTCTCTTGTTTTTTAATAGAATTCTGTGACTTTGAGAAGTGCTAGCAGGGGCTCATCTTCTTGCACATTAATAGCATGAAGAGCAGTAAAAAGAAGTGGTTATAAGTTTATAAGCTGAACCAGGCAAAGTTGTATAGGACAATGGGATTTCTGCAGGTTTAACAAATGCCTGCATGCTTCAAGGGCTAGCTCCAATACTCCCCTATCCTTGCAGCTCAAAGTGAATGTCCCCTAAATTCCCACAGCATCTGTTTGTATAGCCCGTTGTCATTATCACCATTGCTGTTGGTGAGTGCTTTGAGTATGTGCCCTTGGCCTCCTAATCTAACAGTAATGGTGATGGTCAGAATGGCCATTTAATGAACACCTACTATGTGCCAAGCAATATATTATGTATTTTATATACCTTTTCTAGAACAGGGCTTAAAAATAAAGCTTTGATCTCTGTTTCAGTTATATATTGATACATAACAAACTATTCCAAAACTCAGTGGCCTGCTATTTCCTCACAATTTTGAGTGTGGCTTGCATGGTTTTTCTGCTGGTCTCCTTGGGAACTCAGGTGGTTACAATCACCTGACAACTTGTCTGGTGCTGGAGGGTCCAGAATACTCTCATTCACATGCATGGGAATTCGTGCTGGCTGTCTGTTGAGGATTTTCTGATTTGAAGCCTGTGTTCTTTTTACCATGCTATGTAACATCTTGTTAGCAGAAGAGAGTTTTTTCTCTTGGTTAACCTTAGACAGTGGCTGCCATAATAGCTGCCCAAGAGATATTTGTCAATTGCAGGGTTGAGGGAACCTGACAAAATGCTATTGGCTTGTGAGTAAAAGATTTACATATTATTTTTAAATTGATCCCAAGATATTCTAGCTAATTCTCCCTAGACTAGTAGGGCTTGGTAAAGCCAGGCATCCTACCTTGGAGGAGTCATCTACTTTTTCAGAACCAGAGAAGAAGGGCTTCCAGAAAATAGAGGCTTCCATGGAGAGCACTCTGTGCTTCTCAGATTTGCCTACATATATGAATCACCTGGGGGCATTCACAAATATCTTTCTTATTTCTTCTTAAATAGGAATCTCAGAGGGCAGGGCCAAGACTTCTAGACCTATAAACTTCCTTCAGGAGCCCCTGAAGCTGACCAGTAGTGTCAGGTGGTTCCGTGGAAACTTTGGAACAGCTGGGAAGCCAGCCTTACAGAGAGACAGAGATTCAAGTCTGCAGTCTAATTGTCTATCCAAAGCACGAAAAAGGGTTCGGTCTTACTGTGGGAACCACAGAGAGCTAAGAGAGCTACTCCACCCAATTTACTCTTGAGAGTCATAGCAGCAAGTTAAAGAGGAATTGGGTACCATCCATATACTTGGGGGCAGGTGGCAGGGGCCAGAGGTGAGCCAGCAGCAGTGCTCTAATAAGAGCAGCCACCTACCTCCGAACCAGAAGAGAACCATAAAGCTGTCTGCTCTCCTGAAAATACAGGTGCTCCTTGGTTTACAATGAGGTTGCCTGGACATGACCCCATCCTACGTGGAGGAGCACACCGGACGTGCATTGCTTTCACACCATCATAAAGTTGAAAAATCATTAAGTCTAACCATTGTAAGTCAGGGATCATCTGTACTTGAGTTTCAGACAAGAGGACAGTTTTCCAGGGTGCTGAGCTCAGGCAGTAGATAGGAAAGGCTTATTAAACACAATACTGACTTCCTTGAGCCTTTCAAAGGCGTGAAGTGATGCTTTGTAACCACAAATTGAAGGTTTACAGGATCCATTCAAATAAAAAATAATTAGTAAATTTTATTTTTGGTGTCTTACTTCAATGAAGACTTTGAGAACAACCATGTTCTCTGCCTTTTTATTTCTCATAGTATCTATACATGGAAGATTCTTACTACTATTTTTTCTACTGTTTTGAGAGACTATTGCTTTCAACCATAGCATTTTGACTTCATTTCTCTGTGATTCTTACAGAGATCCTACAGCACAGTGCTTGTCTACCTCCCAACGTACTCCTACTCTTCCTTTTCTCAAATAAAGTACCCTGAGGGCAGGCTATGTATTTTTTATCTCAGAATCTTCTAAACAAACTGGCAAGGTGACTGGTACATGGGAAGCACCCAATAAATGTTTGTTGACTTCAAGCCTTCTGAAAGTGTTCATAAAAGCAACTATGTTGGAAAAAATATCAGAGTATAAGTAGGGATCTGGTAGCAAAAGATGTATAAAATTTAAATTTCTTGGATGTACATACCAGGCTTTTGGGTATCATGCGGTGTTTGTTACCAACATGCAACAAGACAAGTAGCTAAAAGGAGAATTTATTTCTTTGGGAGACCCTATTGTACTTTAATAATAGGAATCATAAAATTTTTCATTTGGGTAAATTTTCTCTCTTCTTCTGGTCTGCAAGCTCCTTGTGAGCCAGAATATTCCTCATGATATGTGATACTATATTTGACACATAGACCATATTAAACAATATTTGATTAAAGAAGGAAACATATGCACCAATTAGCCTAGGAAATCTTGTCTGTCTTATTTTTTATAAATAAATTACAACAAGATATCAGAATGTTAATACCTTGGGTAGGGTTCTGGATGATAGTCTATGAAGGTTGAAAGGAGGAAGACTGAAAACATGCATATTTATGGCTGTTCAGCTCTACAGCTTATTGAAAAAACATTAATAGTAGTTTTTGAGACTTAATTTATTTCAAATTTATTCATTCCAAAACTAAGATCTTTCAATGTTTTCAGGATTTACTCATCAGTATTGATGCTGTTGTTCACATAAGAGCACGATTACATCATTCACTCACTGATTGAGGGAATAACTTAGTTGAATTATTTTCCCTGTTTGATTTAAGTGGAGGGAACTGTGCACACCATTTTTTATTTTATGCACAAAGCATCATAATATAGTAGTCCTACAAACCAGGAAACAGAGACATATTTTCAAGAGTGAATGCCTTTTTTGTAAGAATTTAAAAAAGATCCCCATATGATAATCCATACTAAAATAGAGTTCAGCACCACTGCCTGAAAAGGACATCCTTCTTCCTCAAGAGCTCAAAATAAAGGACAGATTCACTTTTATACTAACACGATTTTACAAATGCCATTCCCTTTGCTTCAATTGTTTCTCAGCCATTCTGTGCCTTCCTAACAAAGATTAAATGTCACCTTCTCTATGAAATAACATCTGGCTTTTACTCTCTTCTCAAAAATAGTCCATTGTTTCCTCCATGGTCCCATGTCATGTTTTATATGCTTTTATTACAGAACTTCGTTAATGAACTTATCCATTCATTCAACAGGCATACTGTGGCTAACCATTTGTCAGGCACCATGCCTGGCCTCTGGAGTACAGTAAGAAGCACGACACTAGCTCATCCAATGGTGGTGTAATTGTTTCTCCCTGTCTGTATCTCTCATACCGTAAGCTCTCTCAGTATGACGAAGTGTCTGTTCAATCAGTTGAGCAAGCCAAGGGCAGCAAGTGACAAGAAACCACAGTCTTTTCCATAAGGTTTCCAACTTCTCTTGTTGGATTCCTTTTTCTCCCTCTGCTCTAAATTCAACATTTCCCTCCTCCCTCTACTCCTCTCCTTTGGCCATCCCTGATATACTTTCATCCACCAAGCATAAAATTTAGTCCACTGTTTTCTCTACTCAAACCATCTCCCCAGTTTCCTAAGACATAAACCTGAGGGTCAACTTCAACTTGCCTCTTCCCTAAACTTTCACATTCATGAAACAACTAAAAACTGATGATTCTCCTCACTGAATTACTATTGTGCTCACCTTCCTGTCTAGATCTCTACTAGTCCTACTTTAGTTTCCTTTTCATCTTCTGCCTGGGCTATGTCCATACCATCTTAACTGGTCACACCGATTGTGGGCTATCCCCGCACCCATTCATTTTCTACTTTATACCAAAGTTTTCTCTCTAAAATACAAATCTCATAATTTCTTTCTCACCACCCTCCCCTCATTAAAATTACTTATGGATTTTCATCACCTTCATAATAAGGTGCCAGGAGATCAAACCACCCTCTGATAGTATATAAGAGTCTTCATGAGCTGGTCTTTCTGTTTGCCAAGCACTCCAAATGCACATACTTCTCACTCCTTCCACTCCAAAACACACACTAAGGTAACTAGGGCTCCCTTTAGGATAACATGATTGTGAAATGTAAAAATCTCCTCACATGTCATGTGCCATGCTGCTTAGGAAACTAGAATAAAGGATGAGAACTTTATCAACCTCTGTCCAAGGGAAAGTGATGCTGCTCCTCATAGACATGGATATTCCAAACACTATAACAGAAAAATAATAAACATAAATTAAGTTGGGGCATTTTCTAAAAACTTTCCTTCCTTCCAGGGCACTCTGCTCTTATGTAGAATGTCTCTGTGATTTGTAGGACTGAGGACTGAATCATGGAATTTTAAAACTAGAGGAGATACCAACATAACTTAATCCAATCTCCTCATTTCACAGATGAGAAAACTCAAGCCCAGAACATTGAGAGACTTGGCCAAGCTCACACAAATAGTAAATATCCTTCCCTTCCCCCACCCCCAACAAAAATATAAGGAAATAGATTTTACAATATCAAACAATAGCTTTGCTTATGCATTTTTCTGAGGAGTAAACTCATTCATATGCCAGGGCCTCTGTTCCAATGTGGTTTGACTGCTAAAACTCACTTCTTATTTTGCATTTTCAATTAGACACAAGGTGAAATGTCTCTTTATGGAATCTTGACTCACTTTTACCTGTCGCTGTGGGTGTATTAAAGTATATGAAGTTATAAAAAGATATGAAGTATGAATATAATCTAGTTTAATTATTTCTATCCTCCAATGACTATGATTGCAGTTGGATGTCAGTGAAATCTCCAGTGGTTGAACTCACATGCTTAGAAAAATAGTGAATAGAATAAAAGGCTAGAGAAAAGGGAGCTGAGTGAGGACTACCATAAAAGAACATTTATCTCACCGAAAAGAACATGAGTCCATGATGGAAAAACTGCAGGTTCGTGTAGCATCAATGAGTCAAAGATGATGTCAGTATTTGTCAAAGTTAACCAAGCCAAGTTAAGTCAATGTATAGATCATTGAGCTACTTTTCAAGTAAAAAAGCACTTCAGACATTTTTATTTGATAACTTCACTTGTACTTCTTGTCTATTTTTTTTTTAATTTTTCCATTAGCCAGTTCCTAAATCTCTTAGCAAATTAATCACAATTGCATTTGAAACAAACTGGCTGCTGAGGTACAATTCTTTGAACAGGCTAGTGTCAGCAGCCCTCTCTACTTTCAGGATGATTAATCTGCATCAAGACAATAATTTGCATCTAAGTTTTAAACATCCAAGTTTGCATTCATCATTCTTATCTTGCTGATACATTTTGACTCCTGGCCTTCCATGACAGGCAGCTGAAAGCCAAGATTTTCCAAAAGTCTGGAGTAACCCATACTGTGGGTAATACTTTCTGCATCTCTCAAACTGCTAGGGAGTTGATTTGATATGGAAAGGAAAAAAAACAGGTCCAAGCTACTCAGGAGGCTGAGGCGGGAGGACCAATTGAGCCCAGGAGTTCAAGTCCAGCCTGGGCAACACAGTGAGACCCCATATTTAGAAACAAAAGACTTTTTGTCTCTCTCCCCTAGCTAAACACTGTTTCTCCAGTCAAAAAACTCTCCTTGCCAAATATTTGTTAGGCATCAAACTCTATGTCAAAAGAGTCTTTTCTAGTTTCTACCTCCCATGGTATTGCCATTTTCTGTGCTGCGTACCTGCTCTTTCTTCTCTTTCACTTGCATCTTCTGGCCCTGAGAATGTCTCCATGCACGCACCCCCATCTACCACTACCCACACCCCCACCTACCACTACCCGCACCCCCACATCCAAGGCACAGGGCTCAACAGATGGCTTTATGTGCACTCTCATATAAGCCTTATGTGTTAACCCACGTCTCTGCTCACAGCACTGGCTCCATGTCCCGATGAAGGAAGAAACTTGTCATGTAGATGTATCTATGTCCCAAGTATAGAGTCAGGGACACAGGGAGTGCTCAGCTAGTAACTGAACTCCAAACTTTGGAAGGACATCTATCAGGACTTATTATTGGCTCAAGGAGGAAACTAGTTAGAGTAAAAGATGGAGTTTATCCTCAGATATCAAAATGACTTGAGACTCAACTGCATGCTCAATCAACCTACCACCTCTTCTATTATCACCAAGGTGAAAGGATAGTGTCTACTGTCATCTCTCCCTTACACGTCCCTCCTCTTAAAGTGCTTATTGACTGACTACGGACTTCATTTCCCTTCAAGACTTCCCTCTTTTTTGTATAGTTTTGTCATTTCATGTGTATTAAAAAATGTTAAAGAGTTGGCAATAAGTAGTATAATTTTCCTGGATTATAGATGATCTCAGCAGGTGGAACATCTGAACTGTCCCTCTCTGTATTCTCCTGTATTCATCATGGCACAGCCCCTCTAGGTTGGAGCTGGATGAAAGGGTGAAACACAAACAAGGTCTAAATGCTGTTACTGTGACCTCGAGACATGATGGGGTGTCAGGAAATGGAAGACACAAGATAAACATTCCTAACTCTACCAAGGTCTCAATTCTCCTAAGTGATCTCAGTATTCTATATGTCTAGGTTGTTTCTCTAAATTCACTTTTTACTGTGAAGAACTCTAGAAATCAAAGCAATGGCAGTGCATGACAAGACTTTTTTTTTGATCCATTTTATAACAGAAATTCCTCAGGCTTATGTGGAACCACAGCATAAAAGAATATTTATTTTAATTAAATATATAATCCATATTTTTAATAAAGAAAAAAGATAAATATGTATCTCATTCCTCATTTCTGAAAAGGAGAAAACAGTCTTACCTCATAGGGTTATTGTGAGGGTTAAATAAGATATATTTAAAGCTCTAAGACTTAGCATTTTATGAGGCATATTTAAGTACTCACTAAATGTCATGTATTACTATTATTGGATCAAGGATCTTGATAGTATTTGTTGTCTATACATACCACACATAATGGATTTCAACGGTTTATGCCTAAAACTCAAAATGGTCACACTGATGACTTTTCATTGGGTATCAAAATAGCTAGGTGGTTGACCTAATTTTTCATTTTTCAATGAGTTGATGTGGCATTATGTAGACCCAGCCTAAGTGGACCATTTATTCCAAAATAGCTGAATGATGAGCCCACACACTTGACCTGCTTTCAGCCTCCCTATTGGGAGTGAGAGCAAAAAGTTTGGAGTTGAGTCCATTTGGCATTTGGGCACTGGAGAACATTTAAAACTGCAACCCAGTCACACCATCACTTCTCATCTTGTAAATGAGTCTGTGTGGGATTATTAGCTCTGCTTCTGATAGGGAAGATACAAAACTTGCTTGGAAATTAAAGGGCTACAAATTTCCTCTCATTCTAATGGGATTCAGATCCACCACATGAGACAGTGCTATAACTTATCTCACGGGGTTGCTTTCTAAGAGAAATTTATTTTACAATGTAAGCTCTGTGAAGCAAAAACTATTAATGTTAATTAATAAAATGTTAAAGACTGGCATAACACATTGCTCTCTCAATGATTCCAAAAGAAGCCTTGGACAAGTAGACCTGACTCTTGTAATTACTAGCTAATTTTGTAATTACTAGCTATATTTACTACCCCTTTCCCTTTTCCTTCCTTCCTTACTTTCTTCCTTCCTTCTTTTCTTCCTCTCTCTTGTTCACAAAAAAGAGGTCAGGCTAGATCTGGGTGGCAAATAAGCTTCATTTTGCTTACTAATTCTGACCAATGGGGAGTATCTTCCTGGAGTGTTAAGTCGGGAAGGATTGCAAGGTTAATAAGAGTTCATCCAGAAAGAGTTCTGTGATTGATTAGTGATGCCTAACTTGGAAGAGGAAATTGGAGTTACTCTAAAGTCAGGTCTATTTGCTAGACTTACACTGGATTGAATAATCTCTACCTCTCTTTCACCTAAAATATTCTGTCAGGCATTCTTATAAAGAGCCAATAAAATAGAGAAGCCCTGGCTTACACCATGCTTACAGAAGCACTTTAAATTTGTTTTATACACAAATGCCACCAGAGGGTTTTCAAGGTAGTCTTTACAAAATTGCCTCCAGAAGTATCTAAAGTAGATGGATGGTCTGTTGAAATTTGGACTTTTTCCCTAAGCTATTGCAAGAAGAGATACTGAAAAGTTTCCTTGATAATTCTTACGAGGATAAGTTACCTCTGAGCCACAACATTTAGCTCCCCCTCCCAACTTCAGACATGACGAAAGTGGGTAGAATTGGAGCTACCCTTGGGAAACCAGACTTTTAGCTTTATTTTCCAAGATGGGGACATAGGAGATCTTTTGTGTTTCTAGGGTTAAGACGGAAAACTTGCCCAGCTCCTAAGGACAGATCCTTATAACAGAGTGACAGGTATTTCGGCTTGGCAGGAGGGGCTGACTAGATATTTTCAATACAGTAGGCCTGAGGTTTTGAGTGCCTTGGGGGACACCTGTGACTCTGAGATGATACAAAAGAGCCATGATTCTGGAATGATCGAAGATGATCCTGGGCATTTTAGCTAAGGTTAACCATTCATTCTCCCTCTGAGATGACCATCCTCGAGCCAAGGACCGTGGGGGCTGGTGAAAGGGCTTGGCCAGTAAGGATCACCATTATGATAGTCTATGTGGGGCTTGTTATCAGCCACACTGTGTAGCAGTGAGAATTAGAGGCAGCATTGCAGAAACCAAATGCCAGTTTATCCTGATTGGATATGGAATTCAGACCTATACCTCTATTCTGCTGTGTAAACTCCCAAGAGTGGACACAAATGGAAAATGCACATCTTAGGGAAGAAAAATAAGAGATATGGCCATTTTTGTAAACAATTCCTACGGGTTGCACTAGAACCAAAACTTAGAGATAGGTCCTGGCATATATTAGAGCACTGTTTCAATACTTACTATAGAATTAGCCCCAAATGACTCTTAATATGCTTCAGTTACATCTTGATGATACCCTACCCCTAAGTCCCTGTTTATGTCACCGTAGGTGAAAGCTTTATCCAATCAGTTCTTCAAGTCAAGAACCCTGGTGTCAGCAATCAATCTCCTTTCCAAAAGCTAACCACCTCATTCATTTCATCAGAAAATCTCCTTCCTACAGTCTAGACATTATCTCTTAGATCTCTCTGTAGCAATCCAAATCCCATTCAGGTGCTGGGTTCAGAACTTTTGTAAGGAAGTGTTAGGACCCCGTGTTAACAATGGTTAGTTTTTATCAGTTGAGAAAAGTCTAACAGAAGACACTAAATCTGAAAAGCAGACCTGAAGGCTGGAAGGGACAGAATATCATATGAGACAATGGGCTATGTAGAGGTTCATAACTACACAGGAGATGGCAACATCCTCTGTGGAGGGGAATGATTACTGACAGGTACAAGGTGGTAAACCCAGTGAAAAGAGCCTTGCTTTCATTCAATTGTGGATTAGGATTTCCTGGACCTATTTGTCAGAGGAGTAATGTTGTCTGAATAGACTTAAGATAAATTGTTTAGCAGCATTTCAATTTCAATTCAATAAATATTTACTTAGTTTTCATGCTTCATGCACACATCCTTGAAGATGTTAGTGGAAAAAAAGAAGATACCAACAAAGAAATTGGATGATTTAAAACAAAAATACTGATTTCTACCTGCACTACTAACCAGAATTTTACTATGATGACATCAACCTCTTTCTTCCCTTGGTGCCTGCTCTACAAAACTCATTGCTTTTCTGCCCAGTGCTTGCATTTAAAGCAAATCTATCTTGTGTATTACCAGTCTCTGCCTAGTTTCTGACTACTGGACTCTCTCTTTCTCGCTCTCTTCCTTCCCCCATACTCCCATGCTAAAATCCTTTACTAATACTGAGAAGTGTTTTCAGCAAATCCAGCCTCCCTTCCTTTCTGCTTTCCTCCTATTGTTGGTATCGCCACCTGCCCTTACTCATGCCCTTCTCCTTGTGCTTTCTTTCCTTCTATCAAAACTTTTGGATGAATCTGGCCAGCTCTCTCCTTCAAAGGTGCACTTAATTCATAAGGTTTAATATGCTGACCCTCCCAGGGTATTTGCATTCTTACAGGTGATAAAATCTTAAGAAAAAGGAATAAAGTTGTAATGATAAATTTTTAATCATTGAAAAACTGATGGGGAAGCTGTTGTGATCTTGTAGGAGTCTTCCCAAAAGCCTCTGAAAATAGCTCGATCTTCAATTCCATTATTCAGAGCACTTCCTAGTATGCTAAGAGGTGCCGGCTGGAATTTGTTGTTCCTGGCCTGGATCCCAGCCTGTGCCTTTTCCGAGTGGTATTCTCTCTTCAGAACCAGAGCTGCTGGTCCCCAGGACTCTCCAGTAGTAGCAGTAATTCTCCTGGAACACTAAAAAAATGCTCCAGTGTCTAGAGGGGTTGGGAATGAAGGAGTTAATACTCTTAAGTGCCCAAAGCAGGCACAGCTAATGGGTCTTAACAGAAACCTGAGCAGGAGACCAACCACCTGCATTCAGACTGACCACTTATCGGTAGAATCCTGGGTGGTCTCCCTAGCAGGTTCCCCCCCTGCCCAGGGTTGGGGGGGGCTGCGGCACAGAGAAGAATCCAGCTCAATAATGAGCAAAAGAATGATTAATAGTGCTTCCTGCTCTCAGGGAGAGGCGGGGTGGGCAGCAGGGTGCTGGAAGAAAGCAAACAGCTGGATATTAGATTGCAATGTGGACAAAAACCACTTACATTTTAGATTCCATGTCATTGCAGTGATTGAGGCATGGAACTGAAACCTACTCTTGATTAGCAGGGCAAAGAGTAAGTTGCTGTACCATTTTTATTAAAATTTTGTCATTTTGTTCACTTATTAAGACCTTTTTTAAAACTCAGTAGCATGGTCTTCTCTATTATCTGAAAAGGCATAGGAACTATTTCATAGCCTATTTATACTTCAAAAAAAGAGAATTCCATGTGTGGGCCTTCATACTCGACGCACATTTTATCTACACTCATGCTATATACACATGTATGCATACATAACAGGCAGATTAGAAAACACTAATGAATTCAGACTCGCAAGTGAATCTGCACAGCACCGTTTCTCAACATAGGAGTTAGCAACGGTTCAAAGTGTAAGACAGTGTCAGCTGTGTAGGAGGAGCTGAGTGGGCGGGGAGAGGTGGAGGCCTCGGTGAGTGAGACACAAAGTCATTTCTGCGGTTCCGCCTCTGGTGCCCTCCCATGAGTCAAGGTTGCTTGTGACATCGTAGTTGGAAGTTTAAACAATTGGAAAAGAAATTAGATGAGAAATAAAGTTGACATTCCAGAAGTAAAATTCATCGTGGAAATCAAATTTAACCTACAGAGAACTCTCAATATATACGGAGTATGTACAGAGAGTACATATGTACATGTGTTTGTGCTGGTTGTCTATGCATATTTGCGCACACACACACACACACACACACACACACACATGAAACATGCAGAGGAGCCAGCTTATTCTTAAAAGAGTACATGCTTGGGAGACAATTCATGGATTCAAACCTGGCTCTGCAGCTAACTGACTACTGAAATAATTAAGCATTTCATGTCAACTCTAAATCTCCATGTATTTACTCATCATTAAAATGAAAGAGTTAGATATCCTCATGGTCCCTTATAACTTTAAGATTCTAAACATTTGTGTACCGGATATCATTAATAAACAATCTGGAGAAACGTTCCTCCATTGGCCTGACCCTTACCCCCCAGCCCTGTGTGTTTAGCTGCAGATGAACGTCATGGATACTGAGGTTCACAGAGGCTATACAGCTATGTAGAGAAGAGATTGAAATGTGGTGAGTAGAAAGGAGCCACCCACAGGAGAGTAAAAGAAGCTCCACAACCACTATGACAGAGTACAGGCCTTGTCCCTAGGGAGTGTCCTGTCTGAGGCACATGGTGGATGGGAGAGAAGGATCTATCTCCTTACCTGACTCAAAAATGGTGATTGAAAGCACAGACTTTGAAGTCTGACTGGTTCATGTTCAAGCCCAGCAATACCAGTCACCAGCTACATATCCTTTGGCCAGTTATTATACTGCTCTAATTTTCAGATTTCCTACCTGAAAAATAAAGATCATAATGCCCATCTCAACAAGCTCTCTTAAGGCTTAAACGAGAACATGGGTGATATTTTTAAACGGTGCTCAGCACATAGTAAGTATTCAAAAAGATCGTGTGTGTGTATTTCACATATATATCTCTGTGTATATAGATGTATATTTCCCATATCACATATTTATTATTAACTCTCTGATAAGCTCTATTTATAGAAATTTATGTAAAAAAAAACTATTGTTATTTGGTAGTGGGAAAAGAGAAATTAATTCTTCATGAAGCATGGGGGTTTCATTTTCTAAAGAAAAGAATATTTGGAAATCAGGAAAAAAAATACAATGAGAAGAAATGAATACAGAACTGGACACTGTATTTCAGACGTATGGTCAACCACTGAGAATTGCTCCGTGGAACTTAATGTTGACTGCTAACAATATAGGTAGCTGGAGCTACCCCTCACCCATGATCTCAAAAATAAAGTCTCAGAGATTAAGTACTTTTTCTATGCATTCATGCCTTTACTAAATACTTCCTTAGTATTCCTCCAGAAGAAGAGCCCCAGGAGAGCAGGGGGCATGCCTATCTTGTCCAGTGCTCGATCCCAAAGCCTAGAATGGTGACTGGCATGTGGTAAGTGCTCAAAATATACCACACTATGGACTTCTGGTGTGCTTGTTCTGATCATTGTTTCCCGCTTGCCTCTTGCTGCTAAGATGTAAGCTCGGCAGGCAGTGAACCTCACTGTGTTTACCGATGTGCCCCATGTGCCTAGAACGGTGCCTAGCACATTGTGGGTGTCCCACAAATGTTTTTAGAATGATGACTGAAGGAGGTAGGGGGAGCAATTTAGAAACATTAAAGTCCCAATAATCCAGGTTGCTCAAAGAGCTTCTTAACCTTTAGTTTCAAATGGAGGTTTCAAGGAAAATGGCTTCTACTGCCCCTTAAATGCAGAGCATTCAGCTAAATAACCAGACCTTTCAGGAGTTTCTGAGAAGATGAAGACAAGGGAAAAAATTCAGTTCCATATCCAAGGTTGCAGAGGCTGTTCCACATTCATCCAAACTCACACTCTCCTGCACTGGATTTGTCAAATCCTTTATTTAAATATCTCATTATCTAAGACAATTTTGTACTTACTGTCATGAAGGCTTATGAAACCTGCAAACCTGTCTTGCTGGAATAGGTACAATTTAAGCCAGTGATTGTTCAAGAGAGAAAGGAAAGGTGAAGAATGGCACCATTGTGAAGATTAGAGCAGGAAGGTAGACAGCCCTCGGAGCTAACCTCTGTTCTCCGGGGTGTTTGTTTAGGCTCCTCAGACAATGCATGGAGCCTAAAGAAAGAGGGGGGAAAATTGTAAGTCTTCATGTATAATTTTTGTTGTTATATCTAAACTGATAGTTGAGGGCTAGGAGCTGAAACAATATTTTATAGAAGTATCATGTTGAAGTTTTTGCAGGTTTCAAAATATTTAAATATGTAAATTTCAATGGAGAGATGTTCAGATTTTTTGATAGTCTAATGATTTTAAGCATCTCATTTCTAGTCACACACTGACAAAAGATGTTCAGATTGCAGTGTGAGATGGTTTCTATGGTTACAGTTGTTTCCTAGCATTTTAGTGACATCTTTTGTGAGCATTGGCTGCTTCACTTATTTGTCACTAATGTATGTGTAGAACTATAGTTAATAGCCTTGGGCGGACAAAATTTTTTTTTCTGAATGGCTGTATTGTTTTTTAGCAGCATTTTTCAATAAGGTGACAATGCATTAGAATACTAATGGTATGTATGGTATTTTAAGATGTCAAGTTTTCAATAAAATGATAATGAAAATTTTGCATTTCATTTAATAGTTAAATATTCATGAATTTTCACAGCATGATGAACTGAGCGAAAAATAAAGAAACTGTATAATGTATAATTCTAAACATCATAAATTAAGTTTCTTTTCATAGAAGCTATTCAAGAGTGTTTAATATATGGTTCTTCATGGATTTAGACCAATCTGAGCTAAATTAAAGGCATCTAAAAAGGAAACTTGTTTAAACCAATTTAACATATTTTAACACAGCATGTTTACAATGTAACAATATAAAGGAAAATGACACATTACAAACAATATATACATTATATAAAAATTATGATGACTAAGTGGGGGATATAGTCACCAGGCAAGAGTATTTTGAAGAAAGTAATTGTGAAATAGGAGATGCAGGGATGCCTGGGAGAGAGCTAGGTGACATAACATGAGTAACAGGATGAAAATAAGCAGTAGAAATTGAGAATCTAAAAGTTCTCTCCAATTATTATCTATTTCAGGTACTAGGCTAATTTCTAGAGAACCTAAAGGTGAACACCATGTCTTCCCTCTGGTCCTGAACTAATCCAGTCCTAAAGAAAATGTTTAGAGTAAGAAAAAACTTTTCCCTAACATTAGAGGTTAAAAGAGTTTTACTGCAAAGTATGAGTCAATTCCTTATAATAAATCGTACACACATATATATATATATATATATATATATCTCCCATTGGTTCTGCTGCTCTGTACAGTAGGTATATATGTGGCATTTTGTTTCATTAATCACATATCTGCTTATATGTGTATAAGATATGTACTTGTTCCTATTTAGAAACAGAAAAGAACAAACACAGAGAATTACAAGTAAACCAACTAGTCTTAAAAAACATGAGGATTGTGCCAAAAACAGAAAGGATAGTCCAGTATGTATAATCAAATATCATAAGTAGAAAGAAGATCCAACAATGTTCACTGATGATAAATTAACCAAATGTCCTAAAACAAAAATTAAATATGTGTACTCAATGTCTTATACCTAGGGACTAAAGCCTCTACATTGCCAAACTAACTATATTGAAACTTTAATATAACATTTTTTCAAAAAGACAATTTGTTTTGTTGCAGCAGTATCCACTCCAACTACTTGTTACCAAGAATACCTCTACAATAAGTATTTGGAGACTCTGTGTATGCAGTTGAGCTACCAGAGAAGTGACTAATGGAATTCTAAACACTGAGATAGGGAAGACTGAGAAAGAAGCCATTACCTGAATCCTTACGGGAGAGATATTTTTGTCAACCACTGAGTAACCCATGACCTCTTCTGCCAACCTCCCGGCTGAAAATTGTTCAGCTATCCTCTGCTGACTGGCCAGGTATTCCATTGACCCATCCTATTAAGAGTGTTAGATGGCAGTAAGAGAACCCTAAGACTGAAACACAGAAGATAGACTTGGCTTCTATTAAAGGGCAAATCAAGAATACAACCAATATAAAGTGGATAGAAAATCATAGCCTGAGGTGCTGCTGATCTATCCAAGAATGTAGACTTAGGATGCAAAACTTTAAATTTCTATAGTTTAAAAGCATCATCACAGCATTACTCTGCCCATACTGGTGATTAACTTGGTATTACTCCTCTCCCATAGGTATTACAGTCACTCATTTCTTTAATGCCTAACATGTATGTATAATAATACAGATTCATAAATGTGATGAGAATCAAAGATAATTCTTAAAAAAGTTTTTATAAATTTGAATGTTACTGCAAACCCTATTATTTAACCAATTTAGTATAATCCTTGATTTATGTTAAGCAGCGCTCATTTTATGTATTAAGGAATTGAATTACCAATGGAAGTAATATAATCATCAAAAGTAAAAAATGGAAATTCCATGTATTTTCTTAATTTTAATACACTGCCTAAACCCAGTGTATTTTAACATACTGATTTTAATGTATTAAATGCTGATCAGGTAAAGTTTGTCATTCAGTGCCCTGGCTCTACCACTTATTAGCTGTACAACCTAGTGGAGGCAAATTCACCTTTCACATTCGGTTGGTTCATTTATAAATAGGGATTATCTACTGTATAAAATGTTGTGTAGACTGCTATATATATACACACACACACACACATAAACACTTAGAACTAAGTTTGTCAAGTAGTCAGCAGACAATAAATATTAGATATCTTCATCATCATTCTAATTAATGGCAATTTATTTAGAGGCAGCTAAAAATAAGACCAATAGAGAGATGATGGTGAGAGATGTTAAAGACTTTCTTAGCCCAAATGTCATTAAAGTGGATATAGGTACCTATAGTGTTTTAATGGAGTATCTTAACCTGGATAAAATGCATTCTGGACTAGAAGTCAGCAGAGCAAATTAGCTAACTTTCTAGTTCTCAACTTCCTTATCCCTGACAATAGGTTGGCATTATTGATATCCTTCTGGTTTAAATTGTGATGACTGTATTATTTTATGAAATCAGATGCTTAAACAAGAATTTGTAACACAAAAGGACAAATATTGTACAATTCCACTATGTGAGATACCTAGAATAGTGAAATTCAAAGACAAAAAATAGAATAATGGTTATCAAGGATTGGGGAGAAGAGGTAATGAAGAGTCACTGTTAATGGGTATGGAGATTCAGTTCAGGAAGGTGAAATTGTTTGGGGATTTATAGTGATAATGGTTGCATAACAATGTGAATATACAGAGCTGTACACTTAAAAATGGTTAAATGGTAAATTTTGTGTTACATATATTTTACCATTTTGTTTTATATATATGTATATATATATATGAAACGTTTTGGAATAAATATGTGGGAAAAACAAAAAAAATTATAGAGTTAACCTAATATTAAGGTAAAAATTACCCTTGTCCATAATTTTGGACGTTGAGTCAAGTAACATACATATCATAATATTTAGTCTCTGCATGGTGCCTAAGGCTCTCAAATTTTGCTTTTAAAGTATTGTTTTATCAAAAAGTTCCTCATTAATTTTAGATACACTCTTTTGGCTTCAGATTTGGGAATAAAACCATTACATCACACCACTATCAGAAGTGTTACTTCAGTGCCTCAGGAAGTCCAACAACTCCATTGTGATCAGCACTCCTAGCAGGGCGATCCTCTTTAAGATACATCAGTGTCTTGTACTAGAGTAAGTGAAGAGAACATTAGCAGGACAAATTGTGGCTAATGCATTCTCCCTTATGCATTTCTGGGATGATAACCAGCCCCATTAAATGTCACCCCAAATGGATCAGGAATGCTACTGAATAGGAAAAGAAGACATTTTCCTCCCCCATAAGCTCAGCCAACATAAACATCACCCAAGACGAGTGCTGCTCTGGCATTTTCTTTCACATTCTGAGGTGTTCTTGCATATCTCAGGAGATGGGAACCTAATAACCTGTCTGCAGAGACTCCAAAGAAGCAAATGATTTTCATTATTAGCCTGGATTAGGCCAACAGCAAATTTGATCTTTGGTTTCAAGGCCTAACCCCTTTACCTATAAGGTACCCAGATTTCAAATATCTCCACTTCTCTGTTTTACCAAGAAGCAGCAATAATCTACTACCACCACTGTTATTATGGCATTTCAATCAACTCATTTCACTGCCGTTTGAGAAAACACTTTGTTGAAAACCCAAAGGAAAATCTGCCACGTTTCCATTCAGACATATGGCTGGAAAAAAAACCTTAATAACCAGTAATCAGAGTCTGCCTTCTTTGGGTGTAATTCACCGTGGACAAAACAATTTATGCTGCATTGGATGAAAATAGTTCATCGATGTTATTCTCCAAGAGTTAGTAAAATAACTCCTTCTCATCTGATATCCCAAAACTAGGGGGCAAAGAGTTCAGATAATGTTGGGATCGATAAAGTCACAAAAGCAGAGTCATGTAAGAAATACATCTTGAAATTACTATCTTGCTCTTTTTATCACAGAACCAGCCAAAGGGCCATTATCAAGGGTAGTATTACAACAAGTTTTAGTTCAGAGAATCATCGAAATTAAAGACAACAAAGATATAATATGTATCTGCCTAGACAGTGATTGCAATGATCAACAATCTGAAGTGTTTTTCCCTTTCAGAAAATAGACCTCTGATTATTCCCCATGGCTTAAATAAATCAAAATAGTGAATCATCAAAATTTATCTTTTAATATATTTTGAACTGACATTTGAATATGAATATATAGTTTATAGAAAATTAATTTAAGCAAATTATTGAGGCCTCATTAAAGTCCAAACCCAGGTGAAATGGAGAAATATTCTTTCTTCAGTAAGTATCAGATCCTTTAGCTCTGCCTCATAATCTTGCATTCTCAGAATAGTCTCCCTTTCTGCCAGTGCCTTATTTCCTATCCCCTCAGGCAAAAGTGTCCCTCTATACACATTTCTTAGAGCTACAAAGGGTCTGTGTTTCAATTTCAAAAGATTTCTCTGGATGCACAGAGAGTAGTGGGAGTTCTTTTGCCAGTAAAGTAAAAAGTAGGTAATATTTGTTTTCACTGGCAATACAGTACATCAGTAGTTCCCAGACTTGGTTACACATTAGAATGACCTAAACGGCTTTTAAAAACCTGATGCTCAAGGTGGTCATACCCCATACCAATTAAATAAAAATGTCTGGGAATAGGAGCCAAACAACGTTTTGTTAAAGATATCCACGTAATTCCATACTGCACCAGGTTTAGGAAACACTGCAGTACATGTTGGAAATAAATCTTTGTTAATAAACCATCTCTTTGTAGCACTAATCAAGAATTGGCATTGCTTTTTTTTTATTTCTTAGCATTATTCAATCTTTAATAATTCTAAAATCAATTCAAAGTCAAGCTGTCCAAATAAATAATAAAAAGCATCTCTCTTTTTTTAATCATTATTAACTCAATGCCATACTATGGCCCTATTGAACATCTTTTTCATGAAATATTTTATCTTTATGACTCCATTTCTATTAAAATTTTTTCAAAAGGTCCAGCATAGCCTCTACCCATGGAGAAAGGTATATTCACACCTCCCACAGGATAGATTGCTTTTCAGGACAGTTGCTTATTTTAAATATGGTTTAGTTTGTTTTCCAATATGATTTATGTTCTGTTATATAAGAGAGGAAGACCGAAACCACACCCATTGTAATGTTTTTCTTTTGGTTCTCAGACTCCAAAGACCTCACTACCACCTAAGAAACATTGTGCTATATTCTTATTTTTCACCTTCCATCTTATAGATAATGCAGATATTTTTAATTTAAAACTCTTGTTCTCTATATTTCCACTAACAATTTATCTCAACATGACATTTTAAAGTCTGTATCTATCACCAATTAATTTTTCTAAGAAAATTAATTTCTATATTTTGATCAGAAAATTTAAGCAATTGCCAGATAATCCACACTTATTTTGATCATATTCCCTAGAATACTGCCCTAACTTGCCAGCTTGCCCTGCTTAAAGGTGACTCTTCCTTCTAATGTGTGTAGGCTCAACCTTTCTGGATCCTTCTCTCAAGCTGTTTGAGCTATGGTGCCTCTTGGAAGCAGTCAACTTTATTAAAAATAGTTTTGCCTTGCTGAATCTAGATGGCTTTACTACTGGAATATTTTCTTATTCTCTCTTCATTTTTTACCCTAATAATTAACATATTCACAAATAAAACAGAAACAAAAGGAAAATTAAATAGTCCCCTTCAAAAACTCCTTTGTAATTATGAGATCTAATCAACAACAGATACTACTTTTTAAAAATATTAAGCCAACTGAGTTAAGTCAATTCTTGCTTACATTATGACTTCTGAGAACATTTCTTCGAGTCTCCTTAAGAGATTTTGAATGTCTCCTTGAAACTCAGAATAGTAGAGTTTTGAAGTCATCACATGATGCTTTATTCATGAATCTGAGAAGCTTGTTCCCATCAAGTTTCTCTTGCAAAATGAAAGTGCTGTTTTTGCCCTTGTCTCAGGAAAGTTTGAGGAACCAGCAAGCAGCAGAAGAGAGGCCTTAGAACAAAGAGAAGGGTGAGGAAATGGCAGTAGCATAAACAGCGACATATGACTGCTTTTTCCAGACGGCTTCAGTACTGGGTGACTTACATAACTTACTATGAGTCTAACTTGAGTTAGCAATAAGTCAAGTATTTCCTAAAGGTCTACTACATGCCCAGCACTGTGCAAGGCATTAAAAAGGATGCAGAAGGAAAGAAGACCCAGAATTGCCTCAGGCACTTGTGATGTGATTGAGGAGGGAAGATGCAGTTGATTATAAAACAATGTAATTTTTTTGACCACTAAGGTAAACATACAAGTGATTAAATTTTGACATGCCATCAGGTATGTCAAGATGCATTGATATTGTAAGATGCATCCTGATTTCAGAGATGCTACAATGCCAAAGAAAAAAAGTCCAAAAAACCCAGAGTACATTTTGGGATCAACACAATAGAGTACACACCTGAAACAACAAGGAAATATTACACAATAGTGCCAAATCCAGGAAAGGTTGTATACACAGTGATGAATACAATCTTTCCAGAGGGCTGCCACAGTAGATACCACCACAATGACCTAGGTGGTTTGCAAACTAACAAAAGCTAAGCACTTGTAAGTCCCTGGAGTTTCATATAATGTCTAGGTGGCAAATTCCTTCTTATTCACTTTTATGAGAAAGGCAAGGTAGATTGAATACTACACCCACATCTGACCCACTCTCATGTCCTACTTATCCTACATCGAAAATATCTCTCATATCCATCTCTTCTCCTTTCACATTTTGCCACTTCCTTATTTCTTTTCACTGTTTTCTCAACCAAATATCTCTAGCCACTGTTAGATTGATTGTTCTTATCCACAGCTCTGAGCACAATGATTCCAACATTGTAGGGATGGCAAGAGTGGGTAATCAGTGATGATAAACCTATTTAGCTTGACATTCAGGACCTTACAATATAGGACCCAAATATACCTTGTCTCCTGTTTTTGCATTGCAGTAGGAATTCTCTTAACATATTTCTATTTAATTGACGCATCAGATTAATGCTCTCTGTTCCTTCTATAAAACATGGCCTCTATGAACACATGGCTGATTAAATACTCTCAGCTAGCAAGTTATACAGTATGTCCATGCCCTTCTCCCACCAATTAGTTGTATGCTTGCCCAAACCTATTTATGCCAATCTTACTTGTTCTTGCAATTATGTGATTTAATTAAATATGAAAAGTGATAAAACATGAGTATGGAAAGAAAATTGTTTCTATGAAAACTAAGTTATATGCTTGATTTAAAAAAAAAAGCCAATAAAAAATGATGTCAAATTAGGAATGGGCAGGATAGCTATAACAGATTGAGAAAACAAATCATAAAAATCCAGAAGGATACTGCACTCAGATTGTTCTCATCTCCCAGTTGCTCCACTTTAAATAAACCAAACTAGTTTATATAAAACTAGTACAAAATGACGTATTATAGGTAGGGCCCTCCTATCAGCAGAATCATACTTCAAGAAAATGATTTGGTTCTTCAGCAAAAGATTGGCAAATAAGTGTATGCTTGTACCTTTCATGTTAAAATAAAGGATGTATATGTGTTATTTCTTAATGATTCCCCCATGTTAAGTTTTCAATTTATAGACTGGCTAACAGTCCTAATTCAGTAGATGGAGACTCTCTGCTCTGATCGTGGGCTCCAATCAAACTTTAACCTCAAGGCCCACACTATTTCTTCTTCATGAAATGAACTTTTTCTACATCTCACATGAATCCTCAAGGATCTGAACAAATGCTCCATTTCTATGAAATGTTCCATAAAGCCCTCCTGCCAGGAATTGGACTCAGAGTCACCTGAGGGTCCAGATATCAGCCCTACCATTTTTTTTGTGGGACCCTAATCCAATGTAAAAGCCTCCAAGCTTCAATTTCTTCATCTGTAAAATGGGGATAATACCTATCACCTAGGACTGTTGAAGGATTTAATGTATAAAATATTAAGCATGATGCCTATAACATAGGTGGGTTCAAAAAATGAAAAACACCAATCTCCATCCTTCTTTTGGATGCTTATAGACCTTTGCTCTTTTTCATGATATTTCTTACTTTCTATCCTGTATTTTCACAGTTTCAGTACGTGTCTTTTCCCCTCCATTAGACTATATATGCCTTGACTGCTCAGCTATGTACCCAGTACTTTTTTGCTATCACTTGCTTTGCTCTTAAATAAATAAATGATTAAATGAAAGGTTGAATCGGTGATGAACTTTTGTTCTGGTCAGATAAATAAACAGAGGCCTGGCAAAAGAATAAGGAAAAAGACATAATACAGAGTGTCTTATATGATCTGCATTTGACTTTCCCAAAACTTTATTCAATAGAAAAGACAAGATGCCTAATTATAGCAGCTTAAAGGTGGGTGCTTTTATATTTTGTTCATCTTTTGGTTCTGTGTTGATTCTGCCTTTCTCCTAAAAATGTTGACGGGCTAGATTACACCTGACAGCAGTCTTGGCAGGCCCTAGAGAATTCCATCTTTGCAATGCAATGTTCTTCGGGAGAAAAGAAAACTTTTGCCTGTTCCCCCTCACCTCCCCCCAAAAAGATTGAAATTCTGCATTCTTTTTAGTTGACAATTGACTGGAACATTTTGCAAATAAGTGCCAGGCCTCAATGAGGTGTAAAATACTGACTGTATTAGCTAGTTATTTAGAGAGATGTGAAGATGCTCTTGCCAACATACATTCAATTTAGGCTTTGGATGCTTTGCGTGATCTCCCAGGCAGCACTTGTTTGAAAATGTTAGAATTTAATTTAAAAGTTTTCACATTTGCTTTTTTGTTCTTATTTTTTAAAGCAGCAATAACTCTTTAGTTCTTTAGAGAAGAAACTCTAGGATTAATCTTTATACATGTGCACATGTTTATATATCTATGTAAAATATGAAAAAATATTTTTATAATTCTATTAATTTGCTCTCTTCTAATTTTTGTCATTGAACTTAAGCTTTTTCAGCCTGAGACTACTGAAAATAGAACTACAGTGTTATTTTTGTAAAGATGACCTTTTCAGGTTCATACCCTTGGATTAACTACATGGATCCACACATAATTTTATATTTATAGACTGCAAGGTTGCTAAGGGGCACTGAAATGTCTTCTTATCTACCCACCATGTGAGAAAAGTGACAGAACCCACTTGAGTCACATACAGTCAAGACTTTCTCCATCAACTAGGAAATAAGACTCTACATTCCTTGATATTGTTACAAATTAATATTTATAATAGCTACAATAGTTTATATTTGTATATGTAGGAAATATTCACTGCTTTTACTGCCATGTCTGAGCATGTTTAGCAAACTAGTGGGTTAGGCTTAACTAGGGCTTTGTCATTCATTGTACAAGTTATATACTTTATAGTTCTAGGGGAGCCATTCACATGGACTATTACATTGTGACTTTCTAAAACAATGTCTACATAGTTTCAGATGATGGAGTTCAAGCACATCTGGCAAACTGATGGGGTGGTCCAACAAAATCCTTATTTGAGCAGAGCAGGAAGAAAAGAGGACACTGAAAAACTCATCCTAAAGGGGAAAAGAGTCAAATAATGAAGCACCAGTCAATACAGTCAACAGCTTCAGGGAGTGGTTGCTGACCAAACCTATTGCAACTCAGCCATGCTGATGACTTGGGAGGAAGTTGCTGTGTATGAAACTAACTGAGAGTTTTGTCACTGAATTCAGTAACCCTCTGAGAGAGTCAAGCAACATCCCAGTGCGCTTTCCCTAGCAATGTCAAGAGGAAACAGCCACTGCCACCTTGCTTCAGTGAAGACTTCTAATTTTTTGTGGTCCCATGAGGACTCAGCACAAATAGCCAATCAGCAGGAAGTTCTAATCTAGGGGGGAACATGGGCCCTAGGTAGGGAGAAACACCAGCAGAAGGGGCAACAGCTTGAGGAAAGGCAACAATATCATCACAGGTACAGAGGTGGTAGTCATAAGGAAGAGCACCGAAAGCAAACAGGGGTCCAGACTGATTCCCCTGGAAACTCAAGAGGTGCTTGGAAGAGAGGAAGTTTGCAAAGCACTGTATTTCCTATATGAGAAGGAAGTGGGGCCCCCAAATGTAAGTGACTTTCCCAAGGTCACCCAGATAGAAAAATCAGGGTTAGAAATCATTATCAGGAGTTTCATAGTTATGTATGACCATGAATAGTCTGTGAAACCAGGACTCTGAATGACAGGCCTGCATCCAACAGAGAACTGTAAGAGAAGGTCACCTCTGAGAGTATATGCCTAATGTGTCAACGTTATCTTTATAAGACTGTTCTAAGAATTACTAATAGTCATGAGCTTTGAGACATCAATAAATAAGAACAAAATGTAAATGTGCATTCTGTCATGATGCAATTATTCCATTAAAAGATTCTTTTGCTATGACAATGACTAAACACTGTCAGATGCAGTACACCACACATACACCTTACACTAAAGTGGTAGGTCTTAGAGAACAGCGTGGAAAGAGAACTTTTGGAACTATTTTTAATATTTCCCAGTGCAACCTGCTAGAATGACTAATAGTTGCAATTAAGTCCAATGTTTGAAGGATTTAAAATCTAACATTGCTACATATGTCTTGTACTATTTACTTACAATTCCCTGAGCTCTGAATATTATGGTTCTGGGTGGGAATCCCACCTTGACACTTACTAACTTTATGGCCTTAGACCAGTCATTGAGCCTCTCTTCCTCCCAGTGGTTAGGAAACTGCATGGAAGTGTAGATGGCACTGGAAGATATACAATCAAAGTGTGAGAGATGGGAGCTCCTGAGAAACCACCAAAGGAAAGACTATAGGTGCGTAAGGCCAATTATTTTGAGTTGCTAATTTTGCCTTTGAAATTTCCAGTGCTGTACTTGGGACAAAAAAAAGTCAGCAATTTCTTCAGATGTTCTAGTAAGTATAGTTTGAAGACACACTGAAATGTCAACCTTACCATTGACTGGCTCAATGGCAGTCAATGGTAAGGTAGGGGTCCCTAAAATATATCTAGTTGTAGTGGTTTTTCCTGGAGACTCATAGCTAAATTTGCTAGGCAACCAAGAAACAAGTTTAGGAATATAAAAGCAGTACATTGGAGTAATGGTAAGGTGAGAGAGATGCTGTTATACATTGAAATCTGCCAGTCTTGGAAAAGTTACAATAGTTAGAAAAAGAAAAGTGTTGCTGCTGATGATGATAATAATGATGATTATGATGATGATGATGGTGATTTGGTAGGGCTGAAAGGAACAGTCAACCAGGAGTGACAATGTCTGTGTAACTATCTCAGTTCTGCTATGTGCCAGCTCCATGACTTTGGACAAATCACTTAATTACTGAAGACATTGCTTTCTCATCTTTATGATGAGAAAACTGTTAATATTTAATAACACACTCCCATATGCCTCCTGAGGCTGTTACATAGGCAAAGCAAGAAAAAGATGGAACCACTCTGTATTCAGCAACATGCTTAAATAATTAATGACATGGATTTGCTTGATTGCCTTTGCTAACAAAGTTATCATGATGAGTTGCTAACCAGGTTGCTAGTTTTCCAAAGGGATTATGTGAGGGGAAGAAAGGCTATTGGACTTTGGGAGTTTTGTATCAAATTTGCAATCAAACGTGAGGTTTTAGTAAGTGAAAGGTTTGCATTTTTAATTCAATGTGTCTCTTCTTATATAGACTTTTTTGAATAACACATTTTTATGGCATTTATATTTTCAAAGTGTTTTCTAAAATAGCTGACCCATAATAAAAGAAAAGTATTCTGCTTTATAGTTAAGAATAAAAGATAAAATGCTGTATCTTAGAAGAAAGTGTTGGCCTACCTCTCAGAAAAATCTAAATGCTAGTTTATTATTATCATAGAGCTCTGAACAAGGACCTCAATCTCCCCATCTGCCAACTGAGGATGAGGGACTAGATGATTTCTAATGTCCTACCCCACTCTAACAACTGATAATTTCTATGAGATTACCTATGCTTTCCCCATGTTTCCAGATAGAGGTGCCAATGAATGATATTTTCTTTTTGGGCAGCTCTGCTGTTGATTCTGTTTGGCGGCATTGATTTTCTTAATATCCGTAGGATGTGACAAACAAAGAAGGTATGGAGAAATGTGCTTTGAAAACTGGGCATGATATACATTTCATGTCGAACAGAAAAATTTCTGTTTACACTTCGCATGTAATTTGCAGGATGTAAATGTCAAAGCAAAAGCTTGATAAAGTTAGCACACAAGTAGTAGGTTAAACTGAGAACCAGCTATGAGCCTGGCCACCACTAATGAATGGGCTACCATACCCACACTGGATCTGAGCCTTCCAGATCGTGAATGGCTGAAGATAGTCTATAGTTTGAAGACAGTATTAGAGGGCAGCATCTATCTCTGAAGGTGAACTAAGTGTCCTTAACGAGCTAGGTTTTCTTCAGTGTGCTAAAGGAAACACAGCTTCCTGACTTGAGCAAGTTTCTGTTTCTAAAGATTACAAGGATAGTATGTTAGAATTTACTGTAAATAGTTCAAATGCTTTAGGGTTGCTAAATAATTTTAGTCCATTATGTCACAGTCATTGCCTTGACACTGAAATACTCCTGTATAAGATCCCATAATGTTAGCCTGCCTCTAATGTTTTGCAATTACCTTCCATTCGGTGCCCTTCCCTTTCATTAATCCCTCCCACTCCTTTCAGTCAGTTTTGGAAACAAGGTGAAATCCCAGAGTTGAAAGAACTCTTGATTAGTTTCCATATCTGCCCACCTTCCTTTCTATACAACACTTTTCAAAGAAGGAATTTTTGTAATGTCCCCCAATAACTTCCTCTAAGGTCTAATCAGTTTTATATCAGGAAATGCTTTATGTGTAATCTGATTCTGTCTTGTCATGAAAGAAGAAATTTATCCCTTAGTTCTCAATATTCCATATTAACAAAGGCCCCCAAAATAAGGGATGTGGCAGTTCTTGGTTTCCATGTGTCCCATCTGTAAATCTGAGTTTTTGTTCATATCATTCTCTCCAATTAGAATGCTCAGCCATCCACTCACCCACCTGTTCCTCTGCCTTGTCCTTCCTGATACTATAAGATTTCATTCAAAAATCCCCTTCTCCCAGAAGGCTTCCCTTATCAGCACCACTAGCCTTCACACACACACACACACACACACACACACACACACACACACACACACATACACAGAGTTAGATGGTCTCTATCTCAGCTCCCATTACAACCTGTGCTTAATTCCTACTTCTTATCAAAGCACATTGTAACTGTTGGCTTATTTCCCTCTCCACTCCCTCTCCAAATGTAGATAATAGCCCTTTTGAAGGCAGGGGCCATTTCCACATGTCTGTAGCTCTGTCACCTAGAACAGTACCTGGTCTACAGAAAATAGTCAAGAAATACTTAGTAAAGGAATAAATCCATTCATCTCAAGCACTGGTCCCCTCCCACTACTTCTCTGAAGCATCTTTTTTGCTTCCATGTTAAAATTATGAAAATTTAACAATCTCTTGATGACAATTTGGAAGCCTCACCAGGACCTCTCAGATGGCATTCCTCTTGTGTTTCAGAATGTGTTTGCTTTGCATGACAGTCCAGATGTCAGCCTTTCCACATTTCCCCAGAATTACCTTGAGTTGAATATGTCCCTCCCGTGTAGTTCCAAATCTTCTATCTGGGCAGGCAGCTCTGTTGTTAGCTAACTGTCGGCATTATACTGCTGTATTCATAAAGGATTGTCAGCACGATGCAGTATTATTATGAGAGATCGTTTGCTCATGTAAAGACACATTAAACCTAGCAGTTGCTTTGTCTCTTGTCAAGGGAATTGTGTGCTGTTACATTGGAGATGAGAGTTTGCACCGTCAACCTGCTGCTGCTGCTGCTGCTGCTGTTTTTACTATCCACTTTGGAAGAATCAACAATTCATGCCTGTTTCCTTGTTTTTCTTTCTTGGTGACAACTTAGCCACTATTCAAACAGGAATCTTATCAGTGCCAGGAAAATAATACCCCCCAGTGCGAGGGTCATTTCATGCAAGTTTTTCTACTGAGGACCTGAGATCTGTGCTTTATTCAGAGTCCACACCCTGCCAAGAGGCTTCCCAACACCTTCTCACCTGGGCTTCCACACTGCATTCAGGATTTCCCATTGTCTTATTTTACCAGCCTTTCACCAGGCTTCGTATTCAAAGTTCTCTCCAATGTCGACTTCTTATTTGAATTACCATTTGTTGTCAAAACTTTCAGGAACCTGTTCCTTTGGCCAGGCTAAATCATTCCCCACACATGCAACGGATATCCTTCCCCAACAGGAAGTCTAATTCCAGGGTCCTCTTTCTCCTGGTGTGCCCATTCTGAAGACATTAACTGTGCCATATCTGCCATATCCCGACACACGACACATGACAGGATATGATATGCAGGATAGCACTATTTTTTTTAAAAAAATAGGATTACTGAAAGAAAAACAAAATTCAATTTCCTGCCTCCATTTCCCCAAGATTTTCTTCCCACCTTCACTTCTTGTTTGTTTCCAAAATCCCTGCCTGAAAACTAAATATCCAAGCCAGGAAAAGTAGTAAGATTAAAGAACCAGAGAGTCTTGAGGAAAGTTGAATTTTTGTAAGTAGAAGGTGTTCGTGTTAGCTTAATCATTGGCCAGGACTACTTTTTTCAGGGCTCACATTGGTAGCCTCTTATTATTAAGAAACAGCACATTTTCAACACTACATTTTGCCTCAGCAGGTCCCTTTCAACAATATATTATGGTTCTGTTATAGAACAGCCAAATTGCATTAATCACTTTCTTTAAGATGTAGTTTATAGCAGATAATACATTTTTAAGCTTGCTTTGCTGCAAGAGCTTTCTGACAAAGGGGTAGTCTGTAAAAAGTTATCTCTTCCCATTCTGAGCCCAACAATGCTGCACATTTCACTTATCTTTGACTGTCTCATGCTCTCTATTGTTGTACTCCTCCTTAATGCTTTTTAGATTTGCTTAGTCTCAGATTCCTTAAAGGTTCTGCTAGTATAATAATCAGATTGTCTGACTAGCCATCTTTCTGTCTACATTTTAAATGTATCTAATAAACTGTGTGATACAATTATTTTACTCCTTTTTGTTTTCACCCATGGAAAGCTAGAATTTTACAGATCACAAGGACATAACAGCAGGTAGTTTTCAAAGAGAATAAATATGAAATATGAGCTGTTTTCCTTAATGAAGTAAAAACAATCCTACTTTTACCATGTATCCAGAATATGGCTGAGTTAGAAAAACCTTGGGTGATATGTGTTCATTTCTAGAAATTACAAGTGTCTGTAAGTGAGTATATGCATCTTGATGTAATGCTGAAGTATAAATTCATCATTTCAAGTATCTGTGCTGTGGCTTTAATCAAATTCTAGATACAAGTTTACATTTTCTGCAGTATTTTTAAAATTTTTATTTAATAAAATTATTCTGACCATCTATTCTTTTTAAAGTTATTTTCTTGGTTTTTCCCTTGAGCTTTCTGCTTTCTTTTAAAAATATCATGTCATTTTTTTTTTAAAGTCACCTTTTCTTTGTTCCCAAAGCTACCATTATTTTTATCAAAAAAAGTCTACTTTAAATGACCTATTCCCATCCTTCTCTTGTCAGTTACTTTGCCGAAGTACTGTGACTTGGACTGAATAATTGGAACTTGCTGGTAGAATGGTGCCTGGGTATATTCATCCCAGGAAGGAATTCCAAATGCTCTGGGGATAACAATAAAACAAGGAGTCTGGATATATATGATGATAAAAAAATGAAAAACTCACCTGAGAATTTCATACAACCTCTCTAAAATGGAGAAATTATAGATAAATGAGCCATATTTCAATAACTGATGACAAAATGATATTTAAATAGATACATTTTATTACTAAAAGAGTGAAGTTGTTAAAGTAATGCAAACTGAAATGATGCTAAGATAAAAAAATTTGCCTATTATATTGGGGGAAAAATGATGATATACAATGTTAGCAAGAGTATGGAGATGCTAGTACTCTTGTTTACTACAACTGGGAGGGCTAACTGGCAAAAAAAAATTGGAGAGCAATTTAAAAATACATGTTTAAGTTTAAATATTGCATATCCCTTGATGCAGTAATTTTATCTTTATAAATGTATTATGCATGTATACTAACACAAGTGTACAAAAATATTTGCTGAGTTACTACTGTTGAGCTCTAATCCTGAAATAAGACAGACTTGGGTTAAAATCACAGTGTCACTACTTGCTGAATACGTGACCTTGAGCAAGTTACATAACATGTCCAGATTTCAGTGTCCTCATCTGCAGGGTTACTTTGAGAATTAAATGACATGCTAATGCCTATAAAGTGTGCAATAAAGTGCCTGCCACCTAGTAAGTACTTAATGAGTATTTACTACTCTTCGCAGTGATGATTATATTATTACAAATACTATCCTGTGTTATTTATAACAGCAAAATATCTGAAAACAACTCAACTAGTTGTGAATTATGTAATTGGTTAAACTTAGGTCCAGTCAATGGAATAAAACATACGAATTAAGAAGAATAAGATCAATCTACATGGAAAGAGAGTCAAAATATATTATTTTGACTTGAAAAAAAATCAAGTTTCAGTATTAATTGTATTATTCTATGTGTGTGAAAGTCATAATATATTTTTATTAGTATATGAGGGGGAAGAGAGAAAGAAAGAGAGAGAGAAGAAGAGAACCAAAATATTAACAGGGATTACCTCTGGGAAGTATGATAACAGGATATTTTAATTTTTTCTCTATCATAAATTTCTATAATATTATCATTTTTTTACAATGAACATGTATTACTTTTATAATTAATAAAAATATTATTTTTGAAAAAGTAAAATGAATTCAACATGGAGGGCACTTCTTCACATTGAATCCTCAAATCAAATAAAAGAAAATAAGATGCGTATTCTTGCCAACTCCTAGCAAAAGGAGCAGTCTCAAGAGGAAATGCTCTAGTATAAAAGGGAGCTTTATTTTCTTCCCTCTGCCTTAGTTCAGGCCTGCTTTCCTGTTTCACTGTATTGAATATGTAGGGCACAGAAAGAAAAACCCAGGGATAATAAACTTATATAAAATACCTAGGAATATTTTTAAATAATATGAGCAGAGATATCTAACTTATTAAGCCAACTACATGTTTTATAATTTTCAGTTATGTATATGAAGGATTATCCAGATCATTTTCATCCTCAGATACCCAGAACCTAGTTATAGAAAGGGTTTAATAAATATTTGTTGAATGAATGAGCAAGGGCTGGTCGTCACTAAAATACACTTCTTCTGGCTGCCAAGTAGCTGGACTTAAACATCCTCCATTGCTAACGCAGAGATCTGGGGCAGGCAGGGTGAAAAGAGATGAAATCAGAAAGATTTCCTGAAAAAGCATGAGAGAGATCAGAGAATCAGAGAACTTTAGAGCTAGAAGACAACCACAAAACTACCCGATTTAACACCTATTTCTATGAGGAAACTGAGTCCCAAGAAGGTAAGTCACTGCAGGTGGTCAGATTGCTGGTTGAAGGCTGAGTTGGGACTTAAACCCCACTTTAGTTTTTCTTCCTAACCAGGTGTTACTCCCCACAAAAGAGTGTTTTTACTTAGAGAAATTGGCATAGTCTTCCTTCCTTATGGAGAAGGGGGCAGTAGTGGTAAGAAGGGAAGGGTTTATTCTAGTAAAGCTATATACCTTTATAAATTTATTTCTTCTTATATTGTTGTTTTCTTCGAGCAAGTAAATAGTAGACACTTGAAACATATCAAGTCTACCATTATTGTGTCCCTTTAAAGGTGTTTCTGCCTTAGGACTTTCTTCTAATCATATGATCAAAAATGAGTATAAGTCAAGGCTGTTTGATGTCTTTGAGTTAACTTTGCGTAGAAAAAAATGGACAAGTATGGTAGAATACGTTCTCAAAATATAAAGTACACAAAAATACCATTGTGAATTTGGAAGCATGATTCCTTTCTTTGAATAGGTTCTTCAGTTATATTCTTCTTCCCATTGGAACAAATTCCTTCTTCATCATTATTTCATAGCATTCTTTCTGCCTTAGCTACAGCAGCACTTATCACAGGAGAGATAAAATGTCAAAGCTAAAGAAAGGTAAGTGACTGGAAGTGAAAGACTAAGCAGGGGTTGGCATATAGGCAATGCCAGCCAAGGAGGAAGTGAACTCTGAACAGTGCCAGGAAATTTATTTAGCTGAATTTACTTAATATGGTGGCAAATGTGAGCCTGGCATAACACATGAGATTTTTATGAAATCATATTAAACAGCTAATATTTTATGAGACCTGATATTTACCCCCCTAGATTCCAGTCCATCCAAATTTAAGCAGACAGAAGGGTGATTGATTCAACAGTAAATCTCTTACTTAATCCAGCCCCAGTTAAGTTTTTCTCCCATTACCATGTTACACCAGGGCAACCCCACACTGGCAGTTGGTTGTTAATTACTTTTGATGTGCAGTAACACAAGAGAGCTAATTAACTTGCATCAAAAAAGCTTTATTTACTGTGACAAATTAAACAAACTCATAAAGTGTTCAGCCACAATGGCTCTCAATTATCATGCAGTCCAAGTAATGTGGTGCAAACATATTCCCAGGCCTCCCTCAGGTATTACTTCAGTCTTGCAGATCTCTGCACAATACAACTATAAATGAATCTTTTTGATGAATAGAACTGAAAGTCAACTGCTCTTTGTTTTGCTTTGTTTTGCATGTGCATGTGTATGCATGTGTGTGTTGAGTGTTGTACATATTCTGTAAGGTATAGCTGAACACATTGGTCATATTCAATTTCTTAATCCTTGCTTACTTCACAATTCAGCAGCGTTTCCCTGGACTTTACTAGCGCACAAGGGGAAACATAATGTTTCAAAGCCCATGCTCTCTCTTAAGCATGACTGCCTAAAACTGGTCATCTTCAGATTCTTCTTCCAGATGTTTCTGACTCTAACAGAAACATTACACTCCATGATGACTCAAATACAGGAGGTATGAAACAGTTCCTTTCTCTTTTGGTAAAGTAGAAGATAAGCCTTGCCCCTCAGCCAACAGAAAGCAGCAGAACTGGGTGTCTTTGGAGTAAGTTTTCTTGCTTTAGGAAGACTAGAGTTTCTTTGCAGAACAGAGTTTAAAATTAATTTACCTGTGGGTAAGTACTTAGTAAAACACATTTCCTTTCTTTCTACTTAATTACTAAGGCTTGATGATTTGAGGTTGATAGCACAGTAAAATGGAAGAAGCACTGTACTCAAAATAGGATGAAAAATGATAATAGCAACTAACTCATGCAGCCAATAAGTGGCAGCATCAGGATTGCCTAATTCAAAAACTTGTTCTCAACTACTGTCAACAAAGTGGCCTCAACAAGTTAGTGAGCCCCCATTGCCTTATCTGCAAAATGTAAATAACATTTGAGATAATGTTTATAAGTGGAACCCACAATAACTTTAAATGAAACTGTAAATTGTTGATGTCATTATGAATATTTGTTGATTGGCCTCATCAAAAAATTAATAATGACATTTTCTCAGTTGTCATCTTTCAGTAGAGTTCTATGCCTACATGCCAATAAATGACTAAAGAAAAGAAAATTTTCTTAAAGTACAAAAAGTTTCCTGATCTACACGACAACTTAGAATACTAGTATCTCTGGAACAGCTAGTTATTCTGAGCACTTTGAGTAAAGAGGAGAAGCACTGAGAAAGATGAACAAGGTCTAGGGAAACTGCCTGCTCTTTAATAAGCCCAGCAGTATTTCTGAAATTTAGCCATCCTTAAGTGTCTTATAGAACCCAACAAGAGAAATTAAGGCAAAAGGTTGCCTCAGAATTGATTCTCTTTTAAAACTGAGCCAGAGTAATCACTATAAATTTAGCTAACGGGTCATTCTGGTCGTTTCCTGTTTAACCTCAATCTAGAAGTTTCAGTTCTATCCATGCTTCCCAGAGATGTCTGGGAAGTCACTCTCAAGACAGGATGTCCTGGTTCCCTACCTCTTGACTGTTGACATTTATGAATTAGCTGCAGTCTGTAGCTGAGGTCCAGAATCACTGTTCCTGAAGGACTTTTATCCTCCTTCTACCTAATCAGTGTTTTTGTCTTCTGGACAGACATTAAGTTCAGGCAAAAAAGGCTCACCAATAATGTGTTGTATTTGGCAAGAGGTCACAGCAGGGGCTAGGAAAAAAATCACAGTAGGGAACACAGCTGAGTGTGGGCATAACAAAATGTCCTTTATTTACAGGAGCATAACCTGTAATATGCAATTTCAACATTGAGGTACACCAGAGTGAGTCTAAAAGACTGCTGATTCTCTAATGAAAACTTTGAGTGATTCCAAAGGTCTAGGGTCTTTTGCACTGGGTGATTATTATGTACTAACAAGGCAGTGTGATTATTCTGCCTCAGAATAGTCATACAAATCAGTGGCGCACTTCTACCTCTGCCAACATTTTCTGTCCAGGGCACTGTAGTTCACAACTGTCACATAAGTCTCCTAACTGAAAGTGTGGCAAAAAAGTGAACAATTTTGTTTTTCAATTACTGGCTTCTTCATAAGCTACATCTCACTTAAATGTCTCCCAAATACAATTCGTGGGCAGAATCCACTTGCCTCCTCCCCCTACCAGGACAGTTATGAGATAACACGAAAACAAAGACTCAAAACAGAAATAAAACCTGAAATAAATCACTTGTACAAATGGAGAGATACAACTAGTCATATTAAAAATCTTATAGCCTAGTCTACAAAGAACAATCTTATCATTCTCTATCCCATCAGAAAAAGATAGGCACATAAGAGGCTGACCAATTTATTATAAACAGGCTTTTTTATGTTAGACTGATTGCAGAGATGTTACTATAACGGAGAATTCTGAAGACGACATTAAAATACAGCTACAATGCCAAATGCAGTAGCTGATTTTTTTAGAGCCTTATTCAGACTAAATGTGACAGTCCCTTTTGCATATGGAAGTCCATGGGTGGCCATTAAATCAAACTGAGCATCTTACAAGCCTATTCATATTGACCAGAGTATGGTGGCTCATTTAACCAATTCTGCCAGTGCATATTGCAGCGAGCTCGAGGGGATGTAAAAACTCTTCTAACACTGTTCAGAGATCTCCTTGATTACAATGCTCCCTGTGGGACCACAGGAGTTACTCACCACCCTCCAGCCCCCATTTTGAGTGTTAAGAAATTCTGAACGAAGCAATGACAGTGCATTTCTTTCTGCTCACATCCCTTCAGTGAGATTCAAAGTCAATCAGATGACTACCAGTTTGTAATTTCTCCCGGTATTTTTGGGGTGCAAATTGCAAGAAGATCCCCAAATCTCTATGATTATGACTCTTCCCTGCTTCTCGGCACAAAACTTGCTGTGACTGGATTGTGAAAATGTGCCTTGAGCTGCAATGGACATCCTGACTTCTCAGGGAATTGAAAAGGACTGCATGACTTTGGATTTTTTGACCATAAAAGTCTATAAAGCTTTTCACTATTGATGAAGCAGGATATGTCCATGTTTTTTCTTTACAAAAGTCCAAGTTAGGTGATTCTTCCAGCCTGAAACTTTCTTGATGTTCAGAATAGGGCTTTTACCTCTCTTATTTTCTTGTCTTACTGGGTGGGCTATGTTGTATTACTCCACACTTACAGTTGTAACTGATTGTATTAATATTTGGGGTGAGGCCTACAGAATACACAAGGAAATGGAATAGCTTGTTTACGTTAAGAACTTAGAAGTTAAACAGAGTATAGTAGGACAGTCTCTATCAAAGAAGCACAGTGTGGAAATACACATCTACTCCATCCCTGCTGCCACTATTGAACTCATTTTGGGAGATGCCCTTGAACATTGTCAGTGATAGCCAAGTTTCATACTTAGAGGATGGATATGTTTTTGAAAACACCTTGAATTCACTGAATATCAATTTTAATGAATTGGTTGTCCTGGAGAATATTATTTGTATCTGAAAAAAAGAGATGAGACTATAATGTTATGATGCTAATTTTCTTATGAACTTCTAGAACTGATTCTAGAATTGATTCTAAAAGCAGAAAACCTGCTTGGGAAAAAAAATTTTAGGTATACACACGAATGTCTGCTTCTTTGAAAAATACTTAAGATCTTATGTACTTATTAAAAATTGACTAGTGACCAAATTGCAGAATACTTGATGACAAATAGCCTCTAGTTCATGCCACGGATATTAATTGAGCACTTACAACATGGCAGCCAGACATTGTGTTAGGTTAGGGGCCCAAAGATAAAAAGCATGACCCTCAAGAGGATTATGGTATAGCAAGGAGAAGAACATGTGAATAAGCAGTATCATAATGTGGTTGATATGGGGAAGAGTCACACAAAGTATAGAGACTGAATAGTAGGAAAGTACTTAATAGTAATAGCTAACACTTACTTCTATGGTTCAGCCTCACACTACATAAATTAACTCATTTCCTCCTCAGATAAACCTTGTAAGGTCAGTACTGTGTGTCTGAGGGAGTCAAAGAAGGCTTATCTGAGGAGACATATTCAAGCTGAGGCAAGGTGACAGGTTAGGGGGACATAATTGAGAATTGCAAATATGCACCATTGAATGGTGAGTAAGGTGCTGGGTTGATGTTGGCAGGGGAGCTGGAAAGAGGCTGGAGACAAACACACAGGAAGGGGCCAGGTCATCGAGGGCCTTAGCTGACACCCAAAGGAAGTTTATCATATAGATGATGGGGAGCTGCTGAAGAATTCTGAATATTTATTTGAGCTAAATCCCACCTAATACAGACAATCAAGTAGTGCGGGGGGGGGGGGGGGGGGGGGGGAGGTGCTTACAAATACAAGGGTAAGGATGAAGTGCTGAAATTGTTCATCAAGGCATCAGCAAAATGGAGTAAGCCGGAAGACCTCTGGACACAAGTGTTCTGCTTGGTCCCTACGTCCAGGCAAATGTCGGTTTCTCTACCTCCAGCTCCTCTCGGCTCATCACACAAAAGCATTCACACAAGCAGGCTTCAGGGGTCATGTCACACTACAGTGCTATTCTCCAAACCCTTGGGAAAGCTTTAGCATCTCGAGCTGACTGCACTGCTCTGGGGTTGTGCTGCACATTGGCGGTGGGACTGTCCACAGGCTCCCCCTCGTGGCCTGAAGGCTGGCATCTCTGACATTCAGCCCAGCCCAGTCTCCCGTCCTCTGATGCTGGCTGCTTCCCAGGCCAGACGTGTGGAGGGAAGATTTCCTGCTCAGGGCTGCCCAGAAGGGCATGATGAGTATCTGGTGTCTTGGCTATCCTTGAAATCTGAGATAGTCCATTTAATTCTCCTAAGAGGACGAGGCAATGTGGCCTTTGAGTCAGCCTCAGCACTCCACTGGGGGCCCTTGGTCTAACCATGAGAATTAATTCCAGTTAGAACCAAAGCTAATGTTTGTACAGTTCAATGAATAAATGTGTTTAAACCTAGGTTCTGACTTCTTACCAATCTGTGTTGCTAAAATACCAAAGAGTAATTATAATGGGATCTCTGGTTAACAATTTTTTTGTCTGCTATAACATTTAAATTAGACTAAATTCAGCTGTTTGAGTGCCCTCTGACAATATTTTTTCTCTCAGCTCCATGACTGTTTTATCACCCCATACTCACTTGACCTAATCGGCACCAGCCTGCACTCTGAAATGTTTATACTGTTAAATGAATTTTTAATCTAACTTTTACAGCATTCAATTTCAGTTTCATCAGCTATCCACAGTGTAATATCTAGTGTTTTAAAATAATCTAGACAGTTAAAAAAGGGGGGAGGGGAGGGGGAAGAATCGTCGTGTTATGAAGCAAATGATTAATTAAAGCAAATTAGATTCTGGCAGCTCTTGCTATCATTATCATGTGTTCCCCGACTAGACTAATAAATCTTTGTTGAGAATGTGTGCTTTCACAAGGTTCAAGAGTCACCTGGGAAAGGGCATTATTGACTAATATTTTTGTATTGCTGTCTGGTTTTATTTTCTATTACCCTATGGAATAACAACTAATATTTTTCAAACATTTAGAGTGTGTTCATGAATCCCACTTTGCTCAATCTATAGAGGTAGGTTTGAGAGAGGGTGGGAAACTAAACAATTTCTCTATACACTCAAGTAAATTACATTTAACTGATACAGCTAATATGTTGGCAAATGCTGGAAAATCTAAAAAAAAAAAACACTACACTCTGAGCGCCTGTCACATAATGCAGTCGTAGCTGGGGCACAGTCCTGGGATTTCAGCAGCTGCAAACCTTCTCTAAATCACACAACGCGGCAAGAACAGCACAGCTCTCCTCTAATTTAGAGGTTTGCCTTCTTTTCTTTCTTTCGTAGGTTCTGGCACTTCCACATTGAGGCAAGAAACAATGCCGAGGCAAGCCGCTCTCTCTAAATCCAACCAAATGCTGCTGCCATGTAAACTAGACAGTCTTTGCATTGTTTCTGAAGGCACAGAAGGGAGATATTGACAGCTATTTCAAGAAAGGGACCACATACTTGCCTTTATTTAGACTGTTCAAAGTGCTGTCACTTAAATCAACCTTTAATAATTTTTTCCTAATATCAACTGTTGCAGTTTTTAAATGCGTTCTAGTTATTGCCTAATTTGTATGTTTTAAAGTATATTTCCTACAACTTTCCCATTTGCTTTTCCTCTAGCTTAGCCAATCAGGTCCTTTTTGCCCAAAGCCAAGCAAATGCCAGTGTAAACTGTAAGCTTAGTTCTCCATGGTCTTGTCATTGCATAGTACATTGTCTTAAAACTTATCAAGAGAAGGCACACGTTTATTTGAAGTCTGTGATATGCTGACAGGGAAGAAAAAACAGTTATATAACAATAACATAAATACCAGGAATAAATCCATCTTGAGGTTTGTTGAGTAAGGGAGAGGGGAGAGAACATAATGCCCAAAAGTGAAATTTTAGATTGCAATAATAATCACATGCCATTAAGCAGTTGTGCTGGTTTTGAGATAGTGTGCCCCCTAAAACTCCAAAACATGGTTGAATGGATTAATGTTGTTCCAGACAATTCAGGTGTCTATATATGTTCAACCTCCATCCCTGCCATTACTCTGTTAATTTTGATTCCTAAGTGACTTGGGAATGAACTGCAAAAAACTAAACATATATTTAAATATGTACATATAGGCATTCCTTTTTTGCCCTTTTTATCTGCAGATTATGACGTGAGCTATGATTACCCATCAAAGTAATTTCCTCTACCCACTCCCTCTACTATCCTCCCAACCTCCACATTTGCACACATTTCCCTTTTTTGGGGGGCTCCTCTTCAGCTTTTGCAGCCTGGTGCCTCAGCAGACTGGAAAACAGCTTCCAGTGCAGCTCAGTGTGGCAGCACATCCCCACGGCCTGGCTGTTTTTTCAGACAGTTTTAAAATGATTCGGTATTGCATGAGTTAAAAAAAATTCCCCCTGGAAAAGCTAATTATTGCATGCAGATACTTCTTTGTGTGATCAAGGAGGGGACAATTTAATAGGCTCTGTAATACAACCAAGAACAAAATTGCTTTAAAGGAAGTCTCTTGTTGAGTGACAACTCTGTTGCCTGAGCCAATTAGGTCCCAATAAAGAGTGTTGAATTGGCTCCTGCTTTCTCATTAATTATGTTCTGTCACAGACATGGGGCTTGATTTAGCAATTTTGTATTACATTAAGATACTGAAAGGCCGGGAACAAATGGCTCACTCTGATAATAGGCATTCTCTACACGGTGTGACATTTACTATCCAGCTGTCCGTAAGGCAGCCTAGCACTTCAGTTCAGGGGTTTATTTGTCATTGCTTCAAAGGGACACTCAGCTTTTCACAAAAAAAGAAACAGAGAGGCTAATAGATAGGACAAAATGTACTGCTGATATGCTTTATTAGAGATAGGATGCTAGGGTTTTGCTAACAAGCTCATCCGTTGGGACTCAGCCGAGCTTGCTGCCAATCATCCTCCACACAAAGGCACACTAGTTAACAAGGAGAAATGAATTACAGACACTTATTCTGCCGGTGGGATCACAAATACACCAATCTGTGAAAGAGGCACAAACTCCAGAGACAAACTACATATTTGTCAATAACCTCCTAGAAAGAACCCTAGTAATTCTTTGAAGACCTTTGATTTAGCTTCCCTCTAAAATACATGTATAGGAAATGTTTTAGTTACCATGACATTCTTTCTTTGTTATTTGTACAAATTTTCATCACATTAAAAACAGAAAACTGAGGAGGTCTGCAAATGTTTTACTAGGTATCTATACACTACTTTTCATATCTCGCCACAGGGAGCTGCTGCTTCAGTTATTTCATTAAGAACAACAGAAAATTAAATCTTTAAACTTTGGGTTTGAGCTGTAACCCTCCAATGCCATAGGAAATGATCTATAACTCTGAATGTATCGTGTGTATCAATTAAGAGAACAGGGTTAGGGACCAAATGAAAACCTAGTCCTTCTGGTTAAATAATCAGATGACTTTTTAATCATAAATATGTGTATATATGCATCACTATATATATATATACACACACACACACACACGCATAAAATCCTTAGATACAGGAATTTATAATACATAAATATGAACCTAAATCAATGTCTCTATTAATATTAAATATAGTAGAACATTTTATACATTCTATTTATGAAACTAAGCCAAATCTCTGACCATGGCATTCATCAACATTTTTGCCACTTCTATTATTTCAACATTCTCCTACAAATCTATCACACAGAAGGGCCTTTTGTGGATAACAAAAAAACAATAATCTTCAACTCAAGCTTACCTACTGACCACATGAGATTAATCAAATCTGAATATGTCATTTTCAAGTTAATTACAAAACAGCTCTCCAAAATAGTTCCTAGAGACAGTACGCTGTTCATCTGATTGCAGGCTGCACTGATTCACTTAATTTATTCTTCCACCATCTTGGGTGATAGCAACTTGGGGCTCAACTATGGAAGGGATGAAAGGATAAAAAGGATAAAAGGATTTACCAGAGCTCCTTTCCTCAGACAGAAGCTCAAAGTATGTGAAGGTCAGCTGGGCTCAGTTTCAACCTCAGGAAGAACAGTCCATCTTCCCCTCTTTCCTACTCTTACTCTTTCATGAAGCTCAAAGCATCCTCTCCCAACTGATAAAGGTACCACAAAGAGCAGCATGGTGGCCCCATCAGGAAGCTTCTTTTCCTGAACAATTCTCCCACATGGATTCTCTGCCTCCTCTATTTGCCTATACTCTCTTTAATTCCTGTGTATCTGAGATTCTAAATGATTCTCTATCTTTGTTGACCTACTAATAATTCCAGAGGAAGGTGGCCATGAAGCAGACATGTGGATGACTATTTGTTCCAGTTGTGTGTGTGATACATTCCTTTCTTGTTTTAACCTTCATCAGCAGAAAAGGATGGGTAAAAACAGTTCATTTAAAGAAGCAGGTCAGGCCGGGTGCGGTGGCTCACGCCTGTAATCCTAGCTCTAGGAGGCCGAGGCGAGTGGATCGCTCGAGGTCAGGAGTTCGAGACCAGCCTGAGCAAGAGTGAGACCTCGTCTCTACTAAAAATAGAAAGAAATTATCTGGCCAACTAAAAATATATATACAAAAAAATTAGCCGGGCATGGTGGCTCATGCCTGTAGTCCCAGCTACTCGGGAGGCTGAGGCAGTAGGATCGCTTAAGCCCAGGAGTTTGAGGTTGCTGTGAGCTAGGCTGATGCCACGGCACTCACTCTAGCCCGGGTAACAAAGTGAGACTCTGTCTCAAAAAAAAAAAATAAATAAAAATAAAAAAAAAAATAAAGAAGCAGGTCTTACCTAATATAAATCCCTAAACATTTTTTTCCAACTTCTAAGTATTTAAAAAAATAATTTTTGATAAGGCACAGTCCAAATCATCTCCTTCATTTTAATATAATGCCTTAAAAATGGAAGAGGAAGAAAAAACAAAAATCATATAAAAATACAGTGTTGATTTTTTTTTCCATTTATTCACTTTTCAAAGAAAACATCATATGCAAGAAGGCATTTGCACATAATTTCTCAACACTAATAATACCTGTGAATTATATGTGTTTTTAAAAGCATGTATTGAACACAGATCTGGTTGAAAGAGATTACAATCTAAGGAACCATGAAATCTTTTTCTCTCTCTAAAATTTGCCATGTTTCTATTTTAGAAAAGCCTTTGCAATAAATAATATACATAATAGAGGCAAGAATCATTTTATCCTAACTTAGCAGGAGCTTTATCTTCGCTATTCAGGTACTCCATAAGGTTGAAATCTTTCAAAAAGCCTGAGCCCCCCTCAGGCTGAGGCAAAAGTATTTATATAGACATTAAGTATTTATGCAGCAATTTATATTTTCAAAGCCTTTTGTAACCATTCATTAGTTCATCCAAATAACTTCCTTTTGAAGTATGTGAGTGCTTTGTTTCCCAGACACAGAGAGTCAGATTCAGAGGGGTGACTGACACACCGTTCAGAGGCCTTAGGTCAGACATAAAAAAATGATTGTATCTCAGAACTGATTTCCTAAGGGTTCTGTGCAAGCTCCTCTGCTTTGAGTCTTTAAAAATAGGTAAGACCCCTACTGAAATACATTAGTTATGATTTTTGTTGTGGTTCATCTGCAGGCAGAGGAACTGAGTAGGTGATTCTAGCTCTGGAGCCCTAGCTTTATATACTCTTGGGATATTTATTCCCACAGGAAAGCTCAAAAGTAGGCTGGAAATCAGAGGACAAAACTAATATCTCTACCTAAGGGACTGAGTACTGCTAACATGAAATATTATGAAGGGAAATTTACCCCTGTGCCACACCAAGGCAGATGTGGGGACCCCACATGCATGACTGTGTTCATCTCAAAAGACCCTATCCTGCACACACATTAGTTTCCTACTAATATGCTAATTTTGCCTCTTCTTCCTTTCTTAACTACTATGGTAGCTTCAGTCCAAAGATGGCCTCCATTATTAACTCCTTTCCTCCTCCTCTGCTCACATGTGTGCATGTGGTCTCTAACATCTGGGCTGCCTATGACTTCTCTGACTGCTAGATATGGAGAAAGTGACGCTATGCCAATCCCAAGCCTAGCCTTCATTCTCCTCTCTCTCTCAGAACGCTCACTCTTGGGGCACTCCCTCTTGAACCCCTGAGCTGCCATGCAAGAAGTCCAGACTCCTCTGCTGGAAACATGGAAAAGCCACATGGAAAAGCACTGAGGCACCAGGCATGTGAGTGAAGTAACCATTAATATTTTGGATGTTCATTCCTGTCAAGCCCTCCCTGACTACTGTCTGATAGCAATCACACAAGAGACGCCCATGTTAAACCCCAGGTGAGCCCAGTCATTCCTCAGAACTGTGAGGATAATACTAAATTATTTTAAGCCACTATTTTAGAGAGGTTGGAAATAGATAACCAGAACAACCACTGCCAATGTTGTCCTCTTCATTGCCCTGTGTCTTCACACAGTGATGAGAGAACACTGCAGGCTCGGAGGAGCTCAGCTAAGCTAGAAGGACAGGGCCACTGAGAATTGGCCGCGTGGTATACAGGTCTAAAGGCAGCCCTGTGAAACATTGGTAAAGTGATTTAACCTCTCCAAGTATCAGTGTCTTCATATGTAAAATGGGACTAATGATATTACCTCAAAGGGCTGTGAGGATTTAATAAGCTAAAGGACATTAATCACCTGACACAATGCTAAGATAGGCAGATCCTCAATAGCTATTAATATTTGTATTATCATTATTGTTATTAGTAGTACTGCCTAAGCATGCTAGACTCCCTTTTGAGTGTCTACCCAATCCACAAGCCATTGCCCTTTCTCATAACTGCTTTCAGAGTCATCAAAGTGGGCATCCAGAAGACATTTGTGATGATCCCACCCCTATGTCATAGCTAATTGGACTAGAAGGAGACAATTGACCTGAGCTGGGCCAATCAGATTCTTGATCCTTTCAAAAGGGAAATGAGACTGAGAGAAGCCAGTTCATTTCTGTGTGTAGCTGCATTGAAAGTGGGCAAGAGGGGAGCTAAAAGACGCCCAAACCCTACCTTGGTCTCTGTGGACCAAGAACAGAGAAAGTCATGTTGAAGAAAGAGAGAAGGAGAAGGAGGGGGAGGAGAAGGAAGAGGTGGAAGAGTCAGAGAAAGAAGATTTCCTAGAACCCTGATGGTTTTCTAGGTTCTGTTTCTTGAATCTTTCAGAAACCTAATGTAAGCCTTCTCTAGGGTGTTGTAAAATGGACTTATATCCTTATAACACCATCCCCTTTTCTCTTGAGCCAACTTAAAATGGTTTCTGTCATGCATTCGGAGTCCAAACAAAAGGAGAAGGATTGAAGGAGGAAGCTTCATATAGCATGTCATTAGAGGCCTCCCTATGACAAAAAGCAGTCAGGATCCAACCTGAATCCACTGAAGTAGTGCCTGAGCCTTACCCATCCCTGTCTCCCTACTGCTAAGGCTTTGTTCATCATTGCTAGAATGGTCCAATGCCCTTTTTTTCATAACAGCTTTATTGAGATATAGTTTATTAACCATACAATTCACTGATTTAAAAGCGTACAATGCAATAGTTTTTAGTATATTTGCAGAGTTGTGCATTTATCACAATTGATTTCAGAATATTTAATCACCCCTAAAAGAAATGATGTACCCATTAACAGTCACTTTCCATTTTCATCCCCATCAGCCCCCCACCTTTAGGCAACCACTAATCTACTTTCTGCCTCTATACATTTGCTTATTCTGGGCATTTCATATAAATGGAATTATATAATGTCATCTTTTGTGACTAGTTTCTTTCATTTAGCATGTCTTCAAGGTTCATTCATATTGCAACATGTTTCAGTACTTCATTTTTATTGATGAATAATATTTCATTGTATAGATATATCACCTTTTATTTATCCATTCATCAATTGATGGACATTTGGGTTGTTTTCACTTTTTGGCTGTTATGAATAATGCTGCTATGAACATTTCATGCATAAATTTTTGTATAGACATATGTTTTTATTTCTCTTGGATATATATATCTAGGAATAGAATTGCTGGATCATATGGTAACTCTATGTTTAATAGTCAGAAGGTTTTCCAAAGTGAATGCAACATTTTATATTCTTAGCAGCAATGTATGAGAGTTCTGATTTCTCCACTTCTCACCAGCACTTGTTATTTTCTGTCTTTTTAATTACAGTCATATAGTATGTGTGAAGTGGTCTCTCACTGTGGTTTTTATTTGCATTTCCCTGGTGAGTAATTATGTTGAGAATCTTTTCACATGTTTATTGACCATTTGTATATCTTCTTTGGAGAAATCTCTGTTCAAATTCTTTGCCCATTTTTAATTGGGTTGTTTGTCTTTTTGTTGAATTGTAAGAATTCCTTATATATTCTAGATACAGATCTCTTAAATGTATGATATACAAATATCACCCAATGAGTAGGTTGTCTTTTCACTTTCTTGATGGTGTCCTTTGAAGCAAAAAAGTTTTTGATTTTGATGAAGTCCATTTTGTCTATTTTTTCCTTAGTTGCTTCTGCTTTTAGTGTCATATCTAAGATATCATTGCCAAAACCAGGATTGTGAAGATTGACCGCTATGTTTTCTTCTAGGAATTTTGTAGTGTTAATTAACTCTTACGTTTAGGATTTCAATGCATTTTGAGTTCATTTTTTTAATGATGTGAGGTAGGGGGTCCAACTTCATTTTTTTATGTGTGGATATTTAGTTCTAATGACACTACCTGTTGGAGAGACTATTCTTTACCTTGTTGATTTGCTTTGACACCCTTGTGAAAAATCAATTGACTAAATATGAATATTTATTTCTGAATTCTCAATTCTAATCCATTGATTTATATGTCTAATCCTATGCCAGGACCACACTATCTTGATTACTATAGCTTTATAGAAAATTTTAAAATTAGGAAATATGGCCGGGCGCGGTGGCTCACGCCTGTAATCCTAGCACTCTGGGAGGCCGAGGTGGGAGGATTGCTCAAGGTCAGGAGTTCGAGACCAGCCTGAGCAAGAGCAAGACCCCATCTCTACTAAAAAAAATAGAAAGAAATTATCTGGACAACAAAAAATATATAGAAAAAATTAGCTGGGCACGGTGGCACATACCTGTAGTCCCAGCTATTCGGGAGGCTGAGGCAGAAGGATTGCTTAAGCCCAGGAGTTTGAGGTTGCTGTGAGCTAGGCTGACGCCATGGTACTTTAGCCCAGGCAAAAGAGCGAGACTCTGTCTCAAAAAAAAAATAATAATAAAATAATAAAAAAATAATAATAATAAAATTAGGAAATATGAGTTTCCCAATTTTGATCCTTTTTTTCAAGAGTGTTTGGGTATTCTGGGTCTCTTGAACTTCCACATGAATTTTCAGACCATCTTTTTAATTTCTGCCAGGAGGTCACACAGAGTGTGCTGAATGTAGAAATCAATTTGGACAGTATCATTATCTTAGCATATTGTTTCTGATCTATGAACATGGGATGTATTTTCATTTATTTGGGACTTTTAAATTTCTTTCAGCAATGTTTTGTGTTTTTTCAAAATACAGTGTTGCATTTTTTTGTTAAATGTATTCCTAAGTGTTTATTCTTTTTTGATGTTATTTTAAATGGAATTTATAATTTTCTTAATTTCGTTTTGGATTATTCATTGTAAGTACATTTATATAAGTAATATAAGTAATATATACAATTAATTTTTATCTATTGATCTTGTATCCTACAATCACGTTGAGTTTGTTTATTAGTGTATTCCTTAAGATTTTCCATATACAAGATCATACCATCTGCAAATAAAGATAGTTTTATTTATTCGTTTCCAATCTGGATGTCTTTCATTTTATTTTCTTGCCTAATTGCCCTGATGAGAACCTCTAGTACAATGTTAAATAGAAGTGATAATAGCAGACATTTTTGTCTTATTCCTGATCTTGGGGAAAAGTATTCAGTCTTTCCCCAATAAATATGATATTAGCTGGTTTCCAATGTCTTCTTAGTCACTAAATATTCAAGTCAAAATATACATAACAATTTTGAGATCTCAAATCTTCATGTTTACAAGTGTCTTAGTCTGTTTGGGCTGCTATAACAAAATGCCTTACACTGGATAATTTATAAACAACAGAAATTTATTGCTCACAATTCTGGAGGTTGGGAAGTCCAAGATCAAGGCACCACCAGACGTAGTGTCTGGTGAGGGCTTGTTCTTCATAGATAGCACCTTCTATGTGTCTTCACATGGCATAAGGGGAAGGTGGCTCTCTGGAGCCTCTTTTATAAGTACATTAATCCCATTCACAAGGGCAGAGCCCCCATGACCTTGTCACTTCCCAAAGGCCCCACCTTCTAGCACCATCACATTTGTGATTAGGTTTCAACATATGAATTTTGAAGGGACACATTCGGACGATAGCAACAAGTATGAGTAAATACTGTCCACTTTTTATGAAGACTTGAAAAAAATCTGTTAGTATCCATATTCCACAGTACTTATACATATATAATAGCAGCAGTTTACATTGGGTCATGGAGAGAAGTATCCAGGAGTGAATCTCATAATACAGTCCTGGCTCTCTCCTTAACTCTTGGATCTATTCTGAATCTCACTCTTCCACAAAGTGGAGTTACCAGCCATAGCTCCTTCTATTTCTCTGTGAGAACAACCCAAGTAAGTATAAAAAGTGTTTTGGAAAATGCAACACCTTAGGCAAATATAAAAAAATTATTATTCATTCCTCATAAGCTATCTAAAGATTTTCTCATGTATTGATAATATTGTTGAAGCAATCAACTCATTTGCACCCTTTATATGTATCATTGATGGTTCTGTATTATTATTAATGGATAAATATTTTTTGAATTTCCAATCTAGACAAAAGAAAATTTTCTCTAAATTCAAGTCTGCTTACATTTAATTAAAAACAAGAATTCAGGCCCATTCTCTAAACATTTTTCTATATATTTTAAAAATGAAGTTTTTTACCTAAATCAGTAAAAATATTTTGAAATGATTCACAAATTAATTTTTCCTTAAGTATTTTTAGACTTGTGTTATGCTAGAAACATGTCAGTTAAAATCTTTCCCCTTCGGTTTCATCATTTGTAAATTGAGGGGATTAAAGAGCATAACTATAAAATCCTTTCCAATGACAAAATTCACAAGTTTTAGATTCTTCGAAAAAGTCTAAGTAAGATTATTAAGCTGATGTAAAATTTTTCTAAAGACTCATTTGAGTAGATGTCTGATTTATTATAATGTCTATTTCAAATATTATTTTTTAAAATTCTCTGTTAAATGATGTTTTTCACTTTTTCCCAATATCAGCATTATTTTTTCTTTGATGTCAAATAGATTACTTGCTTTCCAACATTTAATTATGTCTATCATAAGTAAAACTTTTCATATAATGGAATTATTTAGACAACATTACATTAATGGAAAACATTATTCTCAGGATTAATTCCCAGATGCCTTTCATATATATTTATTTGCACTTACCTTAATGCATGATGGCTTACTACTATTTTATAGCACAATGATTTGTGAAGTAATGATCACTCAATAAATGTGGCTCTATCTTGCATATTCACATAATCTAAGGAATGCCAACATCACTTTCTCTGGGAAGCCTTCTCTGATTTTTAGCCCAGATCTGATTCTGACATGAGTTCACATAGCTGTGCACATTTCCTTCACAGTATCTAATATCACGTTTCTCTATTAATAATTATTAATGTCTATCTACCCACTATTCAAACTAGAGAAACATTGCTTCCCCAGTGTTTAGGATGGATAAGTAAATAAATAAATAAATGAAGTAAAGTGTCATTACTGGAGTGTATTTCCACTACATTTCATTTATTTCCTTTTTTTTTTTTTCCCCCGGCAATAATGAAAACCTATAAGCTCCTCAATGATAGAAGCTAAACCTTTTTTCTTTTGGGGCCCAACACTTAAAAATCAACTGAAAATAGAAGGAAGGGAGGGAGGAACATGGCTGAAAAGTCTGTGTCGGAGCCCAAGGCCATTTAAAGTTGGCCAAAGTCAACCAGGGAATGCTAAGCCACTGCCACAAAAGGGTCCATCTGGCCACCAGAGTCATTAAGAGTTTTCACTTCTACTCGGGTTTAACTTCCTTGCTTTTGCCTTGATTTCTAGAAATCCAGCCCAGCTTAGTTTGGAACTTTTGGTAACACTTATTCCCAGACTCTGGTTTATCTCAGCTCTTTACTTTTGGCCCTACCTATTTACCAGTCAACCACCTTTCTATGGAAAAGGCTTTCCCAAGATTCCTGAGCTTTAGCTCTGTGCTGTCCCTATGAGGCTGTAATCATTGCCACAGTAACCCCCAGAGAAATCTGCCTGCTGAAACTTAATTAGCAATTCTGATGTGGTTCAAGATAGGGTCCTAATGTTTTCAACTTCTTTATGGTTAAAAATCATATTTAACCCAAATTCTATATTTTATTTTTAAAATCAGTTTAAACAGAATAATATGGGTTAGAAGGAGGCTCACTGTGACTTTATGCCCACTGAGGAGGCTAGATTTACAAGGCAAGCACTGAAGATATTTATTTCTGCCTGCAACTGCTCTTGCAACACAAGTAAAGGCACTTGGGTAATAGCTGGTTAAGATAACTTATGTCCATTGACACATTGCTTATCATGTTAACAAGAGTGATAAAAATCAAAATGCAAACTTTAATTTTGAACATTTTTTTTTTTTTTTTTTTTTTTTTGAGACAAGAGTCTCACTCTGTAGCCCAGGCTAGGGTTCAGTGACAATATCATAGCTCACAGCAACTTCAAACTCCTGGGCTAAAGCAATCGTCCTGCCTCTGCTTCCCGAGTAGCTGGGACCACAGTCATGTGCCACCAAGCCCAGCTAATTTTTCTATTTTTTGTAGAGATGAGATCTCATTCTCCCTCAGGCTGGTATTGAACTCCTGACCTCGAGCTATCCTCCCACCTCAGCCTCCCAGAGTGCTAGGAGCACAAGCGTGAGCCACTGTGCATATTTTATTTATCTGAAAAAACGTTCTTTATTAAAATAATGAAATCCATATTATTGAAACACAATTACATATGTTGTACATTATCATTCAAAGCAAATCAAGGGAGAACAAAAAATTAACTACTGGACAAATGATTTGGTTGGAGGAGGGAGAGTGGAGAGTCACTGTTTATCTTGTACCTTTCTGTTCACTTTGAAATTTCTAAACATGTATATCTACAATTTTTATTCTTTTTAAATATCAGCAAGTGTTATCTACGTCGAGAGACTGTGAAACATATTTTCAATGTCTTATTTATATTTTGTACTTAAAAATCTAATATTCCTTTTAATGAATAAATAAGGCAGAGACTTTTTAAATCAAGAAAATGACATTTAAAGGAATATTGAAGGAATAAAACTACCTAGGTATGTCCTGACCAATTTAAAATGTGTTTACTCACTGCCTAATGATCAAACATTGGAAACCTAGCTGACAAAGCCTCCGAGCAACATCCTGAAAAGTAGTCCTAGGCCTCAGCCAGCACAGCAGTCACACTGAGAGGGACCTGCCTCATGCTCTGGCTCCTCTTGTTTCAGAGAACCAGTTATTTACTCAACAATGAGCATTGGCCTGGGTACTTGTTATGTGTTATTAATATTTACACAATTAGGACTTGGTAGTAGTTCTTGCCCCCAAGTCACCTACAGTCTAATGGAGGAGAAAGATGTATATAAAACAAATAATTAAAATATTCTGTACACAACATGCCAGGGTGCATAGAGGAAGGAAGAGCTATCTTTAGGGGGAGAGGATAGAAGACATTTCATTGAAAAGAAAATGTTGCCAAATCTTATGAGGCTGAAAATCAAACTACTTAACCAAGAAACAGTTCAAAACATGGGAACATAAGATAATGACACTCAAAATCTTCATTTATGGTAGCCCCAAGCTCCATTTCCAACCTCATCTCCTGCTGTATGTGCCAAAAAATACTATGTTTCCATCATGTGAAAATCCAACCAACACCAAATGCTCTGTTCATTTTCATGGGATATTTTGCTAGTGCTCTTCCCTATGGGTTGAATGTTCTTCTTTTTCAGTCTGTCAGAATCCTAATTATCCTTTACTTAATTTCATCTAATTGCCTCCCTACCCAATGCTGCCAATTGGAGTTCCCTTCTTCCTTTAACATTTTTATCATTTACTTTATACCAGGCATTGTTATAAATCTTTTACATATATTGACTCATTAAATCCTCAAAATAGCCATTGAGATAAGTACCTATATTACTTTCATTTCAAAAATGAAGTAACAAACATGTAGCAAGGATAAATAACTTGCTCAAGGTTATACAGTAATAATGGCTTCGACCTGTTGAGAACTAATTGCCTGACACAATTGGTTTATTTATTACTCATAACAACTTTGTGAAGGAGTTGTTGCTTTGTCCATTTTAGAAGTGAGTGAGGGAATGGAGGGTTAAAGAGGTTAATAACAAGCTCCTGCTGCAGTAAGTGGGTGGAGCCAGGATTCAAACCCATCTACACAACAACCTCACACTCTATCATATCCTTCACTCTAACCACTGCCATGACATACTCTCTCTCTTTTTTGTTGTTACTTTTGTTTTCTACTTTATTTCATTTTTTAATAGTTGAGTTATTTGTCTTTTTATTATTGAGTTGAAAGAGTTCTTTATATAGTCTTGATACAAGTTCCTTGTCAATATATATTTTGCCAATATTTTCTCCCATTCTATGTGATGTCTTTTTACTTTTTGAATATTTTATTTTATTTTATTCTATTTTAGAGTATTATGGAGATATAAATGTTTTGCTTACATAACTGCTTTTGTACAGTTTGAATCAAAGTTATAAGTGTGCCCATCACCCAGATAATGTGCACTGTGCCCATTAGGTGTAAATTTATTCATCCCCTCCTTCCCCTCCCACCTACTTGATTTCTGATGAGTTTTATTTCCATATGTGCACATAAGTGTTCAATTAGTTCCAATTTAATGGTGAGTACATGTTTTTCAATTCTTGTGACACTTCACTTAGAAGAATGGTCTCCAGTTCCATCCAGGCTAAAACAAGAGGTATTACTTTACCATTTTTTATGCCTGAGTAGTACTCCATGGTATACATATACTACATTTTATTAATCTACTCATGCATTGATGGACACTTGGGTTGTTTCCACATCTTTGCAATTGTGAATTGTGCTGCTATAAACATTCAGGTGCAGGTGTCTTTTTTATAAAATGTCCTTTTTTCCTTTGGGTAAATACCAAGTAGTGGGATTGCTGGATCAAATGGTAGGTCTACTTTTAGTTCTTTGAGGAATCTCCATGCTACTTTCCATAGAGGTTGTACTAGTTTGCAGTCCCTCCAACAATGTATGATGTTCCTATCTCCCTGCATCCATGCCAGCATTTGTTGTTTTGGGACTTTTTGATAAAAGCTTTTCTCACTGGAGTTAGGTGATATCTCATTGTGGTTTTGATTTGCATTTCCCTGATGATTAGAGATGTTGAAATACTCTCTCTTTTTACCTACTTCCTAACCCGATTCAGCGATCTCTTGAAACAATGACCCCCCTCCCCCATTGTATGGATGTAGAAACTGGAGCCCAGAGAGGTGCTCAGGTCCCATTCCCAGACCATGGTTCTTGCCACACATTGCCTTGCCTTCCCCAAAACCTAAGAGGGAGTGGATAACCAGTCACTGTAATTGCTGACATCCTATATTTACCTCCATGTCCTGGGTGCCTGCCCTCTAGGTGTTCTTTACAGCAAGATAAGAGTCTCCTGAAAAAGAAAGCAGAAGATTCTATTGCAGGTGGTCCAGAATCTGAGACCTGCTATGCAGACATGTTTACGTGAGCACACATACATGCACCAAATTAATCTATGGGCAACCAGGGTAATCAATTTTAATGCATGAATAAAATAACATACATATCTGTGATAAAAATGAGTAAATAAGGTTACTGCTGAACCAGAATAAAATCCAGACTATGCCCAACTCAATGAAAAAGGTAAGAAATGATCATATCTGCATATGCCGGTTTCATGTGAGTTGAGTTGCAAATCTTACTGATTCTGTCACTGTCCATTTTGTGTTGCTATAAAGGGACATCTGAGGCTGAGTAATTTATAAAGAGAAAAGGTTTATTTAGCACCCAGTTCTGCATGCTGTTCAAGATGCATGGCACCTCCAGCATCTGTGCTGAGTCAAAACACGGTGGAGAAGGTCAAAGAGAAGTGGGCGTGTCTGAAGAAAGAACAAACCCAAGGAGCACACTGGCTTTATAACAACCCACTCTCGCAGGAACTAATCCATTCCCCTGGAGAACCAATCCAGTCTTAGAAGAGCAAGAATTTACTCACTACTGGGAGAAAGTCACCAAGCCATGCAACAGAGATCCACCCCCATGACCCAAACTCCTCCCACTAGGCCCGACCTCCCAACATCACAATACTGGGATTTAATTTCAACATCAGATTTGGTAGGAACAAACAAACTTTATCCAAATCATAACAGTCACCCTCTACAAACTGTTTCAATTTTTTTACCTCTCCTTTCTTTAATAAACTACTTTATTTTTTAAAATCGATATTCTTTTATGATTTCCACAGTAAAGATAGACTTTACTTAAGATCATTTTATACATGTAAACAGCTAAATGGAATAGTAGTGCTAAACTAGCAGAAGTTCTTTAAATATTTTTCCATCAGACTTTGTATGGATTTATTGTACCTTTTGGTGCACAGGAGTGGTATTTCACTGTTTGTGAAGGGGGCTGCTTGACACCTTATTATGTCTATGAACTTGTTTGTTTTAAAATGAACACGATACAGTGAAAATGATTGAATCTTAGTTTCTCAAATACTATCTAACATCACATTCCAGTTACAGAAATAATTTGAATGTGTGATTAGAAGAATAAATGCAAAATTTTAATAGCAGCCCAATTTTGCAAAGTACTTCACAGTTTATGAAATACCTTCACAAACATTATTTCAATTTGATTATCACAACAACCCTATAAAGTAGGGAGAGTAGGATTCATGTTCCAATATTACTTGTGTGTCTGTGTAGTGTGTTTATATAGTGCTTGCCTAGATTTACACAGATAATATAGTGGCAAAATCAGCTGAAATGCTTTAAGCCAAGTTTGTTTCCGCACACTGTTTATCTTTTTAATGGCCATGAGGGATTTTAGAAGTCATCTAATACAAGTCCCACGTGTCATAGATGAAGAAACAGCACAATAGAAGTACAGTGACTAATCTAAGATTATTAACCAGTTAGCAGTAAAATTCTAGAAACCAAAGCCTCCTGCCTTTAGAGCATTTTTTCACTATACCATATTAACTCAAGTTGAGGACAAGCTATTATGAAAGAAGGTGAAGAATGTTGCTAATTTGGTTATTCATTGCATTAAGTTTCTTCCCCGGGGAAAAGTGTTTTGGTATGACCACATGTATCATACACAGTCCTGCTTCATATTGTTGGGTTTCTACCAACAATGCTAAATGTGCAAGTGAGTTAGGAGATAAATAGTCATCACTGCAACCTGCATTGCCCCATCTTCCACCCTTGTGAAATTCTAGGCCCTACAGCACTCCACAGCCCTACAGTAATGCAGAGAGAGCCACAGTTTGAAGAAGTATAGCAAGAAGAGGTATGACAAGGCTGGGAGGGGCTTCAAAAGAAAACAGCAGTTGTCTTGGTTGTGCTTACAGAGATCTCAACTCTCCACACAAAGCTGAACGCCCACGTGAGCCCTGCTCCTCAGCAAATGCGCCAGGGCTCACCACCCCCACCAGAACTCCTCTGCTCCCCGGTTAAATTTACACTCCTGTCCAGCACTGTGGGAATGAGACCATAGCCGATCCTGTCTGACCAGATGGGTTGAGAGTCTCTGTCAACACCAGTACTATTTTGTACCACTGACTGAAATACTTTCAACATTATTCTTAGGAATTTTTTATTATAGAAGTAAAATTCTGAAAATTTAATAAAGTATTTCTTCAAACTTATTGGTCCTTCTTTTAAAAAAATATTTAATATGTCTTGGCCACTATTCTATGTAACAGTTGAGAAAATGGGCTTTAGAGTTAGACAATGCTGGATTTAAGCCCTGAATCTTCCATTTATTAACAATGGGATCTTAGACAAGTTACTGGACTTCACTAAACCTCTCAGGGTTATCATGAGGATTAAATAAGACTATATATATAAAACTAATAGCATAGTGCCTGGCATTGGATAAACACTGAATAAATAATAAGTATTGGGATTTTTTTCTATAAAATGTGCCAGGGTTCGCAAAGATATGGTGATCTTTGGTTTTTCAAATATAATGATTGAGCACAAATATGTGCAATGGGTAGTTAAGTGACATTTGTTCTTTTTTTTTTTAATTTGGCAAACACTGATTGCAAACTTGTCATGTACTAAACATTTGCTACAAAGAATGATTAAAACCCCTTCCACTGTCAAGGGGTTCAGATACTAATGAAATTTAATTCAATCATATACATTACTAACAAATTCCTCGTGCATTATCCCTACGCCTTGCAGATATCTGCCTCCTCCCTACTGCAAACTTGCTGATGGCAGAGACTATGTCTTACTTGCTAGCATCACAGTACCTACTTACCACACTATCTGGCACTTAGTCAGAACTCAGTAAACAACTGTTAAATTTGACTTGAATGAAATGGAATCATTGTGCCTAGGAAGCACTGGTATGTATGATTTAAAAATTTAGTGGATATTTTTAATTCATATAACTTTCTTTTAAGACTCACAATCTTCTTCTTATGTTTTCTCATTTATTCAAACAATACTTCTTTAGGAAAAATAGGAGTTGATATTATTATTCATATTCATATAATATATTCCTACATAAAATTAAGTAGTAATGTTAAAGTAGTAACAAAATGGATACAGTTAAGTTCATAATGTGGAATAAGGCCGGGTGTGGTGGCTCACACCTGTAATGCTAGCGCTCTGGGAGGCCGAGGTGTGTGGTTCATTTGAGCTCAGGAGTTGGAGATCAGCCTGAGCAAAAGCAAGACCCCGTCTCTACTAAAAATAGAAGAAATTATATGGACAACTAAAAATACATACAGAAAAAATTAGCCGGGCATGGTGGCACATGCCTGTAGTCCCAGCTACTCAGGAGGCTGAGGCAGGAGGATCACTTGAGCCCAGGAGTTTGAGGTTGCTGTGAGCTAGGCTGATGCCATGGCATTCTAGCCCATGCAACAGAGTGAGACTCTGTCTCAAAAAAAAAAAAAAAAAAAAACTTTATTTCTTTCCTCTTTCTAATAAAAAAAAAAAACATAATGTGGAATAAGATAAAACTCTGTTGTAGGGTATTCAAGTATTTGAATATTCTAACAGCGTACTATCAACCAAATAACATTTTGAACTACGTATGACATCTGTCACCTACTAATGATCTAATTGGATTCTACTGATCTAGGCGGCCAAGAGGAGTCCTTTGTTCCCTTAGAATTACCTAGGAATCACACTGCAATCTATGGATACCATTGTAAAGATTGATTTCCCCAGACAGGTGGATTATTCAACAAAGAACCAGTCCTGGCCGTAAACTACCCCTCAATTCTATAGCAGTCACAGTCTTTTAAGGTCTATTCACCTCCTCTCCCTGCTTCAATACCAGAGATTTCTGCCAAAATTCTGTGGCTGAGAGACTATGAGATAATATTCAATTTTAAAGCTATGCGTCCATAATATGACTCCAAGGAAGGAGGCTCACCGTCTATAATGAATGTTGCCTGGTTTACTCTAGCCAGAGTTTATCCCACAGATTCTCTATCACGCAAAAGGAATAAAAAAGAGAATGAGAAATTAAAATCCATTGATAAAAGAGTATAATTCCACTAGGTACCTAGAGCTTCTAGCAATTGATTTCAAGTAGATGCTGCCTGATTGCTTCTCACCTTATTTATATGCAGAAATCTCAATTTCTATAGTGTTAGTGGCAATCTTATTAGCATGACTGCATCCTCCATTAGTGACTGTGGTCTCTCCTCATTGTTCATCTAAGGCACTTTGTGGAGAATAGGACCGAGGAAATGATCTTACTAATTCTGGCAACATCCTGAGTATTGCCACTTTCATTGTAGATGGTGTGATAAATGGATATATACACATTCTGGTTACCTGGGAAAACAGCTCCAGGAAGAAAATCCACAGCTGAATATTAATTTTCATAAGAAAATAAACGCAAGGAAGACACGTAGAGATAGCATGAAGATCTGATTGGGTCAAATCCCACAAAATGAAAGTTTATTCTTTGGGAGATTGGGTATCCTGTTCTGAAAAACTCTGATTTCTGGTTCTCTGGTATTTTCTATCTTTGTCCCAGACTGAGAGCTTAATTTGAATCTGAACACTTGGGGCTCAGTGTCAAACTGGTAATGGATTTGTAGAAGTTCATTATATTAATAGTGACACCTGAAGTAGAAAAATGAATTTTATCAGCCTTTGTGTTTATTCTATTTTATACTCAAACAAGTGCAAACAAGTGTTGCACTGGGTCCCTATAAAAAAAAGGGGTGTTTCAAGGGACTAGAAGATAGGAATAAGAGTCTGGGTAAGCATTTTAAAGCAAAGGAATAGAATACCTTGAAGCAAAAAAGAAGTCAAATGCTTAATCCATCTGAGAATCAGAAAGGTTCCAGGATGCTTTGTTTGAATTACACCTGAAGGTGTGAAGTTTGGTAAAGTTTAACAAAAACCATAGTAAATACTCCATTGTTATTTTATTTGTAATTTTGAACTGCTAAAGAACTCTGGTATGGAATTAAAAATCAAAATATGTGCTAAAGTTCAATATGAAGCAATGCTAAGGGGCTATCTTTCTTAAACAGACTATACCCTATCACAAATAATCATGATTTAAAAAACCTACAGTAAACTAAAATGTTTATCTGACTTGGTTTCTGGGCTTGGGAATGAGTCCTTTATTGATTTCAATAACATTAATTAACTTAAATAAACACTAATTAAATATAGGACATGTCTTTGCTGAGTGCTTCAAGATACAGGAATGTGACCTCCTTGAGAACAAGAACAGAGTCTTATTTATTTAGTCAAGGAATAAAAATAGAGAGAAACTAAATTACCATGCATGGTATATATAATGGGAGAAATGTAGAAAAACAAATTGCTATGCTGCTCAAGGCAGGGAAAAATCACCACTATTTGTGAAGGCAAAAATAGACATCACTTATATGGGCCCTGGTGGATGGTGAGGATTTTGATCGGCACTGAGGCATGGTTAGGAATTTGACATAAGAAGAAGCAAAAGAACATAGTGTCTAAGACCATGAACTCTACCTGGATTTCAATTCTGTCTCTACTATCAATCAGCTATGTGGTTCAGGGAAAGTCATTAAAACTTTCTCACCCTGACTTGTTTATCATAAAATGGAGCTAGTAATAATACATATTTCTTAGGATTGCTGTAATAATTAAATGAATTAATATACACAAAGTGCTCAGATTACTGCCTGGAACATATAAAGTCCTGTAAAAGAGATAGCTATTATTATTCTGTGTAGAACAAAGCCATCATTAAAAGAACATGTGTATAGAATAATGAATAATTGGTTGGAGTGGAGGGCATAAACAGGGGAGTAAAAAAGATAAAACTATAATGATAAATTGATAGTCTATCATAGAGAGCACTGAATATCAGAGGAGTTTGTTCTAAATTATGTAGAAAGGAGGGAGCCAATAAAGTTTTGTTTTCTTTTTGTTTTTAATCTGGAGGCCAGATGAAATTAGAGATGAACCTTAGGAAGACGAATCTGGCCTTGGTGCAAAGGGTGGACGGGCCATGGTGAGATAGACAAGATGTGAATAAAGGCTATTGCAGAAATCAGACCAGAAGTAATAAGAGACTTAGTTAGGATCATAGATGTAGGAATGGAAAAGGGAAGGTATTCTTTCATCTGTCCATGATAAAAATTAAATAACTTAGATATCAGAGAGAATTTTCAAAAGGTTACTGATGACTCTGCAGTAGAAGATTATAATGTAATTAAATAAAATAGAAAAGTCAAGAAACTCCCATGGAGTAATGATGAGCAGCTTGCCTTTGAATGTGATGAGTTTAAAGTGCCTGGAGGACATCCTATTGGCACTTAAAACTATGTGTCTGGAGATGACAATCTAGAACTATCTGTATAGAGATAACAGTTGAAGAAACAAAAATAGATAAGATCTCTGAGAGAGAAATGACTCCCAGAATGAAACCTTAGGAAATCCCATTCTGTAAAGAGCACAAATAACCAGAAAGTAGGCAGGGACCAATGGCCTGAGAAGTGGACAAGATCATGTGTAGAGTCACCCAGGCTTGATCGACATCAGTTCTTTATCACCATCTTATTTCCTATGGAAACAGTCCCACCTAACTGAAATTCCATAGCTTCAAGAGAAAGAGAAATATTTTTCCTTAAGTTGCTATGCTTTTCATGATTTTTTGTCACTATGGAGGAGTCTTAAATATGCTCCCGGAATGCAAGATTTAACCTGATCTCAGGTTCAAACTCTGAGCCAATGAAAACTAACTTACAGAAGCATCTCATATGTTGATGTATAAGGACATAGAGATCATTCCCTCTGATCTGACTCAAGTTTATTACCAAACAATGATGATGATGATGATGTTGATAACAATAACAGAAGAGATAACTATGCCTATTTTCACAATCACTGTATATATTAATCCTTCAAGAAGAATATATTTCCCATACTTTAATCTTCTGCCTTTTTGATATGAAGACTATTCCCATACACCCAAAGTACAACCTATAGAACTGAGGGAACATTAAATTGATAAAATTCTTTTCTTCAAGGAAATCAGTCTGTATGTGTCACCCTTAAACTGGCATTGGCAATCCCTACATTCTCTCCGTCTCCCTCCCTCCACGTATTCAACTTTCTTCTTAACACTAAAATTGATCCCATTGCCTGGAATTCCAGCTAACTTCACTTTAGATCCCACCAGTGCCATACCAGGTCACTTGTTTACATTGTCCCATTACCTCTAGCATCTCTGAAGCACTCAGTCCACAACCCCAGAATTTATCTTGTCTTTTTCTCTTCTTTTGTTCCTTTTACTGCCAGAAAAAAGCCTTTCATTTTATTGAGTCCCTTGAATCATCTTATAAAGTCTTGTCCAACCCTATTACCTTTGATCAATTCCTATTTGTGTGATTTTTTAAAAATTTACTTTCCTATGTTTATTCTTTTTTACTGAACTAGAATTTATCATGTATCAATTGTTGTAGACATTTGTTATTTTTACATCCATTTATTCTCTTTCGAGCCCCTCAATTTTGCTTTGAAAGAACTACTTTATTTCCACTATTCATATAGGCAATTTGGATAGATCCCAAGAATAGAATATGTGACTTGGGCATAAGGCAATCACAGCATTTCATGACCTGAAACGACAATCATTGACACAGGGATAAGCAAATGAACTGGTTTAGGCCGACTAGAGTGGGTCCAAAAACTTGTGTGGGAGCTACCAAGAAAGTCACTTTTTTCTTAGAGGCAGGATGCTGTGGTGATAGAAGTCTGAAGTCACTGGGGAATACCCCTGAGATTTCAGGTAAATCAATCAGTATATCCCCTTAAAAAAATGAATCCAGTTTAAGTTGGTTTTCAGTCAGTTATAACCATGCATCCTATTGATGCATCTATTACATGTCAAGCACAATCTTCGGTGTTAGAGAAATATTAATGGAAATAAAATAGACATATTCATGCCCGCAAAGAACTCACAGCACAGTAGATAAAATAAACATATGTAAAGATTACAAATCATCAAAAATCAAGAACTAGAAAGTGCCTTGGACTCTAAGTTTTAAAGAACTAGTTGAATTACTGTTTTGCAGATGAAGAGAATGGGGTATATTGACATGCAACTGAGTTTTTCCAATTGGTACCATCCATCAAAAATGTATAAATAAGTAAATTAATAACCTGCAAATTGGATAGGAGAAAGAACAAACCGTAATATAAACAAAAAATAGACTATAGCTCAGCAGAGAATATACGACTATGTGGATATAACTGAATGAACAAAGTAGATCAAAGACTACATATAATATGATACTGGCTTAGTCTACTTGTGTTGCTACAAAGGAATACCTGAAGCTGGATAATTTATAAAGAAAATAGGTTTATTTGGCTCACAGTTCTGCAGGCTGTATGAGAAGCATTGCACCAGCATCTGGTTCTGGTGAGGGTTTCAGGAAGCTTCCACCTATGGCAGAAGGCAAAGGGGAGGAGGCATCACATGGGGAGAGGAAGGAAACACGAGAGCGATGAGAGGGGTGCCACAGTATAAAACCACCAGCTCTCACGTGAACTAATAGGGTAAGAACTCACTCATTATCACAGGGAGGGCACCAAACACCTCCCACCAGGCCCCTTCCCCAACACTAGGGATAAAATTTCAACATGAAGTTTGGAGGGGACAAATATTTAAACTATATCAGATGCCATTTATATAAAGTTCAAAAGTAAGCAAATTCTAAAATAAATAAATTATGGATATATACATATATTAAAATTATTTTTTAAGTCCCACTCAGGATAGTGGTTACTTCCGTGAAGGGTAGGTAGCAGCCAGGGGTTTGCAATGAGCAGGTGACATAGAGGAAGCCTCAATGATATCAATAATGTTCCACAGCTTAAGTTTAATGGTGGCCTCCTTGGTATCCAGTTTATAGTCATGTTTTATAACTTGTACATATATTATACATTTTTATGTAGCAAATAGTTTTTAAAATATGCTTTTCAATACTATCTCCCAAATAGGCTGACTCCCTCATACTTATGTTCCATGTCTGTAACTTAAAAAGCTACCACTAGTCATGTTGACTCTGATACTACTAGGGTTTTAACAAGTCTTGGTATGATTCATTATATGAATCACGTTTCTAGATTTAGGCAGGTATAGTATAAGATGGCTTTAAGTTCAAATGAATATATTTTCTTGGTCCCATATTTCTACAGTGTGATTTATATTTTTAGGGTGATTCAATTTTGAATACTGAAAAGGAGACTCAGAAAATGACATTTACAACATTAATCCAAATGTACGTACAAACATCCTTAAAACACTTGTCCATTAGTTCCAAAATTCTTCCAATAAAAACAACAGATGAATGATTTGATGACAGCCACAGCTGCAGTTGTGTTGAACTCCTGGGTTTGTTTCATTTGAGTTTAATTATTTCTAATGAAACCTCTCCCTCTGTTTGGCCCTAACTAAGGTGTAGGATCACTTGAGCTGTGCTGGCAGATCTCAACTTGTAAGCACAAGTGGCCTCTTTAGCCCACAGGCGTGCTGCCTTACACCTGGTACAGGCAGAAAGAGAGAGATTAGGACCTGTGGGTGTAGCTCAGTTGTGTCTGTCAACATCAGTCAATGCCAAGCTGTGGGAACAATTGTCAAAAATGTAGGATCAGGTCCTGCTCATGAATTAGCTTTTCATCCCATGCAATCATGTTACCATGTACCTACCACATACAAGGCACTCAACCAGGTGTTTGAAGTGATTAAAAGGATAAGACCTAGTTCCTGCTTAGAGGAATTATTCCCCAGGTAAATGTTAGAGCAATGGTTCTCAAACCCTAGCTTGCATCAGAATCACCTGGAGGGAGATTTTTGGGTTCCACAGTCAGAATCTGATTCAATAGATCTGGAGTGGGGCTCAAGAATTTGTATGTCTATTCCAAGTGATCATGATGCTCTAGGTTCGTGAATCACGTTGTGAGAATCATTGTGATGGATTGTTTCAGAGGTCCAAGAATCTCTCCAATTGTTATTAATAGCATACTGGATAAGTAGCCAGTGAAAAATTGACTTGAAATAATTTTTCTTCCACATGTATATCAAATATATTTTTAAATATCATTGGCACTGGTAGTGATAACAATAATCATTACTGTTGACACAGTGAGTCTTTATTTCATGCCAGGCAGTGCTAACTGCTTTACCCGTGTTGCTTCAGTGGATCCTCACAGAAACTCAGTAAGGTTGGTATTATTATCTCCATTTTACACAAGGAAACTAAGAATTAGAGATGTTAAGGAACTTGCCCTGGACCAAGTTTTCTCAGTCTAAGAACTTGACATTTTGGGCTGAATAATTCTTTGTTGTAGGTGGTTGTCCTGTGCATTGTAGGTTGTTTAGCAGCCTCCCTGGCCCACTAGATGCCAGAAGTAACCCCTCTTCAGTTGTGACAACCAAACTGTCTCCAGACACTGCCAACTGTCCCCGCCTGCAGCTGAGAAGCACTGCCCTAGACAGATAGTTTAGGAAATGCCTAGCCATTTAGCATCCTCATCTACCAGGAGGTCATATGTATTTTTACTTCAGAAGCACAGAATGTTAAAGCTGGAAAGAAAGTTCGAGATTATCTGAATGGATTCACTCACTTTCAGAAAAGGAACACATGGTCCATAGACGTATTACAGAGCTCTGCCAGCAACCAGGAGGAATTCAGATATATACTGACTCCTATTAATACAACGCACAAACTTTTCCTCATTTTGCTGCCCCATTTATTCTCAAGAAATATTCCCAGCCCATGTGCCCTCATGACAAGTGTGTTTTACTGTCTGCCAGCAAACGCTCAAAAAGCAACTGGCCTGGCTTCTTCTCCTTGCATGCCACAGAATGGATGAGAAAACGAACGTATTGGGATCCCTGGGGAAGTTTTGTAAAAAGACAGGTCCAAACAGAACAAACTGATGGGAGATGAAGACACTCATATAAACCTGCTGGGGTCTGCCTTTCAAAAAGACAGCTCTGTTGGTAAAAATACAGAGTTTGCTCAATATGAAGAAATCTTGTAATCATATACAATTACAAAACCTGTAAATGTTAGCAAGTTGAATCACTCACCCAAGTAGTTTTCCTTGTCCAGAGTACAAATTGCAATAATTGGATGAAGACATCTGCACTATTTTAACCTGTCATGTTAAATATCTGTATTTTGTAACTCATCTTGATATGTGTTAATTGAGCAAAAAAGACATCTTTAAGATGGTTATCATAAGATAATCACACCCTAGGGCATTGTGAGACAAGAGGTACTGCTCTAGATCTGTGATTCTCCAAGGATATGATTATCACATGATAGCTGCCACACCTCCTGAAGTGCTACCTCTGGGCTGACTCCTTCTGACTCAGGTGGCTGGTATCAAGTCCCTCTGCTTCTCACAACATTACATTCATCTCTTCCCAGGAGGTTGTGTGGTTTCTCAAAAATAATACCTTGAGACAAGGCAAAGTCAGAAAAATAGTGCCTCTTAGAACAAGATGATCACAGGAAAAGTGAAACTTGTTTTTTTGGAAAATATGCACACACACACACACACAGAGAGAGAGAGAGAGAGAGAGAGAGAGAGAGAGGTTCTGGTTCTATTTCACTGACCATCATTTCCAAACTTGAAATGGACACTCTTACCCTGTGTGCCTTCATTCCTCCTTAATGCTCAATGCGTCATTACCACCCAGGGACCCTCAGCATTTTTAATGAAAAACTAGTTTGATTTTTTATCTAGCCATGCATCGCCCATACTCTTAGCTGAATATCAGGGACTTTATTTTTCTCCAATGACTCTTGCTTAATACAATTACTGTTTTTGTTCTAAGAACCCGATGCAAAAGACAATTTAATGGATTAAATCAAATTTATCAATTTGCGATGTTGAAAATGACCCTTATTCGGTTATGACAACTAACTTCCACAACCAGCCAATTTGTACACAAGAGATTTTGAGGTGTTATCAAGTTATTTTGTTACATATTCTGAAGAGTAGCAACAGAAGATGTTCCAGTGACAGCAACTATAGCCTTAGGAGTTCTAAAATTAACATATAAGCCATAGCAATATTTCTTAAAGGTGGTGCTTGCAGAAGTCAATATGGAATGAAAACTACATTTTCTTAATTTGTTACTTAAACCTTTCATTTTTTCAAATGAAGAGTTGCTATTATTGCAATGTTTACTTTTGAATGCATAAACTGTGAAATAATGACAAAAACACTTGAAAAGTAGCCAGAAGATAAGAGGGAAACTCTTCATCAACTGTATCCCAGATTAAAAAATATATATATATATGAAATGCTTTAAGGCTGTTCTTAAAACTCCAGTTAGAAAAAGGAAGGAGACTGTCAATCCTCAGTAATGTATAAAGCTTTGAGGTGCTGGGTGCATTTTCCTGCTTTGAGTGCATGAAGTCATCTTTGTTTCGAGTTTCCTTGGCAACCCTTCTGGAAGTGTATACTGGAAGAGCAGGTCCTAAATGGAGTCTGTTCTGAAGAGGGCCTTCAAAAAAAGAGTCTAAGTTCCCTATTTTTATTCCTTCAGAAGTGCGTGCGTGTAATGAAGAATGTACAAGAAAGGAGAACACATCATTTTCCACAATCACGGCTACCTATGTGACAGTGAGATAACAATGATTTTTGAAAGCCTGTGTTGTTTTTCTGGCTATGAGACATCTAAGGAGGCATGGACTTCCTAGAAAGTTCTTTTTTAAAGACCATTTTCATCTCAGAGCTGCCTCAATAGCCAAAGATAAGTGGGAGCTATTTGCTTTTGGTGATGCTCAGACTCCAAGTGATTTTTCTTCATAGGAAATTTTCATGATGTCATCCTCAAGGATAAAAGTTTATTGGAATTGTTAACAATTGACTTTTTCATTTATAAAGGTAACACCTTGTTTAGTCATTATCTATGTGTGTGGCCTCTACTTCCTAACTTCCTGTTCAAACCTTACTTCAGTTCTCCTAGATCCTACAGCCAGACCCAACATCCTATGCTACCTCTGTTGATGTCCTTCTCAAAACATTCTTATGTGGCTTTGTGATTGCTATTTTCTCTTCTTCTGTTGTCTTATTTTTGCCGACATGATCAGGGCTAGTGAAGGGTATTTGCTTCAGCACAAAGGAGTGCCAAAAAACTAGGTAACCAAAATAAATTATATCTTAATGCAATATTTTCTTTAAAAAATCAAAATTAAATGCAAAAAAAATCAATGATGAAGAAAATGTCAAAATTATAAAGAAAACAGGATTCATCTATTTAGAACTCAGGAAAATCAGCAAGAAAAAATCAAACAACCCTATCAAAAAGTGGGCAAATGACATGAATAGAAATTTTTCAAAAGAAGATATAAGAATGGCTAACAAACATATGAAAAAATGCTCAACATCCCTAATCATCAGGGAAATGCAAATCAAAACCACAATGAGATACCACTTAACTCCGGTGAGAATGGCCTTTATCAAAAAATCCCAAAACAACACATGTTGGCATGGATTCGGAGAGACAGGAACACTCATACACTGCTGGTGGGATTGCAAACTAGTGCAACCCCTGTGGAAAGCGTTATGGAGATACCTTAAACAGATTCAAGTAGACCTACCATTTGATCCAGCAATTCCATTATTGGGCATCTACCCAGAAGAACAAAAGTCATTCTATAACAAAGACACCTGTGCCCGAATGTTTATAGCAGCACAATTCACAATCGCAAAGATGTGGAAACAACCCAAGTGCCCCTCAATCCATGAATGGATTAGTAAACTGTGGTATATGTATACCATGGAGTATTACTTAGCTATAAGAAATAACGGTGATACGACATCTCTTTGGTTCTCCTGGAGAGAGTTGGAACCCATTATATTAAGTGAAGTATCCAAAGAATGGAAAAACAAGCATCACATGTACTCACCAGAAAATGGGTTTCCCTGATGATCACCTAAATGCACATCAGGGAAGGATACCAATTGGATATCAGACTGAGATGGGGGGTGGGGGGATATGCCTACATAATGAGTGCGTTGCGCACCGTCTGGGGAATGGTCATGCTTGAAGGTGCTGACTCAGGGAGGTGGGGGGGTGGGAGGAGGGGATGGAGGTATGACTACATGGTGAGTGCCAGGCGCACTGTCTGGAGAATGGACATGCTTGAGGCTCTGACTCAGGGGGATGGACGGGACACAGACAATGTATATAACCTGAGCTTTTGTACCCCCATGAAGAGCTGAAATAAAAAAAAAAGAAAAAAGAAAACAGGATTCATGCTGATTTGATCAACTCACTAGTCATTAAAATGCTTTTACCTCCCCCTTTTAGCACCCTATCATGCCATGCCCAAATCCTAAATTTTGCATCATTAGTCATATTATTTCTATTTCAAGAATTTTTATTTAGCATTTATATTATATATCACCATCATGCCATCATTATCCATCCACATACATACACACACACACACTCAAATGCATACACATATATTCATCTTTTCTCATTTATTGTTTGTTAGTAGTTTGCTTGAATATTCTCCCCAGATACAGTATGCAGATAATAAGTGAATGATGTGTTGGCTGGATGTAGGATTCTTGGGTTGCCTCCTTTTTCTCTTGGTATTCTTTAGATGTTATCCTATTGTCTTCTAGTGTTGCAGATGAGAGGTTTGATTGCCAGTTTGATGCTTATTCTTTTTGAAAGCAGTTTGTTCCTTCTCTCTGTGAACCTATATGATTTTCCTTCTATCCCTTAAGCTCAGGAAGATTACTGGGTTAGGTCTAGGTTGTTTTTTCTTTAGAGCCATTCCTGGAACTCAGTGAGCCCTTTCAATCTCTGGCTTAAATTCTCCTTCAATATAGGGAAACTCTCTCCTGTTATTTGTTTAGCTATTTGCTTTTCTCCTTTGATTCCTATTTATCCTTATAGAATTCCTATTATTTGTGTCTTGGGTGCCTCTGAAATCATTTACTTTTTCTCTATTTTCTCTATCTTATTATTTCTATTCTGAGGTGAGGTTTTTTTTTTCCGACTTAATTTTCCAGACCACTGATGCAGAATTCAATGGTGACTATCTTCTCCTTCAACTCATGTATTGATTTTTTTGATTCAAAAATTATTTTTAGGTGCAAGAATTTGAGCGACTTTATACTACATTTGAACTTCAAGCCACTTGTTGATTTTTGTCCAAGTTGTTTTCTGTCTCCACCAGCAATTGCATTTCATTTAGTAGCTACATATTCTGGCTACTGTTCTTCTATCATTACTAAATCCCCTAGTTTTCTTTGCCAACATCTTATTCACTCTCAGACCTCACATTCACCCCTTGGGGTACCCTCAAGAGAAGTATTCTGCTTCCTAGTCCATCTCCAGCAGGCAATTTGTCAGTTTGCTACCTGGGCATTAGAAGGAAGAGCCTCATCTCCCCACTCTCCAGTCAGGGTGTGATGGTTAATGTTATGTGTCAACTTCACTCATTAAGGGATGCCCAGATAGCTGGTAAGACATTATTTCTGGGTGTCTATGAGGGTGTTTCTGGGAGAGATTAGCATTCAAATCAGTAGACTGAGTAAGGAAGATCTGCCCTCACCAATGTGCGTAGGGATCAACCAATCCATTGAGGACCTGGATAGAACAAAAACGTGGAGAAAAGGTGACTTCTCCCCACCCCTCCCCCCTCTCCTTGAGCTGGGAAATCTATCTTCTCCTGCCCTTGGACATGGGAGTTCCTGGTTCTCAGGCCTTTAGAGTAAGTAAAGTAAAAGTGTGGAGATCATAAATTCCTGCGCAAGAGGAGTTAATGATGCTTTGAGTTTTATATGACATGGCATGAGTTAAAACAATTTCCTACTGAACTATCTAATTTGGGGCAAAATTTTTAACCCCTCTGGTTTCCGTTTCCCATTAGATAAGGTACAGGACTAGAACTACTGACCTTTTAGTTATATAGAGCAATAGACTGTGGTTCAATAATATGTTCCAGAATTAGAAGTAGTTAGTTAAACGTGAATCTTCTGAAAACAACAGAAGGAAAGGACAAAGCCAAAATTCCATTTCGGAGATTTGGGCGGAACTAAACTACAAAGTGGCGTGTTAACTCTCTAGTGGCAAGAGACGGAATTCTGGATGCCTTTAATGACCATCTGAGGCCTAGTGCACCAGGCTGTTTTGTTGAACATACATTGATTATTCCTCTAAATTCACTCAAGCAGACATGATGGAGGATAATTCCAAAAATACCATGACTGCATTTGTCAAGGAAGAAATGGGTTAATGTCAGGAAGCCACTGATTCTTTTGAATTCCAGTATCTAAATGGCTATTGTTCCTCTCAGCATAGAATTTTCTAGAAGACAAAACACATACTAAAGCTCTAACAAGAAAATATCCATTAAAGATACAAAGAGACTGGGGCTCTACTAATGTAATATAAAAATTCAACTTGCAAGTAAGATGCCAGAGTTGGATTGATTGCTGTGTACAACAGTGACATGAATATAAAGACTCCCTAAGGTTAAATTGGGCTCCTGCATTGAAATTCTAATTAGAAATATGAGTGCCCCAACTCTCTGAAAGTACATGTGTGTTTAATTATTCTCCTTTTTCACCTTATCTCTTCCATTATTTTTCACCCTTTTCCCTCCTCCTTTCTTGCTGTTTTCAAGCAACCCGTGCTCCTCACTTAATCTAAGCGTAGGGCCTTTCTTTAAGTTGGCATTAATTGACAAGCAGTGTTTAATTATTATTTTTCATGTCTGAAGAGGGCTAATATTAACTCTCCATGGGCCTGAAGGCGACCTCAGCCCCCTTGTTTCTAGTGGCACTGCTTTGCCTTCCTCCCTGGCATTTCTTTAGTCAGACAGACAGGCCACATATTCTTCCTCATCTTAGTAGTATGTACCTATATTTGTGCTAATTGAGGCTGCTGGATGCCTCACTTATCTTCTACCACTGCATTTGTAAAACTGGCACTTTGTACAACTGAAGATTAAGTCATCTTTACATGACCCAAGGGGTATGTGGAAAAAATATAGCCTTGAGGGCTGTTAACCTGGAATCTTCTTAAAGCCAGGAATGTGCGTTGTCAGATTGGCATCTTCCGCTAACACCAAGCACTTAATATTGCTCCATGTTTGGTTGACGAATAGCTAATAATCAACAGGACCTGCAAACCATATGCTTAAGCATTGGTGCTCCGGATGAAGTGTGGAGACCCCACATATTGCCATAATCGTGATGATCTGATTTTCCCTAAATTCATCAGTCACACCAGCAATCTAGCTAGTCCACCAGCATAATGGTTAAGTTTCTAAATCAAAGCTGGAGAAGTGCCTGTGGATATTAAGTCTGAGATAATCTGCTTTTCAAGAAGTGATTTTATGCAGTCTTCTTTTCACTCTATCTTGAGCTTGAATAGCAAGAGTAAATTTATTCAGGGGATTTTCTAACTCAGAATGAAAGGCAAAGAAGTTAATGGCCTGAAATCTGAACCTTCTCCTAAACATTTCTTGAGTTACAATGGGATCTGAATTGCCAGACAGAAATGAAAATTACTCCAGTAAGACAGAAGTCAAGTCCAAAGGGAAAGAGAAAAGTGTCAAGAATTAAGATAAAAAGAAACAAGAAGGTCCTCTAGGTCCAAGATCAACAGGAGCTGAGGAAATTCATGGAAAACAGGTCATAAACTATTTAAGTTCACAAGTTAGAATCTCCAGGCATGGTCATATGTCCCCACAGTCTTCTAGGTGGTCCTTAGAAGTAGTGTGGCAAGTAGAAAGGACACAAGGTCTAGAGTCAAAGAGCCCTAGATTCCAATTCTGACTCCATTAGATACTAATCTTATTACTATAGGCAGCACATATCTTTAAAGTTATTATATTGAAGATCTTTCTTATGGGATCATTGTGAGAGATTAAATGAGATAACACATGTGAAAGCACTGTGAAGATTTTAAGCTGCTTTATAAATTTTAATTATTATTAACTTGGGACACCTATTTCCTTATAAGTAGTACAAAATAAGAGTATAACTGGTAGTGTGATTTAGCCACACATGAATTTAATGGTATTTTTTCCCCACTAGTTAGTTCTGCCACCTATGGAACATTCAAAAAGAAACAACAAACTTTGGAAACCAAGCCGTTCGTCAACTAGGAAATGCCCACATATGCATTGCAATTGAAAGCCTTCCAACTACTAATGTCCATAACGGGCAGGAACTTGGAAGGGATTCTATGTTGAACATTCCTCTTTCAATCTAGGCCCATTAACTTGCCTTATTAGTCATCAAGTAAATAAATCACAAACTCAAATTTATCTTTGCCACGTTCCACAAATACCAACTTGTGTGCTAACAGCATCAAAGAAAACAGTGATTTTAACTGAAAAACAATCCATCAGTAGTTCTCAAAGTATTAACATGTTCCCAGACCAGCAGTATCAACATCACCTGGAAACCTGTTAGTTTCCAAATTCTTGAGCCCCACCCAGACCTACTGAATCAGAAACTCTGGGAATGGGGCCCAGCAATGTGTATTTTAACAAGCTCTCCAGGTAATTCTGATCCTTTACGGAAGTTTAAGAACCACTACATTAGCTTGAGAATAAAAGCAGCAACATAAACACAGTGTTTTTATTTGTCAATTATTGAGGGATCTTAAATAGTTTTAACGTGTTTTAATTTGGCTGAAATTTCAACACAATATTTGCAACTAAAAATCACAACTAGTGAATGCACAACTAAGACAACCTAGCTCTTTAATTCGTATTTATAGGCTTATTGTTTAAGAGAGTTTATGTTTTCATCCTTAGTCTGAATAGATGAATGTCTTGGTCAAGTCTAATTTCCTATTAATATACTTGAGCAATTCAAACACCCTCATAAAATTTGAGCATATTTTTATTTACTAAAGATTCTAATCAAGGTGGAAGCTCTTATAATTAGTCTTGGTAATAGAAATGTAGATTAAACTCAGTTCATTAATTTTAACAAAATCCTTTCTTGTTTGGCTTTAATAATATTTAAGTCTAGTTGTTACGTTTATACCACGCCTTGTAAAGTTTACAATACACTTTAATAATATAGTTAATAAAATCACAATTTAATACAGTAGGGTAAGAACAAAATTGATTTTCAGAAAAAAATAGACATTGGCATATTTCTATAAAATTATTAAATGGAAAATCTTATTTGACAAATGATTGGATGTAAAACATCAATTTTTTTCCTTTTACCCATTTTACCAACATCAGCTACACAAGTATCAGTAAAAGTGTAAACATCTCCTAAGAACCAGTCAACCATCTTTTTCTTTTATAAATACCATGATTTTTAAGTATCATGTAAAAATGAAGCTTTATTGCCCACTGTTTAGCTCACATCACGTTTAGACATGAAGGTAAAAGCACCCTGGTGGAAGGACCCAGAACTCTTTGCTTTAAAATTCCACCAGCATCCATTACAGTTCTGGGTCACTGGCAATGGTTCCCAGGTAGTTTAAAGGAAGCATTGTATAAATATTTTTGGAATAGTTAGATTTTCTTAAAAGTTCCTCATCAATAATAACCGATATTAAATGCAATCTTCCTAGCACAAATCACAGTTTGTGATGTTAAAAATAAAAGCAGACCAGATCAAGCACTCCTTTAACTTACTCTCACCCACCCTCCTTGAGATATCTGGAACCAGCATCAGGGCTTCTTTCTGCTTTCCTACTCCTCAGCACCCAGTAGCATCCACTAGGAAGGGAGAGCCCGGCCGCACCCTCCAGCCTGACCATCATCCTGTCTCCAGGGCAACCACAGTAGACTTTCTAGCCCTTCTTTATTCCCCCTTATTTAAAATGTTGTTCTACACAGCTTGGCATGACACTTTTTGCTTAAGAGAAAGTTCTGTTTTTCCCCAGATGAAAGCTGAAAACCACAGAATAACATTTGTAGCCTTAGGGAGCCTACTGATGAGAAAAATGATGATCTAGGATTTAACGTGTAAATCTTGGAGTTGTGAGATTGAGAAAAAGGGAGTGAGCTGCTACATTTATGAGAATACCACATATCATGCATCATGTAGCTATAAAACTTAACATATCTAAATATTTTAAAAATAATTCTTTATAATAGCATTTTATAATTACAGTGGGACCCTCTGGTGCATGAATTATGGTATATTCATGTTTAGTTGCATTGACTGCACTCAGCTTTTAGCCATGTGCCTAGCAACATACTGAGTATGAATTAATGTGCAATAATTCATGGCCTGTTGTGCCTTATTAAATATAGCATTGATTCAATTTTAGAACTGCAACATAATGACTCAAATATTTTTCAGAATGCTAAGTGCCCCACACGATTTTCATTTGAGAGCCTGTTTTCACATTTGCAACCGTCAGTTACAATAGTAATATTTTCCTACTGCAGAGTGAAAAAGAATGCAAATGCCCACCAAAAATAAAATCAAATGCCAAGAGGAATGACCCTGTTTTGCCCAGTAAATCTGAGTCTCAAAAGAATCTGCTTCAAATAAAGGGAGAAAAGATTTTTTTTAATTTTCCTGGCCATTTGAAAAACTATTTTTATAAACTTTCAATTTCTTTGTTCTCCATTATTCTGTGATTCAGAGCAAAATAATAACATACCACATTTAGAGGCGAAAATGCCTGGCAGCAAGTAAGAAGAGCTGTGGTTTAGTTTTGATTCTGCTAATTTATTCTACGATTGCCAGTTGTCACATAATCACTCTGTGCCTCAGTTTCCTCACCTGTAAAATAGGTTTGATACTATCTCTTTTCCTTTTGTTAGGGATGAGGGTATGCAGATGGCAGGGCAGGTGGTTAGACATACAGGTAACAGAGCAGGCGATAAGGATGCGGTCAAGGGCCGAGGGTTGGGACCAATAAAAACAGAGGAAAGAAACCACAACGACAAGAACTTGAGGTTAGGGATTTTTCCCAACTGGGAGCATGTGCAGAAGCTAGGAGCCTATGGCCATAGGTAACTTTTCCCTCATTAACATACGTTAACATAGTAAAAATCACATTCCCCAATGCCATGGCAGTTCTGGAGCCAGCCATATAAGGACAGAAAGTGAGAGGGTACCAATTCTAGGAATTCTCCACCCCTTTCTCAGAGAAATCATGAATATTTTACCCCCAGCTTAAGATAGAATTAGGGAACCAGCGTAAAAGGGGAAATCTTGCTAAACTCAGAGTCTTCACTCATGGAGACAGACCCGTTCTTCTTTCCAGAAGGTATTCTTGCTTTATTTTCACTTGGTAAACTTCCTGTTTCCTGCAATAAAGCTGCTTGTGTGAGTTGCTTGTGTCTGTCATCAGTCCCTCGCATCAGCCCGGCTTGTGATTTTTCCAAGCCAGGGACCAAAGAACCAGGACAGCTCTCTCTCTCATGAAACCAACCCTGACACTATTTCAGGGGTTGCTGTGCAAATCAAACTACGTAAGTCTGTGAAGATGCTATATAAATGTAAGTTTAGTATAGGCAATGTACCTAGACCCAAGCTCTAATTAAAGAGCTTTCATATCACTCTCTCATTGAAAACTCCCAACAATGCTATAAGTACTTTCATTCCTTTTTCACAGCTGGCTGTGGCCATGGGATGCTCTTCCTCTCAGTGGAAGACACACACACAAAGCAGTGGAATACCTAAGCTGAATAAACCACAATTCCCAATGTCACAGTTAGAGTGCTCTTACATCCACTGGAGGAAGAAACGGAGACAAACTGACAAACACAACTAAGTGGCAAAGTTAAAACCCAAATTCTAGTGTATTGATTTTCAGTCAGACCAAAGACTACCTTTTTCTTAAAAAAGTTGAGTAACTACCTCACCTCACAATTTCTGCTTGAGCCAGTGAGAAGCCTCTCACCACCGCCTCAAGCAGCGTTGGACACAACTACGTCACTATTCTATAAATGACAGTGCTCAGTCAGTCCAAATCTCAGACTGCAATATTTTCCCAGTGGATATACTTCTGTGTCTTCATATTCAGAGCTGTACTTTTTAAAAAGACTTCTGATTTTTAAACATATTAGAAGATATGTATTTTATTAATTGAAGGAATGTATAAAACTTTCCTTTCATTATTAGTTAGTTACCATTTTGTCTGATATATGCCCTACTTCTTCCAGAATTCTGATGTTCTGCAAGAATGAGTTGTAAAAAAAAAAATGACAAAAATGGTGTCTCACAATCCAGCTCATGCTTTTGACCCTGCCATTCCAAGAGTAAAATCACTTGCTGGCACCAATATTGCAATTAAAAATTTTGGCCCAAGACAATTTAATTATATATTTTGTGATATGATAAAATCTGAAAAAAAATATTTGGGGGTCACTACTCTGACCAGCCTTATTGGGACACAATATGTTATACAACAGGGATCACTCTATCTTGGTGTATTCACTCAAAATATGCAGACATGGAATGTAGTAACATGGAACTCCTTTAGAGTAAGTCAGACCCAGTAGTCAACTGTAGCTTCATCACTACTAGTACTTGGCTTTAGAACAGTGGCCTAATCTCTCTAAGTATGTTCTTCAATTGCAAATTGGACTAACAGCAGTTTCTATCTCATAAAGCAGGAGGATTCAATGGAATACCGTATATAACCTACCAAGGACAGTGCCTAACACATGACAAGTGCTCACAAGAGCTAGCTATTATTAGGTTAGAGAAATTATTGTGATCCAGATTTTAGATAAGATATGGATCCAATGCTAGTTATTATGAGCCAAATATATCTCAAGCCTCATCTTTGCTCCCAGGTTATAGGTCCTTCATTACAGGATTTTATTAAATATGTCAATGCTCTTAGCGTACTCTTATGTCGTCACTACACATAATTCTGACTGCACTTAGCATGTACCTATGATGCAGTTCACATTCTGCCTCACATCAGGCAAGGACTGTATCCTGCTTAAGGACTAGGACAGTGCCACTCATCTATCTAGCTGGAGTCTGGTGAAGGCCAGTTGAACTGTATGGAAGATGGCTAGTCCAGATAAGGTGTGTGCTGCAAGATTTTTGATGCTTGCTCAGTATATCCAAGCAGATGCTTTTAGGCAATACAAGCATTGCTTTCTGTTATGAGTATTCCCAGAGGTGCAAGTAAAGACTGTCTATTAACATAAACGGGGAAAGTTGGATAGGTCAATTTTAGAATTCCAAAAGATTCTTTTCCACACTGGATTACAAAGGGTTAGATGCTCCATAATTCTGAAACACCAATGACTTTTTCACTCTTCAATGTAACATAAAAGCCCATTTAGACTTTCTTTTGCAATTATCACCTATTTGAATTCTGGTAACACTTATTTAGTTAGAAATCTAGCTCATTTCCCTGTTTAAAAAAAATAAATAGCTGAGTATTTCTTTTCCCTTTCATACATTGATATGAGGCAGCCATGATTTTGATCTTTAATATAACAATAAAATCTTGTTTAGCTGCAACTAGTCTTCTGAGGCCTGATCTCTCTTCACAACAGGACTGAGAAGAAGGGAAGAGAAGGCAGGCAGAACTCTTGGCATCAGAAAAGAAGAAGTGGGCCTTGCTTCTAGGAACTCAGGTAGGTGGACTATATCCACCCGATCCAGTCATAGTGACAGAGAAGGACGGGAAGGACAATTGTAGGAGAGGGGATGCCAGTTCCTGGGCAAGTGAATGTCCCTTGCTTCTCCTTTATGTGGAACTTCCTATTATTTTTCCTACCCTCTTTCTTATCAATCTATCAACCTGCTGGTTTGCTAACTACATTAATGTATAACTCTATTGATATTTTTTATGGACTATGCTTAGATTTTCAGAGGGGGAAAAAAGCAAGATGGACCAATCTGTCAGTATTATACCTGTCTCAGACAAAAGCTTATGCAGGTAACACAGAAATTCAGCTGTCATGATTCTGCCTCTTTAGAGAAGTCTGTACCCTATTCTTCAAAGCACTGGAGTACATATTAGGCAGAGCAGCTGGTGGCATTGCTAAACACCTTCACAGGTGTGCATAGACTTTACTGCCTCCCCCGCAACACACACACACATAAATACATACATACATATACACACAAACATACATGCACACACATGCACATATATACATATATTCACACATACACACAAATATACACACACTCTCCACTCACCCCTTCAGAAGACTCTTTTCATTGAAAACATTTTCCAGTCATTTCTGCTGTCAAATCTCACAGAATTGTGTCCACTCCCATTGCACTGTCACCATTTTTCTGACCTTCAACTGCACCTCCAAGTCAATAACATTTCATGCTGCTTCTTTTGGAGGTTGTCCCATGGGGTTACCAGGGACGATGGGTCATAACGTTTATGCATGTGGACTCTGGAGCCAGGCGGCTAGATCTAAATCCTGCCTCAATCACTTACAAGCTATTTATTTTAGAACAAGTTTCTTAATTCAATGTCACACTTTCCTCATTTTGGATAATAATAATAGTACCTATGTTGTTGGGCTATTGTAAATATTAAATAAGCTAACACATGCTAAATATTTAGGAAGTGCCTAGCACACAATAAGTCCTCAATAAATGTTAGCTCCTAACAATGCTGTAACCTCCATCATCCCCATATTTTACTTGATATGACTGTGTTCATGAATTTTTACTAATCTTAATTTAAAACTTAGATTTCAGATTTCTTTCCCTTGTGTGATTTATTTCTAAGAGGATCCTCCCTTTTTTCTTTTCAGTGTTCAAGGTCCTTAAGTTGCATAGGCTTATTACGACAGAGTAGAAGACAGAAAGGGAAACAAGCAAAACTTCCCTGAAAGCTACATTCTCAGACCCAACTCATAGAATTATAAATTTGAGGATTCAATAGTGCCTGTTATATAATAGGCTCTCAATGTATGATAAAACAAACAAATTTGCTTTCTTTTCTCATTGAACACAAAGTGGCTACTCCCAGAAGGGGGAAAAAATTATTCTTCTCTTCCTTCTATCTTTCTATTTCCAGGCTGTTTCTCTATAACTCTCAGGAACATTCCAAAAAGTCAAATGTGAGTGACTTCTCTCTCCAGTTAGACTCAGAAACCTAGTATCTTATCTTAAAACTCTTTGCATTATTCAAGTGCTTCATAGACTATGGTGCCTAATTCATTCATTCAGTTGTAGACAGAGACGGTCTCTCCCTACTTCTTAGAACACTTTCTTCCCTGGGCTCCTAACCACCAACCTCTCCTATTAATACTATGCCTCCTACCTCCAGCCACTCCTTTTTCAATCTCTTTTTTTGGATCTTCCTCCTCTGTTCAACCCCTAAATGATGGCTTATCCAAGAGCCTGGTCTTTGGCACCCTTCTTGTCATCTCCCTGCATGCTTCCAGCATGAGCACCTCCTCTCCCATGTTCCAAAGTCAGTCTACATCTCAGGACAGGCCTCTCCCTTGAGATCTGGACCTGTATTTCAATCACCCTCTCACCCTCCCTGTTTAGATAGCTAATATATATTTCAAGCTTAATATGTCCAAAATAGAAATCTTGATTTCCTACTCTGACCTGCTCCTCCCCCAATCTTCTCATCTCAGTAAATGGCAACAGTGTTCTCCCAGTAACTCGGACCCAAAACATAGGCCTTCTTGCTGAATTCTGTCTTACACGCACTCCATATCCACGTCAATCAGCAAGTTCTGTTACCTCCATTTTCAATATATTCCCAAACCCTAACTCTCTTCTCTCCACCTCCTCTACCAACCTAGTCCAAGCCACTATCATCTCTCACCTAAACTGTTGCAATGGCTTCCAAACTGATCCTCGCTTCTACACTTTCCTCTTCCTCAATCCTAATCATCCATTCAATGCATGCAGCAAAGTGATATTTTTAAAACTGAAATCAGATCAGGTCACATCCCCATGGAAATAAATCAACTTTATCTCACACCTCTCCCCACTCTCCAGCCACACTGGTCCTCTCCCCAAGCTCACACCCACCTCACAGGGTTCTGGGTGGCCAGGGACAGGGTCTGATATCAAAAGAACATTAAAAGGCAATCCCTTATTGGCAAGGTCCTTCCTGACTTCAGGGACAAAGCATCAATGGAACCAATCTAGAAAAGGTGTTATTGTTCAGGCCTTCTTTTTGTACAGCCAAAAGACTGGCAGCTGGTATTTATCTTTTCTTTTCAAGGCTCTGGGGTTAACAGCTTTATATATCCTGATCATAAACCCCACTGCTTTTACACAAAACAGTAGAATTAGCCCATCCTTTTTTGCCCTAATTCCTGGTGCTTGCCTCACTACTAATAAATTTCTTTTGTGGTATATTTTCTAGAATAAGTCACTTTGTCTGCATTAAAAACCTGTTTAGGAAGATATCCTCTCTCCTCAATGATATTCTTAATGGTATCTGGGAACTCATCTGCTGCCTCTTGCCAGCACAAGCTGAATCTCCTGCTATCTTGATATTTTTTAAGCCAAAACTCTTTCTAAAATTATGAAACCATTCTTTGCTGGCATTAAATTCTTCACCTTTAGATCTTCCAACCTCCTTTTGCTTTAAGGTGTCATATAATGACTTTGCTTTTTCTTGTATCATATTGGCCTAAAAACATGCCTTTCTCCCTTTTTCTTTTCTTTTCTTTTTTTTTTCTTTTCTCTTTTTCTGACATAGAGTCTCTGTTACCCCAGCTAGAGTGTAGTGGCATCATCATAGTTCACTGCAATCTCAGATTCCTGGGCTTAACAGATCCTCCTGCCTCAGCCTCTAGAGTAGCTTGGACTACGGCTAATTTTTTCTATTTTTAGTAGAGACAGGGTCTCACTCTTGCTCAGGCTGGTCTGGAACTCCTGACCCAAAGTGATCTTCCTGCCTCGGCCTCCCAGAGGGCTAGGATTACAGGCATGAGCCACCACACTCAGCCAGTATGCCTTTCTTATAGCAATCCTGCACCCACATAAAAGCTGCATTTTCAAAACAACATAAAAACGTATTTAAAAACAAAAATAGAATGCTTATAGCAGCACAATTCACAACTGCAAAGATGTAGAAACAACCCAAGAGCCCATCAATACATGAGTGAATTAATAAAATGTGGTATATGTATACCATGGAGTTCTACTCAGCCACAAAAAACAATGGTGATTTAGTACCTCTTGTATTATCTTGGATAGAGCTGGAGTCCATTCTACTAAGTGAAGTATCACGAGAATGGAAAAACAAGCACCACATGTACTCACCATCAAATTGGTATTAACTGATCAATACTTAAGTGCACATATAGTAGTAACATTCATCGGGTGTTGGCCAGGTGGGGGGGGAGTAGAGGATGGCTATATACAAACCTAATGGGTGAAGTGCTCACCATCTGGGGGATAGACATGCTTGAAGCTCTGACTTGGGTGGGGCAAAGGCAATATATGTAACCTAAACATTTGTACCCCCATAATATGCTGAAATTAAAAAAAAATAAGAGAAGGCAAGTAACATATATTCATCTTCAACTGAAAAGGATGTTTGCTTCTATTTTGGAGGTATGGAACCACATAGAATTTCTTATTTCCCAAAGAACTAGACTTACTCAAATAGAATTATTTGACTTATTTGTTCAGTCTCTACTTTTAGAAGATAGGTTGCTTCTTGGGTAACTAAATAGATATTTTACAATCAGCATAGAACCCAGAGTTAAATCAGCATTTTCCAGGCAATTCTGGAATGGACCTGGGGTTAGTCAAAGTTAAAGTGAAAAAGTGAGATGCATACATGAAAGAAATCTCATAAAATTTTAGAATAGCCATATCTACAGGTTTCCCAATCTGTAAACATGGCCACATTTCCTTTATCATAAGAAACGGTTCGTTTCATAAAAATACTTACAAATGTTATGATTTACCAATGTGTATTTTAAGTCAACCGCAGCAATTCCTCCCAAAGAGTGTGCTGACTCATATCACTGCAAATCTATGAAAGTTCATTGGAATTTTTATTGTAAATAAAATGTTTTCCAAGTTAAAAAAATAAATAAAGGTATTTCACAAAAAATGCAAGGTTTTCATGTCTGCTGGTTAGCTTCAGTGACAGCTTTATGAATTTCCTTTTCTTTTTTTAAATGGTCCTCACACTGGATTCATTTATCTTGAAATGATGGGCAACTGCAGCTGCAGACCTCATTCTATGGTGTGTATCAAGCAATTCAACTTTTTCTTGTAATGTCATGACTTTTCTCTGCTTCTTGGGAGCACTTCCAGCATCACTAGTGGCACTTCGTATGGGTCCCATGGTGTTATTCAAGGTTTACAGTATTGCACTAAACACAATGAAAATTACGTGAGGACGGTGAAAATTACTCGAGAGCCGTGAGAGATCACTTTTTACTGGGACACACAATTTACTGGAGAGATGAAGTGCTCACAGGAAGATGATGAGTGTCACATGTTTTAAACCGATACTTGCAACACTTAAGCTCACCACAATAGCAACAGAAGGTGGCTACAAAATGATTACAGTACTACAGTATGTATTACAGTTAATTTTATGCGGTTATGATTTAATACTGTATCCTTACATTTGTTTGCATTTCTCTCCACTGCAAATGCCGCCACCTATGGTCTGCATTTGCATACGTAAGTTTTGATAAATAAATTTTATGATAGTAAATGATAAAATAGACGAGTATCTACATATATTTTGTGCATTTGTGACATACCATTTTCTTAATTTTTTTGGTATTTCTAGGCTATATGGTTCATCTGTGAGTTTTTTCAAATCGTCACAAATCTCCCCAAAAATTTCCAATGTATTTATTGAAAAAAAAAAATCCATGCATAAGTGGACCCATGCAGTCCAAACCGATGTTGTTTAAGGATCAACTGTATACATGCAATGCACATGCACATGCATGTGTGCGTTCCCACACACACATATATTGTTGGTCCTGTTTCTCTGGAGAACCCTGACAAATACAATGGAGGAATGGAGGATGCTATGGGTATATCTACAGGGATCCTCCTAACTTAGTTTGGGGAGTCAGTGAGACCCCTGCTAAGGAAACAACATTTAGGCCAAAGGTAGATGTCAAACAGGACCAGTGTAAAAGCGGAACTGAGACTATTCCAGGAAAAGGAAACAGCATTTCCAGTGCCCTACAGAAAAAGAAGTGCAGCACTAAAAGAAGATAGCACTGGCTGGCTTACTGTCCTTGTATGAGAGGTACAACCTAGACACTTTATTTGGCAGGCTCACACTATGAAAGTCAAGCATACTGTTTCACAACCCCTCTCAGCAGAGGTCGCAGTCAGCCTGATCCAAAGAAAAACACTATACATATTCATTCCTCCTGTTGGCAAAGTTCATGCCCTCTCTCTACACAGAGATATAATCAGTGAAGTCTGACACAACTCCAGGCTGCAGACACCCAAGAAAATAGCAAAGTCCTTACGAGGAGAGACCTAATTCAGCCTCAGAGTAGTCCAGTCAGCAGTCACTCCGTTCTGAAACCTGTCAGACTGCAGTGCTGCTCAAGGCTGTTGTTTTGACATTAGCTTGACACATTCACATGTTGCCCTCATTGTGTGAACTCCTACTCAGTGTTTTGTAATAACAGCAACAGCATCAATATTTAAAAACAATCAAATGTATGTTTGCTTTAAATAGGCAGTTGAGCTACCATCACTTATGAAAAGTCTTCTATGTGTATTTGCCCATTATATATATTTTAAAATTAACCACTCATATTGGAAGTCTCTCCTCTGCATCAGTTCACTACAAAGGGTCAGTAGCCCAGAATACAGGGTTCTACTTTCCTCTTAAAAATATCGTAATCCAAGTTAGCTTCCTACTTTATATCCTGCTTCCATCTCCACTTTAAAGATGATACAAGACTCTATAGGTATATGCTAGTAGATGGATGTCCCCATAGCCACTCATAAGGTACAAATACTGTAACAGACATTTCCTCCATGGAAGCAAACTGCTAAACTAATTCATTTTGTTTTCACTCTTCTGTTTGGCAAGTATAGATGAGAACTAACACCAGGTGCCTACAAAAGTGCTGACAGGCCACCTGTGTCCTGCCGCATATTTCCTTGTGCCTCTACCTTTCATTACAACAATATATTTCTTTTTGCCAGGACATTGATTAGTGAGGACTTGTCTGGAAGTTGTCACGTAAATTAATCAGATCCACAAGCTCACTAATACTGTGTAGAACCAGTTTAACCCAGACAAGGCTAGAAACTTAAATGAAACAGAGGACTTAAAAAAAATTCAGCTGAACAATCAGTCTTGCTGATTGCTTAGAAACAGTTTGGATCTTTGGATATAACTTTTAAACTAGAATATACTTGAGGAGTAGGTATACCCCTGCCATTCATCCTAAAATATTGGCTGAAGTCTGAAAGCCCTTCTAGAAGTCTCCAGAGCAATGATGTGGCTCTCCATACATTCTCAAACCTGGTAGACACTGGAAAGATTTTCCAATCCTGCACTCCTAAATTTTGGTGTTCCTTAAAAATTGAGTAAAGGCAGTAACAGGCATCAGTGAGTTATATTTAGTATTTTGAATGCCTAATTAAAAACATACATCTAACTAAAATAAACATAAATATACACACCAAGTTTTCTTTCCTTTTCTTTGCTTAATTTTTATGGCATTATGTTAAATCAATAACATTGGTTATCATATGTCAATCAAAAACACTGATGTGCAGTTATCTCTAGCTTATCATAATAAACAAGGAAAACAAAGCAATTATTACTTGATGAATGCTATTTGGTAAATAAAATTGTTGAAGTGTGAAGTTCCCAAGGGGAGAAAACTAATTTTTAAGATGACCTTGTGATGACAAAGTGAAGAACCCTTACCCTAACTGGATTTGTCTCCAACTACCTGTGCAATGTCCCTGGATTCACTTCACTGGCAACAACACTGTTAGGCCAAGCAATTCCGAGTGAGGCCCAGGCCAGGATGAACAAGTCCTTTCTGGTCCCCACTGCTCCACCTCCCTCTTCACCCCTTCTCCCCAAGGTCTCAACAAGGCTAAAGCAGAGGCGATCTGGATATCAGAGGATTTCAGAGAATGGCCATGGTATTCTCTTCAGAGTCAAAATATAGGAATCTTTTGCAGCCTTTCTCTGAAATATATCTTCAGACAGGACAAAATATATTGAGCCACAGGTATGAAAAGTGGAAATGTATGGCTATTCTTTGGGAGAACACTACTCATAATCAGCAAATGAGTAGCAATTAATCCCTGACTCGGGATTTTCATCTCAATTTTTCAAAGGAGGTCTTAATTCAGACTCATTGTTAGAAATGCCAAACACAAACACTGACTTGCATGAAAATACTTGAACTTCTAATTTTCCTTTTAGTATTTGGTCTACTTTAACTCCTGTTACCTACCACATTCCTGGTTTGTCTTAAATTTTGCTAATAATGAGAGTGATCAGGGCCATTTTAGAGTATGTCTGTTAAGTAGTCAAAGTTGGTTTTAATAGTCTCAACATTTTGCATCTCCACCCCAGTCTTTTCTATCTCAGGTGACCCATATTCTCCAGGTCCTCTCCTTATCCAAGCATGTCCCTAGAAAAACATCTTAAAAACACATTCATGTGAAGGTATAAATTATTGGTATGACTTAATCGGTTTTTCATCCTAGGGTTACTCTTTTCTGGACTGGAGCCAGGATCCAGATGCCTCTGGTAAGTGGAACTGGATGCTCCTCTCCACTTCAACAATGTTCATTTGCACGAGTAATATTCATGCAAGCTTTGTAGAGGGTCCCTGGGGAGGAGTCAGATGAGGTCAATACAGGGAATGTATGGCTCTATCCTCATCTGCCTTCCTGCCATATGCACACAAAACCCAGCCTCATGGACTGATTTTGGCCCCCTATAAAAGAGAGGTTAATGCAAAAAACAAAGGAACTTGTATTTCTGAAAGACTGTGTCCTAGAGAACTTTTGTCCCAACTCTGCCACAGACTGCAGCCTGCACAGTCAGGACAGCCCCTGGAGGAGGAGAATTGTACAGGGAAGGCAGCATTCTTTGCTAAGGAGACCAAAAGGGCACAGGTGGTTCATTCC